>NC_091246.1:78191428-78820892 GCF_042477335.2 Ovis canadensis | reverse complement strand
TGAGATAATAAATGAATATTAAGTTGCTAAGCTTGTTGCTAAGTTTTAATACAGTAATATAAAACTAACATGCTGAATTAATTATTCAGGGAAAAAGACTCTTTAGTAAAAACTTTTCTGCAATTTGGATAATATTTTCCCACTGGACAAAACACACAGATATTAGTACATGCTTCCCTGGTGGCTCAATAAAGAATTTGCCCTCAATGCAGGAGACTGGGCTTGATCCCTGGATTGGGATGATCCCCTGGAGAAGGGAATGACAACCTACTCCAGTATTCTTGTCTGGAAAAATCCCATGGACAGAGGATCCTGGCAGGCTACAGTTCATGGGGTCACAGAGAGTCAGACAACTGAGACTAACACAACACACAAGTATAGGCATGTACATGAGCAGGATATCTAACTCCTCAGAATTTGTAGAAAAAAACAAATCCAATTTCAATAATGTAAACAATTCTAATAGTCCTAGAATGTCAGAGTTAAACAAAGTGTTGAAGGTGCATCTGTTCTAACTCTTTGCTTTTCAGTCAAGAAATAATAGCTGAAAAAAGGTGCAGTGCTTGCCCAGCATCACATAAGCCAACAGAAAAGTTGCTGGGATAGGAGGCCAGCCTATGTTCCCTGAACCATACTCAATTTCTTCCTGGTACAAGTTACCAGATATAACTTAGGGAATCTAGTCAGACTATATCTCACAAATATAGACTGGCAGATAAACTCATCTTCATGATCTGTAGAAATTAGATTCTGTAATATTGTAATGGATGGGGTTGAAAGGATTTTACTTCACAACATACACAAACCTGAAGATGTTAGGTCAATCAGCTGGATATTTTTATCCTATGTGTCAGTTCTTAATGATTAACTGTACATTTTGACACCAAACTGTTTAAATCTCACCTGTGTCAGTAGAGACCTGATTTCTGTCTTCAGATGAATAAACTACAGTGCTTGAATGAGCCAGAATGATCATACCATAGTGAAACTAATTCACAGAAGAAATGCATAGAGCCAACAGACATATGAAAAGAGGCTCAGACTTACCAATAACTTAGCACAAATAACGGTAATAAAGATTAATTTTACTTTTCATTATTCAGAAAAATTTTTTGAGTATTTATTGTGTGTTGGTCACTTGTATTGTTTCTGAAGATGAATAGCAAAAATATTGTTCTTGCCTCCATTTATTTCAAATTCTAGTGTTTGATATAGGCTTTGAATAGCAGATCACACATGTAAACCTAAAATTTAATCAATAGTAAGTTCTATGGAGCAGACTAGGGCCTAAGCACATACATGAAGACATCTAACCTAATCTTGAGAGGGTCAGAGGAGGCTTTCCTGGGTGAGTCACTTTTAAAGATGAAATAGAAATGTGTTGATTGATGGGTGGGATCTGTGTGTAGGTATACCTTCAGATTTTATGTGATAGAACAGAGTTTCAAATTTCATGCTGTAGTTTTGATCTTGGAAAACTGAGAATGAAGGTTTCTTTAATAAAAATATGAAGAAAAGATATTAATGAATGAAAAGTTTAATTATAAACAAACTGAGTTTGAAGGGGTTACATGGAATCCAGAAAGGTGGAAATAAGAGAATAAATGTTAGATAAGGAAATTGGGTGAGGGATTCTTTGAGCTAAATCTGTATCATAAAATCCTTAGCTTGGACAATAGACTGGGATTTATTTTTTTATTGAAAGATAATTGCTTTACAGAATGTTGTTGTTTTCTGCCAAACCTCAACATGAATCAGTCATAGGTATTCATATATCCCCTCCCTTTTGAAACTCTCCCATCTCCTGCCCCATCCCACCCTTCTAGGTTGCTACAGAGTCCTTGTTGAGTTTCTTGAGCCATACAGCAAATTCCTGTTGGCTATCTATTTTACATATGGTAATGTAAGGTTTCCCTCTTACTCTTTCCATACATCTCACCCTCTCCTCCCCTCTCCCATGTCCATAAGTCTGTTCTCTACATCTGTTTCTCCATTGCTGCCCTGTAAATAAGTTCTTCAGTACCATTCTTCTAGATTCCTTATATATATGTTGGAATACCATATTTATCTTTTTCTTTCTGACTCACTTCACCATGTATAATAGGTTCTAGGTTCATCCACCTCATCAGAACTAACTCAAATGCATTTCTTTTTACAGCTGAGTAATATTCCATTGTGTATATGTGCCACACTTCTTTATCCAATCATCTGTCAATGGAAATCTAGGTTGCTTCCATGTTCTAGCTATTCTAATAGTGCTACAATGAATAATGGGATCAGTTCAGTTCATTTGCTCAGTCGTGTCTGACTCTTTGTGACACCATGAATCAGAGCATGGAGGCCTCCCTGTCCATCACCAACTCCTGGAGTTTACCCAAACTCATGTCCATCGAGTCGGTGATGCCATCCAACCATCTCATCCTCTGTCGTCCCCTTCTCCTCCTGCCCCAATCCCTCCCAGCATCAGGGTCTTTTCCAATGAGTCAACTCTTCATGTGAGGTGGCCAAAGTACTGGAGTTTCAGCCTCAGGATCAGTCCTTCCAATGAACACCCAGGACTGATCTCCTTTAGGATGGACTGGTTGGATCTCCTTGCAGTTCAAGGGATTCTCAAGAGTCTTCTCCAACACCACAGTTCAAAAGCATCAATTCTTCCCAGTCCAACTCTCATATCCATACATGACTACCAGAAAAACCATAGCTTGGACTAGACAGACCTTTGTGCACAAAATAATGTCTCTGGTTGTTAATATGCTGTCTAGGTTGGTCATAACTTTCCTTGCAAGGGGGAAGTGTCTTTTAATTTCATGGCTGCAGTCACCATCTGCAGTGATTTTGGAGCCCCCCAAAATAAAGTGTGACACTGTTTCCACTGTTTCCCCATCTATTTCCCATGAAGTGATGGAACCGGATGCCATGATCTTCATTTTCTGAATGTTGAGCTTTAAGCCAACTTTTTCGCTCTCCTCTTTCACTTTCATCGGAAGGCTTTTTAGTTCCTCTTCACTTTCTGCCATAAGGGTGGTGTCATCTGCATATCTGAGGTTATTGATATTTCTCCCAGCAATCTTGATTCCAGCTTGTGTTTCTTCCAGCCCAACGTTTCTCATGATGTACTCTGCATATAAGTTAAATAAGCAGGGTGACAATATACAGCCTTGATGTACTCCTTTTCCTATTTGGAACCAGTCTGTTGTTCCATGCCCGGTTCTAACTGTTGCCTCCTGACCTGCATATAGGTTTCTCAAAGGCAGGTCAGGTGGTCTGGTATTCCCATCTCTTTCAGAATTTTCCACAGTTTATTGTGATTCACACAGTCAAAGGCTTTGGCATCATCAATACAGCAGAAATAGATGTTTTTCTGGAACTCTCTTGCTGTTTCCATGATACAGAGAATGTTGGCAATTTGATCTCCGGTTCCTCTGCCTTTTCTAAAACCAGCTCAGACATCTGGAAGTTCACGGTTCATGTATTGCTGAAGCCTGGCTTGGAGAATTTTGAGCATTACTTTACTAGTGTGTGAGATGAGTACATTTGTGTGGTAGTTTGCGCATTCTTTGGCATTGCCTTTCTTTGGAATTGGAATGAAAACTGACCTTTTCCAGTCCTGTGGCCACTGCTAAGTTTTCTAAATTTGTTGTGGTTTAATCCTAGCTTTTTAAGGAATCTCCATGCCATCTTCCATAGTGGATGTATTAATTTACATTCCCACCAACAGTGCAAGAGTGTTCCCTTTGCTCCACATCCTTTCCAGCATTTATTGTTTGTAGACTTTTTGATGATAGCCATTCTAACCAGTGTGAGGTGATATCTCATTGTAGTTTTAATATGCATATCTCTAATAATGTTGGATGTTGAGCATCTTTTCGTGTATTTGTTACCCATCTGCATATCTTCTTTGGGGAAATATCTGTTTAGGTCTTTTTCCCACTTTTTGATTGAGTTGTTTTTCTGGCACTGAGTTGTATGAGCTGCTTGTATATTTTGGGAATTGAGTCTTTATCAGTTGTTTCCTTTGCTATTCCTTTCTCCTACTCTGAGGGTTGCCTTTTCACCTTGCTTATAGTTTCCTTTGCTGTGCAAAGGCTTTCAAGTTTAATCAGGTCCCACTTGTTTATTTTTGTTTTTATTCCCATTACTCTAGGAGGTGGGTCATAGAGGATCTTGCTTTGATTTATGTCATTGAGTGTTCTGCCTATGTTTTCCTCTAAGAGTTTTATAGTTTCTGGTCTTACATTTAGGTCTTTAATCCATTTTGAGTTTATCTTTGTGTATTGTGTTAGGAAGTGTTCTAATTTAATTCTTTTACATGTAGCTGTTCAGTTTTCCCAGCCCCTTTTATTGAAGAGGCTTTCTTTGTCCTATTGTATATTCTTGCCTCCTTTGTAAAAAATAAGGTACCCATAGGTGCACGGGTTTTTTTCTGGGCTTTATGTCTTGTTCCATTGGTCTATATTTCTGTTTTTGTGCCAGTACCATACTATCTCGATGACTGTACCTTTGTAGTATCATCTGAAGTCAGGAAGGTTGATTCCTCCACCTCCATTCTTCTTTATCAAGACTGCTTTGGCTATTCAAGGTCTTTTGTGTTTCCATATGAATTGTGAAATTTTTTGTTCTAGTTCTGTGGAAAATGCCATTGGTAATTTGATAGGGATCACATTGAATCTGTAGATTGTATTTGGTAGTATAGTCATTTTCACAATATTGATTCTTCTTACACAAGAACATGGAATGTCTCTCCATCTTTTTACATCATTTTTAATTTCTTTTATTAATGTCTTATAATTTTCTGTGTACAGTTCTTTTGTCTCTTTAGGTAAGTTTATTCCTAGATATTTAATTATTTTTGTTGCAATGGTGAATGGGATTGATTCCTTCATTTCTTTTTCTGATTTTTCATTGTTATCATGTAGAAATGCAGTTGATTTCTGTGTATTGATTTTGTATCCTGCAACTTTGCTAAATTCACTGATTAGTTCTAGTAATTTTCTGATACTATCTTTAGAGTTTGCTATGTACAGTATCGGAGAAGGCAATGGCACCCCACTCCAGTACTCTTGCCTGGAAAATCCCATGGTAGGCTGCAGTCCATGGGGTGGCTAAGAGTCACACACGACTAAGCGAATTCACTCTCACTTTTCACTTTCATGCATTGGAGAAGGCAATGGCAACCCACCCCAGTGTTCTTGCCTGGAGAATCCCAGGGACAGGGGAGCCTGACAGGCTGCCATCTCTGGGGTCGCACAGAGTCGGACACAACTGAAATGACTTAGCAGCAGCAGCAGCGGCATGTACAGTGTAATGTCATCTACAAACAGTGAGAATTTTAGTTTTTCTTTTCCTATCTGGATTCATTTTATTTGTTTTTCTTCTCTGATGGCTGTAGCTAGGACTTCCAAAACTATGTTGAATAATAGTGGTGAGAGCGGAAACCCTTGTCTTGTTCCTGATGTTAGACAGAATGCTTTCAATTTCTCATCATTGAGGATAATGTTTCCTGTAGGCTTATCATATGTGGCCTTTACCATGTTGAGGTAGGTTCCTTCTATGCTCATTTTTTTGAAGAGTTTTAAAGTCTGTCTAGTCAAGACTATGGTTTTTCCAGTAGTCATGTATGGATGTGAGAGTTAGACTGTGAAGAAGGCTGAGCACTGAAGAATTGATGCTTTTGAGCTGTGGTGTTGGAGAAGACTCTTGAGAGTCCCTTGGACTGCAAGGAGATACAACCAGTCCATTCTGAAGGAGACCAACCCTGGGATTTCTTTGGAAGGAATAATGCTAAAGCTGAAACTCCAATACTTTGGCTACCTCATGCGAAGAGTTGACTATTTGGAAAAGGCTTTGATGCTGGGAGGGATTGGGGGCAGGAGGAGAAGGGGATGACAGAGGATGAGATGGCTGGATGGCATCACTGACTCGATGGATTCGAGTCTGAGTGAACTCCAGGAGTTGGTGAAGGACAGGGAGGCCTGGTGTGCTGAGATTCATGAGGTCACAAAGAGCCGGACGTGACTGAGCGACTGAACTGAACTGAACTGAATCTATGGGTGCTGTATTTTATCAAAGACTTTTCTGCATTTATTGAGGTTATCATATGGTTTTTATCTTTCAGTTTGTTGTGGTGTATCACACTGATTGATTTGCATATATTGAAGAACCTTACATCCCTGGAATAAACCCAACTTGTTCATGGTGTATGAGCTTTTTGATATGTTGCTGAATTCTGTTTGTAAAATAGTGTTGAGGATTTTTCTTTCTATGTTCATCAGTGATGCTGGCCTATAGTTTTCTTTTGTGTGTGTGTTGTCTTTGTCTGGTTTTGGTATCAGGTTGATGGTGGCCTTGTAGAATGAGTTTAGAAGTGTTCCTTCCTTTGCAATTTTTTGAAAGAGTTTTAGAAGTATAGGCATTAGCTCCTCTCTAAATGTTTGACAGAATTCTCCTGTGAAGCCATCTAGTCCTTGGCTTTTGTTTTTTGGGATATTTTTGATCACAGCTTCAATTTCAGTGATTATAATTCAGTTGTTAATAAATTCTGTTTCTTCCTGGTTAGTTTAGGAAGATTGAACTTTTCTAAAAATCTATCCACTTCTTCCAGTTTATCCATTTTATTGCCATATAGTTGTTGATAATAGTCTGTTATAGTCCTTTGTATTTCTGCATTTTCTTTTGTCTTTTTCATTTCTAATTTTGTTGATTTGATTCTCTTCTCTTTTTTTCCTGATGAGTCTGGCTAAAGGTTTGTCCATTTTGTTTATCTTTTCAAAGAACCAGCTTTTGGTTTTATTAATCTTTAATATTGTCTCTCATTTATTTTCATTTATTTCTGCTCAGATTATTATAATTTGTTTTCTTCTGTTAATTTTGTTTTTGTTGTTGTTGTTCTTTTCCCAGTTGTTTTAGGTGTAGAGTTAGGTTGTCTATTCAATGTTTTATTTGTTT
Organism: Ovis canadensis; assembly: GCF_042477335.2. Lineage (NCBI taxonomy): Eukaryota > Metazoa > Chordata > Mammalia > Artiodactyla > Bovidae > Ovis > Ovis canadensis. The sequence continues at coordinate 78,813,947 of NC_091246.1, read as the reverse complement.
CTTGAGGTAGGATTGTATTGCTATAAACTTCTTTCTTAGAACTGCTTTTGCTGCATCCCATAGGTTTTGAGTTGTCATGTTTTCATTGTCATTTGTTTCTAGAAATTTTTTTATTTCCCTTTTAATTTTTTCAGTAACCTGCTGGTTATTTAGAAATGTGTTGCTTAATTTCCATGTGTTTGTGTTTCTTACAGGGTTGTTTTTTTTTTTCCCCCTTGCAGTTGATATCTAGTCTCAAAATGTTGTGGTCAGAGAAGATTCTTGACACAATTTCAGTTTTCTTATATTTACCGAGATTTGATTTGTAACCCAAGATATTGTCCATCCTGGATTATGTTCCACATGCACTTGAGAAGAAAGTGTATTCAGCATTTGGATGGAATTTCCTGAAGATATCAATGAGATCCAGTTCATCTAATGTGACATTTAAGACTTGTGTTTCCTTAATAATTTTCTGTTTTAATGATCTGTCCATTGGTGTGAGTGGGGTGTTAAAGTCTCTTACTATTATTGTCTTACTGTTGATTTTTGATCATTATGTAGTGTCCTTTCTTATCTCTTGTAATATTCTTTAAGGTCAATTTGTCTGATATGAGGATTGCTACTCCAGCTTTCTTTTGCTTCCCATTTTCAGGGAATATATTTTCCCATCCTCTCACTTTCAGTCCATATATGTCTTTAGGTCTGAAGTGGGTTTCTTGTAGACAGTATACATATGGTCTTGTTTTTGTATCCATTCAGCCAGTCTGTGTCTTTTGGTTGGGGCATTTAATCCACTTACATTTAAAGTAATTATTGATATATATGTTCCTATTCCTATTTTATTAATTGTTTGGGGTTGATTTTGTAGATCTTTTTCTTCTCTAGTATTTATTGACTATATAAGTCCCTTTAATATTTGTTTTAAAGTTGGTTTGGTGGTATTGAATTCCTGTAACTTTTGCTTGTCAAGATAGACACCATGTCCTGCTGGCCTTCTGCTGAACAGTGGGGTGTTGCACCAGGACCTTGCTTCAACACGCTATATTCAGCAAGAGCACTGAGGGAACCAGTTCTTAGTGACTTCACATCTGCTGAGCTCAGTGACTGCAGGACTCCAACTGTATACAAAGCACCTGGGATACTTTGTAGCCTCTGAGATCAAGCCCTGAGCCTTTCACATGGGAGCACTGACTCCAAGACCCTAGACTACCAGAGAACTAACCCTAAGAAGTATCAAATAGTGAGAACTCACACAAAGGAAACCACTTGAATACATGCCCCAGCATCACCCAACCACCAGTAACACTCTGCAGGATGCTTTATCTAAACAATAAAAATACAACAAAACAAAAATACAAACCCAATCATCAGCAGACAGGATTACCACCTCACTCAACCTTGCTGATCATGGAAAAAACAAACAAACAAACAAAAATTCAGCACAAATCTCACCCTATACAAAGCTTACACAAACCACTGGACCAACCTTAGAAGGGTAGAAACCAAAAAGAAGAAAGAATTCAACCTTGAAGCCTGGGAAAAGGAGACCTCAAACACAATAAGTTTAAAAAAAAATGAAAAGGCAGAGAAAAACTACACAAATGAAGGAACAAACTGGAAACACAGAAGTCCAAATAAATGAAGAGGAAATAGGCAAACTATCTGAAAAAGAATTCAGAATAATGATAGTAAAGATGATCAGAAACATTGAAAACAAAATGGAGAAAATGCAAGAATCAATTAATAAAGACCTAGAAGAATTTAAAGAATAAACATACAAACAACAAAACTACTGAAATTAAAAGTACTCTAGGAGGAATCAATAGCAGAATAGCTGAAGCAGAAGAGTGTATCAGTGAATTGGAAGATAAAATGGTGGAAATAACTTCTGAAGAGCAGAATAAAGTAAAAAGAATGAAAGGAACTGAGGATAGTCTCAGAGTATAGGGGTCCCAGAAGAAGAAGAGAAAAAGAAAGGGTATGAGAAAATTTTTGAAGAGGTTATAGTTCAAAATTTCCCCAATGTGGAAGGGAAATAATCAAATCCAAGAGGCGCAAAGAGTCCCATGCAGGATAAACCCAAGGAGAAACATGCCAAGACACATACTGATCAGACTAACAAGGACTAAACGCAAAGAAAGAATATTAAAAGCAGTAAGGGAGAAGCAATAGGCTTAAAAGTTGACCTTTCAGCAGAAACTCTATAGGTCAGAAGGGAGTTGCCGGATATATAGTATGCTAACACATATATATGGAATTTAGAAAGATAGTAATGATAACCCTGTATGCGAGGCAGCAAAAGAGACAACGAGGTATAGAACAGTCTTTTGGACTTTGTGGGAGAGGGAGAGTGTGGGATGATTTGGGAGAATGGCATTGAAACAGGTATAATATCATATATGAAACGAATCACCAGTCCAGGTTCAATGCATGATACTGGATGCTTGGGGCTGGTACACTGAGAGGACCCAGAGGGATGGTACGGGGAGGAAGGAGGGAGTGGGGTTCAGGATTGGGAACGCGTGTATACCTGTGGCAGATTCATGTTGATGTATGGCAAAGCCAATGCAATATTGTAAAGTAATTAACCTCCAATTAAAATAATTTGTATTAAAAAATAAATAAAAAGAAAAAAAATGTACTGAAAGGGAAAAATCTACAACCAGGATTACTGTACCCAGCAAGGATCTCATTCAAAATTGATGGAGAAATAAAAACTTGTCAGACTAGCAAAGGTTTTTAGACTGGGAATTTTGCTAAGTCTGCTCACAAGTTCCCTTACATCTGAAGTTCATATAACTTTCCTTTAAGGTGTTGGTTCACAAGCTTGACTACAGTCAAAATGTTCATGCAGCTAAAACATACAGAAACCCCACTCATGTGCAGTTTTGTATGCCACAAAGATTCCAATTTGATTTTTTTTTTGCTGTCAGTGTTTTTAAAGACTGTCAATTAATTCTAAAATATAGCTAGATTTGAGAACTATAGCCTTTAGACATTTCTTATCTAATATTATTAATGTGCTACAAAATCTTAATATCATTTAAATTGGGGTTTCTTGGAGAGGCTATTTAGAATATAATAGAATAATACATAAGTTTTCTGGGTTTTATAGATGAAGCTGAAGGCTCATCTCGTGTAAGTGACTTACACAGGGTGGAGAAGGAGCATTGATGCTTTTCAGTTAAAACTATTTTAAGCATAGTCCAAATAGGAAATTCTGTATTGATCAATTAAAACTCATTCTCAAAAAGTTTCAGTGTCTACTATGAGTCTTACTGTGCTAAGGCAGTTAACTTAATAACTAATCCTATAAGATAATTGCTTAATCTTCCACTTTAGACATTCCAAACATTAAGTAAGTTCCCTAAATTGTGGAGCCAGTGAGTGGTGGAGTCAGGATTCAAATCCAGTTTTACTAGATCGGAAGACTATTTCCATGGGCTTACCTAATCATTTCATACTCCTAAAATTACCTTTTGGTTAATTAGCTAATTCCTTCAGACTTTTCTCAAAAGTGTGTCTTTGCAACTTTTTGATTATTTTACATGCTTCAGGCCCCAGTATTTTTAAAATTGTGACCATAAAATACTTACTCGGGAGTTTCAGGGGTTTGACAGGTCTGAAATAATTTATATGGCAAATGCAGAAGAATGTGATTCTTGTTGTAGAAATTTTCAGGATGTTCACTTAAAAAAATCTTTTGAGTCATTTTAAAATTGTAATTCTGACCTTTAATATCTGTTAAACAGGTTTGTTCAATATATAATGAGGAAGAATTTTCATATGATAGTTGTTTTATTTCAGAGTATTGCTAAGGATTCAACATTCTTAATATAAAATAGCAGAACTTGTTACATATGTATAGTTGATGACTAGCTCAGACTAAATTTTGCACATCTATGGAGTCTTAAATTCAATTGGGATCCCATCCATTTTTTTGTTTAAGTATCATAAGTAAAAAAAAAAAAAAAACATAGTCTAAAATGAACCTTAGTTTAAAACTCCTTTCTTTTCTCCGCCACTTTTTCTTTGTGAATAGCTTCATAAGAACTGCTGGCAATTAGGTGAAATTTAGAAACTACAGCAAAACAAAGGATGCATAGAATGTTGGCTACCTCTTCATTTAACTATTAAGTATGTGAAATATAATTAACAACTTATTTTTTAAAATATCCTTACTTCAAGATGTAATAAATGAATCTAACTGGAAGAAAAAAAAAACGATAATGGGTATCAACATTGAACTTATAATTAACTTAGCACCTAAACTAACCACAATTTTTCTTTAAAATTTACATTTCAAGGTGCAATTTTAATAATTTTTTTATATCTTGATTTGATATATTTTCAGATGTTGCAGGCAGTTCTTATTCATTCTTCACAGTGTTCCTTTAGTAGTTTGCATTTAACCTAATACTTTTGGTAAAGAATCTGCCTGCAGTGCAGGAGATCCGTGTTCGATCCCTGGGTCAGGAAGATACCCTGAAGAAGGAAATGGTAACCCACTCCAGTATCCTTGTCTGGAAACTCTCATGATAGAGGAGCCTGGTGTGCTGCAGTCCATAGGGTCGCAGAATCAGCCATGACTGAGGGACTAACACAACTTAGGGACTTAAATACATATAAATATGTGTGTATCTATATCATTTTGTGGATTTCTATATCCCCATTCAGAATTGTTTTTCCAATTTTTGTTGGTCCCATTGGGTCAGGGTACAGGGTCATCCTAAGAATTGTGAGTCCCATTGAAAATATTAACCAAATAAGAAAATACTTAATAAAATGCTTAGTATATAATGAGAAAACTAGTATGTAATAGGAGACCCAGGATTTTTAAAACCATGTTTAAAATGAAATATATGATTAGCAAAAGGATTTTGGATGAGAACAAATTCACACTGGACTTCAAAAGATGATAAATTTATACAGGGAATGATAAGAGGACTTTTCTAGAAAAGAGCATAGGAATAATGTTATGAGCATGTCAAATCAAGAAACCTCATAATGTATTACTGACACTTCTTGATTCTGGCTTTTGAGATTACTTTTACTTTTCTCAAATTTTGGAATTTGTGAGTGTGTGTCTTCAGAGAAAAGACAACTTGCCTTAGTTTCACATCTTTCCTACCAACTAGTGCAGTGTCTGCACATACTGGGTACCTAGTAAGTAGTTTCTGATGCATAATGAAGATTGACCAGTCATTTTAACTAGCTTGAGTAAGACCTTGATATCATCCACCAGCAGAAGAGCTTGATAATATTTTGTAGGCTTACTCAGTGAGAGGAGCAATGTGATATTGTAGAAGGAAGTTATATCAGGAAGGAAGACAAAAGCAGGGAAAAAAGAAGAAAAAATGAAGAAGAAATCATGTAGGAAATTTTGCAACTAAGTCCCACAGACTGTGAAGGGACTAAGGGCAAAATGTTGTCATTCGTTTTATTTCTTAAATAATTAAACTATTATATCAACTAAAATTTTAATTCATATCTGTTTTCATGAAGCCTATGCTTGTTTTTACTGTCTTTTCTGTATTACAAAAAATCAATTAAGCCTTAGTTTATGTGGATGATCATGCGCCCTTAATGTAACCTTGTTTGTGTCCTCACTACTGACCAGAGTGGAGGAGCAAATTGGGGATGGTAAGAATAATGACTGATGATCAAAAGAGAAGTGAAGACTGAGGCAGAGAGTTACAGTAAACAACTTTTTAGATACACTGAGATAAGATGCAAATTGATGTATATCTTCAAACCTAAACTTTGGCATAAAAATGATAATATATTAGAATCAGTAATAAGCCTTACACTATTTTGAAGAACTATAGTTTTGCTTATATTCTAACAAAAAACTGTAAAATCAAGATCAGCATTTTTTATTTCCTTTTTAAATATAAATTTATTTATATTAATTGGAGGTTAATTACTTTACAATATTGTATTGGTTTTGCCATACATCAACATGAATCCGCCACCTGTTCCCCATCCTGAACCCTCCACCCTCCCTGTACCATCCCTCTGGGTTTAATTTCTTAAAGTAGTTTGAAAGCAGCAAAACTTACACTTACACACACATACACACACACCATAAACAACCCTTTCTTTTCTACAATGGGATCTTAATTAGAATCTGGTTATTGTGAACAAATCAGATGGAGCCTGAGTAGTATGACTGCAGAGGAGTTGCAGCCTCTTAACTCTGCTGACCTCAAGCTGTCCCTCAGGACTTCTTGAGATACTGTATCTGTACACAGGTCTCCCAGGAAGCTGGGGAAACCTTCATTTTCATATTAAGAATATACTAGATTATTCTATCTACTTTATACTGACAAAACAAAAGTCTCATGTGGGAGATAAAAATGTGTTATAATTATTTTCTCATACATATTTTCTAATAACTTTCATGATATCTGTGTCTAGGGGCTACCTAGGGAACAAAGTACCCCTTTTAGGTTCCTATAAAGCATTTTGCCTAAGGACCAGTTGCCAGAATCTCCTTGGAGAGAGATGTAGATTTCACTTAACGCTGTTATGTAGGTGATTTAAAGATTGAGCTAGGATACACAAAGTACAGAAATATCAAGAAAGAGTGTATTTTAGTGCAATCATGAGGATTTTCCTACTGCAGAGATGGAATCTACAGTACAGTATGACTAAGGAATACGAACCCTGGGTGACGCAATCCCAGTTCAGTCGCTCAGTCCTGTCTGACTCTTTGTGACCCCACAGACTGTAGCACGTCAGGCTTCCCTGTCCATCACCAAGTCCTGGAGCTTACTCAAACTCATGTCCATCGCATCGGTGATGCCATCCAACCATCTCATCTTCTGTCGTCCCCTTCTCCTTCTGCCTTCAGTCTTTCCCAACATCAGGATCTGTTCAAATGAGTCAGCTCTTCACGTCAGTTCAATTCAGTCGCTCAGTCGTGTCCGACTCTTTGCAACCCCATGAATCGCAGCACGCCAGGCCTCCGTGTCCATCACCAACTCCTGGAGTTCACTCAGACTCACGTTCATTGAGTCAGTGATGCCATCCAGCCATCTCATCCTCTGTTGTCCCCTTCTCCTCCTGCCCCCAATCCCTCCCAGTATCAAACTCTTATCCAATGAGTCAACTCTTCGCATGAGGTGGCCAAAGTACTGGAGCTTCAGCTTTAGCATCATTCCTTCCAAAGAAATCCCAGGGTTGGTCTCCTTCAGAATGGACTGGTTGGATCTCCTTGTAGTCTAAGGGACTCTCAAGAGTCTTCTCCAAGACCACAATTCAAACGCATCAATTCTTCGGTGCTCAACCTTCTTCACAGTCCAACTCTCACATCCATACATGACTACTGGGAAAACCATAGCCTTGACTAGATGGACCTTAGTAGGCAAAGTAATGTCTCTGCTTTTGAATATACTATCTAGGTTGGTCATAACTTTTCTTCCAAGGAGTAAGCGTCTTTTAATTTCATGGCTGCAGTCACCATCTGCAGTGATTTTGGAGCCCCCAGAAATAAAGTCTGACACTGTTTCTACTGTTTCCCCATCTATTTCCCATGAAGTGATGGGACCGGATGCCATGATCTTAATTTTCTGAATGTTGAGCTTTAGGCCAACTTTTTCACTCTCCACTTTCACTTTCATCAAGGGGTTTTTTAATTCCTCTTCACTTTCTGCCATAAGGGTGGTGTCATCTGCATATCTGAGGTTACTGATATTTCTCCCAGCAATCTTGATTCCAGCTTGTGTTTCCTCTAGCCCAGTGTTTCTCATAATGTACTCTGCATATAAGTTAAATAAGCAGGGTGACAATATATAGCCTTGACGTACTCCTTTTCCTATTTGGAGCCAGTCTGTTGTTCCATGTCCAGTTCTAACTGCTGCTTCCTGACCTGCATACAGATTTCTCAAGAGGCAGGTCAGGTGGTCTGGTATTCCCATCTCTTTCAGAATTTTTCACAGTTTATTGAAATCCACACAGTCAAAGGCTTTGGCATCGTCAATAAAGCAGAAATAGATGTTTCTCTGGAACTCTCTTCCTTTTTCCATGATCCAGCAGCTGTTGGCAATGTGATCTCTGATTCCTCTGCCCTTTGGTGGCCAAAATATTGGACTTTCAGCTTCAGCATCAGTCCTTCAAATGAATATTCATGACTGATTTCCTTTAGGATTGGCTGGTTTGATCTCTTTGCATTCCAAGGGACTCTCAAGAGTCTTCTCCAATGCCACAGTTCAAAAGCATCAATTTTTCGGCACTCAGCTTTCTTTACAGTCCAACTCTCACATCCATATGTGACTACTGAAAAAAATATAGCTTTGACTAGATGGATCTTTGTTGGTAAAGTGATATAATACTGGGCCACAATAGTTTTAGTTCTAATAGAATTATGTTCCCTTCCCATTTCCTGTTTTATATCCACTGTATAACACAGATCTTTGCATAGAGGAGACACAACAAATATTGTGAAGTTCAATTAAAAGTCACAAATCCCTTTCTTACACATTACTTGCCCAGTCATGTCTGACTCTTTGCTACCCCATGGACTGTAGCCCTCTAGGCTCCTCTGTCCATGGAATTTTCCAGGCAAGAATACTGGGGTGGGTTGCCCTGCCCTCCTCCAAGGGATCTTCCTGACCCAGGGATCAAATCCACATTTCTTATATCTCCTTCACTGGCAGGTGGATGGATTCTTTACCACTAGCAGCACATGGGAAGCCTTATGGAGAAAAAACCCTCTTTATAAATTACATTATTTTCCTGTAACTTTAAAAGGATGAGAAGATAGAAGTACATCTCGCCTTTAACAATAAATAGATTCTTAAAATTTTGGAGAAATAATATTTTATAAACCCTATTAATTTAACTAATGCCACTTTTGGAAAAGTTAGTCAGACTTTGTGTTTGAGTATAGTTGAGTAAGGGGATTATGATGGAATAGGTCTTAACCTATAAGTGCTGTTCACCTTTGCTTATAGAGTTCTATTTTAAATAATCTTTTACAATACCCATTCTTTCATTTTATTGTGGCTGAAAGAAAAACATCTAATAAGGTCTTTAAAATCATCTGCTTTTATGTTCATTGTACAAAATGACCTTTTGCCTGTGTGTGTAGGTTGTTCTGAAAATATTTTAAAAGTTCTTTTCAATTTCATTTTCTCAAAGGTTAACATGTTATGTATAAGAAATATAAAATTTTTGAGACGGAAAATTTCTGGAAACCATTCTTACATAATCTGACCACAAAAAGATTGCTAGGACAATTTACCTGAAATTCAGTTGTTTAGAGAAGTGAGAATCATTGGCAGTTTAACTTAGTAAAATTCATGGGTATGCTTTCTTGTATGGTCACTCCTTTTCAGGATCCATTACCATCCCAATTTTGGTTCAAGTATCAAGACCAGTGATCACACACACACACACACACACTCTCACTCACACACTCCAAGAGGATTTGAAAAAATACATTTCATTTCTTATATAATGAGGCTTTCAAGGTGGATCAAGTTGGCCCCAATATTGGCCCCAAAGTGGCTTGGGAGAACAAATAAAGGATATGGACTTGGGTTTTTGTGGTGGTTAAGGAATGGGACCAAAAATGGAGCATCCAGGGCTTTCCTTTCTGTTTGCCCAAATTTGGGAAGAAGGGCAAGAGAGAGTGTTGAAGCTTCAAGCTGACAGCTATAAACATCAAAAAATGGAGTTGACTCTTTATTATACTTTCTCTGTTCTTTATTAAAATGAGTAAAATTGAGACTTGTTTCTACTTAAGTTCTTGGCCCTGAAACTCTCAGAAGTTTGTTTTGATTGTTCATTCTGGAAAGATAAATAAAATCTCAAAGTGATTAGAGATCTACTGTTAATTATATCAGAAGCAGTTTAGGAGCAGGGAAATAACATTAAGCCAAGTCAGATAGCAGAACCTACACAGGAGCCAGGAGATTTTACTTCCCATTATGATCATAATATTAGGAGAAGGCAATGGCACCCCACTCCAGTACTCTTGCCTGGAAAATCCCATGGACGGAGGAGCCTGGTAGGCTGCAGTCCATGGGGTCGCTAAGAGTCAGACACAACTGAGCGACTTCACTTTCATTTTCACTTTCATGCATTGGAGAAGGAAATGGCAACCTACTCCGGTGTTCTTGCCTGGAGAACCTCAGGGATGAGGGAGCCTGGTGGGCTGCCGTCTGTGGGGTCACACAGAGTTGGACATGACTGAAGTGACTTAGCAGCATGATCATAATATTAGCTGGTATGTGTTGAACATTCTTTATCAGACACTCAGTTAACTGTTTCTTTGAGTATCTCATTCAAACTTATAACAATCTCATATGTTAAGTTCTAGGACTATTTTGAATCTACAGTTGAGGAAAATTGTACTTATAGAAGTGAAGAGATTTCTTTCAAGTGCATAGCTAGTGGAAGGTTCAGGCTGGCCTAAGATGAATGCCATTAATCACTGTAGTTTTCTGTTTTCTGAAATTCTTAATTCTGATGGAAAATTAGGAAAATAAATAAGAAACATGAATTTTATGGTAAAAGCACCAGACTGTGTGTAAACCTTTAAAAATTTTTTGGGGGGGTGTGAATTTTAAGACTGAAGGCGGTAATCAAACTAATTTGCTCTTAAGAACTAACAGAATTAATTGTGGAAATACTTTGCTTAAAATTTCTGGGACAGTTAAACTGGAGCCTATTATACAGAGTGAAGTAAGTCAGAAAGAAAAATACCAAATCAGTATATTAACGCATATATATGGAATTTAGAAAGATGGTAATGATGACCCTATATGCGAGACAGCTAAAGAGACACAGATGTAAAGAACAGACTTTTGGACTCTGTGGGAGAAGGTGAGGGTGGGACAATTTGAGAGAATAGCATTGAAACTGTATATTATCATATGTGAAATAGACTGCCAGTACAGGTTCGATACATGAGACAGGGCACTCAGAGCTGGTGCACCCTGAGGGATGGGATGGGGAGGAACGTAGGAGAGGGGTTCAGGATGGGGGAAACATCTACACCCATGGCTGATTCATATCAATGTATAGCAAAACCCACTACAATATTATAAAGTAATTAGCCTCCAATTAAAATAACAATGAATTTTTTAAAAAATTTCTGGAACATATGCCAGATCCACTTTTAAAATGAGAAATCTTTGTATATTATATTGTTCAGTCTGTTTATAATCCAGGGCTTTGTTGATTTTTAAGATTTAATTAAGCTACTCCAGAGGTCAGGTTTATAAAACTTAAAGAGTGGCATTGCAGGAGATGGTGAAATCTAGGTCAGTTATAAAGGAAGTGTCAGCACAGTGAAACTGAAATCTTTGAAGGGTACCCGGTTGATGGGTATCCCTCTGCTACTTCTTTTCCTTCTCTTCCCATCCTTTCCATGTACCATACTGAAAGAATCAAGGGTGATACAATTTGGTTACTTTTGATTCTACCGTATCTCACTGATACATTCTTATTTCACATTTAAATTCTGATAAAACTAAACATTGTGCCCTCGATGGAAAAGGGAGACGTGGTCTTCTGGTCAACAGCTCTAACTTGTGACCCCTCTCACCACCTTCTCCCTACCAACCCTGAAATGATTAGGCCTGCCACCCTTCCAACCATGAGTTTACTTTATTTTCTAGGCATATGCCAAAAGAAATTCATGTGCTTTTTATTCAATTCAGTATGCATATTGTATCCAAGAGTGAATTTTATAGGCTTACAATTCAGATCTTTATCTGCTATGACGTTTTATATTAGATTATGGAAGTACCTAGGGGCTAATGCAATGAATGTGTCTAAAGATTTGTTGCACAGATGAATTTTTTACAATAATTTTAATGACTTTGTCTTGATTTACCAAGATACTCTGCATAGTGAGATCTCAAATGGCTGGAATTAGTTATCATTTCACCTGTGTTCTCTTTTAATGAAAAAATTACCTACTCTTTTCTTGCTTGTCCTTGGGGGTAAGTGGCAGAGGCATCAAAGGAAGGAAGGAAAGTGCAGGATTGTGCATCTGGGTTATGTAGTTGTTAATGAGCTGAACGCGTGGCATTTCCCAAAGAAAATTAAATATGCAAATGAAAGCAATGGCTGAGTTAAGGCCTTTCCATGTGTTTAACTTGAAACGCTCTGTAGGAGTTATATATATATATATATTTTTGGTTGAAGTATAGTTGGTTTACAATGTTAGTTCCAGGTGTACAGCAAAGTGATTCAGTTATACACACACATATATATATATATATATATATATATATATATATATATATATACACACACACACACACACAATATACACATACATATATTATTTTTACCCATTCTTTTCCCTTATAAGTTACTACAAAATATTGAATATAGTTTCCTGTGCTATAGAAATTATTTTTCAATTACCATTTTATAATATTAACCATTCTCAATTGTTCCTGCCCACTGTTACTGCTGTAAATTATTATTTGGAAGTTTAGGAACCCCAAAAAGCCTGTGCTCATCGTTGGTAAAAGGTTACTAGTGTCCAACTGAAATGGGAGGAGGGGCAAGATAACTACACATTTGTCAAATGTTGGCAAACATGCTCAGCTTTACAGCATAAGAGACAAAATGAGCCATTTACTTACTTAATCAAAAGTACTCCAAATTACAGTGGCTCTAAAGCCCCTCATGATATATTGATTTTTAGGTTCTCTTCTCTCATTATAATATCCTTGAGAATTTTTTTTTCCACTTGGGCTATCTCAAACATGTCATGTTCTACTACTGGCTTTGTCGTTTCCTGCCTCCAAATCACATCTCTCTGGTTCATTAAAGGGACATTTTAATGCTTCTACCAATTGTCTCCTGCAATTCTGGGACGGGCAACCTTGACTTAAGTACTGGCAGATGTTACTACCTCTACGTGACCTTGAAGGATAGGGAGGGGAAACTGCCTTCCTCTTTAACGGTCTATCCCAGTATTGGAATAGAATCTTGTCTTCACTCATTCCACAAACCAAGCACAACACTATTTATTATAAACAGCAGATTAGAATACCATTTATGGAGTACTTAACATGTTTAAGCAATGAGATATAGTCTTCAGATAAACTTATAAATACATTAATTCTCTTTTTAACCAAGGATAGAAGTCAGTTTCAAAGAAGTTAAAATGTCTAAAGATTTCTTGCTTGAAAATAGTATATCTCCAATGCAGGGCCACTTCTAATCCATATGATAACTTTGTACAAATAAAGGAGAAGAAAATGCACTCCTTTTACTTAAGACCCTTTTACCTTTCAAAATAATTACAGAATATAAAAATATGTTTAAAAAGAAAAATACTTAACTGCCACATGCAGGAAAGTGTTGTTTTCTACACATCTGTGATGGCTAGAACTTAAGTGGTGTCTTAGATGTGTTGTCCTTGTGATGTTAAAATCTGTCCAAATGTGTATAACAGCACTTTTGGGATATGAAAACAAGTTCTCTGGGTTAACAGTCCTTCTGATTAACTGTGCTATAAGCTCAGAAATATCTAAGCAAGACAAAGTCAGATTGTACATTGTAAATGATTGAAAATTCTTCAATGCTTTCTGCCCCTATCCTCTGTCACCATAATCACACTTGTGTCCCGGTCCACCCTGGTTATTCCTGGGTGCACGTTTCCATTGTTGATGTCCTTCTGAACATCTTGGGGACAGAAAGAATTTCAAACAAAGAGATGACAAAGTAAATGGAGTTCTGGAAGAATTAAATGAAATATATATTTTTTGAAAATCAGCACAAAACAAGAGAAAAGAAAAAGAAAATCAAATTCCATTGTTTCTTAAGCTATTGGACTCTTGTTACTATGAACTGCAGCATATGAAGACAGAAAATTCCCCAAAAGCAGTTGAAGATAAGCCTGATAACTCAGTAAATTTGGTGTTTGGTTTGTTTGTGCTTCTTTCAGAGCCTCACTTGTTAGCTAACTTAACAATAAGTTTAGGTCATATGAGTTCAAATTAATTCTTTCTTTTCTTTTTTTTTTTTTAAGTTGAAGAGTGTTTGTGGACTGATGGTCACAAGAAACTATTTTGGAAAATATTACTTTGGTGACTGTAGCCACCAATCAGTCACGTGTTAAAGGTGACTCTTGTCTTCAGTAGAGATCCCACTTGCATTCTCCCAATCCCATATGCAAAACAAATTAATAAATAGCTAAAATGCATTTCTGTCTGAAATGATCAAATGCTAATGTGACAGACGTACTATCCATCTTTATTGCACCTTGTTCCCTTTGACTAGAACAAGTAGAAGACGAGTAGAACTTTGGAGGCCAACTTGTAGTGAGAGTTTTCATTTTACACTTGAAGAAATGGAAACTCACAGACATTAAATGAATTTCTCAAGGTTGAACTTTATTTAGGGAGACACAACCAGAAGTAGAACATTTGTCTCATGACTAAAAGTATAAGGATTTTTTATTACATTACTTAGCTATTGATATACTGAGTCATCTAGAAAATTTTTTATTTTTTAAGAAGCAGAATAATTCCCCTGTATATCAACAAGTTCTGTTCACAGAGGATATTTGTTAAGTCCAAACTGTTTGTAAGTCCAACGAAGTTAGACTAGGGACCCTACTAACACAAGTGGCTGCATAGTTGTTCAGTCACTAAGTTGTGTCCAACTCTCCGCCACCACAAGGACTGCAGCAGGCCAGGCCTCCCACTCCTTCAGTATCTCCTGGAGTCTGCTCAAACTCATGTCCATTGTGTCAATGATGCCATCCAACCACCTCTTTCTCCATCTCCCCCTTCTCTTCCTGCTCTCTATCTTTCCAAGTATCAGGGTGTTTTCCAATGAGTTACTTCTTTGCATCACATGGCCAAAGTATTGGAGCTTCAGGTTCAGCTTCAGCATCAGTCCTTCCAATGAATATTCAGGACTGATTTCCTTTAGGATTGACAGGTTTAATTTCCTTGCTGTCCAAGGGACTCTCAAGTGTCTTCTCCATCCCTACAGTCCAAAAGCATCAATTCTTCGGTGCTCAGTCTTCTTAATGGTCCAACTCTCACATCTGTACATGACTACTGGAAAAACCATAGCTTTGATTATACAGACCTTTGTCAACAAAATGATATCTCTGCTTTTTAATACACTGTCTAGGTTTATCAAAGCTTTCCTCCCAAGGAGAATGTGTCTTTTAATTTTGTGGCTGCAGTCAGTATTCACAGCATTTCTGGAGACCAAGGAAATAAAATCTGTCACTGTTTCCATTTCTTCCCTATCTATTTGTCATGAAATGATAGCAATGGATGCCATGATTTTAGTTTTTTGAGTGTTGAGTTTTAAGCCATTTTTCATTCTCTTTCACTCTCATCAAAAGGCTCTTTAGTTCTTCTTCACTTTCTGCCATTAGAGTAGAATCATCTGCATATCTGAGATTGTTGATATTTCTCTGGGGAGTCTTGATTTCAGCTTATGATTCATCCAGCCTTGCTTGTCATATAATGTACTCTATATATAAAATAAATAAGCAAGGTGACAATATACAACCTTAACAAACTCCTGTCCCAAATTTGAACCAGTCTATTGTTCCTTATCAGGTTCTAACTGTCGCTTCTTGACCTGCATACAGGCTTCTCAGGAGACAGGTAAAGTGTTCTGGTATTCCCAACACTTTCAGGATTTTCCACAGTTTGAGGTAATCTATACAGCCAAAGGCTTTAGTATACTCAATGAAGCAGAAGTAGATATTTTTGTGAAATGCCCTTGTTTTTCTAGGATCCATCAATATTGGCAATTTGATCTCTGGTTCTTCTACCCATTCTAAATCCAGTTCCTACATCTGGAAGTTCACTTACTGCTGAACCCTAGCTTGAAGGATTTTAGCATTACCTTGCTAGCATGTGAAATTATGTGGTGGTTTGAATTCTTTGGCATTGCCTTTCTTTGGGATTAGAAAGGAAACTGGCCTTTTCCAGTCCTATGGCCTGTGAACTTTCACAGAACTGGAGGAAACAGAGACTCTTGAAGGGCACAAACAAAATCTTGTCCATATCAGTACTCAGGGGAAAGGAGCAATGAACCCATAGGAGGCTGAGCCAGACCTGTCTGTGAACGTTTGAGGGTCTCTTGTGGAGGTGCAGGTCAACTTGGTCTGCCATAGTGACAGGGGCACTGGCAGCAACAGTGCTGGGAGATTCATGTTGGTATAAGTCCTCTTGGAGTTTGCCGATATCCCCACCAGAGAGCCAGTAGAGTCCAAGACCTGGTGGCCTCAGGCTAGACAACTAATAGAGGGAGCACAGCCCACCCCTCAGCAGAGAGTTGGATTAAAGATTTACTGAACATGGCTCTGTCCACCAGAACAAGACCCAGTTTTCCCTACAGCTAGTCCCTCCCATGAGGAAGTTTACACAAGCCTCTCATCTTCATCCATAGAGGGCAGAGAGAAGAAGCAAGAACTACAATCCCACAGATTCCAGAATGAAAATCACAGTCACAGAAAGCTGATCACATAGATCACAGCCTTTTTGTGGCAAAGAGGCTTGCATAATTCAATGATGCTATGAAAAAACATGGTCCACTGGAGAAGGGAATGGCAAACCATTCCAGTATTCTTGCCTCAAGAACCCCATGAACAATATGAAATGGTTATACAGTACTGTACTGTAATAAGTTTATAATACTTTTCATACAAATAATAGATAAAAAGCAAACATACCCACAAAATAAACATTTTTGATATTACAGCACAGTACCTGGAAAAGTACAGTAGTAGAGTATAATAGAAGAAGGCAATGGCACCCCACTCCAGTACTCTTGCCTGGAAAATCCCATGGACAGAAGAGCCTGGTAGGCTGCAGTCCATGGGGTCACTAAGAGTCAGACACGACTGAGCGACTTCACTTTCACTTTTCACTTTCATGCATTGGAGAAGGAAATGGCATCCCACTCCAGTGTTCTTGCCTGGAGAATCCCAGGGACAGGGGAGCCTGATGGGCTGCCGTCTATGGGGTCACACAGAGTCATACACGACTGAAGCGACTTAGCAGCAGCAGCAGCAGCAGCAGAATATAACATCTTGCATCCAGGAGCTGGCATCCAGTGAACAGGCAAGAAGAGTTACTGACCGGAGGAAGGAGAGGACGTGGGAGATGGTAGAGCTGAAGGATTGTCAGCAAGAGAAGACAGAAGGCAAACTGCAGTTCCACTCACTCCTGACATTTATGGAACACATGTTCACATTTTTGAAAGTTCACAACTTGAAGGTTCTTATGCAGGGGCCTTACTGCATGACATATTTCTAAATAAATAGTGGTAGATCCAATAATTCTCTATTACCTTAATGGATTTATATTGACGTAACTAGCCTAATTACGTTTAACACTTCATAGTATGCTAACTAGTTTCCTTCATTGATTCTATGAAGGATTTAATCTTGATCATACAAATTCAAACACGTATTACAATCTGAAGCGTTTTGTAGCAGTTGAGTACATCATTCTCTTCTTAGTGGTTCTCTGAGTAGATGAGCCATCTGCATTTTGATCAACACACTAAAGCGACTTTGTGATGGACCAGGAATCCTGGATTGCGCATGACCTTGGTAAAATTCTGATTTCTATCTGGGACCCACACTGAGATGTTTGATAAAATAAAAACATTTCTTTGGCATCAGAGTTTTTGGTTTAGACTTCATAAGTATTAATTAGTACTTATCTTCTTTTTTCTTATAATTTTAATTTCCTAATAGGTTACATCTCAATTTCTACTGTTGTGTTAAATATAATTTTCTTATAAGATAATAAATAAAGATTGTTAACGTTTATTTATTAGACATTAAAATCTACCATCTACTCTATGATGTGATAGTATGAAGTCTGCTGCTGCTGCTGCTAAGTCGCTTCAGTCGTGTCTGACTCTGTGCGACCCCATAGATGGCAGCCCACCAGGCTTCCCTGTCCCTGGGATTCTCCAGGCAAGAACACTGGAGTGGGTTGCCATTTCCTTCTCCTGGAGTTCTATAAATTGATGAAACAAAGAAGGACACTCGTTCTAGAGCTATATTTGGTCTCAGAAGGGCACTCCCAAGCTTATATCTGTCATAATTCCTTAGTGATAATTCCCTTGTGGAATTCTGTATCATTGTACTACGGGTAAGCCATCTGAAAAGGTATATTCTTCTCTGAGTATTAGAATTGCAAATTAAAGGAAAGCATCTGCACACAAATTGTGCCAATCATCAGAGCATTTCTGAGAAAAGACAATTTTCCTATGGGCTTGCTCATCAAATCTTCCTGAGTATGTTTGACAGTGACATCAGGCATTTTTCATTTCTACTGAATTGAAACAGAATACTGATGGATAACATTTCAATTGCTCACCCCACAGAAGAAAGACATTTATTACAAGTTAAGATAGGAAGATTTCAAAGAATTCTCACGATGTGTGACATTCTCTCTGTTTCTTAACCATTTATTAAAATTTTAAATAGCCACCTCTTTCTATTTAGAGAGAATGTCAAGTTGGATAGCAGCCTACTCATTACTGGGTCTCAAATGAAAGTAGTAGGTAAACCACTACCTTTGTGAGTTCAAATCTAGTGGGATTTATAAAACAAAGCAAACAAACATTGTCACCAGAAATGAAGTCTTGAAAACTTCACAAGAGCAAAATGTATTGTTGTCTCTTGAAAAGAAATACAGCTATTTTTTTTTCCTAAACTGTTAAGAAGATAGAAATTACAGGAAGAATGTAGCATATAAAAGCAATGTGTTCAGCAGCGTACTCTTCTGTTCTCAAAAAACAAAACAGTCCACTCCCCAGGTATAATCAAAAGATATGAAAATGTTAGGTCTCTATAAAATTTGTACATAAATGTTCACAGAAGAACTATTCATAATAGCCAAAAAGTCAAAACAATTCAAATATCCATCAGTATGTGAATGGGTAAATAAAATATCGTATATCCATAAAATAGAATAATACAAAATGAAGTATTAATGCATATCATAACATGGAAGAACCATGAAAACCTTAAGCTGAATAAAAGAGGTCAGTCACAAATGACCACATATTATATAATTTATTTTATAGCAAATGTCCAATAGGCAAATGAATATATAGAGAAAATATATTAGATGTTGCCTATGGCTGGAAAAAGTTTAAGGAATAATAGTGGGTCATGGCTAAAGAGTAAGGCATTTTCTTTTGGAGAGATGAAAATGTTATAATGTTGATTTTTGTGGAAATATAATAAAATACATTGAATTGTATGCTTTAAATTGTTTAATTTTATGATTCAGTTCAGTTCAGTCCACTCACTCAGTCATGTCCTACTCTTTGCAACACCATGAATCACAGCACGCCAGGCCTCCCTGTCCATCACTAACTCTCAGAGTTTACCCAAACTCATGTCCATCGAGTCGGTGATGCCATCCAGCCATCTCATCCTCTGTCATCCCCTTCTCCTCCTGTCTCCAGTCCCTCCCAGGATCAGGGTCTTTTCCAATGAGTCACATCTTCTCATGAGGTAGCCAAAGTATTGGAGTTTCAGCTTCAGCATTAGTCCTTCCAATAAACACCCAGGGCTGATCTCCTTTAGAATGGACTGGTTGGATCTTCTTGCAGTCCAAGGGACTCTCAAGAGTTTTCTCCAACACCACAGTTCAAAAGCATCGGTTCTTCGGTGCTCAGCTTTCTTCACAGTCCAACTCTCACATCCATACATGACCACTGGAAAAACCATAGCCTTGACTAGATGGACCTTAGTTGGCAGAATAATGTCTCTGCTTTTTAATATGCTATCTAGGTTGATCATGGTATGTGGGTTATATATCAATAAAACTGTTAGAAGAATGGAGGCAAAAAACACCAAAAACAACAGCAACAAAAACAGCCATGATAAAACATACAGCATACTAAAGAAGTATTTCATATAAGGGAAATATTTTAGTTTCTTTGTGTTGGGTAGTGATTGCATTCTAATTTATGAGAAAACATTTAAGATATTTATGAGTAATTTTTCATTGTTATTTTTGTGAAGTTTAATAATCTTAGAAATATTATATTCTCAGAAGTCATCAAGGTTTTCTTAGTTGCTCTTTATATTTTAATTACACTAAAATCAACAGTAGATTAAACATACATTTTGGTTACTTTTACTAGTGTCAGATAGTTATGACTGATAAAAAATGCCAACACAAACTATAAAGATATTGTTTTCCTTCTTAAAACGTAAATGAATATTTAAAATTATGTTTTAAATGAATTAAAGATAGCTAAAATTTAGAGTTTAAATGTAAGAGTACAGGAAAATGATTCAAGTATTGCTACTATTAGTATTAGATAATCCATTGAAATATTAGGCCCAAGAATTTGGGTAACTTTAGGAAAATTCTTTAAATTGTAAATTTCACATAATTTCTCATAGGATCATAAAATAGTCTATATTCTAGCAATGTATTTGTAATGAGAATGTATCCAAAATAGATTCAGTGTGCAACAAATACCATATATGCTCAAAATTACTTCAATTTATAATAAATTGTCATTACTGAGACCAATATATTTCTTAGTGAGTTGAAGATCAAATTATATCTATAATAAGGAAGTCAGGTTTTTTTGTTGTTGTTGTTTCTTTTATGGCAATTTGGTAGTTTACATATTAATCGAATTATTTTTTCTCAATATCTAGAACATCTCTCTCTGACAGATAAAACAATTATTTTGTAAAATTATAGGATGCAAAAAGTATCTACACAAGGTTCATTCAGTTTGCTCTCAAACTCTTCAAAATCCAATTTTAAATTGTATTTTCTTGACTTCAGAATAATATTCTTAACCTGAAAGTCATTTATAAAATTCTATTTTTAAAAAGTATGATGTGAGTGCTAGATCAATATTATAAATTTTTATTTGTAAACAAAGAAATGTTGTGAACATTTTTAAAAGCATCTTTAATGTAATAAGCCTTATAAACAGCTTGATTAAAGAGGATACATTACAATTTTTAAAAATATGTAATTATAAAATTCTTAGGGTTACATTTATTGTCAGACATATCAATATTTAAATCATACATGCACACATATATACACATACAAACATAAATACTGCTCATAAGAAATAATATTTTTATCATATCAGCAGAGTATTTGAAGTATAAGGTATAATTCTGCCTCTTAAGAAGTGTATATATTTAGACTTTTATTCTATATTGTCCTAATTCTGTCTTAATGTTCTGTCATCCTATTGCACAAGTTGGATCTAGATGGCAAGTTTAATGTTCACTGATACCAAATTAATCAAAATACTAACAAATGTTTGTTTTTAAATGATTTCTAATAATTTTAATTTTACAGAACAAATTGAAAATTAATTCATATTTTTCAAAAGATTTCTGTAGAGTTGATAAAGCTATCTTTGTGAAACAAAAACAGAACAATTTATTCTCATTTAATTTAAAAAGCAGAAGATATTAAGAAGACGTGGCAAGAATACACAGAAGAACTATACAAAAAAGATCTTCACGACCCAGATAATCACAATAGTGTTATTCAACTCACCTAGGCCAGAAATCCTGGAATGTGAAGTCTGGTGGGCCTTAGGAACCATTACTATGAGCAGAGCTAGTGGAGGTGATGGAATTCCAGTTGAGCTAATTCAAATCCTAAAGGATGATGCTATGAAAGTACTGCCCTCAATATGCCAGCAAATTTGGAAAACTCAGCAATGGCTACAAACTAGAAAAGGTTAGTTTTCACTCCACTCCCCAAGAAAGGCAATGCCAAAGAATGCTCAAACTGCCACACAATTGCACTCATCTCACACGCTAGTAAAGTAATGCTCAAAATTCTCCAAGCCAGGCTTCAGCAATACGTGAACCATGAACTACCAGATGGTCAAGCTGGTTTTCAGAGAAGGTAATAGCAACTCACTCCAGTACTCTTGCCTGGAAAATACCATGAACCGAAGAGCCTGGTAGACTGCAGTCCATGGGGTCGCTAGGAGTCGGACATGACTGAGAGACTTCACTTTCACTTTTCACTTTCATGCATTGGAAAAGGAAATGGCAACCCACTCCAGTATTCTTGCCTGGGGAATCCAAGTGATGGAATCCAAGGTGGGCTGCTGTTTATGGGGTCGCACTAGTCGGACATGACTTAAGCAGCTTAGTAGCAGCAGCGACAGGCTGGTTTTAGAAAAGGCAGAAAAATCAGAAATCAAATTGCCAACATCTGTTGGATCATTGAAAAAGCAAGAGAGTTCCAGAAAAAACATCTATTTCTGCTTTATTGACTATGACAAAGCCTTTGACTGTGTGGATTACAATAAACTGTGGAAAATTCTGGAAGAGATGGGAATACCATACCACCTGACCTGCCTCTTGAGACATCTGTATACAGATCAGGAAGTGAAATGAAGTCACTCAGTCATGTCTGACTCTTTGTGACCCCATGGATGGTAACCTATCAGGCTCCGTGGTCCATGGGATTTTCCAGGCAAGAATACTGGAGTGGGCTGCCATTTCCTTCTCCAGGGGATCTTCCCAACCCAGGGATCGAACCTGGGTCTTCTGCATTGCAGACAGCCGCTTTACCATCTGAGCCACTAGGGAAGCCCAGATCAGGAAGCAACAGATAAAACTGGAACTCCTTGGAAGTAAGGCTATGACCAACCTAGACAGCATATTAAAAAGCAGAGAAAATATTTGGCTGACCAAGGTCCATCTAGTCAAAGCTGAGGTTTTTCCAGTAGTCATGTAAGGATGTAAAAGTTGGACTATAAAGAAAATTGAGCACTGAAGAATTGATGCTTTTGAACTGTGATGTTAGAGAAGCCTCTTGAGCATCCCTTGGGCTGCAAGGAGGTCCAACCAGTCCATCCTAAAGGAAATCAGTCCTGACTAGTCATTGGAAGGACTGATGTTGAAGCTGAAACTCCAATAATTTTGGCCACCTGATGCAAAGAACTGACTCATTTGAAAAAACTCTGATGCTGGGAAAGTTTGAAGGCAAGAGGAGAAGAGGACGACAGAGGATGAGATGGTGGATGGCATCACCAACTCAATGGATGTGAGTTTGAGTAAACTCCAGGAGTTGGTGATGGACAGGGAGGCCTGGTGTGCTCCCATCCATGTTGTCGCAAAGAGTCGGACATGACCGAGTGACTGAACTGAACTGATTTTTTTTTTATTATTCAGAAACTTAGTTTTCCTTTAAAATGTTTTATTTAATAAGGGGCAATATATTGAACTTTTCAAGGCAACATTTGGGAACTGTGTAGTGGAGTTGTTGGAAAGGTATAGCTTTACCTTTAAGCAGATAAATAATAAGTAAAGAAGAGACTAAAGAACCACTGAACTCCTTCTCCCTTCCTAGAACCAAAGCATTTTCTTTCCTTAGAAGGTTGAGTGATACCAACAGCAGTCCAGATTTTTTTCTTTCCAAATAGACTATCATGATGACCAAGGAAATTAATTCACTGGCAGGTGAACTAAGAGCTTCCCAGGTGGCCCAGTGGTAAAGAATCTGCCTGTTAAAACAGGAAGCACAGGTTCACTGCTTGGGTTGGGAAGATCCCCCAGAGAAGGAAATGGCAACCAGTATTCTTGCCTGGGAAATCCCTTGGACAGAGAAGTCTGGCAGGCTACAGTCCAGGGAGTCTCAAGCGATTTGGACACGACTTAATGATTAAACAACAACAGGTCAATTATAGACTGCATCAGGTTTCTTATGGGTTATTATCTTGAACAATGTGCTTTTTCCCTCAATTATTTGATCTGATATGTTTGAAGTCTGAGATTGACATTGGTTAGTGGAGTGAGAGTCTTTTTATGGTGGAATGAGAGTTTAGAGACAGTGATTTTAATCTCTAGGACCAGGTTGGCATTTATATTTCTTCTTAAACCAATGGTTCTTATCTTTAGTGACTTTGCACCTAGGGAGATATTTGGCAATATCTGAAAACATTTTTGCTTTTGACACCTGTGGGGGCAGGGCAGGGGCATTTGCTACTGGCATTCAGTGGGTAAGGGCCACGAACTGCTAAATATTCTTCAATGCCCCAAATGGGAAGCCCCCAGGACAAACAATGTAATTAATGCTGAGGTTGAAAAACCCTTCCAGTAATGAAAAAACTTATTAACCTCTCACTCTTTTTTTCCTCTTTGGTAAAAATATGTTTAAGATGGGTTTCTCTTGTTTAAAATTATAAAGGTGGCATATAATTGCCAAAAGCAGTTGGGAGAACTGTTTAGCACAGTGATTCTACAGGGTTTTGGGAATATGAAGATACCAGAAAGAGTATTTCAAAAAAAGAGAGAGAGAAAGAGAGGGACTACCTGGTAGTTCAGTGGTTAAGACTCCAAGCTTCCAATGCAAGGCGTGTAAGTTCTATCCCTGGTCAGGGAACTAGAATCCCACATGACACATAGCATGGCCAAAAAAGAAAAAAAAAAAATTCAGAAAGGAGACAGATTGAGAGAAACAGGTAAAATGTTCTAGATAATCACCTGAACAAAGGCTGGAGGTGTGTAAACCTAAAAATAAGAAAGTTTCATCAGTCTGTCTGTGATACATGGGAAGAAAAAGGGGAGTTGGATAAGAAAGATTTTGGTAACTGCTTGTGACCAGCATTGAAAGTCAAATTCATGCCAATGTATGGCAAAAACCACTACAATATTGTAAAGTAACTAGCCTGCAATTAAAATAAACTAATTTAAAGATAAAATAAATGTAAACATTAAAAAAAAGAAAGCCAAATGAACAGTCAGTTAAGATTTTTTGAGCTAGAAAGAATTGTATTTTCTGGCATTTTATTTTAAAACGTCTATAAAAACAGTATGAATTCATGGTAGCAAATTTAGAAAAATTTTAAGGTATAAATGAGGAAATGTTACTATTCAATAATAATTACTGTTATTAACTTAGCATATTTTCTGACAGATTTTTCTCAATTAGTAAATGTTTTACATACACAAGATCAATATGTACATGTGATATCTATTTTGCTTTTATCCTATTCACCTGATAATTTTCTCAGATTGTTAGAACTCTTCACGAATATCAACAGCCATATAAAATGTATTAATTGTACATACCATATTTTATTTAACTATTTTTTAAATGTCAGCCTTCCTACTGTTATCCGTTCAGAAAAAAATTAAGATTCTAATGAACATCTTTGGGCATAAAATTGTATTATACTTATTATTATGAGTAGAATTAAATTAAATATACAAACACTTTAGAATCTTGATACTTAACACCAAAATGTTTTAAGGAACATTGTACTAATTTATATTCCAATTTATGCACCAATTCAAAGAAATGACTCCTAGTAATTCTTAAAATTTAAGGTAATTCTTAGCTAAGTTATATAGTGAGTAAGAATTTTCTTCATTTTCTATATTTTACTATTAAGTTCTAATCATTTGCTGTTTGTGACTAAACAACTTAAACATTAATAAAACTACATTGTGAATCAATCTATTTATTCATAAATCATATTTCCAATAAAACATTAATTTACAACTTTTTTGTTGCTTAAGTTGTAGTTATTTTTACATGATTTTGATCTTAACACCTAATGTTAAGATACCAGTGTTTTTGATACACTGAAGTCCTATCATTTGTACAACTCTTTTCTATTTATAGTCAACCTAATTCCAAAAACGTTGGTCTGAATCCATCTGCCTGATCCCTGACTACTCATAAGGGCCTTCCCTAGTTTCTTCACAAATTCTCCTGACATAGTTTGACAGCTTCTAGAATGTTCTTAACTTAATACTCTGAACTTTTTAACACAGATAGGTTATAGCAGTAACTTTTCTAGGTTATTTTTTTTATACCCCCTAAAATTAGTCTTCAACTGAGAGCTATTCTCACTCTACTTTAAACTATATTTTCCTCTCAAGCCCAGCTCAAACTGTTCCTTTGCTAATTATTCTTTCTCTTTTGACTCTCATACCCTCATCCTGCCCTCACCCTCCACTCCATCCATTCATTCATGCATATACACTCGATGTTGTCAGTTCACTTGTATACTAAAATGCTTCCCTTATTTAGTAACATTGACTGAACTTCTTTTGAGATATATTCTGCATAAATTAAAAGTGATATATTTGCGTCAAATTACACCTTCAGCATTCAAGGACAC
Source organism: Ovis canadensis (assembly GCF_042477335.2). Classification (NCBI taxonomy): domain Eukaryota; kingdom Metazoa; phylum Chordata; class Mammalia; order Artiodactyla; family Bovidae; genus Ovis; species Ovis canadensis. Next base: position 78,787,844 of record NC_091246.1, on the reverse strand, counting down.
ACCGGTCTTCCAGTTCTCCACCTTCTTCAGCATCATCCACTCTCTTTCCTATTCTATTTTAGAGTTGCAATTTCAAGTGGCGCATCACAGGAAGACCACATTTGGCACTAAGTATTGAATAATACATATACTATTCATAGCAAGATATTTGTAACTTTTGATTTCTTTATTTTAATTCTCCTTAGCATTGCTTAGATCAGTGGGTTTATAATTTTGCTTAGCAACCATGCTTTTTAAAGCACATTTAACTAGTGATGTGTAAAGTTTTATTTTTATTGTGTGTGTATATGCATGTATGTATGAAAGTGTTGTTCTTATGGGGCCAAGGAAGAAGTATTAGGTGAAATTTCCATTATATTTATATTCTTCTGGTTAATAAACCTTTAATAATGTATCCAATGTTTTAAAGCAATTGCTTTTGCCAAAAAAATATTTGGATTGGAGAAAATCAAGCATTTTCTTTTATATTCACTGATGAAAATTTAGTGTTTTGGGGGCAGATTTTAATTGGAATAATATAATGCACATTTCACCTGCAATTCAAATTCTAACTAGAGAATTTATTTTCTCAGTATTAATGAACTCATCTTGGTCAAGGTATAAGTTTTTGCTTTTTAACAAACCACGGCAACATTTACTGGCTGATAACAAAAGCTGTCCCAAGGGTCAAATCCAAGTACTGTCTTTTTGAGGGGGAGGGTGGCTTTTCTTATAAATAAACTTTTATTGGAACAAGGTCATGCCCATTTTTATGCTCATTGTCTGTGGCTGCCTTTGGTGTATAACAATAGTCAAGGAGCTGTAATAGAAATCTTATGAATCACGCCTTCAAAAACATTTACTATCTGGCCTTACACAGGAAGTTTGCTTACTCCTGGCTGAAATCAACAATCTTTTGATAGCTTACAATTTGATCAATGAGCAGTTTGGGCTGAGGTAGCTGAGTGGTTCTCCTCATGGGTTTTCCTGGACTCACTCATGAGCCTCCAGTCCACTGGTCTCCTTTACATATCTCATGGTTGGTGCCGTTAGTTGATGTAGTGGGGGTAAGCTCCCCTGGATTATTATTAGTTGCTGGTACAGGACACCCAAAACAGCAATGGAGAGTCATGTCCATTGAGCAAGGAGGTTTCAAGCTTCTATCACATTTCCCACTGTCCCTTCTACCAAGGCAAGTTACAGTGGCAAGCATCAGTGTGCAAGTTCAGTTCAGTTCGGTTGCTCAGTTGTGTCTGACACTGCAACACCATGAACTGCAACACCCAAGGCCTCCCTGTCCATCATCAACTCCCGGAGTTGACTCAAACTCATCTCCATTGAGTCAGTGATATCATCCAACCAACTCATCCTCTGTCATCCCCTTCTCTTGCCTTCAATCTTTCCCAGCATCAGAGTCTTTTCAAATGAGTCAGCTCTTCACATCAGGTGGCCAAAGTATTGGAGTTTCAGCTTCAGCATGAGTCCTTCCAATGAATATTCAGGACTGATTTCCTTTAGGATGGACTAGTTGGATCTCCTTGCAGTCCAAGGGACTCTCAAGAGTCTTCTCCAGCACCACAGTTCAGAAGCATCAATTCTTTGGTGCTCAGCTTTCCTTATAGTCCAAGGCTCACATCCATACATGACTACTAGAGAAATCATAGCCTTGACTAGATGGACATTTGTTGGCACAGTAATATCTCTGCTTTTTAATATGCTTTCTAGGTTGTTCATAAATTTCCTGCCAATGAGCAAGCATCTTTTAATTTAATGGCTGCAGTCACCATCTGCAGTGATTTTGGAGCCCCCCAAAATAAAGTCTGCCACTGTTTCCACTGTTTTTCCATCTATTTCCCATGAAGTGATGGGACCAGATGCCATGATCTTAGTTTTCTGAATGTCAAGATTTAAGCCAACTTTTTCACTCTCCTCTTTCACTCTCATAAGAGGCTCTTTAGTTCTTTTTCACTTTCTGCCATAAGGGTTGTGTCATATGCGTATCTGAAAGTAAAGAAAGTGATGTCACTCAGTCATATCCAAGTCTTTGTAACCCCATGGATTGTAGCCTACCAGGGTTCTCCATACATGGGACTTCCCAGGCAAGAGTACTGGAATGGGTTGCCATTTCCTTCTCCAGGGGATTTTCCCGACCCAGGGATTGAACCCGGGTCTCCTGCATCATAGGCAGATGCTCTTACCGTCTGAGTCACGAGGGAAGATCTGCATATCTGAGGTTATTGATATTTCTCCTGGCAATCTTGATTCCAGCTTGTGCTTCTTCCAGCCCAGCCTTTCTCATGACGTGCTCTGCATATAAGTTAAATAAGCACGTTGACAATATATAGCCTTGACGTACTCCTTTTCCTACTTGGAACCAGTCTGTTGCTCCATGTCCTGTTGCCTCCTGATCTGCATACAGATTTCTTAAGAGGCAGGTCAGGTGGTCTGGTATTCCATTCCCGTCTCTTGCAGAATTTTCCACAGTTTATTGTGATCCACGCAGTCAAAGACTTTGGCATATTCAATAAAGCAGAAATAGATGTTTTCCTGGAACTCTTTTGCTTTTTTGATGATCCAGTGGATGTTGGCAATTAGATCTGCCTTTCTAAAACCAGCTTGAACATCTGGTAGTTCACGGTTCATGTATTGTTGAAGCCTGGCTTGGAGAATTTTTAAGCATTACTTTACTAACCTGTGAGATGAGTGCAATTGTGTAGCAGTTTGAGCATTTTATGACATTATCTTTCTTTGGAATTGGAATGAAAACTGACCTTTTCCAGTCTTGTGGCCAGTGCTGAGTTTTCTAAATTTGCTGGCATATTGAGGGAAGTACTTTCACAGCATCATCTTTTAGGATTTGAAATAGCTCAACTGGAATTTCATCACCTCCGCTAGCTTTGTTCACAGTGATGCTTCCTAAGGCCCACTTGACTTCACATTCCAGAATGTCTGGCTTTAGGTGAGTGCTCACACCATCATGATTATCTGGGTCATGAAGATCTTTTTTGTATAGTTCTGTGGCAAGTTCTATCCTTGCCACCTCTTCTTAATATCTTCTGCTTCTGTTAGGTCCATACCATTTCTGTCCTTTATTGTGCCCATCTTTGCATGAAATGTTCCCTTGGTATCTCTCATTTTCTTGAAGAGATCTCTAGTCTTTCCTATTCTATTGTTTTCCTCTATTTCTTTGCACTGATCACTGAGGAAGGCTTTCTTATCTCTCCTTGCTATTCTTTGGAACTCTGCATTCAAATGAGTATATCTTTCCTCTTCTCCTTTGCTCTTCACTTCTCTTCTTTTCACAGCTATTTGCACAGTCAGCTCCTGGTCTTGTTTTTGCTGACTTTATAGAGCTTCTCCATCTTTGGCTTCAAAGAATATAATCAATCTGATTTCAGTGTTAACCTTCTGTTGAATTCCATGTATAGAATCTTCTCTTGTGTTGTTGAAAGAGGGTGTCCATATGCAAAGGACTAGGCAAAGTTATGGATCCAGGAAGATGTGAGCAAACTAGGAGGTATCACTTCCAAATCTACTAAAGTTGATTTCTTAACTTTACAGATGAGGGAATTGAGGCCCAGAGAAGTAAAGTTACTTGCTTATGCTCATAGACCTAGTCAGAGCCTAAGCCTGTACTTGCCCCAGACTCTCCTGATTTTTGGTTGCAATTCATCCATTTCTTTTATTTATTTTTAATGCCCTTCAAGTTGTCATTGTGTTTGTCTCCTCAGTCTCTCACTTGTGTCTTTACTGTTTGTGACCCTGCCGGGCTCATATGTGCATGGAATTGTCCAGGCAAGAATACTGCAGTGGGTAGCCATTCCCTTCTCCAAGGGATCTTCCCAGCCCAGACATTGAACCCAGGTCTCCTGCATTGCAGGTAGATTCTTTACCATCTGAGCCACCAGGGAAGCCTTTAAGCTTGTTATTAGTAAACAATTATATAGCCCACAGGGATGGTATATTATAGCACCGAACAACATGGAATTGAATTTCATTCAGATCTTACTTTAAATCTTGCCTTTACTACTTTGTAGGTCAGTTTGAACAAGTGACTAAATCCTCCACATGTATTTCCTTTCTGTATATAAAGATGATAGACCCTAACTCATAAGTATGTTTGATGAGTAAGATGAACTCTTCAAGGTAGTTCAGTAGTACCAAATCAGTGTAAGTACTCAAATGATACTAGTTACTTTAATGCTAGAATTTTATATTTCATTGTGAGTTTTCTTGTGTCAAATATATTGTTTGTTCTTTAAATTTATCATCATTTCTTTCAAACTCCAAAATTGGTTTTTCTTTACTTTTACCTTTGTGAACCACTGATTTTTAAGTAAAATCATTTTTAAACTTTAGGGCCCAATTTGTTGATTAAATGGCTTAATATATATGTAACAGGTGACCTTTTGTATCAGGAAGCAGTTTTGGTCTTTAAACACCTTTTCTGTTTGATCAGAGCACATTTTCTGTAGGGGAGACATTATTTGTTGAACATATATGTTCTATAGAGTTACATATTTAGCCTCCACGTATTCCAAGGCACTGACTGATACTACTGAATTCTAGAAGGTACAGGTAACTTCTTCATTCCCAGCAGGCAGTATGCTTCATGATTCCCCATCAACTTTGATACCTGGAATAGAAATTATTCTGCTTTGTGGCTCCTGTACATTCACTCTTGCTTTAATAATGTTAGCATGCATATATAATGAATAATTGAGTTTGAGGAGTGAATCTTGTTTCTTTCTTTCTGTGTTAAACCATATAATTAGTATAGTTATTTTAGATTCTCTAATTTGATGTTTTAAACTCTAGATATCAGACCTTCCATCATTTCAGTTGAGTAATAAATAATTATATGAATAATATCTTTATGATAGCTTAGTTTGGGTCAGATAAATGACAAATGACAACAAATATTTTTTTGAATTTTCCCCAGTTGTCTTACTGAGCATTTATGTTAGTTTTGAGAAGTTATGCATAATATTATTTTCCTACATTTAAGTCTATATCTAACTGCAATGCTCTAATTTCAATATTCCACCAGGAAATTCATTTTCAAGTGTTCATAAAATTAGTAGTATCGGTCATTGAGATAACTGACATGTATTATTTCAAATGATATTTGGCCTTTTTGTTCTTTCCTCATTTGAAAAAGCAAGCATCATGTCAGGCACAAGACTAATTTATTTGCAAGCACATGTTTGGTTTCTAGGATCCTCTTGAATATCCCCCCACCCCACCCCAGTTGTTTTGATCTACTTGAATGGGTCTTTAAAATCAGTTTCATTTTAATGAGATTATGCCTTATTCAGAAAACTGATTACATGCCCTAAGTAATATAATTCTCTTGAATAGTTAAGAATTAAAAAGAGCAACAAGAAAATCACACTTAAATTTTTAGTTTCTTTTAAACTGAAAGGGCAAGGGACAAGCAAGACTATTAGTATAGACTTGTAATCATGTGCAGGATAATGTTACCCTTGAATGAAATTTCCAAGTGCCTTATACATTCCTTTTTGTTAATTGTTTTAAAAAGAACTTTAATGTCCTCTTTCTGTTATGAAACTCTGAAAGAAAATAGAGTATTTTCATATTTCCAAGGTAACTGTAACCTTGTGGTGACATTCACAGGCATACTAACACTTAACTCCAGACTTTGGCATTCTTCAGGAGCTCAACAACTGATGACATGGGAGTAAGAGATACAAGGAGTTAGGCTCGTATGATAAAGCCTGGATTTATACTTCGGAGTGCTAGGATTTGAAGGAGAAATAACTCAGTTTGAGAATATAAAATTAGACTTGGAAGAGAGCTTCGGAACTACCTAGTTAAAATTGCAGATTTAAAGAAGTTGAGACGTTGAGTAAAGTCTCCCAGAAAACATCAGGGGTACCAACTAGAAGAGGGACTCAGGAGGGCTGACAAGGCTGTAAGATCTGACTTTATATCAAAGTATTTCCTTGGGATAAATAAGGTTTTGATCCTGCTCAAGAGGTTCTGTTTATTTGGTACTGGTTCACATTCAGTTCGGTCCAGTCCAGTTCAGTCCAGAATGGGTTCACATTCTGCACCCAGTTGGCCATTGCCAGAATAATAAAAAATAAATAAAAACAAGATATATGGTTAATTTTGAATTTTAGGTAAGCATGATTTTAGTATAAATATGTCCCAATATTTGTCATATCATAGCAGGTAGCCTTGAAATATATTAGACCTGAGAGTCTGGTAAAGGGAACTAGCAGAAACCAAATAGATGATCAGGACCCAGGGTAAAAGCTGAGTTTCTAGGCAGTTTAATAATTGAGTGAACAGGAGTATTTGACGGGGAAACTAAGCTAGGCACATACATTTTTATTAATTAAGCCAATATTATTACAGTTTAAAGGAGTATTATAGAGAAAGGCCGTGGATTAATTGAAATAAAAACCATTGCCACATACATTGTGAACTTCTGACATGGCTGCACTTAGATCTGCTCAGGAACTGAATGGGGCTGATTCTAGAGGTAGAAAACAGGCAAAGCTCCCACTTGGGAGGACTGGCAAAATCTAGAGAGTCAAGGTAGGAATAGAGGACTTTGAGGCCTTTGAACAAACCAGGCATTACCCCTGAGTTCCATGTTAAGGATATTTTGAAGTCAGCAATCAAATGGTTACTATATATTGATAAGGAGAATGCTGGTCCTACTATGTTCTCCTACAGGTGAGAAGCAGATACTTTTGACACTCTAAATAAACAAGCTCAACAATACTATTTTAAAGTTAAATTTTTCATCTTTTTATGTGAATCATCCATTCTCCATTGTATAGTAAATGGTTTCAATGAATGAATAAATTAACATGAAATAAAAATAAGTATATTCAATTGTTGTCCCTATTCTTTGAATTCATAAATATAAACTTTTTATTAAGGGTTTGAAAGAGAGAGAGAAAGAAAAAGAAAAAAGTCAACATTTTGCAAATCTTAAACCACACTCAGTTGCTAATTTGCATACACTATACAGATTTAGTATTAAAAAAAGATGTAGGTGCAGGTAAACATTCTGAATTGAGTATCCAGATGAATGTTTATTAGTTTGCCAGTATTATATATAAAAATTATTGTTTATTTTATTGCTTATTTTGTAAGCATTACTAAATGAAAGTGTCTACATAAAACTACCTAGATTGCTTACATAAATTGCCTAGTTTCATGAGGATCTAAGGACATTAATTGCGGTCAGTGATCTATGAGTTATTACAGCAAGACAGCTTCTTGTAACTTTATATTCCTCTGTTCTTCGACATTATCATATTTGGGCTTCAGGTTTCTAATGGTGAAACCACATCACAGTATTTTGAGATTTCTCACCCTCCAGAAACCCCTCAGTCCCCATAACTATGCACATGGAACCAAGTAGGAGTACTACTGAAAAAGAAATTGATCAAACCTGACTTCTGCATCACACCTCTCAGTTGGTATTTGTGTCCTACCATAGTCTTTCTGTTCTCTCTCAACCAAACTACAAGGTTAAGCAAGAGAGGAAGTACTTTGGGTTCACATATCAAATCGTAGGAAGGGTCAGGAGTGAAACTGGCTAAAGAAACACTAGTATTAATGGGACTTGCCATCTGTCATCTCTCTTTTTTTCCCCATCATCTTCTCCCTCTGGTTACACTCCCTCCTTTTCTCCCACCTTCCCTTCTTTTGCTGTGTCACACAAACACACACACACTTTCCCTCTCTATGCATACTTGTTTCTTTCTTTCTTTTTTTACTGCAGAAGTGGCAAAGAGTTCTCTTTTTTCAGTACCATTGATGCATTTGACTGTTAGCATCTTAACATCTGACTTGATCTTTTTAATTGATTTGCTGCCTATCTCAGCCTGAGTTTTAAAATTCCCAAGGGAGAATTCAGATTGGCCTGGTTTGAGTCACCTACTCATCCAATAACCAGGAGAGGTGATAAGAAGCTTGAACACCAGTGATGGGTCCAGATGAGTTCTCCCGTGTGTTTCCTTCAGCTGTTCTAGCAGAGAGGAGTATGAAAAGGAGGGGATCTGTTATGGCATCATAGAAACCATTTTGAACTAGGCAATCAGCCCAGCTTGTACCCACTATAATTCTCTGGGATATTCCCATCATTTTTCTTCCTTATATTCCTCTGCTTGCCTAACCAGTTAGATGTGATACATGCTGGTGTCTTCCTGGCTATGGATTCATCTCTCTGATGATGATCCTATCTCTTTGCCTTAGCAGCTTTGTTCTGAAGGATGCTCCTGGTTTGCTGTAGCTCTCCTGGTAACTTTCTGCATCAGCACCTTCTCCCTAATTGTTGGCTTAATAATTACATAAAGATTTGGGTGGAACAGAAGTAACATTGTGCTTGGTGCTTACATGCTATGGGCAAGGTGTAGAAAATAAGCTACCTTTTCTCTTTGTATTTCAGGCAGTTAATTGAGAAGCAAAAACCTATCTAAAACCAGTTTATGTTAATTCTTTCAGTCATTAATTATCTTTGTATTTTAAATAACATTTAGTGAACATTGTGCCAGCTGCTCTAACTGGAAAAAATGTATTTTTTCCCACTCTTACAGAGCTTTTAATCTTGGGGAGACAGATGTTAACCAAATTCACTTTAATATGGATGCTCTAATGTATGGAGTTTATTGACATGAGAGTATACAATGGTGTATATTATATGTATTTATCATAATGTGAACATAATAAGGAAGAAATGGTTGAGGAGGTGATCAAGCTGAGGTGTGAGGAAGGGTTTGTGGTTAAGAAAGTGAAGGGGAATAATTGCAGACACCGAGGATTAAGGATGGAAATAACTGGAGAAGGAAACATCATGCACAAAGCTCTGTGCCAAGAAGAAACTTGGCATTTTCAAGAAGGATGATGAATAATATCGTGGAGAAATAGGTAAAACATGTTAAGGACCTGTCCTCTGTGATAGGGACAATGGGTTCACTAATGGTTTTTCGTGAAAAGAGACTTGGTCAGTTATCTAACTGATTAGTTGAATTTCTCATAGCATAGACACAAAGTTTGTAACAAAGATAGCTCAAAGGAAATAATAAGAAAAACTTGACAAAGTAACATAAAAAGAAGACTTTATTTTAAATAGCAACATTTTAAAGTTAGCAGGGCCAGATGGAAAAGTATTTTGTGCTATGCCTGGCAAATTTAAGATTCTTACTAATTATTGTTGGTGGCATCATTATATTCCTTTTGCTTTTATGTCATGTCTACAAGGCCATGTTTCCCAAGACATGCTATAATTACAAAGATTTTAATAAATAAGAAATTTTATAGAGCATATAAAGGGAAGGTAAAAATACTGTAATGCATGCTAAAAAAAAATACAGAGAAGAACAAAGACTTTGCTCTTTTGATCACCAGATACTACATTTTGTTGATGCTTATCAGGAGTCTCCTGGGAGACAAGCATGCCTGAGTAAACACATATGAAGCATAGTATACAGAAATTCTGTATGTATGGGTCCTTGTGACCTCAGAGCAGCAGGAGAAAAAATGGGGTGTCAGGGTTTGAGTTGAGATGGATGTCTCTAACTTCAATCTCCTTCTTACATCTGGCACTCAAAAGGATCCCCATTCTTCTGGAAAACTTCTAGTCTCTTTGCAATACAAAGATCACAAATATAATTAAAAGTCCTCAGTCATCCTGATTGTTACCAAGCACAAACTTTCTTGAAACAGAAAACTGTTTGGGGCTAATTGTTTTTATGCTTTATTTTTCCATCTAGTGAAGACTGTAAAATATATACACAGAGATGACTATTAGCCTGGCAACAGTGAGAAAATAGAGTCTTGGCTATTTGACAAACTGGAACGCTCATCTCTGAATCATAAGTTGGTCTAAATATTAAACAAATATATCTCATTATGTAATTCATAATTATCACCAGGGAAGGATTTGAAATACTATTAAGCACATTTAGGTAAATCAAAACCTTACAGTTATTACTTTTGAATTTTAAGTAACTGACTTTATATTTGGTTACTTATTTTTACATTTATATAATCCCCAAAATTATTTACCAGCTTATTCACATCAATTTAAAAATGATATAAATAATTGACTATTTAGAATGATTTAGGAGTGGACTATATGACTGAGAGTAGACACTTTCTGAGAAACGGAAAATTCTCAAAGAAATTTCTTTGCCCAACGGACTATTTTTTGAAACAAAGGCTCTAGACATGATATATAAAGCTGGGTGATGCACCTGAATTATAACTCAACACTTTGAACAAAGATACCAGTATTACATTTAAGTTGGAAGAGAAGGTTTGGTTTTTAGTTTTATGTGTTGCAAAAGTTAGTTGGTTATATTTCTCTGAACATCAGAGCACCTCACTGAATGGTTATCCTGTGTGTCTGGGCAAGTTGGCTATGATCTGCCTTTTCTTTTTACAAATAATCAGAACTCTTTACATCTGGTCCTATGAGAAGAAGGACACCAAAGTCCTGACACTGTGATAGTTGCTGTTAGAAATACTCTTCTCTTGACTTTACGAGGAAGTCCCTTAATATATGTGTTTGCCTTTTTTGTCCACGATCTCATGCCAAACCTTGCTCAGAGTACTGATGGATCATCCCTTTCTTACTGGATAATGAAAATGAAAAATTTCATTAAATTTAATTTTGACTCTACCTACATATGATCTATAAATTTAGAAGAAAAAAATGCTTCAGCTCTGTAACTAGAGATTTAGAAAATCAAATTTAGAAACATTCAGTTATCCTATTTTCAATAATTCATTTTCTCAGAAGAAAACTTGGTGACTGTGCTAGTTATTTATTTCTGTATAACAAAGTACCTGCCAAGCAGTGGCTTAAAATAATAACAATTGCTCATTTGTATTTCTCATCATCTTGGGGGTGACTGGACATGGGTTGATGTTTCTTGCTCAGTTTATCTCATGAAAACTGAGTTAGATAGTAGCCAAAGCTGGTGTTATTTCAAAGTCTTTCTCACTCACATGTCAAGCAGTTGATGATGGCTCTTGACTAGAATTTAATTGGAGATTTTGGTTGAAATGCCTACATATATATGACTGATACTTTCTTATAGCCTGGTGACTAAATTCCAACAGCAAGGATAGAAAGAGAGAGAGAAAGCCAGAGACAGAATCAGAGTGACACAGAGAGAGGCAGACACTCGAACACCTTTTTATAATCTAAATTTGGAAAGCCATATAACTTTATTTCCATCACATTCTATTGGTTCTGACTGTCAAAAGGTTTCACCCAGCTTCAAGAAAAGAAGGCATAGACTCAACCACTTAATATGATAGTGCATGGTGACTTGATATGATAGTGCATGGAGATGAGTAAGTTCTTTATTGTTGCGGCCATTTTAGGAGAATGTTATCTGACAAGTGACTCCCTAAGGATCAGAGTGAATCCCTAGTAATATTAGATGACATTTATTGTAACCTTACTCTGTGCTCTGTGATGTTCTTCATGATTTACATGTATTGCCATTCAGATCTCACATCTAGTCATTTGATATGGGTACTGTCTTTCCCCCATTTAAAGGTTAGAGAACAGAGCTAAATAGCTTGTTTAACATCAGACAATTTGAATTGAAGATTAAGACACTATGTTCTTCTTTCTGGCTTACTTCACTCTGTATAATCGGCTCCAGTTTCATCCATCTCATCAGAACTGATTCAAATCCAATACAGTATACTAACACATATATATGGAATTTAGGAAGATGGCAATGACGACCCTGTATGCAAGACAGGGAAAGAGACACAGATGTGTATAACGGACTTTTGGACTCAGAGGGAGAGGGAGAGGGTGGGATGATTTGGGAGAATGACATTCTAACATGTATACTATCATGTGAATTGAATCGCCAGTCTATGTCTGACGCAGGATACAGCATGCTTGGGGCTGGTGCATGGGGATGACCCAGAAAGATGTTATGGGGAGGGAGGTGGGAGGGGGGTTCATGTTTGGGAATGCATGTAAGAATTAAAGATTTTAAAATTTAAAAAATAATAAACAAAAAAAAAAAAGAACTTTCCACAGAGAATTCATTCATGAGGAATGAATCTCTCACTTAGTTCAGGAGCTGCTTATAAGGAAACACGTGTCATGTAGTTGCACAAACATATGCTTGTAAACATTGTTCACTAGCACAAAAGTAGTCATTTTGAAGGTCAAGAATGATCGAAAGTTTCCTTTTAAATGTTTTCATAGAATAAGTCTAAACAGCTAATATAATAATAAATACTGTAAATTTCAAAAAAAAAAAAAGACACTATGTTCTTAATCTCTATCCTATGCTATCCTATCCTATATTCTATTCTATACTGCTTCTCACTAGACAACAGAAGAGACTGGAAAAAGTAAAATATCTTATGGTTGGTCTTGATTACTCACTTTACATCTGTGAACCTTATAGACTCATATCTAAAAGTTTGAAAAGAAATGCTGGATTTTAGAATGATCGTCAAGGTTAATTTACAACGTGCTGGAAAAAAGTGTGTAGCATTGTGTTAGCTACACAATTATTACCCAAAATAGGATGTTCTGCACATATGTTTTTTCATTTAGTTATTTTTTAAATGCTTTCTTTTAGTTTCAAGTCATTTGATACAAATATATGAACAATACTAAACTCTTTGTCTTGTTCAAGGTCTTCTATGTAGTCCTACAAATTGAATTGCTGTGTTACTAACAGATATAATACATAATGATATAAATATTTATATTTCTGGCATATAAATATTTTTCACTAAAATATTTCTGCCGTTGTTTAGTTGCTAAGTGATGTCTCACTCTTTTGTGACTGCATGGATTGTAGCCTGCCAGGCTCCTCTGTCCATGGGACTTCCCAGGCAAGAATACTGGAGTGAATTGCCATTTCCTTCTCAAGGGGACCTCTGATCCCAGGGATCAAACCTGAGTCTCCTGCATTGCAGGCAGATTCTTTACCACTGAGCCACCTAGGAAGCCACTGAACTATAGTATATTACTTTACAACCTTATTTATTCTCATAAAGGATGAGTTCATACATGTTTAAATGATTTTGGCTCTTCAAATGAAATATATAATTAAATATATTAACATACAATATGTAATTATTATGTGTGTACACATACACATGAACAATATTTTTCTTTGATTCTTTTAAATTCATGGAACATATGCTCAAGGGAAGTAAACCAGTATACAGCCTATGGTTCCCTGCGTTTCAGTCATGTCCGACTGTGTGTGACCCCATAGATGGCAGCCCACCAGGCTCCCCCATCCCTGGGGTTCTCCAGGCAAGAATACTGGAGTGGGTTGCCATTTCCTTCTCCAATGGTTCCCTGGAAGACTCTAAATTACTTATGATGAGGAATTCTTTGTTTGTTTGTTTGTTTTCCTCTTTGGCTTAGATTTTGTTTCTTTGTTTGTTTTCCTCTTTGGCTTAGATTTTGTTTATTCCTGTGTAAATAGAATATTGTATGTTCAGGAACTGTTTGTTGATGGATCAGAGAATTAAGATTAAGTTTAAAGAAAGATTATTTCTTAATCATCTCTTGCTGAATATAATTTTGAGAACAGCTTGAAAGTAACCAAGCTCTATTTGAGGATCCAATTTTGATCTGATGATAATCTAAACCTTTTGAAGTCTTTCTAGGCCCTTTGACATTACAGAATTTGGTTCCAGTACATCTTGTCTTGGCAGGCACCCAAAAATGTAAAAAATGTTCAGATGTCTTATAAAGTTATCGAGGTTAATTTAAAATTTGGTTATATAAATGAATGAGGGGTCAGAGAACATGGCATATATTTTATTATCTGAAACCTGAAACTTGAAGGAAATTACTTGCTTTTTCACTTTTTTATACTTTATTTTACCAGAATCTTCATTTCCCATCTCTTGATGTAAATGCTTTCACAATAAAGTCAAAACTTATTGTACTGTGCTAAAGCTATTATAATCCTCAAATAATATGTACTAAGTACTTTCATTCAAATAGAATTTGGCAAGTGCAGTAGCTAGAGTAAAAGCCCCATTTTTTTCCCTCTAGCAATGTTATTTTAGACAAATCTATAAGGCTCAGATGGTAAAGAATCTGCCTACAATGCAAGAGACCCAGGTTCGATCCCTGGATCAAGAAGATCCCCTAGAGAAGGGAATGACAACCCACTCCAGTATTCTTTCCTGGAAAATTCCATGGACAGAGGAACCTGGCAGGCTACAGTGCATGAAATTGCAAAGAATTGGACATGATTGTGCCACTCACCCTTTCACCTTTCATGAAATATTAGATCGTATTATATAGTAATACTAGTTGATATAATAATATTAGATGTGGCTATTTTTTCATAGCACAACATTAATAATAAGAATTAACTTTTTTTTCTGAATTTCCAAATGTAAGGATGTAAGGCTGAGTCTCTGATTGTGTTAAAAGAGAAATATTTAAGCATTATTTTTTTTTCAAATGGGGCACCTGCTTTCCTTAGTTTATAGTAGGCACTGCCATCTATAGATTTTTATTTTGACACCTACATGTACTTCAATTTGTAGATAGCATATTATAATATTTGTTGCTAGTCTCTAAATACAAGACAATAGCCTTTATGGTAGCAGTATTTGTTGTTTGGTGACTAAGTCATGTCAAACTCTTTGAGACCCCACAGACTGTAGCCTGGCAGATTCCTCTGTCCTCTATTATCTTCCAGAATTTGCTCAAATTCATGTCTATTAAGTTGATGTTACTATCCCTTGAGATTAAGTGGTAAAGAATCCACCTGCCAATGAAGGAGAGACATCTCTGCAGTGTTCATCTCTGGGTCAGAAAGATCCCCTGGAAAAGGAATGGCAACCCACTCCAGTATTCTTGCCTGGGAAATACCATGGACAGAGATTCCTGGCAGGTAATAGTCCATGGGGTTGCAAAGAGTCAAACCCAATTAAGTGACTAAACAAGAACAGCAATATTTAAATACTGCCTAATTCTAGAAATAAAACTCCTTCATATTTAGTACTTAACAAACATGGGAAACTTTGTTTGAAATAATGTGATGAAAATTTTAGAATAAAATGTTAATGCCTATATCTGGTCATGAATTAGCTTTTTGATAATTTCCTATATTTTGTAAGTGGCCAAATGTCCAACATTCAAGAGGCATCTTTTTCTTGTGACAGACAGAATAATTACCTAGACAGCTGTTTTTGTTGTTTATTTTTCCCCAATGGTGTTAAACCAGCCACAAGAAAGGGACATCTTTAGGTGCAACCTTAGCTATAACCAGGTTAAAATATTCAACTCTTTCTCATGACTCCTGCAGGTCTCAGAACAGAAGAAATGCTGAAAGTTAACAGAACTGTTGGTCACCAAAAAAATATATATATCAAATATGGTAATGTCTTTTTTGTTGTAAAGAGCATCCTGATCACAACAGGAAAAGAGATCTAGTTTACTTTTCTTCAGGGACTAACAGCTTCAGAGCTCTTCCATGCTGCTCTCAATATAAGCACTCCAAGGGAGATAAAAGTAGAGATATCTTGAAATCACTTTTTTAAAATTATTTATCTGGTGGTGAATATTTAAGTCAGCAGGTTAAATTTGCTGACTTCAGATGTATAAGATTTGCAGAAGTAACATCTTGACTTGAAAAGAAGGCACAAAAAAGCAATGCAGATACATTATATGGTTCAACGAACCAAGTTTCTAGACTACCACACACTACTACCCCCCCTTACAAGTATAAACTCCCTGTAATAGATTACAAAATTGAATTTAAGTGAACATTGAATGTCAGTATTGCTAAAGATGGAGAAGGAAATGGCAACCCACTCCAGCACTCTTGCCTGGAAAATCCCATAGGCGGAGGAGCCTGATAGGCTACAGTCCATGGGGTCGCAAAGAAAAGAAGATCACACACTCATGGACAAAGGTCATGTTTCAGTCATCTTTGTATCTTCTGACATAAGATTTCTGATGTAACCCAACTCCAAAATCATCTCACTCCATGGTACAAGAATATGTTCTTAGTTTAATGAGATGTTTAAGAACATGTTGCAGAGTACTCAGGACCCTCAGGAAATCCTATGGAGATTTAGACTGCCTAACTTCTTATCAGAAAATGACACTCTTCAGTCTGATTTGTTATGGGAGTTTCTTTCTTTTTTTTTTTTTCCTCTAAGTACTCTTTGAAGCTGTATAAAACATAATGATGCACAAAATTATAATGATGCACATTTGAAAAGAGAATTTCTTATTTTGGAGAATAACTCATTTTTGCTCTCTTCCCTGCATTTTTCCCCAAGCAGTTCTTCAGTCCCTGCTTTGACTGCCCAATTTAGGGTTAATAATATTGTAAATTTACGATGGAAGCTGTGGTGGGATATGTGCTTAATTTTTTATCTGTGTTCCTAAGTGTGGGACAGAACTGTTTAAAAATTATCTAGAACCATCCTTCAAAATGGGTTTTCCCAGGTGGCACAGTGCTAAACAGAAAATGCTGGATACTCAGGTTCAATCCCTGGGTTGGGGAGGTCCCCAGGAGTAGAAAATGGCAAACCACTCTAGTATTCTTGTCTGGGAAATCCCATGTACAAAGGAGCCTGCAGGGCTATAGTCCATGAGGTCACAAAAAGTTGGACACGACAGTGTACACTCACACACATCCCCCAAAACCCTGACTCAGAGACTTAGTCGCGCTCTGCCTCCTCTTGACACTATTAACCCTTACTGCAGCATCCACTCTGTACCTCTTCCCACCACCTCCTGAAGTTTTATGTGGCTTCTGTGTTCCTTCCTCTGTGGTCTGGAGTACTATCCTCCTCTTTCTCTCCTCCCACCCTCCCTTGACTTCCAGGGAAATTATCCAAGACAGAATGCAAATAAATATGAAAAACAGTAAGATATGTGATTTTCTTTTTATTTCTACAAGCCTATAAACCAACATTAAATGCACAAATAATGTTAGGTCATTTAGGGGGAAATATTTGTGGAAATGACACAAATGTGACAGCAACTATAACTGGGAATAATGCTAAAACCATAAAATATTGGCTCATAAAATATTCCTAGTATATGGCGGTCTGTGTATAAATTATGAAAATAAAAAATTCACTAAAATACAGCTTAAAAGTAACCATAAAGAAATAGATTCTATGCCCAACTTATTATTGTTTGGGGATTAAATTTTCAGAGAATTAAGAGGGTTTTAATAGGAATCTTATTATTTTAATTTATCTAGGAAGAAAATATGCATGGCATTCCTTTTAATTTTTAAAGCGCGGATCTTAAACAGAAATGATTAAGTTCAAGGTGCAACTATATGAAGTCTAACTCAGAAAATATCATTTAGGCATGGAAATTTGAGATTTGATTTCCCTCTAGGTATATAGGTTTCTCATTAATAAGGCCAATTAACAATAATGACTAATGAAACCACTTTTAATTTATGTAATACCTCTTAATCAAAGATTTAAAATGTTTAATTTTCTAATAAAGTTTCAGTTACATTTTATGCATGCAAAAAATCTTTCCCCTTAGTACAGTTTTATGTCTCTACAGAGTATCTGTGCAGTTAATGAGTATTTATTTTGTGCTCATAGTACATCTGCTAGTATTAACCACCTAAAGATATATATTTTAAATAGTGCTAGTTCTTGCAGAGTGCAACTCAATAACTTAGAGCAGAAATTTTGTTAAACAGTGACGATAGGAGAGGGAGAAGGGAAGAGGAACAGGAAGTTAAAAAGACTAGTAAGCTTCCAAAGTGTATATACCCAGTAATGTGTATAGTTGTGTTTCAGACTTCTTATTCTTTTAACTACTATTGTGGCCAAGTAATTGTTAGAAGATTTAGAAAGCAGGATCAGTGAGAAAGATGCTCACTAGACCAAAAGAAATACAAAATAGGGAGTATCCATTTCCTACCGTGGTTCATATTGTTTTAATTTCAATGCTTACTTCTTGATAGAAAATGTTGTATCATTGAATTGGTTTGTAGTATCTTATATTTTAATTTTTCAAAATATCTCATTTTTGAAGCATTTTTTTTTCTGATTTGCTCCTAACTTTGCCTTATTTGAGTTAACTTTATGTCCTTTATATACTGCCTCATCTACTTGATCAATTTAACTGTCTCCTCCAACTCACTACTGCACCCCCCATTCCTCCTCACTCCTCAGCACACACACACACACACACACACACACACACACACACACACACATGACAGGTGAAATGCCTTGGTAGAAGGCTGTTTTTATTCCATGGTTTGTTTGTTTTACTGTTCACACATTCATTCGCAAAACCAACAAACTGGTACTAACTACATACTTTTAAAAACAAGCCACTCCTTCTTCTATCAAAGTGTGCAATACAAGAAAAGGGCTAGTACACACGCATACACACACACGAGTAGTGCAGTTTCTGCGGGGTCGCTTAGCATATCTTATACGTACTAGGATATCAGTGACAATTGAACAGGCAGTTATGTTCTTTGTAAGCAATAATTTTACTGAAAGTGCTGTTATAATTTAGGAAATCATAAGTAGCATGATGTGTTCAACTATTTTAAAGTATTAATTCCTTATTTATTCTATGAAATATGTATCATATGACTTCGCATCGTAGTCTCAGGTCATCTGTAAGATATAAATTTGTTATCTTTAATGATACTCTGCTATACACGGGGTTCTACAACATATGACTAATGTATCCTAGAAGAAAACTGGCTCAGTACTTATAGAAATCTATGTTTGTCTTGGCTAGATTATGATAGAATCACATTATATTTTCACTTTGTTTAGGGTAGTATGTTTTTCAGTAAAGTGGAAAATGTCAAACTATAAATTAGGAAATACATAATTATACATAACATTTCTGTTTGGGTGGTCAGGTGCATTGTGTTAATCTTCTAACAAGTTTTCATTGATACATTGTTTCATTTTATTATTAATTAATAAGAAACAGGAGTATGAGAAGAATTTCCCAATATACTGATAACCAAAAAAATTGTGCAATAAACTGTCAAGTAGTCTTACAGAACATGTCTGGAGTCTAAAAGGTTATGCCTTGGGCTTAGACAAGTCAATATAGAATCACCTAGAAAGCAGAGTGATTATAAAAGTAGAGCCCTGATAAGAGGGGCAAAAGCAAACACTCTAAAATCATTGTTCAATTAAAGAAACAGCAAGCATAGTTTTTCTCCCTGTTTTAAGCATTGAATTTCAATCACTTGCACTAGCCTTATCCACATGGCCAGTGAATTTTCAACAGAGGCTCTACAGTTTGAACTAGTTTGAAACAGAGTTTTTTTCTTTCGATGGGATGATTTTTTATTTGTATCTAGAATTCAAGAATATTTATTCCTGTCCAAATTCATAACCATCTTTGGTCTGAAAAACAAAATCTATATTGACCATAAACTCAGATGTCTGTATTCATATCTCCTTAATGTCCACAGAATCTTGCTCAGCTGTTTCTCTTTCCATGATGTCACTGTATTTGTAAAGATACATCCAGAATCCTGTATCTTAAAAAAAAAAAAATGAACTATTTGCCATCTGGATAAGACATGGTAGTGGGCACAGGGATGCAGAATTGCATTAATCAGTATCTCTGTTCTGAGGTAGATATCAGTTTAATGGTGATGCTTTGAAACAAATGTTAGAGCTCATTGAAAGTATGGTGGATATGGATAATTGATGTACTCAAAGAATGCAAGAATAGAGCCCTCGAAGGAGGATCAGCAGTGATTCACAGAGAGGTTACTTTTCCTTGGGGGCTCAAAGTGTAAGTGTGATACCACTAGATCACAACAATGAAAATAAAAGGTCAATAGAAGTAGTAATAAATGATGATTGAGAACTCTGTCAGTCAGAAATTAGAGGTTGAGACCAGATAGTGAAGGGTTTGTATGTTAGGTATTTGTAGTTATTACTACCACTATGCATATATGCACTGATGAAGACAAATGGATGGATAGATAGAGAGATAGATAAAGGAAACTGTGGTGGCAGCACTGTGAAGAGTGAATCATACAGGGAAGAGAGTAGAGAGGGTTAGTTGAAAATCAGTTAAGTGGAGCTATTGAAACTATAGGTGGGAGGATATTCACAAGGACTTTGTCTGGGCTTTTATAATATGAGATTTGATTACCAAAATGCATTTTATGATCAAACCTCCACCGTGAAGAGTAAATTTTGTGACACACTACATAAACAAAGCAATAAACATTAAAACATTAACATTTAACCTGAAAATAAAATTAAATTTGTCTTAAAATCACTAGCCATTACAAGTGTGGGCACATGCTTATACAAAGCAGAATATAAATGTGGAAACCATTCAGTTTTCATAATCAAAGGAAACTGTTATTCTCAAAGCAGGAACTTCAGGGAGAAATAAGCGTGACCTTAAAGAAGACTCTCTCTGGATAACTTCTCTCCTAGAGTGAAGATCCTTGGGTTTTTGAAAGGTAACAGGTAAAACTGTTCATAAAGTATAAAGGGACAGTAGAAATTAAATGATCTCAGGCAGTGAAAATGGAAGTCCTAGTTTAGAGTCTGAAATTTATATCAATTTGTAAACTTTACATTTTTGAAACATTGCCATTTTGGACTCTATTTTTTAACTCCCGCACAGACATGGTGACATTTTGCAAATTCTGGTTGTTTTCTGCTAAAAAAATGTTATGTCAGTGTGTTGATCATATCTAGAGAGAGGTAGCAACTTTATAAAATATATAGCCATCCGTTCCCCCTAATAATTACAAGTAAATTGTACTGTTTCCTCAACTACCAGACAGAAAAATAACAATTGATTCTATGAAGCTGTAAAATTATTCTTTTAAATCAGGTGAGTCCTCAAGCTGATTGATTTTGTACATAACCCTAAAGAAGCAGCATATTAAAATCAGAAACACAAAGATAAATTTGGATTTCATTCCTGTCACTAACACTCAAGTAAAAAGCTGCACTCATCACTGTATCCCAACATCTAGCACATAGTTGGGATGAATATATTTCTCTGGCATGAATAAATGTTGAATAAATGTTTTCCCCATATTTCATCTATCTAAATCACAATATTAATGTGAGAATTGATTGATTATACAGAAATGTATCTCCAATGAGTCTTGGCACCGCTCTATTATAATCTCTCGTTAGGCCTAGTATAGTCAAATGGCTTCAACATTCGAAACTAACACTTTGGCCAAGGTGAACTTTTTCTTGGAATTAAAAGAAATCAAACAAAAGAAGAACACTTTTTCAAAAACACTTCTGTTTTTGAAAAGAAGTTGTTGATGTTCAATTGCTAAGTCATATCTGAGTCTTCAGGAACCCCATGGACTGCAGCAGGCTAATCTTCGGTGTCCTTCGCTATCTCCAGGAATTTGCTCAAACTCATGTCTATTACTGAGCATTCCTTGTGGCTCAGATGGTAAAAAAAACACAACTGCCTATAATGTGGGAGACCTAGGTTTGATACCTGGGTTGGGAAGATCCCCTAAAGAAAGGAAGTGTGACCCCAGTCTAGTATTTTTGCCTGGACAATCCAATGAACAGAGGAGCCTGGAAAGCTAGTCCTTGAGTCACAAAGAGTTGGACATGACTGAGTGACTAACACTTTCACTTTCATGCCCATTGAGCCAGTGATTCCATCCAACCATCTCATCCTTTGTCACCCCCTTCTCCTCCTGCCCTCAGTCTTTCCCAACATTAAGGTCTTTATCAATGAGTCAGTTCTTTGCATCATGTGGCTAAAGTATTAAAGCTTCAGCATCCATCTTTCCAGCGAAAATTCAGCATTGATTCCCTTTAGGATTGACTGGTTTGATCTCCTTGCTCTCCAAGGAACTCTCAAGAGACTTCTCTAGCATCACAAATCAAAAAGCAATGTTTTGATTTTCATCGCTCTTTTTGGTCCAACTTTCACTTCTGTACATGACTATTGGAAAAACGATAGCTTTGACTATACATACCTTTGCTGGCAAAGTGATATCTCTGCTTTATAATATACTATTTATTTTTGTCATAACTTTTCTTCTAAGGAGCCAATATCTTTTAGTTTCATAACTGCAGTTGCTATCTGCAGGGATTTTGTATTTCAAGAAAATAAAATCTGTCACTTTTCCCCCTTCTATTTGCCATGAAGTGAATGGGACTGGATGCCATGATCTTAGTTTTTTGAATGTTAAGTTTTAAGCCAGCTTTTTCAATCTTCTCTGTCTACCCTCAGCAAGAGGCTTTTTAGTTTCTCTTCGCTTTCTGCAGTTAGAGTGACATCATCTGCATATCTCAGCTTGTTGATATTTTACCAGCAGTCTTGATTCCCGCCTGTAATTCATCCAGCCTGGCATTTTGTACGATGTACTCTGCACAGTAGTTAAATAAGCAGGGTAACAAAATACAGCCTTGATGTACTCCTTTCCCAATTTTAAACCATCCATTGTTCTATTCTGGTTCTAACTGTTACTTCTTGACCTGAATACAGGTTTCTCAGGAGGCAGGTAAAGGTGGTCTGGCATTCCACTCTAAATATTTTCTACAGTTTGTTGTGATCCACACAGTCAAAGGATTTAACATAATGAACAGAAGTATGTCTTTCAGGAATTCCCTTGCCTTTTCTATGATCTAGTATTGACGATTTAATCTGGTTCCTCTGCCTTTTCTAAATCTAGCTTGTATCTCTGCAGGTTCTCAGTTCACATACTGTTTTAGCCTCACTTGAAGAATTTTGAACATTATGTTGCTAGCATGTGAAATCAGCACAATTGTATGGTGGTTTGAACATGCTTTGGCATTGCCTTTGAGATAGAAATGAAAACTGATCTTTTCCAGTCCTGTGGCCATTGAAGAGTTTTCAAAATTTACTGACATACTGAGTGCAGCACTTTAACAGCATCATCCTTTGTATTTTAAATAGCTCAGCTGAAATTGTATCACCTCCAAAAGTTTTGTGTGTAGTAATGCTTCCTAAGGCCTATTTGACTTCATACTCCAGGATGGCTGGCTCTAGGTGAGTGGCCACACCATTGTGGTTATCTGGGCCATTAAGACATTTTTGTGTGTGTGCAGTTCTTTCTTATGTTCTTGCCACCTCTTTTTAATCTCTTCTGCTTCTGTGAGGTACTTGCCATTTCTGTCCTTTATTGTGCACATCCTGGCATGAAATATTATAGAATTCAAAATAAACCTGTTCCTTTTGCCAGTTCCACCACACCAAGTATTAGGGGATCTTTTAAAAAATTTGAAAGCTAATGACAGAACAATATTTATTATAAATAAATCATATTATTTTTATACTGATTCATGTTTTCAGATTTTTGCCTGCATGGATCATAGTCTCAAGTCCAGAGCCTTATTTTCTTCTTTCATTAGTTTCTTTAGTCTTATACTTCAGTGTGGATAAGAAAACAGTCTTAGTATCTAAATACACTTTCAACAAGGTGAGTTGGTTTGCAAATGAGACATACAACCATGGCTTAATTCACCATTAGTTATAATAAATAGCTGACCACTTGCCAGTTTTCCTTCTTAGATAATCAATTTTGTGGCTTTGTTGTAGTACACTTGACACACAATAAAGTGCCTCTATTTAAAGTACACAGTTTGGATAATTTTTAACATAGGTATTCATCTGTGAACCATGAACACATTAAGATAATGAATATACTCATCACTCCCCATTCCCCTATGCTCATTTATAATTTTCAGTTCACTTCAGTTCAGTTCAGTTGCTCAGTTGTGTCCGACTCTTTGCGACCCCGTAAATCGCAGCATGCCAGGCCTCCCTGTCCATCACCAACTCCCAGAGTTCACCCGAACTCATCTGCATCAAGTCGGTGACGCCATCCAGCCATCTCATCCTCTGTCGTCCCCTTCTCCTCCTGCCCCTAATCCCTCCCGGCATCATGGTCTTTTCCAATGAGTCAACTCTTTGCATGAAGTGGCCAAAATATTGGAGTTTCAGGTTCAGGATCAGTCCTTCCAAGGAACACCCAGAACTGATCTCCTTTAGTATGGACTGGTTGGATCTCCTTGCAGCCCAAGGGACTCTCAAGAGTCTTCTCCAACACCACAGTTCAAAAGCATCAATACTTCAGTGCTCAACTTTCTTCACAGTCCAACTCTCACATCTGTACATGACCACTGGACATGACCACTGGAAAAACCATAGCCTTGACTAGACAGGCCTTTGTTGGCAAAGTAATATCTTTACTTTTTAATATGCTATCTAGGTTGGTCATAACTTTCCTTCCAAGGAGTAAGCATTTTTTAAATTTCATAGCTGCAGTCACCATCTGCAGTGATTTTGGAACTCAAAACAATAAAGTCTGCCACTGTTTCCTCATCTATTTCCCATGAAGTGATGGGACCAGATGCCATGATCTTAGTTTTCTGAATGTTGAGCTTTAAACCAACTTTTTCACTCTCCTCTTTCACTTTCAACAAGAGCCTTTTTAATTCCTCTTCACTTTCTGCCATAATGGTGGTATCATCTGCATATCTGAGGTTACTGATATTTCTCCCAGCAATCTTGATTCCAGCTTATTCTTCCAGTCCAGCATTTCTCATGATGTACTCTGCATACAAGTTAAATAAGCAGGGTGACAATATACAGCCTTGACGTACTCCTTTTCCTATTTGGAACCAGTCTGTTGTTCCATGTCCAGTTCTAACTGTTGCTTCCTGACCTGCATACAGGTTTCTCAAGAGGCAGGTCAGGTGGTCTGGTATTCCCATCTCTTTCAGAATTTTCCACAGTTTATTGTGATCCACACAGTCAGAGTCTTTGGCATAGTCAGTAAAGCAGAAATAGATATTTTTCTGGAACTGTCTTGCTTTTTCAATGATCCAACAGATGTTGGCAATTTACTTCCTCCCAAATCATGCTTACTAGACAAACACTGATCTGCCTTCTCTCACTATAAAGTTGTATTTTCTAGAATTTATGTGAATCATGATGTATAGTGTGCACTACATTTTGTACTTTTACTCATCATTTTGAGACATTCCTATTTTATTGTGTGTGAAAGAGTCTGTTACTTTTTATTTTTTCATAATAGTCCATTGCACAGCTAGATGACAATGTGCATATATTTTATTAAAAATATCACTTGGCATTTCAATTTTCATAATTTCTTTAACTATATAGAATGTTTTGCAATTTCGTTCAGTTGCCTCTTTGACTGTGACAACAGCACAATGTTTAGTAGAAGTGGTGAGAACAGACATCCTTCCTTTTTTTTGGACCTCAGAATGTAAGCATCCAGTCTTTCTTTGTTAAATAGCTATGCTGTTAAGTGAAGTTTTTCACAGGTTCCTTCTTGAGATTGAATTTCTTTCTGTTTATGATTTTATAAGAGTTTTTCTCATGAGTGGATTTTGAATTTTTGTTGGACTTCTAATGCATCTCTTGAGACAATCATAAATTTCATAAACTTTCATCTCTTGTTCATAAACAAAAACAAACATCAATTGTTTCATAAACAATCATAAACCTTAACCTCCTGAAACATAAGTTTGTTTGTTTTTATTTTCTTCTGTTAACATGATGAATTATACTAGCAGATTTTTGTGTGGCAAACCTATGCTACATTCCTACCATAACCCAATAGATCATGTTTCATTATCTTTTTTCATATTTTGTATTCTTGTAGCATTGCTGAAATCATCTTGTTAATTTTATATCTATACTCATGAGTGAAATAGATCTGTAGTTTACTTATCTTGTATTATAAAGTAGCTATGTCTTACTTATTTAAGTATCATAAGTAATCTTTTATTACCATAAGTAATAAATAAATAAGTAAATAAATGATTACCATAAGTAATCTTTTATTATGTGCTCTTCTGTCCCAACTTTTACATACTTACCCTCATATTTTTATCCTGGAGTTCTTATTTCCATACCATTTTAACTGTTACTTTCAATTTATCTGATTTAAAAGTCATCCTGTTTCCTATGGACTTACAACACTAAACTGCCAGCCATCAAAATGCATAATAAGGTGTGCAACCTGTTATTACTATTCTGCTATAACAGCTATTCTCAATTCTACTAGAATTGATTGGTTTTCTTTTTTAACATGTATTTTATAATTATCTTTCCCTATCTGGAAGTGAACAATGGAAAGAGTGAGAGACTTTCTTTTGGAGGGCTCCAAAACTGCTGCAGATGGTGACTGCATCCATGAAACTAAAAAATGCTTGCCTCTTGGAAGAAAAGCTATGACCAACCTAGTTCAGTTCAGTTTACTCACTCAGACATGTCTGACTCTTTGTGACCCCATGAACCGTAGCATGCCAGGGCTCCCTGTCCATCATCAACTGCCAGAGTCTACCTAAACCCATACCCATGGAGTTGGTGATGCCATCCAACCATCTCATCCTCTGTCATCCCCTTCTCCTCCTGCCCTCAGTATTTCCCAGCATCAGGGTCTTTTCAAATGAGTCATCTCTTTGTATCAGGTGGCCAAAGTATTAGAGTTTCAGCTTCAACATCAGTCCTTCCAATGAACACCCAGGATTGATCTCCTTTAGGATAGACTGGTTGGATCTCCTTGCAGTCCAAGGGACTCTCAAGAGTCTTCTCCAACACCACAGTTCAAAATCAGCAATTCTTCAGCACTCAGGTTTTTTTATAGTCCAACTCTCACATCCATACATAACTAATGGAAAAACCATAGCCTTGACTAGACGGACTTTTGTTGACATACTAATGTCTCTGCTTTTTAATATGCTGTCTAGGTTGGTCATAACTTTCCTTCCAAGGAGTAAGCATCTTTTAATTTCATGGCCACAGTCACCATCTGCAGTCATTTGGAAACCAGAAAAATAAATTCAGCCACTGTTTCCACTGTTCCTCCATCTATTTGCTATGAAGTGATGGGACCAGATGCCATGATCTTAGTTTCCTGAATGTTGAGTTTTAAGACAGCATATAACAGCGCAGGGACATTACTTTACCATCAAAGATCCATCTAGTCAAAGCTGGTTTTTTTCCAGTAGTTATGTATGGATGTGAGAGTTGAACTATCAAGAAAGCTGAGCGCCAAAGAATTGATGATTTTGAACTGTGATGTTGGAGAAGACTCTTGAGAATCCGTTGGACAGCAAGGAGATCCAGCCAGTCCATCCTAAAGGGAATCAGTCCTGAATATGCTTTGGAAGGACTGATGTTGAAGCTGAAACACCAATACTTTGGCCACTTGATGTGAAGAACTGACTCATTGAAAAAGATCCTGATGGTGGGAAAGACTGAAGGCAGGAGGGAAAGGAGACGACAGAGGATGAGATGGTTGGATGGCATCACCAACTCAATGGACATAAGTTTGAGTAAACTCCAGGAGTTGGTGATGGACAGGAAGGCCTGGCATGCTGCAGTCCAAGAGGTCACAAAGAGTCGGACATGACTGAGTGACTGGACTGAACTGATCTGGAAATGAAACGTTAATTTTCTACATGAATAGAACTCTATAGTGATAACATAATGGAGGAATGAAGGGTGAGAAATTTATAATAAAATAATTGAATTTACTTTATTCTATTAATGTTTGGATTATACTAGTATGAAGACCTAATAAAATAATCAGATGCCTACATCTATACACAGAATGTGTTTTAAATGCATATTTTTTCAAACATATTTTTAAAATAAGGTTTTTTTAAATATTATAAACCATCTTCAAAATGTTTAAAGATGAGATTTTTATTTCAAAGTATTTTTTACTTCGACTTGCCCCACATGCAAACTAAAATCATAATGGCAACACATATGATTTTGCTTTACACTCTAGTAAAGCAAATGTTACTATGACTTCTCTTGGAACTCTTCTCTTCTGGGTTTGTTTATTTTTTTTTTTCGATGTTGAAAAAGAATTAAGATTTAATGATTAGTTTTCTAGGCGTTTGTTATAGGTTGATGTTAGATTCTAAGACAAATTTAGCACTTAAGAATCGAAATACAGCAGTTCAGGTATGACCTAAATCAAATCCCTTATGATTATATAGTGGAAATGACAAATAGATTCAAGGGATTACATCTGATAGTGTCTGAAAAACTGTGGATGGAGGTTCATGACATTGTACAGGAGGCAGAGATAAAGATCATCCCCAAGAAAAAGAAATGCAAAAAGGCAAAATGGTTGTCTGATAGAAATGGTATGGACCTAACAGAAGTAGAAGATATTGAGAAGAGGTGGCAAGAATATACAGAAAAAATTATATGAAAAGATTTTCATGATCCAGATAACCATGATGATGTGATCACTCACCTAGAGCCAGACATCCTGGAATGTGAAGTCAAGTGGGCCTTAGGAAGCATCACTACTAACAAAGCTAGTGCAGGTGATGGAATTCCAGTTGAGCTACTTCAGATCCTAAAAGATGATGCTGTTAAAGTGCTGCATTCAATAGGCCAGCAAATTCTGAAAACTCAGCAGTGGTCACAGGACTGGTAACGGTCGGTTTTCATTCCAATCCCAAAGAAGGGCAATGCCAAAGAATGTTCAAACTATCACACAATTGCACTCATCTCACACGCTAGCAAAATAATGTTCAAAATTCTGTATATCTATGGCTGATTCATGCTGAGGTTTGACAGAAAAGAGCAAAATTCTGTAAAACAATTATCCTTCACTAAAAAATAAACTAATTTTAAAAACTCAACTGTTGAAGCCACAGTAGGTAAACTGTGAACGTCCAGGTGTTCAAGCTTGATTTAGAAAAGGCAGAGGAACCAGAGATCAAATTGCCGACATCCGTTGGGTCATCAATAAGCAAGAGAGTTCCAGAAAAACATCTACTTCTGCTTCATTGACTATGCCAAAGCCTTTGACTCTGTGGATCACAACAAACTGTGGAAAATTCTGAAAGAGATGGGAATACCAGACCACCTGATCTGCCTCCTGAGAAATCTGTATGCATGTCAAGAAGCAACAGTTAGAACTGGACATGGAACAACAGACTGGTTCCAAATCGGGAAAGGAGTATGTCAAGGATGTATATTGTCACCCTGCTTATTTAACTTATATGCAGAGTACATCATGCACTATGCCAGGCTGAATGAATCATAACTGGAATCAAGATTGCTGGAAGAAATATCAATAACCTCAGATATGCAGATGACACCACCCTATGGCAGAAAGTGAAGAAGAACTAAAGAGCCTCTTGGTGACAGTGAAAGTGGAGAGTGAAAAAGTTGGCTTAAAGCTCAACATTCAGAAAACTAAGATCGTGGCATCTGGTCCCATCACTTCATGCAAATAGCTAGAGAAACAATGGAAACAGTGAGAGAGTTTATTTTGGTGGGCTCCAAAATCACTGTAGATGGTGACTTCATCTATGAAATTAACAGGTGTTTGCTCCTTAGAAGAATAGCTATGATCAACCTAGACAGCTACAGTAATGTAAAGTAAAATGAAGTAAAAAAAGAAAAAGAAAAAAGAAAAAAGCAGAGACATTTTTTGCTGACAAAGATTCATCTAATCAAAGCTGTTTTTTCCGGTAGTCATGTATGGATATGAGAGTTGGACTATAAAGAAAGCTGACTGCTGAGGAATTGATGCTTTTGAACTGATGCTTTTTTAAGACTATTGAGAGTCTCCTGGATTATAGGGAGATCAAACCAGCCAATCCTAAAGGAAATCAGTCCTGAATGTTGATTGGAAGGAGTCATGTTGAAGCTGAAACGCCAATGCTTTGGCCACTTTATGTGAAGAACATACTAATTGGAAATGAACCTGATACAGAGAAAGACTGAAGGCAGAAGAAGTGACGAAAAAGGATGAGATGGTTGGATCGCATCACCGACTCGATAGACATGAGTTTGAGCAAGCTCTGGGAGTTGGTGAATGACAGGGCAGCCTGCTGTGCTGCAGTCCATGGGATCACAACGAGTTGGACATGACTGAGCAACTGTACTGACTGATGCAGTGACTAAATTAGGTAATATTTGGTCATAACAATACATGTTTAAGTATTTATAACTAAAATATGAAGGCTTATAACAAAGTAGACACATTAAATACTTTTGAAAGATGTTACAGTTGAGCTTAAAGTGTGGTAATAGATTTTCTATGCAATCCTAAATGCCTAAAGCATCCAAGTGCTAGATTTTGCAAGGAGGTCTACTATGTAGGAAATATGATAACTTAATATACATTATGTATGATTTTCAAAGTGAATTTCAAAGGGAAACCTAATAAACTGCAAATATAATAGAGTGTACTGGGAAAATGCAATTAAGAAAACTGTGGTAGTCAAATATGCAAATTATGTCCATCTGTTGAACAAACCCCTGGGATAACATGGAACTGATGGAGAGAAGTGAATGATTGTTTTCCAAGCATTCCTGTCAGAAGTCATATATCTTAAATCTAGCTGTGAAGATATGGACCCCTTCTAAAAAATTTTAATAAGTCAGAATCTTTCCCTGGTCTTAATGACTTAGCATTTCAAAAAGATAGACCAAACACTAGAATAAAGTCAGACTGATTTGTTACATTAAATCTGTGTCTAATTTGAGCCAATTCAATATCTCAGATGGCCTTGGCAATGACTTAGCTTCCTGGAATTCTTTGTAGAATGCAGACATATCTGTCTCACAGACAAACAAGAGTGAGGACATGAAATAGGTTGCAGAAAGAAGCCTTGAAGTTTTGAAAATGCTCTATTTTAAAAACGACTTTCAAGGCACTATTGGTAGTAAGAAAATTTTCATGTTTATTTAGTGGTAACTCACATTCAATCACAATATCCCTTTTCCAGTTACAGATAGACTGTGTTCTGCAGCCACTATTCTTGAAAACAAATGTAGACTCTCAGAGTCTGTAATGCACTAGAATAATAAATGTTTTAGAATGATACCAAAGATATATGTTGATCCACTAACATGACCTTTAAGCTACTAATCTTTTAAGTGACCTTGTTGTGGGTCATTTTCATATTAAAATTTCAAAAGGAGTTACTCATTGATTACTTAAGTATGCATATATTGTTGGAAAGCATTTATTTCTGTATAATCTACATATTGAAGTCACCTGTGGATAAAGAGAGTTTAATGACAATTGATTTTTCTTGCATGCAAGACATGTTATGAAACTAAGAGCTCATGAGTGTTGGTTCTCAGACCAGCTGGTGTTTGCCTCATTTGGCAGTTCTGTATTGTGCCTGCATTTGTTTTCCTGCAGGAGTCCATAAATAGGCTTAAGTGATATCACCAAGTGTCTTCTAATTTTAGATTTCTCCACATTTACTGGTTAATGGTAAAGAATGGGTTTCCATAACCATCCTAGTTCCATGTGTTTTGACATGAGCAGCAAGCTGTACTCATTAATGTGCTGCATCTTTCTCTGGTACAACATGGGGATCTTTGTTAGGAGATGAAGCACAGTGAGGTTTATGTATGAGTAGTTCTAGTACATTTTGGCTCACCTGAATTAGTTCACCCTGGAATTTATGCCTTTTACACTGCATTAGTAAAACTGAAGATCATGGGAATTTAAAGGCTTTTTAAAAGAAAAATGCAATCCATTGAAATATAATGTTTCATTAATTATCTACAATTAGATAAATTAGTACAAATAAACTTTTTAACATTGAAGTAATAAATGTTTGCATGCTCAGTCGCTAAATCATGTCTGACTTTTTTTTAAATTAAATTTTTATTTTTACTTTATTTACTTTACAATACTGTATTGGTTTTGCCATACATTGACATGAATCCACCATGGGTGTACATGCGTTCCCAAATATGAACCCCCCTCCAACCTCCCTCCCCATAACATCTCTCTGGGTCATCCCCATGCACCAGCCCCAAGTATCCTGTATCCTGCATCGAACATAGACTGGCAAACGTTTCTTACATGATAGTATACATGTTTCAATGCCATTCTCCCAAATCATCCCATGCTCTCCCTCTCCCTCTGAGTCCAAAAGTCTGCTCTACACATCTGTGTCTCTCTTGCTCTCTCACATACAGGGTCATCATTACCATCTTTCTAAATTCCATATATATGTGTCAGTATACTGTATTGGTGGTTTTTTTTTTTTTTTTTTTCTGGCTGACTTCACTCTGTATAATCGGCTCCAATTTCATCCATCTCATTAGAACTGATTCAAATGTATTCTTTTTAATGGCTGAGTAATACTCCATTTTGTATATGTTCCACAGCTTTCTTATCCATTCATCTGCTGATGGACATCTAGGTTGTTTCCATATCCTGGCTAGTATAAACAGTGCTGCGATGAACATTGGGGTACATGTGTCTCTTTCAATTCTGGTTTCCTTGGTGTGTATGCCCAGGAGTGGGATTCCTGGGTCATAAGGCAGTTCTACTTGTAATTTTTTAAGGAATCTCCACACTATTCTCCATAATGGCTGTACTAGTTTGCATTCCCACCAACAGTGTAAGAGGGTTCCCTTTTCTCCACACCCTCTCCAGCATTTACTGCTTGTAGACTTTTGGATCGCAGCCATTCTGACTGGTGTGAAGTGGTACCTCATTGCGGTTTTGATTTGCATTTCTCTAATAATGAGTGATGTTGAGCATCTTTTCATGTGTTTGTTAGCCATCTGTATGTCTTCTTTGGAGAAATGTCTATTTAGTTCTTTGGCCCATTTTTTGATTGGGTCATTTATTTTTCTGGAATTGAGCTGCATAAGTTGCTTGTATATTTTTGAGATTAGTTGTTTGTCAGTTGCTTCATTTACTACTATTTTCTCCCATTCAGAAGGCTGTCTTTCACCTTGCTTATAGTTTCCTTTGTTGTGCAGAAGCTTTTAATTTTAATTAGATCCCATTTGTTTATTTTTGCTTTTATTTCCAGAATTCTGGGGCGCGAATCATAGAGGATCCTGCTGTGATTTATGTCTGAGAGTGTTTTGCCTATGTTCTCCTCTAGGAGTTTTATAGTTTCTGGTCTTACATTTAGATCTTTAATCCATTTTGAGTTTATTTTTGTGTGTGGTGTTAGAAAGTGATCTAGTTTCATTCTTTTACAAGTGGTTGACCAGTTTTCCCAGCACCAGTTGTTAAAGAGAATGTCTTTACTCCATTGTATATTCTTGCCTCCTTTGTCAAAGATAAGGTGTCCATATGTGTGTGGATTTATCTCTGGGCTTTCTATTTTGTTCCATTGATCTATATTCCTGTCTTTGTGCCAGTACCATACTGTCTTGATGACTGTGGCTTTGTAGTTGAGCCTGAAGTCAGGTAGGTTGATTCCTCCAGTTCCATTCTTCTTTCTCAAGATTGCTTTGGCTATTCGAGGTTTTTTGTATTTCCATACAAATTGTGAAATTATTTGTTCTAGTTCTGTGAAAAATATCTCTGGTAGCTTGATAGGGATTGCATTGAATTTGTAGATTGCTTTGGGTAGTATACTCACTTTCACTATATTGATTCTCCCGATCCATGAACATGGTATATTTCTCCATCTATTAGTGTCCTCTTTGATTTCTTTCATCAGTGTTTTATAGTTTTCTATATATAGGTCTTTAGTTTCTTCAGGTAGATATATTCCTAAGTATTTTATTCTTTATGTTGCAATGGTGAATGGAGTTGTTTCTTTAATTTCTTTTTCTACTTTTTCATTATTAGTGTATAGGAATGCAAGGGAGTTCTGTGTGTTGATTTTATATCCTGCAACTTTACTATATTCATTGATTAGCTCTAGTAATTTTCTGGTGGAGTCTTTAGGGTTTTCCATGTAGAGGATCATGTCATCTGCAAACAGTGAGAGTTTTACCTCTTGTTTTCCAATTTGGATTCCTTTTCTTTTTCTGATCTGATTGCTGTGGCCAAAACTTCCAGAACTATGTTGAACAGTAGCTGTGAATGTGGGCACCCTTGTCTTGTTCCTGACTTTAGGGGAAATGCTTTCAATTTTTCACCATTGGGGATAATGTTTGCTGTGTGTTTGTCATATATAGCTTTTATTATGCTGAGGTATGTTCCTTCTATTCCTGCTTTCTGGAGAGTTTTTATCATAAATGGATGTTGAATTTTGTCAAAGGCCTTCTCTGCATCCATTGAGATAATCATATGGTTTTTATTTTTCAATTAGTTAATGTGGTGAATTACGTTGATTGATTTGCGGATATTGAAGAATCCTTGCATCCCTGGGATAAAGCCCACTTGGTCATGGTGTATGATCTTTTTAATGTGTTTTTGGATTCTTATTGCTAGAATTTTGTTGAGGATTTTTGAATCTGTGTTCATCAGTGATATTGGCCTATAGTTTTCTTTTTTTGTGGCATCTTTGTCCAGTTTTTGTATTAGGGTGATGGTGGCCTCATAGAATGAGTTTGGAAGTTTACCTTCCTCTGCAATTTTCTGGAAGAGTTTGGGTAGGATAGGTGTTAGCTGTTCTCTAAATTGTTGGTAGAATTCAGCTGTGAAGCCGTCTGGACCTGGGCTTTTGTTTGCTGGAAGATTTCTGATTACATAGCAAGGGAAAACCAACAAATGACACACAAGGGGAATCCCATAAGGATAACAGCTGTTCTTTCAATAGAAACTCTTCAGGCCAGGAAGGAATGGCAAGACATACTTAAAGGGATGAAAGAAAATAACCTACAAGGATCTCATTCAAATATGAAGGAGAAATCAAAAGCTTTACAGACAAGCAAAAGCTGAGAGAATTCAGCACCACCTAACCAGCTCTCCAACAAATGCTAAAGGATATTCTCTAGACAGGAAACACAAAAAGGGTGTATAAACCCAAACCCAAGACAATAAAGCAAATGGCAACAGGATCATACTTATCAATAATTACCTTAAATGTAAATGTGTTGAATGCCCCAACCAAAATGCAAAGACTGGCTGAATGGATACAAAAACAAGACCCCTCTATATGCCGCTCACAAGAGACCCACCTCAAAACAAGGGACACATACAGACTGAAAGTGAAGGGCTGGAAAAAGATATTCCATGTGAATAGAGACCAAAAGAAAGCAGGAGTGGCAATACTCATATCTGATGAAATAGGCTGTGAAAACAAAGGCTGTGAAAAGAGACAAAGAAGGACACTACATAATGATCAAAGGATCAATCCAAGAAGAAGATATAACAATTATAAATATATATGCACCCAACATAGGAGCACCACAATATGTAAGACAAATGCTAACAAGTATGAAAGCGGAAATGAACAATAACACAATAATAGTGGGAGACTTTAATACCCCACTCACACCTATGGACAGATCAACTAAACAGAAAATTAACAAAGAAATGCAAACTTTAAATGATACAATAGACCAGTTAGACCTAATTGATATCTATAGGACATTTCACCCCAAAACAATGAATTTCACCTTTTTCTCAAGTGCTCATGGAACCTTCTCCAGGATAGATCACATCCTGGGCCATAAATCTAACCTTGATAAATTCAAAATAATTGAAATCATTCCAAGCAGCTTTTCTGACCATAATGCATTAAGATTAGATCTCAATTATAGCAGAAAAACTATTAAATATTCCAACATATTGAGGCTGAAAAACATGCTCTTGAATAACCAACAAATCACAGAAGAAATCAAAAAAGAAATCAAAATGTGCATAGAAACTAATGATAATGAAAACACAACAACCCAAAACCTTTGGGACACTGTAAAAGCAGTGCTAAGAGGAAAGTTCATAGCAGTAGAGGCATACCTCAAGAAACAAGAAAAAAGTCAAATAAATAATCTAACTCTACACCTAAAGCAACTAGAAAAGGAAGAAATGGAGAATTCCAGAGTTAGTAGAAGGAAAGAAATCTTAAAAATTAGGGCAGAAATAAATGCAAAAGAAAGAAAAGAGACCATAGCAAAAATCAACAAAGCCAAAAGCTGGTTCTTTGAAAGGATAAATAAAATTGACAAACCATTAACCAGACTCATCAAGAAACAAAGAGAAAAATCAAATCAATAAAATTAGAAATGAAAATGGAGAGATCACAACAGATAACACAGAAATACAAAGAGACTACTATCAGCAATTACATGTCTGACTCTTGCAACCTCAAGGACTGGCCCACCAGACTGTTCCTTGCATGGAATTTCCCAGGCAAGAATACTTATGTAGGTTGCCATTTCCTTTTCCAGGGGATTTTCCTGATGCAGGAATCGAACCTGCTTCTCCTGCATTACAGGCGGATTCTCAAACACTGATCTAACAGGGAAGCCCAAAGTAATACATGTTCATTCTTAAATAGAGAATAAATGACAGAAAAAAAACCTGTAAATAGAAAAATTAAAGTCACTGATAACCTTAATATAAAATATAGTAAATTAGTTTATTGATTTAAAAATTTGAGATTATCAGTGACTTTTTCTATTTATAATCTTACCATAAAATATATTAAATAATTTAGTTATTAATTTAAATGTTTCTAACATATATAGGGGCTTCTCTTGTTGCTCAGCTGGTAAACAATCCACCTGCAATGCGGGAGACCTGGGTTTGGAAGATCCCCTGGAGAAGGGAAAGGCTACCCACTTCAGTATCTGACCTTAAGAATTCCATGGACTGTATAAGATAATTATTCTAACATTGAGGGGGATCTTTTTGTATTTTAGAGGTAATACATTTTCTTAATAGAAATATGTACTGTCTCTAACAAAGACATGCCGAGTCAGATGTTAATATTTAGAAGCTACCATGGTACTTTACTAGCAAGATACCTCCTACTGCAGAGATTCAGTGAAGACTCCTACCAATGGGAAAAGCTTCAGTTTTACATGCAGTCTCTTGGTTCACACTTTCATTCAATTTCTGTTAACTAGTATGATTATTGTTATCAAATAATTCAGCACTATATTTGCTTTTGCTTTTATCCATTCTTATATTTATGAATATTGAGGTCCCTCTATGTCTCAGAGCTGCACTATAATATAATTGTTAGCAAGATAGAAAAGACCATTATACTACAGTGATTTTGCTTTTTTGTCCTGCATTAACCTCTAGATTTCAAGTATTTGGTACAAATGGAAGCTGAGGGAACCTGAGGGTAAAGCAGTGCTGGGTGGGGCACCTCAATTATATTTTCTCTTTTAATACTGGTTTTACCTGACAGGTCCAGTCTAACTTATCAACCTTAATGAATACTCATGTGCCAAGAATTCTAAAAGTGTGTACTATATTTTTTGCTTAGTTTAGATCAGTGCTTCTCCAAGTGAAGTCCCTATAGCATCAACATCAACTAGGGATTTGCAAAAAATTCTTATTTTGAGACCCCATTATAGACTTATTGAATCAGAAACCCTATAGGTTCATTCTAGTAATCTGGGTGTTAACAGTTTTCCAAGACACATGATTCTGATGCATGTTAAAAATTGAGAACCACTAGTCTATGCTAAATATTAACATTGTCTTAAAACAGTATATAATGAATACTAATACCACAGTGGATATTTCCTAATTCTCCAGTCAATTGAGTCTTGAGGCTCTAGAATAATTTCGTGGTCTGGCATCATCAGTGTCTTCAAGAACTTAGAGTACAGTAACAGATATGAAATATATAAGCAAAAGTTTATAATGTATAACAGGATATGATACATTTCATAAGGGAAATATATGAATTATGCCAGTTCAAAGGCATAAGAAACACCTAATCAGGATCTTCTGAGAAGCTTTATTGTGAAGGAGCCCTTTGAACTAAGGTTATGAAGCCTAAAGACTGAATTATTTTTTTAGCTGTATAACAGAGTGGAGAAGGATTTTCAGGAAGAGGAAAGGACATAGCAGGGGAAGAGAAAGAAGAAAGCCTAGCATCTAGTCTTTGGACAGCATCAACGAATGAGGCTTATTAAAATAGAAATATATGCCTTAAAATAACTGGATATATACATTAACACTTGTTTTGAGGTCTTAGATAACATGCTAAAGAATACAGTAGAAATATATGGACTCTGGAGAGTTTTGTGAGGGAAAACATGTAAGATAATTAAATATATAAATACCCACATACATACATATTCATACTTATGCTAAGTCTATTCTTCTTATGTAGAATGGATTAGAAGAGAAGAAATTTTGAGGCAGGTAAGATTCTTAGAAATTATGTTTGATCCTGGTCTAAGGAAGAAGTAGTTAAACTCTGAGCCAAAGAAGGAAGGGGCCTGGTTAGGGGGACAGGGAGGAAGCATACCTGTGAGTCACTGAGGTAAGTCTGCAAAAGTTAAAGCAAATGTTCAGAGCATCAACAAAAAATGATAGGAGAGTCTTTATATTGTGACTTTGTTAGAGAAACTGGAAGGTCTGATATAGTTGACAAAGTGTATCTGGAGCTGGGATAATGGTTAAAGCTAAAGGATATACAGCAACCACCTTCTTGGTGTCCTGTAATGCTTTGTGTTCAAGAATGGAATCTCTTCCCAGGTAGACTCTTAATGGTTAATCTATTCCTATATTCAGTAACTATATTAAGCTCCCTCTGTATGCTGGCTACTATTATAGGCACAGCTTATATATACCACAGTGAAGGGAATGTTAAATTGAAATTTAGAAAAATGGTATAGATATTATTTGCAAAGTAGAAATAGAAGCACTGATGTAGAGAACAAATATATGGAAAGGGGAGGTAGAATGAATTGGGAGATTGGGATTGACATATATACACTATTGATACTCTGCATAAAATAGATAACTAATGAGAACCTACTGTATAGCACAAAGAACTCTACTTAATGTACTATGGTGACTTGAATGGGAAGAAAATTCAAAAGGGAGAGGATATGTGTATATGTATGGCTAATTCATTTTGCTGTACAGTAGAAAATAACACAACATAGTAATTTTACTCCAACAAAAATACTTTTTTTTAATGGGAACTATTAAATTCTGCCTTCATGGCGCTTGCATTCTAGATGGTTATTCATGAATAAAGGAAAATTAGAAGAATGTATCTTTCAGTTAAAGGTAAACCATTTGATTCTCCCTGAAATCTTTTTCTAGTGCCACACATTTTATCACCTATGATATAGCCAATATCACCAATGAGATATTGATTCAAATTGTTTCCTTCTTTAACTTTCAACTATTTAAAAATAGCACATGCATTAGCTTTTTTACCACACTGATTCCCAGACTGAATACCGCATCATCTGAAAAGTTATCATAAGGTTTCCCAATGCTCTTTCACATTTATGACAGAACTAATAATGTCTGTATACAGAACTGTAGATTTTTATGGGTAGCAAAACTCTTTTTGGCAAGTAAAATATAATAAGAAAAAAATCTGTCCATTTCTTGGTAAATTATTGCTCATAACTTGGCTTTCTTGAACAAAAATGTTCATATTTTATTTAATTGATATTTAAAAAAAGAAATGAAACCAAAAAGGAAAAGAGGCAGAGATTTCAAGCTGTTGGGCTTTGTGATTTTTGGCAGGAAATTATTTTCTCTGAAAAAAATCATTGGCTGAGAATTCAAAGCATCACCTCTTTAGCCCTATTCAGGCACCCATAGTACTGGCTCAGAGGACAGAAACCAGTGAAGGACCTGTCTTATCCTACTGGGAGAATCATTTGAATTGTTGGCATGCAAGCAGAGAGAATTCTGTGTACCCCTGGGTATATCCGAACCACTCACTTTCATTCCAAGACTCCACTCACTATCATTTCTATGAAACCAACAGAA
Source organism: Ovis canadensis (assembly GCF_042477335.2). NCBI lineage: Eukaryota > Metazoa > Chordata > Mammalia > Artiodactyla > Bovidae > Ovis > Ovis canadensis. The sequence goes on along the minus strand of NC_091246.1, from coordinate 78,748,239 downwards.
TTCTCATCATTGATATGCAAATGAAGGCACCAACAGTAGCCACGCTATTCATTTTCAATGTGCTTTGCCAGCCAGAATTCTGAAACGCTTTTCAGCAATTCAATATACAACACCTTCAATGAATTTGACTAGAAACAGTCAACCAGCTTCACAGACACTAGAGTAGTCTGTGGAGATCTTAACATATTCCTGAGGACTGTTCTAAGTTGGTTAAATGCCATTGAGGATTTTTTTTTTCCTTTGGCTGTCTCATGCACCATGTGGGACATTAATTCCCTGACTAGGGATCTAACCCTTGTCCCCTGCATTGGAAGTGTGGAATCTTAATCACTGTACTGCCAGGGAAATCCGCAACTGAGGATTTTCTTTTTTTTTTTTTTTAATGGATAAAATGACACTGAGGCAGAATGAAATGTTTAAAATCTTTGTTTCCACTCATGCTCTTTCAAATAACATAAAATGTATGGCATAGCTGACATTTGAGCTGTAAAATCAAATGGAAAAAGTTGACCCTATTCTGTGTGAACTGACTTTCTTTCTTAGCAGAACAATTAAATTGTTTCACCAATACAGAGTTCTCTCATTGCCTATTGCTCTGTTGTACTCTTCTGAAAGTAATGGAAATAGAGATGGGATACAGATTGTAATAATGAAACTGAAAAGAAGGGTAAACAGAAAGAATTTACTCTTTTTTTTTTCCTGCTTTTCCTTCTCTTAATTCTTAAGGTAATTACAAGACTCTAGAGATGTGAACATCTTTATTATCTATGCAAAACGCCATCTGCTGGAAGCATATTTTGCAAACCTGCAGGGCTTGAATATAAGACAAACAGATTTAGCAAAACTGATGTTTGTTGTACTATTCCTTTACTCAAGTGCCAGGCTTCTCTCTGGTGTTGCAGGAGCTCTGTTTCTAAGAAACTGAAAGGGAAATGGCAAACATCTAGAAAGAGATTTTATTTCATCCATTCCCCACTCTCATATTCTCTTTTTGCTAATGCTCTAGAGCCAAGTAGTATTTCTGGATCTGTGGGTCCTTCCAGATACCTCATTAAGAACATTTCTTCTAATGACTTGCAAATCAGAACAAATTAGATAACTATGAATGGCTAACCAAAGGTCACTTTCAATAAGAATTTATTAAGCACTTGCTGTTTGTTAGGCAATTTGCCTGAAAGCTGAGGATACAAAGAGGAAAACATAGGCACACACATACAGGCATGCACAAATATACACATCTGCGTGTGCTCCCATCCACATGCACATACCAGTTCTCCTCTCCGAGAACTCATTACTTAGTTTAGAAGAGAGTATATGATTCCCTGAAGTGTACAAGAGTGGTAACAGAATTCCTTTTATACTTAGCTTGATTTTTTCAATAATTGGATTTTTTCTTTGTCTACCTTACTCAACCTCCATTTAATTAACCCTTCCTGTGAACTCTTCCGTTTGTTCTCCTCTAAGTGTTTTCTTACAATCTCTCTCTAGTCTACTTGCTATTCATCTTTTTTCCTTTTCTTTCCTTTATCCCTTCTCATCTCAAACTTACGTTTTTCTTTTTTTCATCTTACATGAGACCCTTCATGTGTAAGTCAACACTTGTAAGAAATCCAAAATACAGTTTAGACTCAACTGTTCTTTTGGTTTGTAATTTCTCTTCATCAGGGACTTGAAACTTACCAGGTTTAGCTTTAGCTAGAGGTGTCTCTCTCTCAGGTAGTCCACTGTCTACCATGAGCATTGCGTAAGGAACATGACCAGTGGCCCCAAAGCCTCCCCCTCATCATCCTCAAGAATCAAGGGAACCACAAGCAGATAAGATCTCTTGATAATCTATCAAGATTTTTGACAGCCTGGAGTTATTATCATAAATATGTAAAATAAACTTTAATGCTCTAATCACTCCAGACTACACAGTCCTTTCCACACTGAGTAACAGTGTTCCAAATAAGTATCAGTGATATAAAGCTGAAAGCTTCTGTTACAGTTTGATACACATATTGAACAAAGTTTTATATTTTATTCTTCAACTTAAATGCAAAACAAAATAAAACAAAAACTAAGATGAACCTTTAAAGAACAACCAAGGCAATGTTGATTTCAAGCATGAAAATAATCTGGTTTAAGTCAATGTTTAGGACATATTAGTTATATAGAAAAGAAGTTTAAATCTCAGGGCCCAAGCAACTATATATTTGTCTCTTTCTCAGGTCCCAATGCTTCTTGAAGGTTTATATGCATGAAACTGTGTTGCCATCAGAAAGAGCCAAGATCAGGGAGTTCTCAAAGTTACATGTCATATTAGTTCACTGTGATAACAAGATACCGCAAGTTGACTGTTGAAAAACAATAGAGATTTATTGTCCCATAACTCTGGAAGCTAGAAGTCTTGAGATCTAGGTGTTGGCAGGATTGCTGCCTTCTAGGAGGGAGAATCTGTCCCCATTCTTACTTCCCAGAATCTATATTCTTACTTCTGGTGGCTTGCAGGCATTTTTCACATCCCTTGGCATCACTTAGATTTCTGCCTTTATCTTCACATGGAATCTTTTTTGTGCTCATATCTATATTTGTATCCCCCTTTTAAAAATCTCGGTGATACTGGACGACTTCAACTTAAATTACATTCGTGACAACTCTATTTCCAATAAGGCCACACACATCCTGAGGTACTGGGGTTAGGACTTCACTATATAAATTTTGGAGGGCTTAGTTCAAATCATGACACACATAGAGCCCCATATGATCATTAAAAAGTTAAAAAAAAAGTTCAGCATGGTAGACTTGGGTAACACTGAAGACCTGATCAGTTAGTGGAGAGTGAAAGCAGTTAAGGGCTTTGTATCTGTAGTAGAACACAATTCTATTCTCACCTACAATGTATAATACTATTCATGAGGTCTTTGACTAATGCTTCAGTTTGCAAGTGAAAGATGTTGGTATCAAGAGCATAACTTGAGAATTAAAATACATTATTCAAATACAAAATGAGTCACCAGCCACAGGCAAACCCAAAATGTACATCAGCAAATTAATTAGATAGTATTAAAGCTTGTGAAGTACAATTAAGAATTATCTTATTTTTTTTGCTGATAGTACAGTCATTGCTGAAAACTGGTTAGTAGTGACCTCATGTATCTGCAAAATATCAGGTTTTCTTCTTAGTCCTTTTGAAATGTCAACTGGGAGGAATTCTGTGAGAAACTATGTCTCTGTTAGTGTTCAGATTCCCATGTAGTCCCTCTTTCGTAATTACAATTTTAAAATATTCTGATATAAATATAAAGTTCATTTTAATTTTAAAATATCTATATTTGAGGTTAAATTTTATATATAATATATACATTTGTGTATTACATGTATGTATTAAACATGTATATATACATATAGTTAGACCCCACTCCAGTACTCTTGCCTAGAAAATCTCTTGGACGGAGGAGCTTGGACGGCTGCAGTCCATGGGGTCGCTGAGGGTCGGACATGACTGAGCGACTTCACTTTCACTTTTCACTTTCCTGCATTGGAGAAGGAAATGGCAACCCACTCCAGTGTTCTTGCCTGGAGAATCCCAGGGACGGGGGAGCCTGGTGGGCTGCCATCTATGGGGTCGCACAGAGTCGAACACAACTGAAGTGACTTAGCAGCAGCAGCAGACATGTGTTTGTATATGGAAACTATATGTATTGCATCTCTTTATATATAGTATATTTATGCATGCAGTATATAATATTATAGTGTTTAGCATGATATAAATATATAAGGTGAAGGTAAGGTAAGGTGAAGTCGCTCAGTCGTGTCTGACTCTTTGCGACCCCATGGACTGTAATCTACTAGGCTTCTCCATCCATGGGATTCTCCAGGCAAGCATGCTGGAGTGGATTGCCGCTTCATTCTCCAGGGGATCTTCCCGACCCAGGGATCGAACCCGGGTCTCCCGCATCGGAGGCCAATGCTTTAATCTCTGAGCCACCAGGGAAGCCCATATAATATATAAAATATATTATAATTGTATGCTGCTGCTGCTGCTGCTAAGTCGCTTCAGTCGTGTCCGACTCTGTGCGATCCCATAGACGGCAGCCCACCAGGCTCCCCCGTTCCTGGGATTCTCCAGGCAAGAACACTGGAGTGGGTTGCCGTGAAAGTATGTAATTTGTATAGAGATAATATATATTCTCTTTGGTTTTATTGCTTTTAATTTTTTAAAAGATCACCCTCATATCAAAAAGAAATATAGAATTATAAGAATGGCTAAAAAAATCTACCATTACAAAAATTGTGAAGAGTAAGTAGCAAATGGCCAATGTTTACTGTGCTCTGAGAGTAGCTCTCTGACGGATTTTCTTACATTTAAAAATTCACTTCTACTGAATATGGTTAGCTCATGGTTTGAGCTAATTACAGTTGTTGAAATTCTATGACAAATAATAGACTAATGAGTGTTTAATAGACACAAATATCCTGTGGATGTGGGAACATCCCTTCTCAATCTTGAATGTGCCTTCCCTAAATGATGTAAGAAAACGAAATGCTCAAACATTAACAGGAATTCTTCCTTGTGGTTTAATGTTGGACAGGAGCCCACTATTTGAACAGTAATTTCCCTTTCCTCTTTTTTGTGAATGAGTCATATTCTAAGATTTCATTTGAAAGCCAGTTATCCAGAACTGGGATATTTTCTCTCTCTCTCTCTTTTTTTTTTTTTTTAAGTTTTAACTTTAAATTTATTAATTAGATTTTAAGGCCACATCTTATATAATCATGGCGAGTCTAAAAGTACAGAAAATGACCACTTATGTTACAATTAGATATTTACTTTAGACTGTACATGTTTGTATCAACATGAACAATGTTTCAGCTTCTCTGAATGACTGGAAAGGATTTGCATCATTTCTTTTTTTAAAAAAATTTTAATTGGAGGATAATTGCTTTATAATGTTGTGTTGATTTCTGCCATACATCAACATGAGTGAGCCATAGGAATATACATGTCCCTTCCCCCTTGAATCTCCCTCCCAACTCCCACCCCATCCCACCCCTCTAGATTATCACACAGCTCCAGGCTTAGCTCCCTGCATTATACAGAAACTTCTCACTAGCTATCTATTATACGCACAGTAATTTGCATTATTTCTGAACTGTGAAGATTTGTTGATGTATAGGGAAATGTCATGCCTGTCCTCAGCCATACAGTATCAGGCAAGGAATGTATTAGCTGTACCTTCAGGCAGAAAAGAAAAAAAATGTTTGCCTGTCATTCATTTGTACATTTGGTATTAAATTAGTGTTTGCCAAATCTTAGACATACTAATAAGCACAGTTGATACAGAAGCAAGCAAGCAAGTAAATAGAAAGTACAGATTTATCCTTTTCCAGAATTTGTTGACAGCTAAGAGAAGAGACGTTGAAGAACAGTGAGCCACCAGGTGTGTGTGCATGCATGCTCAGTTGCTATGTAGTGTCCGACTCTTTGTGACCCAGTGGATTGTAGCCTGCCAGGCCCCTCTGTCTGTGGGATTCTCCAGGCAAGAACACTGGAGTGTTACCATTTCATCCTCCAAGGAATCTTCCCAACCCAGGGTAGTTTACCACTGAGTCACTTGGGAAGCCCCCTTAACATGGAGCATGGATGCTAAATGAAGACTGTGTACAGGATTCCCAGAAGCACTGGTGAGCAGCATCTTATCTAGAAGTGAAGAAAGGTGGTTAGCCAAAAAGGGAAAGTGATATTCCAGCCAAATCTCATATAGCTTTCCCACTGAGGGATTTATAGGAAAATTAAAAGTTTATTGGAGCAAGTATTTTTTAAATCATAAAATTAAAATAATTTTCCTATAAATACAAAATAAGGATTCGAAATTATTTAAATTATTTCTGTCGTGCTCTTCTGAGGAATATTTGACCATTGATTTGTGATTTTGTCCAATGCCTTACACTATTTTTATTTTTGACCATGCCATGTGGCTTGTGGAACTTTAATTCCCAGACAAGGGATTGAATCCCAGACTAAACCTTGCCCTCAAGAGTCAGTGTGGAGTCCTAACCACTGTACTGCCAGGGAATTACCCTTACAACATGCATTTAATCTGATTTTTGAATTTTCCTTATTTCAGTGGATTTATGGAAGCTATAATTCTCTACTTCTCATACCATTTTCTGTGAAGTGCTTCTAGACATCCCATTTCACTTCTATTTGAATCACACTAGATCAGAGATGATGATAATAGTAAACTAAGCCTAAATAAATGATTTCCACATGAAAACATCTCCACAGGTATGATGAAAAATCTTTTTGACAAGATAAAAATCTTAGCTTCCATTTTATAACTTTTCCTATTAACTTTTCATGTTAGTCAACACAGAGCTTGATAACATGTGAACAAATATATGCATATAGATTTATATAGATTTATCATTGCCTACTTGTGGATAGAACAGAGTTTTGTTAAATTGTCCAAGGGTATATATATTTTATTAGTCTTCCAAAATAAACTCTGAATTATTTATATATTTCTTTTCCTAACTCCTATATATTTACTCCAACAAGATGAAGTATAGGGTAAATACTGTAAAATATCTTCATTAATTTTAGAAGTGATATTTTCTTTGGCTTCAAAATCACTGCAGATGGCAACTATAGCCATGAAATTAAAAGATGCTTGCTCCTTGAAAGAAAAGCTATGACAAACCTAGACAGCAGAGACATCTTAAAAAGCAGAGACATCACTTTGCCAACAAAGGTCCATCTAGTCAAAGCTATGGTTTTTCCAATGTATGGGTGTGAGACTTGGACCATAAAGAAAGCAGAGCATTGAAGAATGATGCTTTCAAACCATGGTGCTGGAGAAGACTTTGGAGAGTCCTTTGGACAGCAAGGAGATCAAAAGAGTAAATACTACAGGAAATAAACCCTGACTATTCATTGCAAAGACTGATGCTGAAGCTGAAGATTCAATAATTTGGCCACTTGATGCAAAAAGCCAACTCACTGGAAAAGACCATGATGCTGGGAATGATTGAGGGCAGGAGGAAAAGGGGGCAACAGAGGATTTGATGGGTAGATGGGATCAGTTGTGGCATGCCACAACTTTCCACATTCAGCAGATAGGTTTAACAGGGACCTCCCACCCACTCTTATCCAGGTAGTGAGTGCATTTCAATGAATGAGGAGGCTTCAATCCCCTTAGAGTCATCGGTCCACTATGGATTGGAGGGACAAGCCAGTGGGAAAGGGACAATGACTTTCCCACCCCAGATGGAGCCCTTTTTCTTCATTATGCAGAACAGCTCATAGCAGACCCTGAATGGAAATGATTCAAGACCTAAACTGTAGTAGGAATTGAATAAAATATAACATATGCATAGTACCTAGCATAGCACTTGACATTAAAGAGGTCCTCAGTGAAAGTTGTCCTTCTCAATGAGTCATTCCTTCCTTATTTGCTTTCATTAAGTAAACTAGCCAGATCTGTGTTAAATAGGTATACATCTCTTACTTCAATCCACCCAAACTTATTTCCATATGCTACCTAAATTGAAAAGTATGATTAGCTCTTAAAGGGGGTATTACATTATTTATTGGAGCTAGTTAATACTTAAGAAATGTTCTTGCCATAGAAGCATTTATCCTCAGAAATGTGACATTTAATGGATGGGATGGTGTTACTCTCAGACCATGTTTCTTACTGCTTTTGGACTCCTATGTCAAATAACTTTTGCAAAACGGATAAGCAAAGAATTTAGTCCAAGTCTCAAGGCAACTGACTAAACAAGCACGTTGCAAGCTATGACAGTCTCTGACTTGAATGTCCAGCCTTCTTATGATCCATCCGCTTTTATCTCTTTCCCCAGAAACAAACTCACTAGTCATTGGTTTACTGTTAATGAAGCCAATTATTAGAAGCAGTCTCCTAATTAACATTAAATTTTATGCTTAAGCAGGCCATGTACATTAAACCTTGGAAATAAATTACAGTGGTCAACACTTCAGAATTATATAAAAGTAGCTGGTTTTGCTTTACCAATATACATGAAATTTATACTTATGGCAACTAGAAAATAAAAATATTGCTTTTAAAATAGTTTTAAAATTTCTATTCATTATGTACTGTTAAAACCCAGTTATATGGGTCTCTTCATTTTTGATAATGAAAATATAATTTTAAAATTTGCATTTCTGTTACTTGGTATTATAGATTCATGCTATAGAAGAATTAACATTATTTCTTATAAAAATGACACCATCAATGTTATATAAAATAAATGATTAAATAGCTTCAGATTTTAAAATGTCATAAATGGAGAATTATGAAAAATTTGATTATTTGATTAGCATTGACATAAAACCATACAATAATTAAATTAATGCCTCTTTGTAGAATTTTTAAATGTGTCATTGTCTCCTGTTTACACATAGATAGTGGTAAGTTATGGAATTAGTCAGACACGGATATGAGTCTGTCCTCTAACTCTCATAATCTGTATAACTGTGCACATATTGTGAAAGCTCTTTATTTGAACAAACTGTTTATCTGTATTATCCACCTCACAGGACTGGTGTAAATGGAATAATGTAGAGAGTGCTTAATGTGCTCAGCCAACAAATTCTGATATTATTCTTAATATTTTTATTGATGTTATTATCTCCCAGAGACAACTGAAAGCAACTTTAGAGACTCACCACTGTATGAGGATTTTGTCATTTATTGTTGTTCTGCTTCAGAAGATATGATTTAACCTATAATAACATTCAAATCAACCTAATAATCTTAGCCATATGATAATAGGTTCTGCATTAAGAAGTTTCTAGTCTACACAAAGCATTTGTAAAGTCTAAATCAGTATGTATTTACTATAATAAGGCTAGTGTGGATAGATTAAATTGTTAATTTTTTCCTTATAGCTCTTTGCAGGATCTGTAAGAACATGTTTCTATACAGGAGCTGATTATTATTATACATAAATTTCAATTTGCTTCTGCTTATATTATCTAGGTTTTTACTGTTTATTTTAATAAGATGAAGTAGGTTAACTACTATAATAATCAAGACTTAGAATATAAGAACACTGGATGGTTATCATTTTCAGTCTAGTATTAGCCTAGTCCCAGGATTTGGGCCTATAAAGAAGAAGAATAATGGAAAATAAGGAAAAAGGACTTTTTTAAAAAAAGGATAAAACAGAGAGAGAATAGAAAGAAAGAAGCTGCAGTGGGAAAATGCATGATGAAAAGAAGAAAATAATCAAAACAAAATATAACTGAACAAAACAGGGATAATGAAAAAGAGGAATGAAAATACTTAAGGGGAATAAGGCTGGTTTTTTCCCCTTAACGTTGTTGACTTTTTTCACTCTCCATTCCCAAGCTTTTACTTCTTTCCCTCTGGCCTGGAACAAGCCCACGCCCCCCACCCCACCCCCGCCTCACTCCCCCCCCCCCGTCCCCCCACCCCCCTAATACTTTGTTTTCAACATCCCCTTTCCCACCCTCACCCCCAGGAAGCCCTGCCACCAGGACAGAACGACACTTTTCCACCTTTGAGCTTTTGCAAAAGTTCGCTGAATAGAAATCTAATGGATTTGTGTCTTTCCTTGTTTGTTTTTCCTTTTTTTCTTTTCTTTTTTCTTTTTTTTTGGTTCCCCTCCCTCCCCAAACTATCTTATTGTCACTTCAGAGCACAAAATTACCAACTATTTTGTGTATTTCAGAAGTACGCCTACTAGGCACTGCATGAAATTTTACTCTATTATAATTTTTTTCAAACCAATGTCTCTTTTTGACTCAGTGAGCCCTTTAGCCAAACTACTGATCGTTTCTGTGCCTTGAGTTACTGCAAAATAAATTAGAGGTACTAATACAGTATTAGAAATGATGCTATGCCATAGTGAATAGGAAGGGCATCCAGTCCCATCACTTCATGGCAAATAGATGGGAAAACAGTGGAAACAGTGATGGACTTTATTTTCTTGGGCTCCTAAATCACTGTAGATGGTGACTGCGGCCATGAAATTAAAAGACACTTGCTCCTTGCAAGAAAAGCTATGGCCAACCTAGACTGCATATTTAAAAGCAGAGATGTTACTTTGCCAACAAAGGTCCATCTAGTCAAAGCTGTGGTTTTTCCAGTAGTCATGTATGGATATGAGAGTTGGACCAAAAGGAAAGCTGAGCTCTAAAGAATTGATGCTATTGAACTGTGGTGTTGGAGGATACTCTTGAGAATCTCTTGGACTGCAAGGAGATCAAACCAGTCAGTCCTAAAGGAGATCAGTCCTGAATATTCGTTGGCACAACTGATGCTGAAGCTGTAGCTCCGATACTTTGGTCAGCTAATGTGAAGACTTGACTCATTAGAAAATACCCTGATGCAGTGAAAGATTGCAGGCAGGAGGAGAAGGGGACAACAGAGGATGAGATGATTGGATGGCATTACCAACTTGATGGACATGAGTTTGAGCATATGGGAGTTGATGATGAACAGGGAAACCTAGCATGCTGCAGTCCATGGGGTAACTAAGAGTCGGACATAACTGAGTGACTGAACTGAGAGTGAACAGGAAGAATATATTCTAAATTGTAAGATGGTTTCAAATGTCCATTGGTATTATTTCACTGAATTAAAATGGCTTGACAGACAGGTTTATTGAAATGAAAAGACTGATAACAAATATATAGAATGCTAAGAAAACAGGTAAAGCTCATAAAAATTTGTTTTTGTTTTTCAAATATGTGATGAATTTTGTTGATGTTGTGTTTCATCACTGTATTTTCATAATAAAAAAGGGTAATAAAATAAAATAGGTGAGGCAAGTACCTTTATATAGGTGAAATCCTGTATGATATCTGAATTTCTCATTGCAGAATGAGTTGTCAAAATGAGAGGAAAGGTCTGAGTTAAAAATAACTTTGTGCTGTGTTTAGTCGCTCAGTCATGTCCAACTCTTTTTGACCCCTTGGACTGTTGCCCGCTGGACTTCTTTGTCCATGGGGATTCTCCAGGCAAGAATACTGGAGTGGGTAGCCTATCTCTTCTCCAGGGGATCTTCCAGACCCAGGAATCGAACCAGAGTCACCTGCACTGCAGGATGTTTTACCAGCTGAACCACCAAAAATTACTGTGTCACGTGTTTAACTCTCAAACTATTACATATGAGTAAGAAATGAAAATGGATGATTTTGTAGGCTTGGGTTTTATGCATTGTGATAATGAGTGATTTACACTTTTGCAATCTGAAAATTTAGCAGGTTATTTTTTTCCTCACAATTTTCTGTCTCTGCTATAAGTAATAAGTTTGATCTATTAGAAGACTTTGTTGTTAGTATCTCTAATTGTGTTTATTACAGGCTTTTCTAAGTTTAATAGTTAAAAGAAGAACATTTATATATGAAGATAACACAAAGCATTTATGGTCTTGCAGCTCAATATTTTCTTTCAAAATAACTTGTATTATAATACTGACATACTAGGTAGAAAGTGAGAGAGAAAAATAGCTGTATAGTAGTCAGGAATACTGGTCTAGTAACTTACTTGCTTTATGTTGCTTTATAAATACTAGACAGAATCTATTAAAAAGGACTATAGATGTACTTGATGCTTCTTAAAAATATGTCTATTTACACATAGAAGAAGGGGACAGTCCCTTAATTCTTATATAAAAAATTATATGCAGTGTTATACTTAATGTACTTATAAAAATAAATATATACCTATGGGCTCAAAGACCCTAAGGAATAATACATTATAAATAATTTTTATTTCTATTTCAGAACTACAGAGAAACTTTCAAGCACTGCATTCAGCATGTTCATTCTTAATGACACTGAGAAAACCAGGAGCTTAAAAAAATTCCCTAAGGGAAAAGATAGTTGTAGGATCCATGTTTGATAGATTTCTAGTCTTAACGTTTTTCTACAATATGAAAATGATATTGAGTATACAGCACAATTCCTTCCTTTTCTTTGCATGTTTGTAATTTCTGTATTCATGGATCATGTATATAACATGTGTTTACTAGGTTTTCTAGGAATAGGTAAATTATTCTACTTAAGAACAAGAAACACATCTGTGTCTTTTTTCCTGTCTTGCATGCAGGGCCGTCCTTGCCATCTTCCTAAATTCCATATATATGTGTTAGTATACTGTATTGGTGTTTTTCTTTCTGGCTTACTTCACTCTGTATAATCGGCTCCAGTTTCATCCATCTCATCAGAACTGATTCAAATGAATTCTTTTTAACGGCTGAGTAATACTCCATTGTGTATATGTACCACTGCTTTCTTATCCATTCATCTGCTGATGGACATCTAGGTTGTTTCCATGTCCTGGCTATTATAAACAGTGCTGCGATGAACATTGGGGTACATGTGTCTCTTTCCATTCTGGTTTCCTCGGTGTGTATGCCCAGCAGTGGGATTGCTGGGTCATAAGGTAGGTCTATTTGCAATTTTTTAAGGAATCTCCACACTGTTCTCCATAGTGGCTGTACTAGTTTGCATTCCCACCAACAGTGTAGGAGGGTTCCCTTTTCTCCACACCCTCTCCAGCATTTATTGCTTGCAGATTTTTGGATCGCAGCCATTCTGACTGGTGTGAAGTGGTACCTCATTGTGGTTTTGATTTGCATTTCTCTAATAATGAGTGATGTTGAGCATCTTTTCATGTGTTTGTTAGCCATCCGTATGTCTTCTTTGGAGAAATGTCTATTTAGTTCTTTGGCCCATTTTTTGATTGGGTCGTTTATTTTTCTGGAGTTGAGCTGCATAAGTTGCTCGTATATTTTTGAGATTAGTTGTTTGTCAGTTGCTTCATTAGCTATTATTTTCTCCCATTCAGAAGGCTGTCTTTTCACCTTGCTTATATTTCCCTTTGTTGTGCAGAAGCTTTTAATTTTAATTAGATCCCATTTGTTTATTTTTGCTTTTATTTCCAGAATTCTGGGAGGTGGATCATAGAGGATCCTGCTGTGATTTATGTCGGAGAGTGTTTTGCCTATATTCTCCTCTAGGAGTTTTATAGTTTCTGATCTTACATTTAGATCTTTAATCCATTTTGAGTTTATTTTTGTGTACGGTGTTAGAAAGTGATCTAGTTTCATTCTTTTACAAGTGGTTGACCAGTTTTCCCAGCACCACTTGTTAAAGAGATTGTCTTTACTCCATTGTATATTCTTGCCTCCTTTGTCAAAGATAAGGTGTCCATATGTGTGTGGATTTATCTCTGGGCTTTCTATTTTGTTCCATTGATCTATATGTCTGTCCTTGTGCCAGTACCATACTGTCTTGATGACTGTGGCTTTGTAGTAGAGCCTGAAGTCAGGCAAGTTGATTCCTCCCGTTCCAGTCTTCTTTCTCAAGATTGCTTTGGCTATTCGAGGTTTTTTGTATTTCCATACAAATCTTGAAATTATTTGTTCTAGTTCTGTGAAAACAGACTTTTGGACTCAGAGGGAGAGGGAGAGGGTGGGATGATTTGGGAGAATGGGAATTCTAACATGTATACTATCATGTAAGAATTGAATCGCCAGTCCATGTCTGACGTAGGGTGCAGCATGCTTGGGGCTGGTGCATGGGGATGACCCAGAGAGATGTTGTGGGGAGGGAGGTGGGAGGGGGGGGGTCATGTTTGGGAACACATGTAAGAATTAAAGATTTTAAAATTAAAAAAAATAATAAAAAAGAACAAGAAACAGAAGTAATGGAGACTAAAATTGAAGAGAGAAGAAGCACAATGTAAATAAATATATTGATATGGCTAAGATTGCTTTTGAAGATTAAGTATAGGAGTTTCAAATTTTACTATCAACTCTCTTAAAAGAAACAATTATTATTAAAATCTTCAATAAGGTCTATTATCAAAGCGATGCAGTTTTTTTCTGTTAATTTTTTTTTATTGAAGTAGAGCTTATTTACAATATTGTGCTAATTCTAGTTGGACAAGACTGAATGAGCATGCACACACACTAGTTCCAGGTATATAGGAAATTGAGTCATAAATATATATATATATATATTTCAAATTCCTTTCCATTACAGATTATTAAAAGATATTGAATATGTTAATAGTTCCTTGTGCTATACAGTTGGTCAGTAGGTCACTGTTGTTCATCTCTTTTATATATAATAGTGTGTATCTCAGAAAAGGCAATGGCACCCACTCCAGTACTCTTGCCTGGAAAATCCCATGGACGGAGGAGCCTGGAAGGCTGCAGTCTATGGGGTCGCTGAAGGTTGGACACGACTGAGCGACTTCACTTTCACTTTTCACTTTCATGCACTGGAGAAGGAAATGGCAACCCACTCCAGTGTTCTTGCCTGGAGAATCCCAGGGATGGGGGAGCCTGGTGGGCTGCCATCTATGGGTTGCACAGAGTCGGACAGGACTGAAGCGACTTAGTAGTAGTAGTAGTAGTAGTAGTAGTAGTGTGTATCTGTTCTTTGCAAACTCATGATTTATTTCTAATTCACTCCTTTCCCTTTTAGTAACCTTAAGATTTTTTTCTGTCAGTATGTCTCTGTTTTATGAATAAGTTCATCTGTATTGTATTTCTAGATTCTACAAATAAGTGATATCATATGATATTTGTCTTTATATAACTTACTTCATTTAGTATGATAATCTCTGAGTCCACCCATGTTCCTGCAAATGGCATCATTTCACTTATTTTTATGGCTGAGTGATATTCCATTGTGTATGTGTGTATATATGTGTGTATATATCCATTTATATATGTGTGTATTTATCCATTTCTCTGTCTATGGACACTCAAGTTCCTTCCATCTCTCAACTATTGTAAATAAGTGGTGCTATGAACAGTGAGGTATATGTAAAAGTGATGAAGTTTTAAATGTAAACAGTATCATGGATGCCTAAGTCCCAAAGGTGCTCAAATTTAGATGAACCTGCCTGATCATTTATAGAAAAATCATCTTGAGAGAAAGATTGGAATTGAAATGTTTCCTTGCAATAAGAATCACCTTAAATATGACTTTTAATGCAATTTTAATAAATCTTATACAATTTTTAATTAGTTTACCTTTTTTTTTCTTTTTATTTTATTTTATTTTTTTAAATTTTACTTTACAATACTGTATTGGTTTTGCCATACGTTGATATGAATCCACCACGGGTGTACATGCATTCCCAAACATGAACCCCCCTGGGCAGAATATGAGGTGATTTGTGTTATAACTTTTAGGTCAGATGAGCTTTGGGGGATTTCCCCATTTATTAATTTTACTTCAACAACGTATAATCAGTATAAAACATACCTGATGAGAAGAGCCAGCTCATTAAAAAAGACCCTGATGCAGGGAAACATTGAAGACAAGAGGAGAAGGGGATGGCAGAGGACAAGATGATTGGATGGTGTCACTGACTCAATGGATATGAGTTTGAACAATCTCCGGGGGATGGTGAAGGACAGAGAAGCCTAGGGTCACAAAGAACCGGACACGACTGAGCGATTGAACAATGAACAACAAAATATAAACATAGGATAATCAAACTGCTAGGAGCCTATAGTAAAAAGAAAAAGAGTGAATCTCTCAAGGGATGCACAATTCACAATCACAGTGGATAAGAACTGAACTCTAGAGTAATATATGTGTGTGTGTGTATTTTGTATATGTATAAATGCTTATGTATGTGTGGGTATGCATGTCTAAATGTTTATCAGATATGTATAAATATATATGTGTATATATGTATATATATATATATATATATATATATATGTATGTATGTATACACACACATATGTTTATGCCTGTAAGGGTGTGTGTATGTGTGAGCTCTCCCTTTCAGGTCCCAAATTTTGTGATTTATTTCTGCACACCAAGCTGTGGGAGAAAAAGAAAAAAGAAAAAGGAGAAGAATTATCTTCAGAGTTTTATATGTTTATGTTCCAGAAAGGAAGGCGACAGTAGGGAAATATTTACCAACTTCTTTTCCTGGTGAGTTTGGACTCTGTGATTACAGAGGCTTGCACATCTTGCTGAATCAATGTGAATGAAAAGAAAACAGCCTCTAAACAGCTCACTAAGATTCTTCTTACATTTGGCAGGGAGTGCCATTTTCAGAGTACTATTTCTGTGTACTATTTTTTTTTCTTTCTTTCTTAATATGTTCAAGAAAGACATTGTTTTATTTAATCACTTATTTATTTATATATGTTGTCAACTCTATTCCTTGTGCTCTTGAACCTGCTCCCTTCTTTTCTGAGTGCTTACTGGTGCCTTCCAAATTGTATAAATCTAAATGCCCTTTTACTATTTCTGTATTCAGCAAAAAGGAGACTCAAAGCATCAGATAAATTAATATGTGCATATACAAATACACACGAATAAGTATACCTACATATGTGTATTTTACACACATATGTAAATCTGATTATATATGTTTGCACATGTAAAATATATATAATAATGTATAAATTATTTTAATAGCAATATAAAATAAAAGTATAAATATATATGTGTATGCACATAATTTTTTTAGATTGTACCATTATTGTTTCCATGAAGTTTGAGAATATTTTATGTGTCAGGCAGATGAAAGAAAAAGCATAGTCTGTTCATATAAATTTAAAAATAATCATTGCAAGACAGTTGTCCATTAGTATTTATGGTCTGTAATAACAATTTGTGATCTATTAATCATTTGGTCAAAATGTCAGTGTTTAAGTTTTCTTAGCTTTTTATTTTATATTGGAAAGTGAAAGTGAAGTTGCTCAGTCATGTCTGACTCTTTGTGACCCCATGGACTGTAACCTACCAGGCTCCTCTGTCCATGGGATTTTCCAGGCAATAGTACTGGAGTAGATTGCCATTTCCTTCCCCAGGGGATCTTCCCAACCAAGGGATTGAACCCGGGTCTCCCGCATTTTAGACAGACGCTTTACCGTCTGAACCATCATATTGGAGTATAGGTAATTAAAGCCTTCCTTAGTAACTCAGACGGTAAAGAATCTGCCTGAAATGCAGAAGACCTGGGTTCAACCCCTGGTTCAGGAAGAGCCCCTGGAGAAGAGCATGGCAACCAACTCCAATATTCTTGCCTGGAGAATTCCATGGCCAGAGGAGCCTGGTGGCCTCAGTCCATGGGTTTGCAAAGAGTTGGACAGGACTGAGTAACACTTTCACTTAGCCAATTAACAATGTTGTGATAGTTTCAGGTAAATGGCAAAGACACTCAATGATGCATATACATGTATCCATTTTCCCCCAAACTCCACTCCCACCCAGGAGCCACATAAAATTGAGCAAAGTTCTCACTACTATACAGTAGGTCCTTATCCATTTTAAATATAGCAGTTTGTACATGTCCATCCCAAACTCCCAACCATCCCTTCCCCCGATCCTTCCCCATGGTAACTATAAGTTTGCTGTCTATGACTGTCACTCTGTTTCTGTTTTGTAAATAAGTTAATTTGCATCATTTCTTTTTAGATTCTGCATATAGGGAATATCATATATTTCTCCTTCTCTGTCTGACTTACTTCACTCAGTATGGAAACATCAGTGTTTACATTTTGACAGTATAGCACAATGGATAAAACTGAATTCTAGAGTCACACTGTCTGAGTGCTTTTTCTGATTCCACCAATTACTTTTAAGTAAACTTAGGCAAATGACTTTAAATGCTTGGCTCTTAATCTTTAAAAGTTTAAAATGGGTTTAATTTCAGGAAATAATTCCTAGTGTCACATCAAGGGATTCAGTTATTAAAATATATAAAAGTAATAAATGTGCTTTGCATATAAGAAGCATTCAATAATTGATAGTAATTATATTTTTTTACTTAGAAAATGATAGTATGCTATATTGTTGTGTTGTAATTTATCATTAAGTACTTTTATAAATTGAAGAAATCCTAAGGCCAATGTTTAAATGTGTGTTAATGTTGAAAGTAGTCTTTTTCCTTTAAATTGAAAATTGAGACTCTATTTAAGATGAATACAAGGATACATATTGATACATATGGATCTTCTAAAATCACATTCCAATAACTGTCCAATGGATGTGAAACTTTTGGTTTGGGGTTATTTCTACTTTCTTCAATTTTTTTAAAAATTATAGAATACAACTAGAATAGGATTTTACAGTAAATGAAGATAAATGTCTGGAGAAGGAAAATGGCAACCCACTCCAGTACTCTTGCCTGGAGAATCACATGGAGGGAGGATCCTGGTCGGCTACAGTCCATGGGGTCTCAAGGAGTCGGACACGACTGAGCGACTTCACTTTCACTTTCACAAAGATAAATGTATTATAAAATTTCAAATGTCTTCATAAGCATTCTTGATAGTTATCTGATTCATCTGGCCAATGGGTTTAAGTTTTCTACACTGCAAGATCTGTAAAGTTTCCCTCAACTTTAGAAGAACAGGAAGCATGAAATCTTTAGGATCTTAAAACAAGGGTTCCAAATGCAAATATCCTCAAAGTCTAAGGGGCAATATATAGAATAAGGAGAGTAAGAAAATAGAGAAGATGTGGCCATGGATAACTAAAGAATGTAGGTAGGTTATATCATGCCTATTGGCATGGAAATTCATTCATGTGATGTTTTAGATGCCATACACTGGCAGACAAGAAATGGTAATTCTAAGTATGGAGAGAGTATGAAAGTACCATTTTATCTTTTCAAACCACAGTGAAAAAATTATTCATAAACATTTCATTATGAAATATAGAAAAAGTAAACATTATAATATATTAAAATGTTTTTTCTATCTAAATAGATATTAAAGAAAAATGTAAATAAAAAAGAGATGAAATGCCCTATAGCTTATCTTCACAATTTTTTCTAATAGTTTATTAAAAACCATTGGGAATCTTTCTGTTCTATATGATACACTTAATGATTATGGGAATCATTTATAATACTTTATAAATAATCTGAAGACTTTTTCCCTATAAATCTAGTATATTGAGTTCATACTGTTAAACGGTTTTTTCTTGTTTTCAGTTTGTAGCATGTTTTCAGTAGTAGTCATTCAATATTTTTTTAAAGGCCAAATTTATGTTTCTATCAGTTCCTAATGGAGACTTAAAATGTATGAATACATATAATCTGCAGTTATCCAAAGCCTTCTAATTTTAGTGCAAATTTTTAACACAGAGTTCCATCAAAGCTTAAAAAAAATATTAAAATGCTGCCAGAAACCCAAATCTAATATTTTAAAACTGATCATTGCCAATATGATATGGAGTAAAGTTGTAATGATTTCATAGTGTCTAAGCTTCACTCAATACCCAGCAAATTTGGAAAACTCAGCAGTGGCCACAGGACTGGAAAAGGTCAGTTTTCATTCCAATCCCAAAGAAAGGCAATGCCAAAGAATGTTCAAACTACCGCATAATTGCACTCATCTCACACGCTAGTAAAGTAATGCTCAAAATTCTAAAGACAGGCTTCAGCAATACATGAACCATGAACTTCCAGATGTTCAAGCTGGTTTTAGAAAAGGCAGAGGAAGCAGAAATCAAATTGCCAACATCCACTGGATCATCAAAAAAGCAAGAGAGTTCCAGAAAAACATCTATTTCTGCTGTATTGACTATGGCAAAGCCTTTGACTGTGTGGATCACAATAAACTGTGGAAAATTCTGAAAGAGATGGGAATACTAGACCACCTGACCTGCCTCTTGAGAAACCTATATGCAGATCAGGAAGCAACAGTTAGAACTGGACATGGAACCACCGACTGGTTCCAAATAGGAAAAGAAGTACGTCAAGGCTGTATATTGTCACCCTGCTTATTTAACTTATAAGCAAAGTACATCATGAGAAACACTGGCCTAGAAGAAGCACAAGCTGGAATCAACATTGCTGGGAGAAATATCAATAACCTCAGATATGCAGATGACACCAACCTTATGGCAGAAAGTGAAGAGGAACTAAAAAGCCCCTTGATGAATGTGGAAGAAGAGAGTGAAAAAGTTGGCTTAAATCTTGACATTCAGAAAACTAAGATCATGGCATCTGGTCCCATCACTTCATGGGAAATAGATGGAGAAACACTGGAAACAGTGTCAGACTTTATTTTGGGGGGCTCCAAAATTACTGCAGATGGTGACTGCAGCCATGAAATTAAAAGATGCTTACTCCTTGGAAGAAAAGTTATGACCAACCTAGATAGCATATTGAAAAGCAGAGACATTACTTTGCCAACAAAGGTCCGTCTAGTCAAGGCTGTGGTTTTTCCACTGGTCATGTATGGGTGTGAGAGTTGGACTGTGAAGAAAGCTGAGCACCACAGATTTGATGCTTTTGAACTGTGGTGTTAGAGAAGACTCTTGAGAGTCACTTGGACTGCAAGGAGATCCAACCAGTCCATCCTAAAGGAGATCAGTGCTGGGTGTTCATTGGAAGGAATGATGCTAAAGCTGAAACTCCAGTACTTTGACCACCTCATGCAAAGAGTTGACTCATTGAAAAAGACTCTGATGCTGGGAGGGATTGTGGGCAGGAGGAGAAGGGGACGACAGAGGATGAGATGGCTGGATGGCATCACTGACTCGATGGACGTGAGTTTGATTGAACTCCGGGAGTTGGTGATGGACAGGGAGGCCTGGCGTGCTGCAATTCATGGGGTCACAAAGAGTCAGACACAACTGAGTGACTGAACTGAACTGAACTGAAGCAAAGATATAGCAAGGATATAGCAAGGAGAGATAAGAAATTTTTCCTCAGTGATCAATGCAAAGAAATAGAGGAAAACAATAGAATGGGAAAGACTAGAGATCTCTTCAAGAAAATTAGAGATACCAAGGGAACATTTCATGCAAATATGGGCACAATAAAGGAAAGAAATTGTGTGGACATAACAGAAGCAGACGATACTAAGAAGATGTGGCAAGAATACAAGAAAAACTATTTAAAAAAAGATCTTCCTGACCCAGAAAACCACAATGATGTGATCACTCACCTAGAGCCAGACATCCTGGAATGCAAAGTCAAGTGGGCCTTAGCAAGCATCATTACAAACAAAGCTGGCGGAGGTGATGGAATTCCAGCTGAGCTATTTTAAATCCTAAAAGATGATGCTGTGATGCCCAAAAAGTGATGCCCTAAAAGGGCTGCAGTCCATATGCCAGCAAATCTGGAAAACTCATGAGTGGCCACAGGACTGGAAAAGGACAGTTTTCATTCCAATCCCAAAGAAAGACAATGCCAAAGAATGTTCAAACTACCACACAATTGCACTTATGTCACATGCTAGCAAATTGATGCTCAAAAGTCTCTAAGCCAGACTTCAAAAGTAAGTGAACCATGAATTTCCAGATGTTCAAGCTGGATTTAGAAAAGGCAGAGGAACCAGAGGTCAAATTGCCAACATCTTTTGGGTCATTGATAAAGCAGGAGAGTTCCATAAAAACATCTACTTCTGCTTCATTGACTATGCCAAAACCTTTGACTGTGTAGATCACAACAAACTGTTGAAAACTATGAAAGAGATGGGAATACCAGACCACCTGAGAAATCCATATATAGCTAAACAAGCAACAATTAAAACTGGGCATGGAATGACAGACTAGTTCCAAACCATGGATGGAGTATGTCAAGGCTGTATATCATCACCCTGCTTAATTAACTTATATGCAGAGTACATCACAAGAAATGTCGGGCTGGATGAAGCACAAGCTGGCATCAAAATTACTGGGAAAAATATCAATAACCTCAGATATGCAGATGACACCACCCTTATAGCAGAAAGTGAAGAAGAACTAAAGAGCCTCTTAATGAAAGAAGAAAGTGAAAAAGTTGGCTTAAAATTCAGCATTCAGGAAACTCATTCCTGGCATCTGAACCTACCACTTCATGGCAAATAGGGAAAAGATGAAAACAGTGACAGACTTTACTTTTTGGGCTCCAAAATCACTGCAGATGGTGACTTCAGCCATGAAATTAAAAGATGTTTGCTTTTTGGAAGTGAAGTTACATCAACCTAGACAGCGTATTAAAAAGCAGAGGCATTACTTTGAGACAAATGTTCTCCTAGTCAAAGCTCTGGTTTTTCTAGTAGTCAGGTATGGACTAGAAAGAAAGCTGAGTGCCAGAGAATTGATGCTTTTGAACTGTGGTGCTGGAGAAGACTCTTGAGAATCCCTTGCACAGCAAGGAGATCCAACCAGTCCATCCTAAAGGAAATCAGTCCTGAATATTCATTGGAAGGACTGATATTGAAACTGAAACTGCAATACATTGGCCCCCTGATGCAAAGAACTGACTCATTGGAATAGACCCTGATGCTGGGCAAGATTGAAGGCTGGAGGATAAGGGGTTGACAGAGGTTGGGTGGCATCACCAATTCGATGGACACGAGCTTGAGCAAGCTCTGGGAGTTGTTTTTGGACTGGGAAGCCTGATGTGCTGCAATCCATAGGTTCACAAAGAGTCTGACACAGCTGAGGGACTGAAGTGAACTAAACTGAAACTAGATACTTAAATAGAATAAACTCAAAACATAGAAGATCCAAACAACATAAATTGCCTCATGGTCTAGAGTTGAGTGGATTAAATCAAATTTTCCTATTTAGAATGAAGACATTTATGTTAAATGGCATGTCTAGGGAAAAAAAATAGTAATAGAGAGAATGGAAAAATGAACCTTGAGTCTAATCACATATGGTCTTCAAGCTCTATAATATTCTGCCTTGGGCCAACCTACACTAAAATACTAGGCAATTAGCAGTGGCTGTTTGCTGCTGCTGCTGTTAAGTCACTTCAGTCGTGTCAGACTCTGTGCGACTCCATAGATGGCAGCCCACCAGGCTCCCCCGTCCCTGGGATTCTCCAGGCAAGAAACTACTGGTAAAGGAAGCCTTCCCTAGAGCAGGAAACGACAACCCACTCCAGCATTCTTGCCTGAAAAATGTCACGGACAAAGCCTGGCAGGCTATAGTTAATAGAATGGTAAGAGTCAGACACAACTTAGTGACTAAACTACCACCACCACAAAGAAAACCTTTTTAATGATGGAAGTGAAACTGGATACAGAGAAGTCATCACAGTATGTCTAGCCTTCTGAGTCTTTGAAGTCAACCGAATAGACTCAGTTGATCAGATTGGTTATCCTGTTATAACAGGGTAAAACAGGATGTTTATTCTATTATAGAAACATAGATTTAATGCTTAATATGTGGATTTCCGGCCACGGCGTGAGGGCTCCTGTGCAGGCTTTGTCGGCCAGTCTGCGGGGCGGGCGGCTGGCAGTCCACGTGTGGGGCGCCGGCGTCCTCTCGCCGTTCCGTTGGGCGCTGGATGCTGACTGGTGACCAGAAGGGGACTCAGAACCTGGGTTTCTGGGCGTGGGAACCTGCAGAAGGCAGTGTCTGAAACCCTCCCAGTGATGGAGCTCACAGCCCCCACGTCTGGGAGGGGCCCTGACCCCAGACTCGGGAGGCTTTTAGGAAACCTGGATCCACAGAGCCTGCGGAGCTGCACCTCGCAGGAAGGGGGTTTCCAGCAGGTGACAGTCACCCACTGGAAGATACAAACGGCAGAGGGAGCACAGGCGGGAAGTAAGTCTGAGGGGAGCCCTCTCCTGAGCCCAGACCTCCTCCTGCTTCAGAGAGAGTTGATCGAGGAGGAGGCCCCCCAGCACGAGGCCTGTGGCAGCTTCCCGTTCAACCCAGGCCTGGCCAGACATCAGGCTTCTCATGCTGGGGAGAAAGCTCACAGGTGTGATGAGTGTGGGAAGGGCTTCAGCCAGAGCTCCCACCTGGTGGAGCATCACCATGCTCATGGCGAGGAGAGGCTGTATGTGTGTAATGCATGTGGCAAGGACTTCGTTCTCTACACGGATCTCATGGAGCATCAGAAAGTACACACGGGAGAAAGGCCCTTCAAGTGCGCTCAGTGTGGGAAGGCATTCTGTCACAGCTCAGACCTGATCCGCCACCAGCGGGTCCACACCCGCGAGAGGCCCTTTGAGTGCAAGGAGTGTGGGAAGGGCTTCAGCCAGAGCTCATTGCTCATCCGGCACCAGAGGATTCACACAGGGGAGCAGCCGTACGAGTGCAACGAGTGCGGCAAGGCCTTCATCCGGAGCTTCAGCCTCATCCGGCACTTGCAGGTCCACACAGAGGTGAGGCAGTAAGAGTGCCAGGACTGTGGCAAGGCCTTCCGCCACCGCTCAGACCTCATTGAGCACCAGAGGATCCACACCGGGGAGCGGCCCTTCGAGTGCAACGAGTGTGGCAAGGCCTTCATCCGGAGCTCAAAGCTCATCCAGCACCAGCGCATCCACACCGGGGAGCGGCCATACGTCTGCAACGAGTGTGGGAAGCGCTTCAGCCAGACGTCCAACTTCACGCAACACCAGAGGATCCACACCGGGGAGAAGCTCTACGAGTGCAACGAGTGTGGGAAGGCCTTCTTCCTGAGTTCCTACCTTATTCGACACCAGAAGATCCACACCGGGGAGAGGGTGTACGAGTGCAAGGAGTGTGGGAAAGCCTTTCTCCAGAAAGCACACCTCACTGAGCACCAGAAGATCCACTCTGGGGACAGGCCCTTCGAGTGCAAGGACTGCGGGAAAGCCTTTATTCAGAGCTCAAAGCTACTCCTGCACCAGATTATTCACACTGGAGAGAAACCCTATGTGTGCAGTTATTGTGGGAAAGGCTTCAATCAGAGGTCAAACTTCCTTCAGCAACAGAAGATCCACACTGAGGAGAAACTCTACGAGTGTAGTCAGTATGGGAAAGAGTTCACCCCACCCCCAGACTTTAACAGCAGTCAGGAGGCTCCCCAGGAGGGCCTTCCCTTGAGTCAGACAGCCGTACACTTGGGAGAGACGTGTGGAGGCCTGGAGGGGCATACAGACTTCCAATTATCCTCTGGCTCACTTAGTGATGCTGGAAACAAGTGGCAAGGGCCCTGACTCATGAGGCTTTGGAGGAGTCAGCATTTTCCATTGTCATGGACGGGCGGGGCTGCCACCTCTCACTTGGCCACAGTGGGGCCTGCTGTCCTCTGTTGGGAGAACATGCAGGAGAGCCACACAGTTGGACAGCTGACATGGAGCTGGATCAGTTATGGGAGAGCTGTGGGTGTGGGAGGGAGGAGCTTGGCCTTAGGGGAAGAAGATTCTCTTCCACTGCACAATAACAATTCACCCTTGAGTTAAATCCCTTTTAAAGCAGAGTTACGTATCTAATTTTATAACTTTAAAAGAGTGTTCCTCAGCCATTTTTGATCTGTCAGAAAGGCAAGCTAGAGAAAGATAACTTTCTTACCTAAAACCACAACTTGGTTTTCCTGTGGTCCTTAGGAGAAATTCCGGACGCCCTGCCTTGCATCCAAAGGCTTCCTGGAGCCTCATCTGACCCCAGTTCACTCCAGGTTGCAGAGGTAGCACCAACTGCTGGACGTGCCCCCTCATCCGGGCACTCCTGCCTCCCAGCCGAGGCCCAAGTGCCCCCTCTCATCTGGCTGATGACCCATCATGAGTCAAGACCCATCCCAAGCTGCGTGTTGGGCTCAGCCCGCTACCCCTCTGCTGCTTCTGATCCTTGGTGGCCATTCGCCTAATTACTGTTCTTGCTCTGATTGTTGTGTGTGCTTTCTCATTGTTAAGGACCATGAGTGTATCTCATGATTTGTGTGTCCCTGGTATCTGGAGCAGGGCAAGAAAAAGCACAGCCAAGTGTGCACTTGGCACCTCTCTTGCTTTGTCCTGTCTACACTGTTATTTAAAACATTAAAAAAAATTTTTTTGTCATTGCCTTTTTGTTTTCTGACAGTGTAGTCTGCTGGTCTACTGGAAATACCTCCTCTTCGCCCTGCTGGCATCTCTGTTCATAATGCATTCGACACTTGCAGGCAGTAGCCAGAGTGAGACTGGCCTCTTTTATGTTTTGCCTTTAGAGTTTGTCTGTGAATGACTGTCCACTCGCTTGGGGGGCTGCGGGGCAGCGCTCATCTTCACCTGCTGCTGCTGCTGCTAAGTTGCTTCAGTCGTGTCCGACTCTGTGCGACCCCATAGACGGCAGCCCACCAGGCTCCCCCGTCCCTGGGATTCTCAAGGCAAGAACACTGGAATGGGTTGCCGTTGCCTTCTCCAATGCATGAAAGTGAAAAGTGAAAGTGAGGTCGCTCAATCGTGTCCGACTCTTTGCGACCCCATGGACTGCAGCCTACCAGGCTCCTCCATCCATGGGATTTTCCAGGCAAGAGTACTGGAGTGGGGTGCCATTGCCTTCCCTGCATCTTCACCTTCTGTATATCTCTTATTCACTCAGAGGGCACACAGTCCTGATACACTTCATGACTTTCTTCTGTCTTAATAATTCCATGGTTGAGCCCAACTTCTTCCCCCTCTCCCTGTTCTCCAGCTCACTTTGTCACTAATCTGAAAATGTATTGTTCAAAAGGACCAGTGCTAAATACTTGGAAACCAAGGTGAATGAGACACCATCTGTCCTGAAGTCATCCATAGTCTGATGGGGCAGGCAGAAAGGTCATGGCAGGCTGAGTTCAATATTGGAGTTGAAGTATGTTTCCAATTGTGCAGGGGTGTAGGTCAGGAGGCAGTTACTTTGGTGTGGAGATGTAAGGCGGCTTCATGGAGGAGGTGACAGTGAACTGGACAAGTAGACACTTGTCACCTAGAGAAGAGGGTGGTTTGGGAGAGACTCTGGAGAAACAGGAGGCCTGGAGGATCTCTCTCTGATCTAAAGCAGGTGAGTTATATCACATGGTGGATAACTGTCTAGCAGAACTGTTAGTTGTTGCATCTGAATTTCTTTTATCTGAGCATAAACCAGTTTTGAAATGCTGTCAGAATGTATTGCCCATGAGGACATATCTTCAGTTCTTAAATTCCAGCAATTCTAGAAGCCTTGAGTGGGTAAAGAGCATATAGTACTCCATTGTTGGAAAACTCACCCATAACAGATGTTTCAAATGGTATAGAAACATATTACCAGACCATTTTAACCAACTTTGGTTGAGGTCCAGTTGCCATATAGTAATACACCAATTTTAAGTGTACAGAATTTTGGCAAATCCATATACATGTGTAACCATCATCACAAGAAAAACAACACTTCTGTCACCCAAAAAATGTTCCCTTTTGCCCTTTCCCAGGTCCCACTTCAGGCCCAGGTAAACACTTTGTTAGTATGCATTCATTCTGCCTGTTGCAGGACTTCACGTAAATAGATTCATATGGCATGTAATCCTGTGTGTCTGACTTCTTCCACTTTGCCATGTTTTAAAGACTAAACCAAGTAACTCTGTGTTTCCAGAGCTATTTGTGAGTAGTGTTCCATTGTATGGGTGAAGGTGAACATCATTTATTATTCATTCATCTGCTGGTAGAAATTGGGGTTTCCAATTTTGGCTGTTATGAATAAAAGTTAGCATTTGTGTAAAAAAATGCTTAATATGTGACCTTCTTAAAGATACAGGGTGATAAATACAGTGTCTCTTCTCAGGGAACTTAGAATCTGGTATGGGAGATATTAAGAAGAGAATTATTGAATGTTAAGTGTTACCTTCCAAGCCACTGTAAAGGAGAAATTCAATTTTGAGAGTAGGTGAAGTGGCAAAAGGCAGTATATAGGAAAACTGGATGGCGTATGTAAAATTTTCTAAGAAGAATTTAAATCGCTTAGAAAACTACTAGTAAATTAGCATGGAGGTCTTTCATAATATTAATCATATTAAAGCCATTATTTTCTTTATAATAATGTAGTATGTTGTGTCCTTTCCTGTGAGTATCTAATCAACCATAAAATAACTAAAAGTAAGTTATTTCTTTGTGAATTCCTAAGTAATAGTGCCTACTAAGCTCATGGGGCATACTTCTAACCAGATTGCATATTAAGATTTTGTCACATTGCTACATTCAAATGTCTTATTTCATTTTTAATGAAAAAAGAGTTTCCTGGTTTTCTTTACCATTTTGTCACTCATGTGGCACATAATTATTAGTCACAAAAGGATAACACAAGAAAAGTAAATTTAGCAGAAGTTCCCTACAAAATAAACTAAGTGCATTAAATTTTACTAGATAGAGATTTAGAATTACTTATGATTTTTATATATAGAAAAGCTAGAAGATTAATATTTTTAAAGTTTTAAAATATATGATTAGCAAGAGATCTGGAACTGATTTAGGTTCTAAATATTTACTAAAATTTGCTATACAACTTACAGATGCCTTTTCTCCCAACTATTTACCCTGAGGAGATTAACTCTAGACAAATAGGCCTCTCCTTCTTGCTAGAATTTAAATTATATTCCTTTGCTGGCATAGAAATCAGGAGGAGGTAAACTCAATTAATGCCACTGATTTCAGCATAAATACAAATTAGCTCTCAAATCTGAGTCTGGGAAAAGTCTTCAGACAGACTCATGTCTAAGGAATATTCATGCAAAAACAGGCACTGAGAAATATTTATATTTAATAACTCATAATGTTAATGCTAAAGAAAATGTGCTGGAAAATTGGAGATAGATTATTTGAAATAACTTTTCTTTTTAAATTACCTTAGCTATGATTCTTTATATAATATTGAGAATTTTATTTATTGGGGAATTCACTTGGACAGCCTAGATCAAGTTTTCTTACATCTCAACCCCTTTTTTTTTTCCACCTGAGAGATAAATGAAGATGCCTATTGGACCTGTCTTCACATCTTTCTAATGTATCATTATATGGAAACATCTTTGATTAAGAAGTTTGGCTTATGGTATGGCTTTTAATTTGAGGTTTAATCTTTCATGTGGTGCCCTGGTTTGTTATTCAGCACAAGGTTAGTGGGAAAGTGAAGTGCAGCAATGATTTTTTTACTTTTAGTGTTCTCCCCATATACAGTTAGCTATGTCAAATGCAGTGTTCTTACTATATTGTTTAACTTCAAGATTTGTCTGTTAATGCATTTTATTTTATTTTATTTTGATTCAAGTAATAATCTTATTTTTAATAATGAATATGTGATTATTGTGATTCAAGTGTGCAGAAAAGAATAAGAAAAATGTTATAAATCTTGAAGAATCTTTCTCCATATATAGTGCTTACATTTTGTGAACATCATTCCAGACAATCCTGTGTGCATATAAACACTTGGATTATTATGTGTTTGGATTCAGACTAAATATTCTGGTGTGTTCCTGATAATTCACTTCAATCCCAGGTTGTATAAATTATATCATAAAATTAAAAAGTGATTAATTGATCTTGCTTAAGAAAACTCTTAGATCTTGGCATTTACGGTGAATAAAGTTTATCAAATTCACTACCTATTTTTTTAAATTTTTTTAATTTACTTTACAATATTGTATTGGTTTTGCCATACATCAACATGAATCTGCCACGGATGTACACGTGTTCGCAATCCTGACGCCCTCCCCTCCCACCACCCTCCCCGTACCATCCCTCTGGGTCATCCCAGTGCACCAGCCCCAAGTATCCTGTATCCTGCATTGAACCTAGACTGGCGATTCCTTTCTTATATGATATTATGCATGTTTCAATGCCATTCTCCCAAATCATCCCACCCTCGCCCTCTCCCACAGAGTCCAAAAGACTGTTCTATACCTCTGCGTCTCTTTTGCTGTCTCGCATACAGGGTTATCATTACCATCTTTCTAAATTCCATATATATGCGTTAGTGTACTGTATTGGTGTTTTTCTTTCTGGCTTACTTCACTGTGTATAATCAGCTCCAGTTTAAACCTAATAATGGAAGATTGAATAGTTCCCCTAAGACTCATGCCACATTTTAGGATATTTTATTGTGTAACAAAAATGTAAAAAATAATAATAATAATAATAATGTGACAACTATTTCTTTCAAAGTTCTTGACTAGTGACTATTACCCCACTCCAGTACTCTTGCCTGGAAATCCCATGGATGGAGGAGCCTGGTAGGCTGCAGTCCATGAGGTCGCTAAGAGTTGGACACGACTGAGCGACTTCACTTTCACTTTTCACTTTCATGCGTTGGAGAAGGAAATGGCAACCCACTCCAGTGTTCTTGCCTGGAGAATCCCAGGGATAGAGAAGCCTGGTAGGAGGCCATCTATGGGATCGCACAGAGTTGAACACGACTGAAGCGACTTAGCAGCAGCAGCAGCAGCAGTGACTATTAAGTGAACAGTAGGTTCACGTTAGGGTTTCCCTGGTGGCTCAACTGATAAAGAATCTGCCTGCAATGCAGGAGACCTGAATTTGATCCCTGTGTCAGGGAGATCCCCTGGAAAAGGAAATGGCTACCCAATCCAGTATTCTTGCCTGGAAGATTCCCTGGACAGAGGAGCCTGGCCAACTACATTCTATGGGATCACAAAGAGTAGGACACAACTGAGCAATTAACACTCAGATAGGGAGTTACAGACAAGACATAGCTTACTGTTTCAGTTTTTGTTTGTTTGTTTGCTTGTTTTAACTATATATCACATTATTAGAATTTTTTAAAGTCTAATTTTACCAAGGACTTATAAATACACAACTGTTCAGTGATATCCAAAGGTTACTCTCAGAAACACTAGCTCCCTGTTTTTTTTTCCTTCTTGTCTAAAGAACAAAGAAATAATTTCTTGACACAAAGGTTCCATAATAACTGTAATAATTTTATCAAAAATATGTCACCAAATAAACAAAAAACCAACAAATCTTATAATTACAAAGAGACAATTGGCTTTTCAAACCACTTGACTACAGCTTGGGAACCATTTCTGCTAAGAAAGGTTCCAAATGGCCAATTAAGCATCTTGGGAAGTTCTTTAAGCTGCTCACTCTCTTAGTCGTAGCATTTTTGTACTATCATATTTCTCTTTCATTTCTTTCTTAAATGAAGAACCATGTTGACTAACCATCACCAGCCTAGACACATAATAATCATGTGGTTTGATTTCTTACATTATGACTACTTAGGAAGATTTGACTTGATCTGACAGGGAGCCTTGGGACTTTGCCACTTTTTCTCATTGCTCAAAGAAGACAATTAGAATCATATATCCAACACCAATTCAAATAAGTCAGTGGTGACCTCCTCTTCAGCTTTATTCTTTTGAGAACTATTTTGATTCATTCTTGTGATTACATGTAAAGGCTGCTGTGACCAGTGTGCAATGTCTGCTTTGCTGAAAAAAGAATATTAACAGATATATGCTGCTACTGCTGCCAAGTCTCTGGAGTCATGTCCAACTCTTTGCAACCTTGTAGACTGTAGCCCTCCAGGCACCTTTGTCCTTGAGATTCTCCAGGCTAGAATATTGGAGTGGGTTGTCATGCCCATATTCAGGAGATCTTCTGGACCCAAGGAACGAACCCACATCTTTTATGTCTCCTGCGTTGGCAGGCAAGCTCTTTACTACTCACACCACCTGGGAAGCCCTCTGTGCCCTCTGTTTACACCCCTGTTCCAAACCCTTAGCTTTGAGAGGCTCACACAATCCTCACTCACCTCCTTTGAGATTGGGAGAAAGAGGTTTGATTGAGATTCTAGTCACCTTTCAGGTCTCAGAAGCTAACTTTTGTAGAGTAGTGTGTGTGTGTGTGTGTGTGTTTGCATACATGTGTATTCATGCATATATGATGGCCTGGAATATAGCAATAAAATACAGTACTAACACCAAACATGTCAATAGAAGTGCATAACTTTAATCCAGCTTGTTTACATTTTTTTAAATGCACATGCAATTTATATTGACATTTTGGATAAAGCAAAGAAAAATCTGGTGGAAAGCTGATTTCAGTAATGAAAACTTTCAATGACACTTGAGCACTTAATGGAAATAAGAAACAAGACAGTTAAGTGAATGAGAAGGAAAAAGGTTATACTTTTTGTTGTAACAGTTTTTTTTTAATTATAAGATTACAAGTACATAGCTATCAATTATAAAGAAGAAATAATCAGGTAGTGAATATGTACTTGATTTTCATTTTTTACCTAGAGGGGAAAGAATGGAAAGTTATTGCAAATCCTCATGGAAGTCAGGAATGGAATGAATGAAATGCTTCTATCTCTCTAATTAACAAGATGCTTAGAAAAATTTTATAATGAAATATCAATACAGGAAGAGATAGGTTACATTTGTATGTCAAATCACTGCTTTCTAGCACTTAGGAGTTAAATACATAGTTGGAGTAACTCCACAGCTGGAGTAAATGCATCCCTTACATTTCTAACTATGAGAAAAATTCAGTGTAGCTCTATCATATGCAGAGGTAAATCGAGTATTTGAATACATTTTAAAGCATTTATACAGTTGTGTTTTTTAAAGGAAAATGTCATGATATGCCTTTATTTTAGTGTTCCCTTCATATTGACTCAAATAAATATATATTTGACTTGCTAAATATTTTATACCAGTTAATATATACATAAAATATATTTTGATTATTGATATATATTAGATAATATTAGATATATATAATATACATATACTAGGTAGTACATATTTATATTTAGTATATGAATTAACCATAATTAATCATATCTTTTAAATTTGTGTAATTATTCGTGAAAAATAATGAGTATTAGCTATATTTGCAGTACAAAGAAAAATAATAAAGAAAAATCCCCCTGTAATTATGACTCAGCTTAAGAAATAGAGGGGCTTCCCTGGTAGCTCAACTGGTAAAGAATCCTCCTGCAAAGTAGGAGACCCCAGTTTGATTCCTGGATTGGGAAGAACTGCTAGAGAAGGGATAGGCTACCCACTCCAGTATTCTTGGGCTTCCCTGGTGGCTCAGGCTGTCAAGAATCTTCCTGCAGTGTGGGAGACCTGGGTTCAATTCCCGGGTTGGGAAGACCCCCTGGAAGAGGGCATGGCAATCTACTCAGGTATTCTGTCCTAGAGAATTCTGAGGACAGAAGAGCCTGGCAGGCTATAGTCCATGGGGTCAGAAAGAGTAGGACATGAATGAGTGACGTTCAAATAAGAAATAGAATAGCGTGGATTTATCTCTGGGCTTTCTATTTTGTTCCATTGTTCTATATTTCTGACTTTGTGCCAGTACCATACTGTCTTGATGGCTGTGGCTCTGTAGTAGAGCCTGAGGTCAGGCAGGCTGATTCCTCCAGTTCCATTCTTCTTTCTCAAGATTGCTTTGGCTATTCGAGGTTTTTTGTATTTCCATACAAATTGGGAAATTATTTGTTCTAGCTCTGTGAAAAATACTGTTGGTAGCTTTATAGGAATTGCATTGAATCTATAGATTGCTTTGGGTAGTATACTCATTTTCACTATATTGATTCTTCCCATCCATGAACATGGTATATTTCTCCATCTATTAGTGTCCTCTTTGATTTCTTTCACCAGTGTTTTATAGTTTTCTATATATAGGTCTTTAGTTTCTTTAGGTACATATATTCCTAAGTATTTTATTCTTTTCATTGCAATGGTGAATGGAATTGTTTCCTTAATTTCTCTTTCCATTTTCTCATTATTAGTGTATAGGATGCAAGGGATTTCTGTGTGTTGATTTTATATCCTGCAACTTTACTATATTCATTGATTAGCTCTAGTGATTTTCTGGTGGAGTCTTTAGGATTTTCTGTATAGAGGATCATGTCATCTGCAAACAGTGAGAGTTTACAGTGAGAGTTTTGCTTCTTCTTTTCCAATTTGGATTCCTTTTATTTCTTTTTCTGCTCTGATTGCTATGGCCAAAACTTCCAAAACTATGTTGAATAGTAGTGGTGAAAGTGGGCACCCTTGTCTTGTTCCTGACTGTAGGGGAAATGCTTTTAATTTTTCACCATTGAGGATAATGTTTGCTGTGGGTTTGTCATATATGGCTTTTATTATGTTGAGGTATGTTCCTTCTATTCCTGCTTTCTTGGAGAGTTTTTATCATAAATCCACACATCTATGGATACCTTATCTTTGACAGAGGAGGCAAGAATATACAATGGATTAAAGACAATCTCTTTAACAAGTGGTGCTGGGAAAACTGGTCAACCACTTGTAAAAGAATGAAACTAGATCACTTTCTAATACCATACACAAAAATAAACTCAAAATGGATTGAGATCTAAATGTAAGACCAGAAACTATAAAACTCCTACAGGAGAATATAGGCAAAACACTCTCCAACATATATCACAGCAGGATCCTCTATGACCCACCTCCCAGGATACTGGAAATAAGAGCAAAAATAAACAAATGGGACCTAATTAAACTTAAAAGCTTCTGCACAACAAAGGAAACTATAAGCAAGGTGAAAAGACAGCCTTCAGAATGGGAGAAAATAATAGCAAATGAAGCAACTGACAACTAGTCTCAAAAATATACAAGCAACTCCTACAGCTCAATTCCAGAAAAATAAACGACCCAATCAAAAAATGGGCCAACACCGCACACAAAAATAAACTCAAAATGGATTAAAGATCTAAATGTAAGATCAGAAACTATAAAACTCCTAGAGGAGAACATAGGCAAAACACTCTCAGACATAAATCACAGCAGGATCCTCTATGATCCACCTCCCAGAATGCTGGAAATAAAAGCAAAAATAAACAAATGGGATCTAATTAAAATTAAAAGCTTCTGCACAACAAAGGAAAATATAAGCAAGGTGAAAAGACAGCCTTCTGAATGGGAGAAAATAATAGCTAATGAAGCAACTGACAAACAACTAATCTCAAAAATATACAAGCAACTTCTGCAGCTCAACTCCAGAAAAATAAACGACCCTATCAAAAAATGGGCCAAAGAACTAAATAGACATTTCTCCAAAGAAGACATACGAATGGCTAACAAACACATGAAAAGATGCTCAACATCACTCATTATTAGAGAAATGCAAATCAAAACCACAATGAGGTACCACTTCACACCAGTCAGAATGGCTGCGATCCAAAAATCTGCAAGCAATAAATGCTGGAGAGGGTGTGGAGAAAAGGGAACCCTCCTACACTGTTGGTGGGAATGCAAACTAGTACAGCCACTATGGAGAACAGTGTGGAGATTCCTTAAAAAATTGCAAATAGAACTACCTTATGACCCAGCAATCCCACTTCTGGGCATACACACCGAGGAAACCAGAATGGAAAGAGACACATGTACCCCAGTGTTCATCGCAGCACTGTTTATAATAGCCAGGACATGGAAACAACCTAGATGTCCATCAGCAGATGAATGGATAAGAAAGCAGTGGTACATATACACAATGGAGTATTACTCAGCCGTTAAAAAGAATTCATTTGAATCAGTTCTGATGAGATGGATGAAACTGGAGCCGATTATACAGAGTGAAGTAAGCCAGAAAGAAAAACACCAATACAGTATACTAACACATATATATGGAATTTAGGAAGATGGCAATGACGACCCTGTATGCAAGACAGGGAAAGAGACACAGATGTGTATAACGGACTTTTGGACTCAGAGGGAGAGGGAGAGGGTGGGATGATTTGGGAGAATGACATTCTAACATGTATACTATCATGTGAATTGAATCGCCAGTCTATGTCTGACGCAGGATGCAGCATGCTTGGGGCTGGTGCATGGGGATGACCCAGAAAGATGTTCTGGGGAGGGAGGTGGGAGGGGGGTTCATGTTTGGGAATGCATGTAAGAATTAAAGATTTTAAAATTTAAAAAATAAAAAACTAAAAATTAAAAAAAAAATGGGCCAAAGAATTAAATAGACATTTCTCCAAAGAAGACATACAGATGGCTAACAAACACATGAAAAGATGCTCAACATCACTCATTATCAGAGAAATGCAAATCAAAACCACAATGAGGTACCGTTTCATGACAGTCAGAATGGCTGCGATCCAAAAGTCTACAAGCAATAAATGCTGGAGAGGGTGTGGAGAAAAGGGAACCCTCTTACACTGTTGGTGGGAATGCAAACTAGTACAGCCATTATGGAGAAGAGTGTGGAGATTCCTTAAAAAAAACTGGAAATAGAACTGCCTTATGACCCAGGAATCCCACAGCTGGGCATACACACCGAGGAAACCAAAATTGAAAGAGACACATGTACCCCAATGCTCATCACAGCACTGTTTATAATAGCCAGGGCATGGAAGCAACCTAGATGTCCATCAGCAGATGAATGGATAGGAAAGCTGTGGTGCGTATACACAGTGGAGTATTACTCAACCATTGAAAAGAATACATTTGAATCAGTTCTAATGAGGTGGATGAAACTGGAGCCTATTATACAAAGTGAAGTAAGCCAGAAAGAAAAACACCAATACAGTATACTAACGCATATATATGGAATTTAGAAAGATGGTAATGATAACCCTATATGTGAGACTGCAAAAGAGACACAGATGTATAGAACAGCCTTTTGGACTCTGTGGGAGAGGGAGAGGGTGGGATGACTTGTGAGAATGGAATTGAAACATGTATAATATCATATATGAAACGAATCACCAGTCCAGGTTCGATGCATAATACTGGATGCTTGGGGCTGGTGCACTGAGACAACCCAGAGGGATATACAGGGAGACAGGAGGGAGGGGGGTTCAGGATGGGGAACACGAGTATACCTGTGGCACATTCATGTTGATGTATGGCAAAACCAATACAATATTGTAAAGTAATTAACCTCCAATTAAAATAAATAAATTTATATTAAAAATAAAAATAATGAAATAGAATAGCAATATTTTTGAAGCTCTCTGTGCCCATTCTTTTACCTGAACCACTCCCCAGGGCTGAGATTAATGTGAAGCAAGTAAGGCACCAATAAAAATCAGGAAGCAAGACAAATAATATTTTATGACAATATTTTTAAATTAATGAAAACTGATTAAAAAATCCTTGGCAAAATAGATACCAAGACTTTAAAAACCCTATCTGTAAAAAAGGAAAGGAAAAATTGTAAAACTAGTCTTTTATTTAAAAGTTTTCTTGAAATTTGCATTAATTATGCTTTTTTTTAGAGGATTCTCAGTGAGGTGGCTATTGATACTTGGGCTGGAAAATTCTCTGTGGGAGAGGCTTGTGCATTGTAAGATATTTAACCACATCCCTGACCTCTCTCAAGTTTTTGAATCTTACATAAATAAGGCTGTAGTATATGTATTTTTCTTCTATTTTCCCTTTGTGACTTCAAATGAAACTTTAAAAAATCATGCTGTTAAATACATGCAGTATAAAACATATATACCTGCATTAAGTGAGGTCCTCTAATATTGATGTACAGTTAGATTGTATCCAGTGTATTCTGTAAACAAGGCTCCTTTGAATATTTTTATGTAGCTCTTAATGCATGTATGGTAAACCTCTTTACGCTTTGTACCTAGGTGTATAATACCTGGGTAGCAGAATAAGTCCACAGAGGAAATGATATCAAATTACTTTCCAAAGTTGTCACTGCAGTTTTCATTCTTACCAACACTATATGAGTCATTTATTGTTCTATATTATTGGTTTAACATTGTCCAACTTTTCAAAACGATGCCAATGTGGATTTTAAAATGACTCTCAGTGGGTTAAATGCACATTTCTATGATATCTAATGAAGTAGAATATCTTTTCATATTTTAGAGCCCATCCCAGTTTCTTTACTGTGAGCTGTCTAATGTGCTAAATGTTTAACTCTTTTATTGAGTTTGTTCTTTATTTTTTCATTACAGTTGATGGCTTTTTTTAAAAACACAAACTTGTCAAATTTTATGTTGTTATTGTTTTTTTTTTTAATGTATTCTGACTGACGTGCCTGCTTCTGTAGTTTTGTTTTTAGTCTTTGCCCTGACTTATATTTGTGGTACTCTATTTCCTCTTCTATTTTGTGATTTTTGATGATAATAGTAGCTCTCTTAGAGTTACTCTGAGGATTAGATGAAATGATTTGTATATAGATGTTGATGCTATATTTAAATAGTAGATGTTCAGTTAATGCCCCCTCCTCCCATCCAACTTCTTCAGTAGTATCTCAAAAACAAACTTTCCATCATGAATATTGTATATATACTTAAGACATACTATTTTTGTTGTTGTTCAGTCACTAAGTCTTGTCTGATTCTTTGCAACCTCATGGACTGCAGCATGCCAGGCTTCCCTGTCCTTCAGTGTGTCCTGGTTTTCTCAAATTCATCTCCATTGAGTCAACGACGCCATTCAACCATCTCATCCTCTGATGTCCCCTTCTCCTCTTGCCCTCAATCTTTCCCAGCATCAGTGAAATGGCTCTTTGGTTCAAGTGGCCAATCTATTGGAACTTCAGCCTCAGCACCAGTCCTTTCAATGAATATTCAGTGTTAAAAATATCCTTTAGGATTGATTGGTTTGATCTCCTTGCTATCCAAGGGACTC
Organism: Ovis canadensis; assembly: GCF_042477335.2. Classification (NCBI taxonomy): domain Eukaryota; kingdom Metazoa; phylum Chordata; class Mammalia; order Artiodactyla; family Bovidae; genus Ovis; species Ovis canadensis. Next base: position 78,709,993 of record NC_091246.1, on the reverse strand, counting down.
TCAAGCATCTTCTCCCATGCCACAGTTTGAAGGCATCAGTTCTTCAGTGCTAAGCCTTCTTTATCGTCCAGCTCTCACATTCATATATAACTACGGGAACACAGTAGACTTGACTCTGTGGAACTTTGTCAACACAGTGATGTCTCTGCTGTTGAGGTTTGTCATAACTTTTCTTTCAGAGAGCAAGCAGAACTTTGTCAACACAGTGATGTCTCTGCTGTTGAGGTTTGTCATAAGTTTTCTTTCAGAGAGCAAGCATCTTTTAATTTCATGGCTGCTGTCACCATCTGCAGTGATTTTGGAGACCAAGAAAATGAAATCTGTCACTGTTTCTACTTTTTTCCCCATCTACTTGCCATGAAGTGATGGGACTGGATGCCATGATCTTATTTTTTTAAATGCTGAGTTTTAAGCCAGCTTTTTCACTGTCCTCTTTCATCCTCATCAAGAGGCTCTTTAGTTCCTCTTCACTTTTTGCCATTAGTGTGGTATTATCTGCCTGTCTGAGGTTTTTTATATTTCTCCAGCAAATCTTGATTCTAACTTGTGATTCATTCAGCCCAGCATTTTGTATGATGTACTCTGCATAGAAGTTAAATAAGCAGGGTAACAATATACAATGTTGATATACTCCTTTCCCAGTTTTGAACCAGTCTTTTCTCCATTACCAGTTTTAACTGTTGCTTCTTGACCTGCATACAAGTTTCTCAGGAGACAGTTAAGGTAGTCTGGTATTCCAATCTCTTTTTAAGAATTTTCCACAGTATAGTATCTATATTGTACAGATTTCTAGAAATATAATTTGTATGTTTTTATTGACCTTATTCAGTACATTAATGGACACATAAATTACATTTTATTTGCTTATATGTAATTGACAAATATTAAAGTTTTGGAAGAAAAAATGAGAGGTTAAAGTATAAACATTTTATACATAAGGAATGTTTTAAGAAGTAATTATTATTTATGGTGCATGCATGGTTTCTATTTAAACCTTTAACAGAGATATACTAAATTTTTGAGGTAGAAAAAAGTGTTATGTTTAAAGACAATAAATATGGGGAAAGGAGAGGAGATGATTTAACCTAAGAGCCTGGAATCAACTTCTTCCCACATTGTACAATGTAAGATTCCAGCTGCCTGTCCAAATATCTCATCCCAAACTTGACCATTACCCTGTGGCCCAACGGATTCCCAGGTGATTCAGATATTTAAAAATTTCCCTAAGGCCAGGGTTCGATCCCTGGGTTGGAAAGATCCCATGGAGAAGAGAATGGCTTCCTACTCCAGGATTCTTGCTTGGAAAACCCCATGGGCAGAGTAATCTGGCAGGCTACAGTCCATGGGGTCGCAGAGAGTCAGACACGACTGAGAGACTAACATTTCTCTCTGTGGCCCAAAGCTGAAACTCTCACAGACATTCCTGGGTTCAATAACCAAATGGGAATCCTCCTAGGGGAAGTCCTCTGATCAGGGAACTTGCATGTTCAGTGTAAGAGTATCTATTTGTCTTGTGCAAGCATTAAAAGTCTCAGTTCAAGGTCTTAGCTAATGTTGGCAAAGAGATTAATTGGAAAAGGATAATGAAGGAAATCTTGGTGTACAGAAATGTTGCATTTAGGTAGCTACAACTGACTTGTGATTCTTTATAAAAGCTGCTTTGTTACAGTGGAACTGAAGGATTTTATATAGGCAGGCCTTATGTTAGGGAAGCAAAGCATTAATAGAGAACCACACTACAGCCAATTTCCCTAAATGGAAGCCAATTTTCCAGTAAAAACTAATAATAAATGAAAGAGAGGTAGCAGGGTGTCATTGATATTTGTAGATGAGGCTTTTCATAGTTTTCTAAATGTTAGCACTGTAATCAACTACTTCAGTTCAGTTCAGTCACTCAGTTGTGTCCAACTCCTTGTGACCCCATGGACCCCAGCACGCCAGGCCTCCCTGTCCATCAACTACTTAAGTATAAAAATTATCTAAGTTAGAAGCAGAAGCAAAGTATACTAATAAAATTTCAAGTTAAAAACACTTGAGAATAAAATTCTGACGATATGTATTTTAACAAAGACAAAATAGTTATATGAGATTATATGTATTGTTCAACTTTTATAAGTAGTGGAGATTAAATTTGAAGTCAGTAGATACTCAAGTCTGTTTTATCCCAAATTACTCAATTGAACCCTCAAAAATACATTAAATATTTCTAAAGCATTACTTCCATCTCCCTAAGGCTCTCTATTCACACTCACTTCTCACTAAGCTACCTTAACCTGTTAGGAAAGAAACTGTTAATGTCAGCAGCACTATTTTAAATCTCCCCTCTCTGCTGGTGGTGTTAACCATAGAAGATGTACACATATAGCTTTGCCTATGGAAGGTGTATTTGAAATTATTTAAAAGATTGGTTTTAAAAGCTGAAGAGCAAAAGAGTGACTATTTTAAAAGACACCATACTCTAGACTCAGGCTTTGCAGTTTCAGAAGTTAATTTGGGACATCTTGGTTGTTTCTATGACATTTTTAAAGTCTACTTTCAAGAGACAATTTTAGCGTTATGTACTTTTTAAGTACATAGAAACCTAAATTCTATTTTTTAATATCAGAATGTATTATTGAGAAGCTTATGGATTTAGAAGCACTTTGATAGTGCCATCTAGTGAGTACAATACAGAAATCCAAATGAAAATAAATGTTTCATTTTTTAAAAAAATATACAGTAGCATACTGCATGACATAAAGAATTTACCAGTGGCACCAAAAGTGTATCATAACTTGAAAACTCATGTAACTTTAACATGTCTTTCTTTGTTATACATTTAATAGATTTTTAAAAGCCAAAACAATATAAAAGGCTCTGTTATAAAATGGTGGTTGAGCTTACACTTTGTGAAAAATTTTAATAATAGCTTCACTGCATTCCTGAGAGAGCTGTCTGAGATAAATAGCTCTGTCATACACATCTGCTGGCATGCTTAATATCCTCAGACGTGTAATCATTCAAGTCATGGGGGAAAGGAAGTGGAGGTTACAAAAGTATTCTTGTTGATCCTGTGGGTGAAGCCTCACAGGACTCTGGCAAATTCAGCTGTGAAAATGCTGTCTGCCTCTTGACAAGAACAAGATTGTAAAATGCTTTGAACAGAGGCTATCAGTGGTGACCCAGATTATAGGGAAAAAATTACAGTACAAATCCAGAGAATGATTAAGGGATTATAAATACTTATTTTTCATGCAATAATGGATACTGGTATGTCTAATTATTGTCTTTGATTAAAGATTTGAAGTGTTTAAGCTGAAGGAATTTTTTTTTTAATGAATAGTAAAATTCTCCTGGAGGAATCAGACTGTATAAAAATAAATAGTATGATCACTTTAAATTTTATTTTTATCTCAGTACTGATCTGTTTATATGGACTGTATCAATATATATTTTGCTTTTTTGATCTTACAGTCATTTTTTATCATCATTTACATCTCATATTAGACTTTGGCCGCACATTTATGCTTAGCGGCTACCAACTGATAAGATACCTTGATATCAATTTCTGTGTGTTCTATTCTTTCATAGTCTCTTTCTCCAGCCTACTGTTGTACTTGTCTGCACAGACAAGTTACTCTTATTTTACGCTACAAAGGTTACTTGATCAATTGCTTATGGCCATATTAAGTGAGTGTGAGGGCTGTCAAAAACCTCTGAAGTTACCACTGAGAGAACAGTACCAGGCACAGATTGCACATTGATGCTAGATAATAGAAAAAGTAATTCCACTGGTTAATGCCCTTTAAATCATATTTAATTTTGCTTAGCAATATCTACTCCTTAAATTTATCCTAAGATGCAAAAGTACATGCCAGAGGTGGCCTGCTGTATCTTTAATAGATTGCTATGTTATATTTTACATCAACTCTATCAGCAAAGAAGGAGAAACTGAAAATCTGATGGAGTTTTTCCTTTCAGCATATTTATTGACATTTTTGACATTTGTCCATGTGATACATCACTGCTTTGTACAGGATCCTCTGCTTAAGAAATTCAGGCCCAGGTCAGCTATACATGACCAGCTGCACATTTTGAATTTAGAAAATCATCTTTGAAAGACAGGTTTAGTCTAAGCCATGCATGAAATTTTTCATCATTATAGATTTGTCCTCAGATGCATTTGCCCTTGAAGATGCATTATTTTTCTTTTGGGGAAAGTTTAGTATTTTGCTTTTGAAGCACTTTTTAGGCATTTAATCAAAGAGTATTATTTCTGTTACTACGAACCTCTATTCTTCCACAGACAGCATTATAATAAAAATGAAAAAAAAAAAAACTTACCCCAGGGCGTCAGTTTTTTTCCTGCTTTTACTTTTATTGTTCTCCCCTTTTGCTTAGGTATATTAAGTATAAAGACGATTTTATTCATAAAGTAAATATAAATCATGTTCTGTGTCTTTCCATAAATTGTGTCATGAAATTTTGCTATAGTACTCTTCTTGTCATATCTCTATTTGCTGTGGACATAGAGATCAGTTTAATGGAATCATCTGCTTTGTTTAACATTTTCTCTGAACTTATAAATCTGGAAAAATGTGTCACAACAACAATTCAAAAGTTATGTGTGTATATATATATGTGTGTATATATGTATATATATGTGTACATATACACACACACATATATATTGCAAATATATACACATACATGCATAACTTTAGATTACTTGTTAAGATTCAGAGTGTCTAAATATCACCTTATCATTACATGAGTAGCTCCATTGGCGTCTCTTAGATTTTGAAAATGTTTGGGAATGCATGTAAGAATTAAAGATTTTAAAATTTAAAAAATAAAAAACTAAAAATTAAAAAAAATAAAGATAATAGCTCTTAAAAAAAAAAAAAAGAAAAAAAAAATGAATGAAAAAATACAGTAAACCATGCTTGGCATTTTGTTCCCATTTCCCAAGAGCTGGGCAGCATTGATTTTGTCTTCCAACTGATTGATGTAGTGTCTATAAGATGCAACCTTAATTATTAATTTACAGATTATCAGTAGTTTGTTTCCAGATATTCTGTCATCTACCAAAATGTCTCATCCATATTTGTTTTTTATCTTTCTGTTTCTTCTCACTTTTATCTGAGGTGTTCAACTAGTTTTTCCTCTTCTCCATACATCATTGGGAAGTAATCCATATAGGTGGGCTTTACCAATAGGTATTACTTCCTTGTGCTGTGCTCAATCACTTCATTTGTGTCCAACTCTTTGAGAACTATAGACTGTAGACCGCCAGGCTCCTCGGTCATGGGGATTCTCCAGGCAAGAATCCAGGAGAGGGTTGCCATGCCCTCCTCCAGGGGATCGTCCCAACCCAGGAATAGAACCCACAGCTCCTGCATCTCCTACACTGCAGGCAAGTTCTTTACCCACTGAGCCACTGTGGATTATGAAGGATACCCCATAGTATTCACAGTTATATCAAATGGCTGATGTGAAAATCATCTGAATTGGTCACTAATTTGAAACTTGTTTTGCTTTTTAGACATTGATACTGTTCCTTATTCTATACTCTAGGTTTTGCATAGACTCACTGTTTGTGAGTTTTTTCCTTTATTACACATTTACTGACTGAGGATTTGAAGGGAAGGTTGACTCTTGATACTGATGGTGGCATTGCTCTCCAGAGAAATTGTACTCTATTTGTCCTAAAGAAAAAAGAAGTGCCAAACTTAACTCAGCATTTCTGATCTTTCATATTCTTTAACTTGAAAGGAACACATTTGCAGATCATACTTTATTGATATTTTTTACCACTTAAATAGAAAACTTTCTTTTTCATTTAGTTCCTAATTACATTTCTGAATCTTTTGTTGCTGTTCATTGCTTTTTGAAGGATTTTTGTTTTGTTATTGTCTATTAAATAAGTAAAATAATTGAGAGATACAATATCAGGTAGTCTGTATACTACTGCAAAATTAAATTCAAATAAAATCATATATGTAAAAAATAGAAACATTCTCATAACTTAAATAACAACAACAACAAAAACTAAGGGTCAACTGTCAATGTTACTGAATTCATTTCTCTGAGAGCAGGCAGGATCACAAGGGAAAACAGATTCAACTGATTAGACTACCATAATGGCTCATTATCAAATTGCACAAATGAAGAAATTCGATTGCCACTAATCTCTGCAGAAGTGGAAACTGAAGATGGAATTCATTGATCATCACAGTGTCTCACAAGAAGCCTTTTAAATTTTACTTTATATAAAATTTAATTGTATGTAAATTAGGTAAAAACAGCTGATAATTAAGTCTGTGTTCATAGTTTTCTCTATTTAGATATTTTATTTTCCCCCCAATATTAGTTATTCTTATGGACTCTGTAAAAGTAGACTCCATACTGAAAGCCTCTCTTCTTGGTATATTGATACAACTAAATATCATAAAAAACAATTTAGTCATACAGCTTTTAGTGGAAGAAAATAACATGAACTAGAGCATCCTTAAAACTTTTCAACATGAAAGTGAGATTATCCCTTAAACAAGTAGGTAAAATCAAGTAGTGTTCAGAGTTTGGAAAGCTGAAATCTGAGCTCTTCATATCGTTTTGTTTTGACACCTTTTCTAGTGTATGAGGTGTCTGTTGCATAATAAATAAATGGTCTGGTAAGATAAAAGCTGTCTACATTCTTCACAGCTGGTGCGTTGTTCCGTGGAGCCTTGTCATCACTTTCCCACACTTAATTAATAAGCATCTGTTTCATTTTTATATTTACTCGATAGTGGCTTTATTTTGTGTTCTTGCTTTTCTACTTATTTCTAGTTATAAAGGAATATTTTCTTTTTTCCTATTCCTCCTCAAACAACTTATATTGATAGAAATTCAGTGCATGTTTGTTAAACCAATACGGGGAAGCAGACAATGCCAAAGAGATTTGCAGTTCTGCAAATTTAAAAAAGATGAAATAACTTGTAGATAAAATAAGTTATTGGGGTTGCATTTTAGCTGTGCACAATTTCTGTTCCTGTTCAAGTAAGTGGTTTATTTTTTTATGGCACTACCAGATGCAGTATATATCTGTGATAAATTATAAGATAACACAGTTGTTTCTCAGTTGTTTCTTAGCAGCAAAAGCCCCCATTAAATAGGTTTTGTGGTTGTTTCTCCAGGGAACCAGAGACTTGACAGCCTAGAGCTATATTTAAGTTAATGATTGACAACTTCTGATTCTCTGTGTTGTATATGTGCAGTTCCAATAGGGAAAATGTTAATAATACAAAGTGTCTCCAAGGAAACAATTCCAAATGTGTGGAGATTGATGTAGTGTTGATTATAGCACATTAGATAAATTATTATTTAAAAATGAGTTTTTGCCTTCATATAAGAAATTACATAACCTGCTTGTTAATGTTTCCTATCTTAGGAATACATTAAAATTTGTACCTACTCTCCTACAGTGCATACAAGTAATTATAAATCATTAAATCAAGTACAGATTATTGTTATTACAGAGCAAAAAGAAAAAAAAAATAGAAATGACAAGTTGGTTGCTGTTTATCCAAAATTGAATACATAAAATAGTATTTTAAACTACTATAAACACACTTCATGAAATAGTGTTTTAATTGAGCTAATATTTATATTTAATGACAAAAGGAACTTCTGTAATATTGCTTATAACTAAATCATATGAAAGTCTGATAAAATTTTACATTCTTAGAATGTAATAACATGTCCCAGTTGGAACTCGCAGGTGTTTCCTGGGTTTCTAGTCTATATTATCCTCAAACTGACTTACTTTTTCTATCTCCTTTATCTCATTCAACATCTTTACATGAACTAATGACTTCAGAGTCTCTGTATCCAACTGTAACTCTCTGCTGTAACCAGGGTGTAAACACAGCAAGCAACATAGTAGATAATACTATCTGGATGTTCCACACAATACTTAAACCTGTGCACCTACAACTTGGATCATTAATTTTGCCTTAGAGAAGTTACTTTTGTCTTTGCCCTAGTTAATTAGTTTATAATTCTGCATGGCCCTGAATAAGAAAATTTAGAACTATTGCTATAGCTTCATTTCCTTACCTAACATATCCAATGGTTTTCCAAGTTCTAGTAAATTTTAACTTCAAAAATATCTTGTCTTCATTCTTTCTTTCCTATTCTGTTCATTCTCATGATAACTTAAGTAACCTCAAACCTAGATCTGGCCCTACTTCCCCCTAATCTGCTATATAGAAACCACTTACCAATATTATAGGTTTCTAAAAGGTAAGTCTACTGTGAAATGGATTTGCTTAATTGCAGATGACTAACCAGTGACTTCAGGAAAAAGAAGAAGGCAGATTTTTCAACATGTGGAATGAGACCAACATTTCATGTCTGGCATTTTTTGTGCCCTGTTTTCTTACTTGGCTTCCATGAAACTTGCACCTCGGGGTGGGGGGGAGGTGTGCACAAAAACAACCCTTCCAGTTTCCCAAACATGTTCTGTTATCTCATTCCTCTTTGACTTTACATATGCTGTCTCCTCCCAGGAGTACTGCTTTCTCCTGTCTGCTTACAAATACCTACTTTCTGTTTAAGGCACAATCAAAGCTTTCGTATGCCCTCTGATGTCCTCCCTGGTTTCTTTAAGTCACTATAGCTCTTTTCTTTTTAAACTTAAAACTTTAATGGAAATTTTTTCTATACATATTACTTCCCTACTAAATTAGAAGCTCACCATGAGCAGTTCAGTTCAGGTCAGTTCAGTTGCTCAGTCGTGTCCGACTCTTTGCAACCCCATGAACTGCAGCACGCCAGGCCTCCCTGTCCATCACCAACTCCCGGAGTTCACCCAAACCCATGTCCATTGAGTCGGTGATGCCATCCAGCCATCTCATCCTCTGTCGTCACCTTCTCCTGCCCACAATCCTTCACTAACCTCAGATATGCAGATGACACCACCATAAGCAGGTCAATATCTAATTCATATTTGTTTTCCCAGTACTTAGGATAGGAAAGGATCACCTAGTTCAGTTGACATCTGTTTAGTAAGTATAGGAAAGGATGAAACAGGACATGAATGATGCAATTAACCTTTTTATATAAATTAAATACTTGCATGTTACTTTAGATTATTGTAAAAGTTTGTGTAATTTTTCTAAATATGCAATTTCAAAATAAATACGAAAGGTTCTATATAGTCATAATTTGTGCTGAAACATGAGTTTTGTTTCACTTCTAAAAAGACAAAATGTGGCCCCAGAAAGTATTGCTTCACAATATTAGAATATCTTAGCTTTATAAATTCTCAATGTTCACTTATACTACTTAAAGTTCTTATATTTTGCAATTTTAGAAAAAAAGCAACTTTTTTTGAAAGAAAAACTTTAATTTCTAGGACATAGAGGAGCAAAATTTAGTATTAAAATACTGTAAACTTGATAAAATTTGTAGTTAGAGATATAAAACAGGTATAAATATGAGCCATAAAATATGACTAAATAAATATAGCATGTGGGTAATAGGCTTTGGTAAACAAGTACAAAAGTTCTTGAAATTAGCACAAAGCTTTGCACAGCTTCTTGGAAGAAACATATTATGTCATTTAAAGCAATGCTTTATATGCAACTGTTGGTTATTAAAAACATCATCCTGTAAACAAACAATATTACAGGTAGTACTTCAAAAATTCTAGCTATAGTAACAAATAATTTGCTACATTAAATAGAATTGAATAATTATTAAATTAATAATTTACAAGTCTTGGACTTGTGAAGTAACTATTTGCACTCACTACTCTGGGAAGAGAAAATATTTAACATCTTTAGAGGTTGGATCTGTTGGATCACTGAAAAAGCACGAGAGTTCCAGAAAAACATCTATTTCTGCTTTGACTATTGACTATGCCAAAGGCTTTGACTGTGTGGATTGCAACAAACTATGGAAAATTCTGAAAGAGATGGAAATACCAGACCACCTGACCTGCCTCTTGAGCAATCTGTATGCAGGTCCGGAAGCAACAGTTTGAACTGGACATGGAACAACAGACCGGTTCCAAACAGGGAAAGGAGTACGTCAAGGCTGTATATTGTCACCCTGCTTATTTAACTTCTATGCAGAGTACATCATGAGAAACGCTGGCCTGGATGAACCACAAGCTGGAAGCAAGATTGCCAGGAGAAATATCCATAACCTCAGATATGCAGATGACACCACCCTTATGGCAGAAAGTGAAGAAGAACTAAGGAGTCTCTTGATGAAAATGAAAGAGGAGTGAGGAAAAAAGTTGGCTTAAAACTGAACTTTCAGAAAACTAAGATCATGTCATCCAGCCCCATCACTTCATGGCAAATAGATGGGGAAACAATGGAAACAGTGACAGACTTTATTTTGGGGGGGCTCCAAAATCACTGCAGATGTTGACTGCAGCCATGAAATTAAAAGACGCTTGCTCCTTGTAAGGAAAGTTCTGAGCAACCTAGACAGCTTATTAAAAAGCAGAGACATTACTTTGCTAACAAATGTCTGTCTAGTCAAAACTATGGTTTTTCCAATAGTCATGTGTGGATGTGAGAGTTGGACTATAAAGAAAACTGAGCACCAAAGAGTTGATGCTTTTGAACTATGGTGTTGGAGAAGACCCTTGAGAGTCCCTTGGATTGCAGTCCAGCCAGTCCAACCAGTCCATCCTAAAGGAAATCAGTCCTGAATATTCATTGGAAGGACTGATGTTAAAGCTGAAACTGCCATATTTTGGCTACCTGATGTGAAGAACTGACTCATTGGAAAAGACCCTGATTCTGGAAATGATTGAGGCCAGAAGAAGGGGACAAGGATGAGATGGTTGGATGGCATCACCGACTCAATGGACATGAGTTTACGTAAACTCCAGGAGTCGGTGATGGACAGGGAGGCCTGGCGTGGTGCAGTCCATGAGGTCACAAAGAGTCAGACACGACTGAGCGACTGAACTGAACTGAGAATTGCTTATAATTTGATAATAAAATTTCTGATAAAGTTAAATACATTAAATGTTAATTTTGCTGAATATACATTTTATTCTAAGATTGCAAAAATTTTGCAACCAGTTCTTCCTGCACTAAGACAGTCTTAAACAATCATTTCTTTTAGATCATCATCAATCTTACTTTTGTCATAGTCATGCACATTATTTGGCTCGGAAAAAAAAATGGATCAGAACAAATAATGTAGTCTCTCTATTTATTGTACCAAAATTCTCATCTCAATTTATCTACTTATTCAACAGATACTTAATGTTAGCCAGCTAGATGACAGACTCTTTTGGACTCAGAAGGAGAGGAAGAGGGTGGGATGATTTGGGAGAATGGCATTGAAACATGTATACTATCATGTAAGAATCGAATCGCCAGTCTACGTCTGATGCAGGATACAGCATGCTTGGGGCTGGTGCACGGGGATGACCCAGAGAGATGTTATGGGGAGGGAGGTGGGAGGGGGGTTCATGTTTGGGAATGCATGTAACACCCGTGGTGGATTCACGTCAATGTATAGCAAAACCAATACCATATTGTAAAGTAAAATAAAGTAAAAAAAAAATAAAAATAAAATAAAAACAGCAGGGGGATGAGATTCTTTCTATGATAGAACTTAGTTTGTAATATCTGGCTTCTTTTCTAGTATTTTAACGTGTCATGATCAGGTTGGGCTAATCTGAGACTGGGTTGTTTATGTAGAACATATACAATGGGACAAACAGATGTTTACATAGAAGGAGAAATTGATCTGTAGCTGTTGTACATACTAAAAAAGAAGGCGGGTTCAGAAAAGCAGTCAAGAGCATTCCAGTGTCATAGAGATAAAATCTTGCAAAATCAAGACATGGGAAGAGATTCACCAGTAATGGCACAAGCTGGCCAATTGTAAATATGCTTCCCCTAACCTAGAAAATGTTTATTTTTCTTCACTATTTTATTGAAGGATGGGGAAGGAAGAGGATGTATTTGGTTTAAAGATAGAAATGAGGGGATTATTTTTCACTTGTTGTTTGTTGTTTAGTTGCTAAATCATGTCCAACTGTTTGCAACTCCATGGACTGTAGCCCACCAGAATACTCTGTTCATAGGGTTTCCCAGGCACAAATACTGGAGTGGGTTGCCATTTCCTTCTCTGGGGGTTCTACCCCACCCAGGGATCATCGAACCCAGGTCTCTGCCTTGGCAGGCGATTCTTTACCACCGAGCCACCAGGGAAGCCCTTTCACTGACTAAGGCCCCTATAAATTTGTTTTCTATGCTGTTTATAATTTATGAGTTAGAAAAATAGCAGTGTGATCTAATAATTTATGGTGGACTCATCTATTTTAATTATATGTTATTAACAGTCTAAGCTGAGACATTTATAATATGGAATGTTTCTGTAATGTCATAGACATAAACTGAAGCATTTTCTTTTTCCATTTTAAGTATGCACATACTCTAAAGGCAATCTTGATTGTAAGAAGCAGAATATGTCCCCAAGTAGGGATATGTGTTTTTAACATAGTGGAATAAATAATAAATTCCTGTATTCACAGAGCATGTCTTGCTTCATGTCCAGGAATAAATGGTTGTCAATAAAAGTGATTCCCAAATTGCAGAATTGTAAGAATCATTGAGGAAGCATTTAAAAACATAGAGGCTTTAATCTCTATGTTGTAGTTTCTGTTTCAGAGTGTAGTAGTGGCCTTTTCATCATTGGCACTTGGCCAAAATCTTTATTAAGCATCTAGGTATATAGCCTGGAGAAGGAAATGGCAACCCACTCCAGTGTTCTTGCCAGGAGAATCCCAGGGAATGGGTGAGCCTGGTGGGATGCCGTCTATGGGATCACACAGAGTCGGACACGACTGAAGTGACTTAGCAGCAGCAGGTATATAGCCAGAGTTGACAGCCACAGCACAAAATACCTATAAAACGAGCATTAGCTGATGTTGGGTTCATTTCCTTGTGAATTTCGGGAAAGCTAATTACTTTTAAGCAGCTTTCAATTTACTCATCAGCATCCATTGAGTGCTACCTTATGTGCTGGCCACCAAACTTTTGGTCAAAAGCTAACAGTACATAGACTCTTCTTTCCAAAGCTCAAAATGCATATATAGAATAATGTAGGATTATGAATAGGAACTAGATTTCTTAGAAACTCATTTGGACTTAAATAAACAGTACCCCTCTACTCTGTTATATTAAGCAAAGTAAAAATCATCATCTAAAACATGAAATATATATGTATAAATACATGTATACATATATATATATATATATATATATATAGAGAGAGAGAGAGAGAGAGAGAGAGAGAAATGTATAGATTTCATTTCACAGAGGTTAGATTTCATTTCACAGAGGTTGAAAACTATTTTTCTCTCTCTTAGGTTTTAGGTTAGATTACCTATGGATAATTAAAATGCATCATATATTAACATATAATTAACATGTAACTCTTCACTGAAGTGCATATATATCCATATTAATTCTTATAAGTAAACACTCAGATGTTATAGGATTTGAAACACTCCACATTGTAGCCCCTTTCACTCACCAAATAACAAATAGAATCATGCAATCAAAGGATAATTGAAAAAGTGTACATGTTTTAAAAATAACCATATCATTTTGGGAGCAAAGTGAAAACATGCTAAATTATCTCTTCATTTTAAAATTATTATTTAGCATCATTTCTAAAGTCAGTAGAAGAAGTTGAAAGAGGAATTTAGAGGTTACCTAGATTCATCTCCCACCAAAAGCTGGAATCTGTTTAATAACATGACATATATAATCATCAGCATTTGTTTTAAACTTCTGATGGTAAGGAGGCTCTTACTCTCTAAGAAAGTTGAAGTGTGTGTGGCTAGATTTTTAGAACATTTTTATAATAATCCAAAACTCTAGGTGTGAACTTTACATTTGGAGGCTGTGGCCTTGTCCTCGGAAGAAATTCCTTTGCATATTAAAAAAAAAACCAGCAGAAATTTGAAGACATAATTATTTCCCCCACATACCTTCTGTTTCCAAGTCTAAAAAGTCTTTCTTTATTTGGAAAACAAAACATCTACTATCCACACTTCTTGGTTTTTCTTTGCTGGGTGCTTATCTTTTGATCAAAATCTGTCAGGAAGGATGTTGCCCAGAAAATGAATTTCGGTAGTGCTTCTTACTGGCTTCCTCACTGAAGGAACGCTATTTCACTCTCCATGGTTAAGTATTAAATAGTATATTATCCATATCTGAAAAGGAAGGAGAATACCGTATACATCTTCCAAGGTGGTTGTGAGAATCAAATGAGATGACCTTTGCAGAACTGTTACACTTGCCTGATACTTTGTGGGTTGTCACTATTTCTTTCCCCTTCATCCTGCCCTAGACTAAAAGATCAAATAGTAATGGCTGATGATTAAAACTTCCCTGACAGAACAGAGAACAGAGGTGGGCAGGATCATGAGTAATGTAGACCTTCCATAAACATTCATCTGTCAATATATATACACACACACTCAGTCACCTCAGTTGTGACCGACTCTTTGCAACCCCATGGAGTGTAGCCCTCCAGGCTCCTCTGTCCATGGGATTCTCCAGGCAAGAATACTGGAGTGGGTTGCCATGCCCTCCTCCAGTACACACACACACACACACACACACACACACAGACACACACACACACAGTGTTAGATGCAACTAATTATATTACTAAATACATAAATACATTATGGTAAGAAATAGGGTGCCTGAGATTGTATGTTGGGTTTTAACAAATATACAAGGAGATATGTATTTAATATCTATAAGATAAGCAAGAACCAGTTCAAATACAGCATACAGTGAGCAGTGATCTGCTCTTAAGATGTTCCAGAACCTAACCTTTGCTCTAAAATGAAAGAAGACTTGGAAGACTAAATGAAAAAAGAAAATAAGTTGAAAAATGGAAAAAAGGAAAAGTCTGTGTAAATATTCTATTTCAATATAGTGGATTGTCTTCTCTTAACTCTGTGAACTTTATTTAGCTAAATTTGAACCAAACTTTAAACTGACAATTGTGAATAGTGACCCTCAAGCCTCTGTAACATGCATCATTTTATTGCCAACTTATATACAATAATCAGTGAACGTAAATCTCACATTGCATATTGCATTTACAATTGTAACACCAAACCAATTATGGAAAGAGACATATTGTCATAGAATAGAAGAAATTGTCATTGGACATAATAAATTCATGTAATTTACTTTAGCTATTTCAGCATCCATTTGTTTACTGTTGAAAAATAAAGAGGCATATTAATCCACTGGAGAATAGAAGTATTGTTAAGTAAACCTCTCCAGTTGTTTATCTGCTTCCAAAGTTTTGATTAAGCACCATCAGTGAAAATGAAATTTCATTTTATCCTTTCAGTGTTTCTTTTGTCCTTGCCTCTAACAGTTCTGTAATGGATGCTGCCTCTTATTTTTTCCAATTATGCCCATAATGTTAATGCCTTTAAGTATTAAATGTCCTGTGAATCTCTTTTGACCCGCCTCTTCATGCAATCATTACAACTTTCAGCTTCTGTTACTATACTCCATTTTTTAGAGCTGATCATACTTGGCCATGGCTTGTAACCATCTGCTTAACTCCGTCTTCTTTTCAGGCATTATCACTCATGCCTGACCACTTATCCCTTTTGTTCACCGCATGTAATCTGATCAATCAGCATTACTATGCTCAAAATTATCATACTGTACCTATTCTTTTCTTCAACTTTATACTAATGCATCCCTGGAAGAAGCTTTCTTGCTCTCATTAGTTCTTTTTATTTATCATATTTGCATATAGTTAATGCTTCTAAATAACTTTATTTTTAAAGTAGGTATAAAGGCATTATGACAGTAACAATTTGAACCAAAGTTATCCATTAAAAGTAAGATCATGTCTTCTATTTAATAAACCAATTTTTAAAAGCATGCATAGAGAATACAAATAATTTCAAAAGATTTCTTGTCTGTAGGTGGGGAATAAAGAATTCCAATCTTTACCTATTTTTTGAGGTATGAAGCTTGTCTTACATTTCATAGAAATGTTAAGTCCTAGTTTATTGATACTCTGAGATGTCTTTGGCCACCTCATGTGAAGAGTTGACTCATTGGAAAAGACCCTGATGCTGGGAGGAATTGAGGGCAGGAGGAGAAGGGGACAACAGAGGATGAGGTGGCTGGATGGCATCACCAGCCTGATGGACATGAGTTTGAGTGAACTCCGGGGGCTGGTGATGGACAGGGAGGCCTGGCGTGCTGCAATTCATGGGATCTCAGAGTCGGACACGACTGAGCAACTGAACTGAACTGAGATGTCTTAAAGTTTCTCTGTATGTTATTTTTTGGCCTTTACTTATCTGTATTCTCCTCTCCTGTCTATTGTTTCTCTATCCATTTTCTTTTCTATGCCTTCTTTGCAGACCCATTCCTACTATGGCCCACTAGGCCTCTGATTAAAAGTTATTCTCCATGTTTCTCAGGTTACTACTTGGCCTACCCCTACAAGCATTCAGAATTCTATTCTTCATGAAGCCTCTCTCAAAGCAAAGACTACCTACTGGTGAAACGCGTTCTTAGATCCTTGTATCTCCCTGTGTCTAAGTGTCATACAAAAAGGTGATTAACCCTTTCAAGGGGCTGATATATTCAGTGTAATAAAGAGCCACAACAACAACAACAAAAAAAGCCACAACATATCCCTTATTTCTTATAGAGATGACTGTCCCTTTAATAAGCAGAACATGAACGTGTCTAGAGGGAAAATCTATATTGAAATTATGGAGAAAATAATGCCTCCTATGAAAACAATTGTTCAATTGAAGTTTTTAATGTCCTTTAAGGGAGAAAAATACAATTCTATTATAAGAAATAATCTCATGTTTCTTTTCTGCTAGAACCCTTTTCTATACTCAATTTATATGGCTGTTATCTTATCTTAAACCTGATTTAATTCCCATTTAGTTTTTTCAATGATTAGATTTGTAATTGTTGTTGTTCAGTCTTGTCTGACTCTTTGTGACCCCACGGACTGCAGCACACCAGACTTTTCTGTCCCTCACTATCTCCTGGAGTTTGCTCAAACTCATGTCCATTGAGTTGAGGATGCCTTCCAACTGTCTCATCCTCTCTCACCTCCTTTTCCTCCTGCCCTCAATCTTTACCAGCATCAGGGTCTTCTTCAGTGAGTCAGTTCTTCACATCAGGTGGCCAAAGTATTGGAGCTTCAGCTTCAGCATCAGTTCTTCCAATGAATATTAAGGACTGATTTCCTTTAGGATGGACTGGTTGGATCTCCTCGCAGCCCAAGGGACTCTCAAGAGTCTTCTCCAACACCACAGCTCAAAAGCATTTATTCTTCAGCACTCAGTTTTCTTTATAGTCCAACTCTCACATCCATACATGACTACTGGATAAACAATAGCTTTGACTAGACAGACTTGTGTTGGCAAAATAATGTCTCTGCTTTTTAATATGCTGTCTATGTTGGTCATGGCTTCCTTGTTCACTCAGATGATAAAGTGTCTGCCTGCAATGCAGGAGACCTGGGTTAAATCCCTGGGTTAAGAAAATCCCCTGAAGAAGGAAATGGCAACCCACTCCAGTACTCTTGCCTGGAAAATCCCATGGATGGAGGAGCCTGGCAGGCTACAGTCCATGGGGTCACAAAGAGTCAGATATGACTCAGTTTCAGTATCAGGTTGGTCATAGCTTTTCTATGATACTAGTAGCAACTAAAATAATTCTTGCTTTTTGTTATGCATGTTCCAAGCATTGTATATGTACTGACTAATTTAACTCTCAACATAGAACTTCATGAATGAACTGTTCTTATTAGTTCCTTTCCAGTGAGGTCGTTGAGGCACAGATGAGTTAAGTGCCTTTTCAAGATTCCAGGTAGTAAATGAGAGAGCCAGGGTTAGTGACTGTTTTTAAATGAATGTTTTCTAGAATCCTGAATCAAAATACTTAGATTCTGATATCTGATTGTTTTTCTAAATTTTTACTAAGAAATACAATAAATAGCATACATTCCCTTCAGAAAGACTAAGTAAGGTATTAGCTTGTGTAAAAACAATTTAAGAAAAAGTGGTACAAAGAAACTAGTGATACAAGGAAACAAAATGGTACTTGACAAAATTCATGTTGACAAGACCTAGTTGGCAAGAAGACCTGTGAATGGTCCTTGAATAGATTAGTTCATATGTATTTTCTTGTGAACTCAAACCAAGGATGAAATTCTCATGTTCTGAGTACACCTAAGTATATAATTTTAGGTCTTGAATATTAATGAGTAGACTACTCAAGCATGAATTAATCTTGCTTGTTATATCCATCTCATTGCGATCCCATGGACTGTAACCCACCAGGCTCCTCTGACCATTGAATTTTCCAGGGAAGAATACTGAGATAGGGTGCCATTTCTTACCCCAGCAGATCCTCCTGACCCAGGGATTGAGCCTGCATCTCTTTTGTCTCCTGAATTGGCAGGCAAATTCTTTACCATTAGCACCACCTGGCAAGCCCTAATAAGTTTAACTGTCAGCTATTATTATCAATAGAACTAGAAAAATTAAAATATAGAAGAATATTGTAACATTCTTGTTAACATCTAAATTGTTTTGTATGTAATAGTCAACATAATGGTGTCAAGGGTACTTTTAAAACTAGTTTTACATAGGAGAAATAATTTGTGATGCTTATTTTAGTATATGTGATGTTGCTAAGGTGTATATGAGTTGATTCACCAATTAGCAGATTGAAGAAGGATAAATTAGTTCAAGACAGTAACAGCTGCATGATTTTAACAAAGAATCTATTTTGGCTTCAGTTTATAAACAATTCTGATTTTCCCTTGTTGCTGTTTAGAATTACATGAATGTTACATATACACACACATACAAACTTGTATCTTAGTGATAGTTAATCTTGTTGCTGTGGATTAACTTATTTGATACATATTTTAAAAATATAGTTAACTAAGGAAATTTTTATAACAGTCCAGGATAAAGAGGATAAATTGAGAAGCATTAGGAAGAGGTAACAATGACAATAAAAGTATAGAGAGTAGAAATAGACTTATGGACATGAGGAGAGGGGAGGAGAGGGTGAGATGTAAGGAAAAAGTAACATGATAACTTATATTACCAGATGTAAAATAGATAACCAATGGAAATTTGCTGTATGGCTCAGAAAACTCAAACAGGGGTTCTGTATTAAACTAGAGGGGTGGGATGGGGAGGGATATGGGAGGGAGGTTCAAAAGGGAGGGGGTATATGTATACCTATGGCTGATTCATGTTGAGGTCTGACAGAAAAAAGAAAAATTCTGTAAAGCAATTATCATTCAATAAAAAATAAATTAATTTTTTAAAAAGAATAAAAAAAAAGTGTGGAGAGATGACACCAATAGTGCTTTTGTCCCTCCAAAATTATACTTTGGCTAAGCTCCTTTTTTGAATATGAATTCTGTGTTGTCATTTTGTCTTAGAGGTGTTTTGGTAAAGAAGCAAACATTTAAAAAAATAGTTGAATAGGATAATTTTCAGCATGCTTTCCTTTGTTCTAAATTTGACCATAGCAATAATTGATCACTTCAGCAATTATAATGAGAAATATTCTGGAGCATCTGATTAAGCATGTGATTCTATAACTTTTTAATTTAACTTTCTTGTCTTCTATGGTAGTGCCAAATTATTGATTATTTTAAAGTAATGGAAAAATATTTTTCCTTTTTTGTCTAAAAATTCTATAAATTATTTTCTCCAAATCTCTTTAGAGATTTTACCCTGCATATTATCTAAAATAAAAGACAATTCTCTGCTACAAGAAGAAATACTAGTAGAATTTTTAAAAAATCCTATATGAGATTTTGGGGATCCTGAATAGACTGTTTTCAAATATACTGTAAACACAGTTTCCTGAAATTTTAAGGCTGATAACAACCTACATTCCTATATCCTTTCACAAAATACTACCAATAATCAAGTGTCCCCCTGCTTTACATGTGTTTGCCTTTTGATAATAATTATGTTCACATGACAGAACTTTATTTAATTTTCTACTCTTTTTAGGTAGTATCCATATACAGGGCCTGCTCTACATCTGTCTTCCTAACACCAATACATGCATAGCCCTTAAGTTTTAAAAAATAACCTAAGGAGGATGTTTGAGTAGATTTTTCCCCCAGATCATATTTTTTAAACTAGTAAGTGAAGTAAACCCCCCAACCATATAAATTATGTCAGAATTAAGAAAAAAAAAATAGAGTCTCTGAAAAATGGAGATTATTTGCCAGTGGAGGGGGTCACCAGAGAAGCGAGTGAGAGATTAAAGAATATCTCTGAAAATAACCAAAAGTTATTTTTGGTGGAACATAACTTCTCAATATGAAATAGAAACCAACCTATGCTTATAATAAGAGAAATTTGGATTTTATATAAAGAAATGGGGAAGTGGTACTAGAAAAGGGTTTTCATGATGCTTTTTGAGTCCAATTCCATGAGATCTTTAGAAATAAGGTAGCTCTCTCTGCTTAGGGAGGTTTAGATTCTTACCTTCTTGGAATTTTAAGTGTAGACTTATCCCTAAAGTATCATTTTGTTTTTATGATTCTGAAATTCTCATTAACATTGCTTTCAGTTCAGTTCAGTTCAGTCACTCAGTCATGTCCGAATCTTTGTGACCCCATGAATCGCAGCACCCCAGGCCTCCCTGTCCATCACCAATTCTCGGAGTTCCCTCAAACTCATGTCCATCTAGTCGGTGATGCCATTCAGCCATCTCATCCTCTGTCACCCCCTTCTCCTCCTGCCCCTAATCCCTCCCAGCATCAGGGTCTTTTTCAGTGAGTCAACTCTTCGCATGAGGTGGCCAAAGTATTGGAGTTTCAGCTTTAGCATCAGTCCTTCCAATGAACACCCAGGACTGATCTCCTTTAGGATGGACTGGTTGGATCTCCTTACAGTCCAAGGGACTCTCCGGAGTCTTCTCCAACACCACAGTTCAAAAGCATCAATTCTTCAGCTCTCAGCTTTCTTCACAGGCCAACTCTCACATCCATACATGACCACTGGAAAAACCATAGCCTTGACTAGACGGACCTTTGTTGGCAAAGTAATATCTCTGCTTTTTAATATGTTATCTGGCTAAGCTTTTTTTCTGTCTACTGGGATCTATAGAAAATGATTATCTCCCTCTAGCTTGGCTATTCCTTCATAAGCATGTGTTTTCATGATCTGAGATCAAGGTGGTTTGCAAGCTGGTGAGAAGTAAAGAATACCAGGTTCAATACCTCAGGTTGTTTTACAGAAATCTTACCCAATTTGAGAGCAAATGTCATTTAAATAATACAAAACTATTTTGTTCTAAGCAGTGTTACTTTCTTCCTATTGAAACCATTAAGTTGTTGACCTTTGCTATAATGCTTTGAATCATTATATGGGGAAGAAATATATTATTTATGTGACAATTTTTCTTTTTTTACCCCTAAATTGTGACCTTACCAACACCTTTATTTCTTCCTAGTGATGCTGATTAAAGTTCTGGCCTCTAGAACTGTGAAAGAATAAATCAGTGTTGTACTAAGCAACTGTAGGTTTTGGTAAATTGTTACAGCAGCCATCAGAGTGTTTATACAGTAACATTACAGCCACTTGCATGAGCTGTGATTATTCAGTGAGACATTCCACAGATCTTCAGTTTCTTTCAGAATACATATCTACCTATGAAAGACAAAAGCCGACTCACTCAACCTAAAGGTCATCATTACTCTTGATACTTTTTACAAAGCCTATCTTTAGCTGGATACTGTCATTCTCAAATCCAAAAAAGTTTCAGTTAGTTATAATGAAATGTGTATTACAAGATCTCACCTAGGTAAAATAAGGGTTTAAGTTCTTTAAAAAATCTTCTAACATTCCTTTTGTTACCCTCAAAATAATATATGTTAATTCAACAAAGAACTGTCCATCATCAGTACCATGGACACCTAATTTAGTGTATCTTGGTTGACTTGCAATTGAATATTTTTTATTAGAAGCCAATTACAAGAAATAATTCAATAGTGTTGAGGAAGTCACATTGAATGAAAAAGAAAAATAAGCAAATGGTTATAAAACAATGGGATAAACGTTACTACTGTTGTGTATGAAAATCCTATGGATGGGTACAGCGAGGAAGCTGCTAAAAGCCTGGGGAAATCAGAAAAGGACTCTAAGAGGAAATGCCATTGGAGTTAGAATTGGAATGGTGGGTAGCATCAAGTAATCCTTATGGAGATTTCAGGGAGAGAGAGTGTCATGAATAAAGTACAAGAATATGTGAAAATTGACATTGTATGTGGGGAGTTAGTTTCTCTTCTTAGAAAACTAGATCTTAAAGTATGTAGCAGAAATGTAAGGAGGATTAGAAGTCGCAGGGATTTTTTATTTCTGTTTTTCATCTGTTTCACTGAGTTCAATTACCTTTATAATTACTTCTTTCAATTTTTAAATGTATCAAATAGCAGTTGTTTCTCTAAGAACCATTTAAGTTCTACAGGCTTATTAGTAGCTCCACTCATAGTCATTAAAACTTAAAATGATCTCTATTGTTTGTATCAAGGTATTATAAAAATTATTTTGTAATAATGAACAATAAGAAACATATTTTCTTTGTTTTTAAGACTGCATGTTTTCTGATATTAAGAGATTTATGAAAGGGTAGTCATTGGATAAAAATCACACTTTATCCCACTTTCCCTTTTGTCTCAATTTTCCAAATAAGCATCTCCCACCCTCCAAATGAGCTAATGAAAAACAGTCATGTAAGTCATCAGCCTAATGTTAATAATCTGAACCCTAAATTATCTTAATACTAACAGCACCCCCAAAATTGAGAGATCAATTATTACTCAAATGGTCTAGTCTCCTTTGACATATTTCTCTAACATGGATCTTCTCTTAACTTCTCTTTGTCAGCTAAATACAGGAATCTGATACTATGTTACTGTTTTTCCTATTCCCAGTGATAAAAGTAAGCTGGTAACTTAATTAGACCAACAATTACACAGTGCCTACTCAGTGACAGGCTGCTGGCCAGAGGTAAACCTATGCCCCTCCTCAGGACTTAACGGGTCTCCTTACCTGGCCTCTAGACTCATAAACCTCACTCTCTGCTCCATAATAAACCCTGAGTGGTTTTCCTAAACTGCTGAATGCCACTTTGACTTTTCTGGTCTGTTAGTAGCTTCTCATTATACTCAGAACTAAACTCTAACATAATCATCATTGGCATTCATATTCTGCCACTCTCCATGTTTTCCCTGCCTCCTTTTTATGATCCTCCTCACAGTGAACATTCTACTCTCTCCTCCACACTCTTTTGCTTCTAGGCCTTTCTGCGGGCCCTGATGTTTCTTTACGCAAAAGTTTTTCACTCCAATTTTTTTTTTTAAATCTAATAATCCCTACTCATTTAAGGAGTCTCAGCTTGCATTTTACATTTCTATTTACTTATTTTCCACTGGTCTAGAGAGGTAGATCTGCTATAGATTCCTACAGTGCCCTATAGTTGCCCCTTCTTAATTTTATTTTTTATAGCAGTTGCTTGACTTTTTAAATCACTGATTTCTGTAAAAGCAGGATTTTGTGTGCTTTGTTGCTTGTTGTGGAAGACTGCAAAACATGCTACACATTTCTCCTGTGCAAACTCCTTTTTCAAGTGATAGTGTACCTCTTTGCTTCAGGAGTTGAAATCCGTTTCTTTAACTCTATTAGTCTAGTCTGGACTTAAGACTTAATTTAACTTATAAAATACTACAGTGTTTATAGTCATAAGCCTCAAGGGGTTTTATATGATCTGATCTTAACTCTGCTCTGACCCTCCCAAGTCAAAAATCCTGGGATAGCTTCTTTGAGGATGTAAGACTAATGAAGAGAGAAACTCAGCCAGCATAAATTCCATACATGCAAATAAGAATGTGAATAAGACCCTCTAAAACTATTCAGCCACTCTCTAACTACCCAATAATTGCAACAGCCTGGGGGACACAGGCAAACTCAGTGACCAGCTCAAATTGCTGGATATGCATAAATACAATCATTGCTGTTTTAAGCCTCTAAGTTGCTGAGTTATTTTGCAGCAATAGGTAACTGATACAACTCTTGTATTCATAATGGTTGTCATAATTTCCTGGCATATAGTAGTATAAAAATTAACCAACCTGCTGTTTACTTACGATGTACTATCTTCATTCTCTGAATAAGCATACCAGCAATGCCAAAGGCATTACACCTAGTGGGGTATATTCTATCCAAATCAACTATAACATTCTCATCTTTGTGAATGGCATTTTTACTTCTGAACCCTATAGTGCAGATGGTAAAAAATCTGCCTGCAGTACCAGAGACCCAGGTTCGATCCCTGGGTCAGGAAGATCTTCTAGAGAAGGGAATGGCAAACTACTCCAGTATTCTTGCCTGGAGAATCCCACGGACAGAGGAGCCTGGCAGGCTACAGTCTATGAGGTCAGAGAGTCAGAAATGACTGAGCAACTAACCCTACTATATAGTATATCAAATGAAAAAAAAAAGTGTGAAAAAGTTCATTTTTTCTAAGAAAATTATGTTGAATGATTTGAAAAGTAAAGCAAAAAAGGTGAAACATTTTAAAGATGCTATTAATCAGATGTGGGCATGACAACTACAAAGTATAGGGGGAAAATCACCAACATTTTTAAAAACTCTATATTCAAATTATTTACAGATAATTCCACACTATTTTTCAAACAAGAAGGTAAATTATTGGGTGGTGGTTATGTGATAAAACTAATCAAAAGCCTATTCAAAAAGAAGTCTTGGCCTTATAACAAAAGATTCTGAAGTGAATATAGATATATAGACTTTAAAATTAAACAGAATATTTAAGTTAGGCTAATATCACGGACTTATGAGTCTACTTTAATAAAGATTTCCAGTTAATCAACAATTACAATCCTAATCATATCATCTAAGACATTTGAGTTACTCAATACATATTCATAAATTTCACGAACATAGGTAGAGATGGTCAAGGAGGGGAAGGTGAACAGTTTTCCTGGTTGGGAGAAACCTCATAAATGAATGATTATTAACAGAAATCCCATGGAATTCCCAAGTGTTGGTAAATAAAGTGGTTGAGCACAACATAGAAGATGAGACTGAAGAGAGTAATAAAGTATTGTTGGGAAGATATATTGGAACTCTACTGTAGAGATCTCTCAAGGCCAAGCTAAAGAATTTTATATTGATTCCCTAAAAATGGAAAACTTTTACAGATTTTTGAAAAGAAAACCAAAATGCTCCAAATACATTTTAGGAAGATAATTTTAGTGATAGTGTAAAGAACAAATAGAAGACTCACCAGAGACAAGTTGGGAAAATTTTGACACAATAGAAGAGAGAGATGATGAGGTCCTGGGATCATCTACAAATAAGTGGCTTCACAAATGTGTCAGATGACCCAGGACAGTGGAGGAGCATCTTTCTGAAGGTCCCCCTGGTCCAACATCTTTAATCTAAAAGCATAGAAGGTACAGGAGCTTCAATACTGGAGAGAAGAATAACAGCTCCTCAAAGTTTATCTTGGAAATCTGATGTTAGCAACTGTGCAGAATTAAAGACTTCAGTTCAGTCACTCAGTCATGTCCAACTCTTTGCGACACCATGGACTGCAGCACACCAGGCCTACCAGTCCATCACCGACTGCCAGAGTTTACTCAAACTCATGTCCATTGACTCGGAGATGCCATCCAACCATCTCATCCTCTGTTGTCCCCATCTCCTCCCACCTTCAACCTTTCCCAGCATCAGGGTCTTTTCAAATGAGTCAGTTCTTCGCATCAGGTGGCCAGAGAGTTGGAGTTTCAGCTTCAGCATCAGTCCTTCCAATGAATATTCAGGGCTGATTTCCCCCAGGATGGACTGGTTGGATCTCCTTACAGTCCAAAGGACTCTCAAGAGTCTCCTCCAACACAATAGTTCAAAAGCATCAATTATTCGGCACTCAGCTTTCTTTCTAGTCCAACTCTCACATCCATACATGACTACTGGAAAAACCATAGCTTTGACTAGACAGACTTTTGTTGGTAAAGTAATGTCTCTGCTTTTTAATATGCTGTCTAGATTGGTCATAACTTTCCTTTCAAAGAGTAAGCGTCTTTTAATTTCATGGCTGCAGTCACCATCAGCAGTGATTTTGGAGGCCCCCCCCAAAATAAAGTCAGCCACTGTTTCCACTGTTTCTCCATCTATTTGCCATGAAGTGATGCAAGTTAAAACTGGAGCAAATTTGAAGGATCAAGTCCATGACTTTCAATTTACTGTTGTAAACATCTAATTGATGATACTTTCAAAACTCCCAATAGAATACAAAGTCAATATATTAAAGATATTCAGAAATTGATCAGAAAATTAAGTGACATTGTTTAAAGCTGAATCCTTGATAAACTACCTAGATACTAAAAGCTGTGTTAGATTGTTTTATTGAAAGAGGGAGATAATGCTCATCTATTCAATGAGTATATATCTATATCCTATTCCATATATGGTATTGTCCTTGCATTCTATGGGAGAGAGCAAGATCTAGAAAAATACTGTTTTCTACCATGGAAGAGATATTTTTAAAAATGTTAAATAATCAAATTAAGAACAGTTTTTACATGAGCAGTTATGGATTATTAGAAAGACAGAAAATATGTAAATTTAATCAAGCACATAGGAATTTTTTGCATTGATCACTTATATATATATTTTTTTCTTTCATAGTGGAGATTCTTAAATATAGTAAGAAATCAGTGCATTTCTAATGATGGAATTATTTAATATGGATGTCAGTAGCTTTGAGTTTTCTTGAACAGTAATTTTTGCCAGATATCAAGATAATCTGAAAAGTTAATTGTGTCTTGTGATGATAGGCTGGATACTGTCATACTGACAAATGATTTGCACACTTGAGGATACCATTTTGAGCAGTGTGCTTAATGTCCACATTCCAGTGATTCCTGATACTGCATTTTTATATCATTTAATGATTTTATCTTTTTCTACCAATGTTATTTATGAGCCAAAAACCTATCTTGGCAAGGCGAGTCATTTTAGAAACCTCACTGGAAATGGTTCAGTGTTAATTTTGTTTAGGTGAGCATTCGTAAAAGATGATAAATGCATTGTGATATAATAACCTCATCCTTTCATCTATCATATTGTTAAATCAAATTGCAAGTGTTGCATTAAAGTGATAAAATGCTCTCTGCTTACTTTTTCTTTTAGTCAGTTAAGAACTGACTAAATTTTCCAAATAGGAAAATTGGACCTGAGTAAACAAGATTGCAAAATGTTTAATCTATAGACCAATAAATTAAAGGCAAAAGGATTGATCATATATCTTTGAAGTCACAAATTATGCATAAAATTCTAATGTTATCTTGCATCTAGGTGTAGTACAAGAGAATAGTTGACTCGGGCTGAATTCAGTTATACTGAAATTTTCTGATCAGCTAAACTGTATGATAAATTGATTAAGTTTTGGATCTCTCACTCTGACATCTTAATCATTAAGAAGGATTATTATTCCTTATTTCTACCACATATATAATATGGTATACAGATTCAGTGGTTATTACTACCTCAAAACAAATGCAGTGGTTATTACTACCTCAAAAATTTGAACTAATAGTTGGGGAAGCTGTCTTTAAATGTTGACAAAAGGATTTAGTAGAAATTCTTCTGAAATTCTCACTGCTTGTACTGAAGTTATTTTATTAAATATCTGTCTTCCCCACAGGAACAGACATGGCAGGTTTTATTATATAATCTTGCATCATTTTCTGATAGGATGCTATGATGTTTTACAGGAAATGAATTAGGTCATAACCCACATGTGTAGATTCTTCGAGCAGCAAGAGGTATATAATGAATTCATTTAAAAACATTAATTAGAATCTCCAATGCATATACAAAAAGACAAGAACTGACATTTAAAAAGCATGTTTTAGAGTAAAATTAGCCTGTGTTCTAAACCATGTCTTGAATGTATTAGCCATATAACCTTAGGCAAGTTGTCAAATTACCCTGAGGTATTTGTAAAACTCAAATAACCATAATTTCACAAAGTTTATAATAGGGTTAACTGAAATAAATAATATATATGAAGTGCATAGCATGCAGTTTACCACAAAAGAAAGAAGATGAAAATGCTAATTCACTTCTCTCTCCTTATTCCTTCAAAATGAGTCATAAGATTTCTGGAAGCAAAAAGTAAATTTCCTACTAGCTAGAATATTAGGCATATGTTTGATTTTAAAATATCATTGAAATTACTACTTTACATGTTCAATGACTTTTATTTCCTCCTTTTTGATCTGAAGGATATCCTGACAATTGAAAACCATCTTGTGTACTCTTTCATTAAACATAGTAAATCATAGTAAACCAATATTTTCTTCCTCATATTAACTGTCCTTTAAATAATTCCTAATACTGATTTAGTAATTTTCAAGTGGGCCTTAGGAAGCATCAATACAAACAAAGCTAGTGGAGGTGATGGAATTCCAGTTGAGCCATTTCAGATCCTAACAGATGATGCTGTGAAAATGCTGCACTCAATATGCTACAGATTTGGAAAACACAGCAGTGGCCACAAGACTGGAAAAAGTCAGTTTTCATTCCAATCTCAAAACAGGCAATGCCAAAGAATGCTCAAACTACCACACAATTGCGGTCATCTCACACACTAGTAAAGTAATGCTCAAAAATCTCCAAACCAGGCTTCAACAGTACATTAACCAAAAACGTGCAGATGTTCAAGCTGGATTTAGAAAAGGCAGAAAAGCAGAGATCAAATTGCCAGAATCCACTGGATCATTGAAAAAGCAAGAGAGTTCTAGAAAAAAAAAATATTTCTGCTTTATTGACTATGCCAAAGCCTTTGACTGTGTGGATTACAACAAACTGTGGAAAATTCTTCAAGAGATGTGACTATCAGACCACCTGACTTGCCTGTTAAGAAAGCTGGATGTAGGTCAGGAAGCAACAGTTAGAACTGGACATGGAACAACAGACTGGTTTCAAATAGGAAAAGGAGTACGTCAAGGCTGTATATTGTCATGCTGCTTATTTGACTTATATGCAGAGTTCAGTTCCATTCAGTTCAGTTGCTCATTCATGTCTGACTCTTTGCAACACCATGAACTGCAGCACGCCAGGCCTTCTTGTCCATCAACAACACCCAGAGTCTACCCAAACCCGTGTCCATGGAGTCAGTGATGCCATCCATCCATCTCATCCTCTGTTGTCCCCTTCTCCTCCTGCCCTCAATCTTTCCCAGCATCAGGATCTTTTCCAATGAGTCAGCTCTTTGTATCAGGTGGCCAAAGTATTGCAGTTTCAGCTTCAACATCAGTCCTTCCTGTGAATACCCAGGACTGATCTCCTTTAGGATGGACTTGTTGGATCTCCTTGCAATCCAAGGGACTCTCAAGAGTCTTCTCCAATCCATGGTTCAAAAGCATCAATTCTGTGCTTAGCCTTCTTTCTAGTCGAACTCTCACATCCATACATGACCACTGAAAAAAACATAGCCTTGACTAGATGTACCTTTGTTGACAAAATAGTGTCTCTGCTTTTTAATATGCTATCTAGGTTGGTCATAATTTTCCTCCCAAGGGGTAAATGTCTTTTAATTTCATGGCTGCAGTCACTATCTGCAGTGATTTTGGAGCCCCCCAAAATAAAGTCAGCCACTGTTTCTGCTGTTTGCCTATCTATTAGCCATGAAGTGATGGGACCAGATGCCATGATCTTAGATTTCTGAATGTTGAGCTTTAAGCCAACTTTGTCACGCTCCTCTTTCACTTTCATCAAGAGGCTCTTTAGATCTTCTTCACTTTCTTCCATAAGGGTGATGTCATCTGCATATCTGATGTTATTGATATTTCTCTCAGCAATCTTGATTCCAGCTTTTGCTTCCTCCAACCCAGTGTTTTTCATGATGTACTCTGCATATAATTTAAATAAGTAGAGTAACAATATACAGCCTTGACGTACTCCTTTTCCTATTTGGAACCAGTCTGTTGTTCGATGTCCACATCATGTGAAATGCCAGGCTGGATGAAGCACAATCTGGAATCAAGATTGCCAGGAGAAATATCAATAACCACAGATATGCAGATGACACCAGCTTTATGGCAGAAAGCAAGTACTAAAGAACCTCCTGATGAAAGTAAAAAAGGAGAGTGAAAAAGTTGGCTTAAAACTCAACATTCAGGAAACTTAGATCATGGCATCTGGTCCAATCACATCGTGACAAATAGAGGGGGAAACAGTGTAAACAGTGACAGACTTTATTTTGGGGGGCTCCAAAATCACTGCAGATGGTGACTGCAGCCATGCAATTAAAAGATGCTTACTCCTTGGAAGAAAAGCTATGACCAACCTAGACAGCATATTAAAAAGCAGAGACATTACTTTGCCAACAAAGTAATGTCCATCTAGTCCATCTAGTCAAAGCTATGGTTTCTCCAGTGGTCATGTATGGATGTGAGAGTTGCCCTAGAAAGAAAGTTGAGTGCAGAAGAATTGATGCTTTTGAACTGTGGTGTTGGAGGAGACTCTTGAGAGTCTGTTGGACTGCAGAGATCCAACCAGTCCATCCTGGGGGAAATCAGTCCTGAATATTCACTGGATGGACTGATACTGAAGCTGAAACTCCAATACTTTGGCCATCTGATGTGAAGAACTGACTTACTGGTAAAGACCCTGATGCTGGGAAAAATTGAATGTGGGAGAAAAAGAGGACGACAGAGGATGAGATAGTTGGATGGCATCACCGACTCAATGGACATGAGTTTGAGTAGACTCTGGTAGCTGGTGATGGACAGGGAAGCCTGACGTGCTGCAGTCCATGGGGTTGCAAAGAGTCAGACAAAACTTAGCAACTGAACTCACTGACTGACTGATAGTATAGAGAATGATACATTTTTAAAACCTTGAGAGTATCTACAGTTATTCACCACTGTGATCATTTAAAGATATGCAGTCTTCATTTTCTCATCTTTTTTTATTCAAATATTTCAGTTACACAAAAGATTACGGGTATGAGTTGGCCATAATCTTGGTTGACGAAACATTGTCATTATCCATCCATGCAAAACATTTCTTGTTATTACTGTGTTTTGTTTTCACTCTTTCCCTTTTTCCCTTGATTTTTTTCCTATATTCTCTATCTTGTACCCCATAGGTCCCCACTCCAGTGTATTTAGTATATCTCTTCGCTGTGTCAAGGATGATAAAATGTGTATCATTTTAAAAATAAAATGGGGACCACGAATTGATAGTGGGATACCATCCAAAATGGATTCTGGGATCTGACCCGAGAAGCTGTCATGGCTGAAACCCATAACAACCCTAACAGGCAAATATTATAGTTACTATTATTTTCAGTTCAGTTCAGTCACTCAGTTGTGTCTGACTCTTTGCAACCCCATGAATCACAGCACACTAGGCCTCCCTGTCCATCAACAACCCACGGAGTTCACCCAAACTCACGTCCATTGAGTCGGTGATACCATCCAGTCATCTCATCCTCTGTCGTCCCCTTCTCCTCCTGCCCTCAATCCCTCCCAGCATCAGGGTCTTTTCCAATGAGTCAGTTCTTTGCATGAAGTGGCCAAAGTATTGGAGTTTCAGCTTCAGCATCAGTCCTTCCAATGAACACCCAGGACTGATCTCCTTTAGGATGGACTGGTTGGACTCCTTGCAATCCAAGGGACTCTCAAGAGTGTTCTGAACATCACAGTTTAAAAGCATCAATACTTCAGTGCTCAGCTTTCTTCACAGTCCAACTCTCACATCCATACATGACCACTGGAAAAACTATAGCCTTGACTACATGGACCTTTGTTGGCAAGATAATATCTCT
This sequence comes from Ovis canadensis, assembly GCF_042477335.2. Lineage (NCBI taxonomy): Eukaryota > Metazoa > Chordata > Mammalia > Artiodactyla > Bovidae > Ovis > Ovis canadensis. Next base: position 78,678,053 of record NC_091246.1, on the reverse strand, counting down.
GCTTTTGAATATGCTATCTAGGTTGGTCATAACTTTCCTTTCAGGGAGTAAGCATCTTTTAATTTCATGGCTGCAGTCACCATCTGCAGTGATTTTGGAGCTCCAGAAAATAAATTCTGACACTGTTTCCACTGTTTCCCCATTTATTTCCCATGAAGTGATGGGACCAGATGCCATGATCTTGGGTTTTCTGAATGTTGAGCTTTAAGCCAACTTTTTCACTCTCCTCTTTCCCTTTCATCAAGAGGCGTTTTAGTTCCTCTTCACTTTCTGCCATAAGGGTAGTGTCATCTGCATATCTTAGGTTATTGATATTTCTCCTGGCAATCTTGATTCCAGTCTGTGTTTCTTCCAGCCCAGCATTTCTCACGATGTACTCTGCATAGTATTTTAACCACTGCCATTATTTCCATTTATAAATTTTAATGGTACCTCATCTAATAAAGAATCCACCTATAATGCAGGAGATGCCAGTTCAATTCCTGGTTGGGGAAGATCACCTGGAGAAGGGATAGGGTACCCACTCTTGTATTCTTGGGCTTCCCTTGTGACTCAGATTGTAAAGAATCTGCCTGCAATGCAGGTGACCTGGGTTTGATCCCTGGATCAGGGAGTCCCCTGGAGGAAGGCATGGCAGCCCGCTCCAGTATTCTTGCCTGAGAGTCTCCATGGACAGAGGTACCTGGCGGGCTACAGTTCATAAGGTTGCAAGAGTCTGACATGACTAAGCAGAGGCTCGTGAATTTTGATATTGATACCAAGAGATTAAAAATCTTGGCCAAGTCCAAAACCTATTATTTGGAAAATTGCAGCATTCAAATCAAAACTGTGTGGTTGGGAGCCTGTGTTTCTAGTTATCATTATGTTGTGTTATCTAAGTGCTTTCTTCATTTTTCATCATGTAGCACTCCCAAGAATTGCATTGCTGTATGATATACATATATACTGTCCTGAAGTTTTATCAGATTGATTCTAGGATGGCTGTACCTTTATAGTCTGCTTATAGTATATGAGTCCTCATTGCATTCATACCCAGAACTTAGTATATTCCTCCTTGGTGATTTTTCTCTCTTTGGCCAAATTCATGTGTGTTAAGTAGAAATCAAAATTTTAACTGCATTTATATATTTTCTAATGTATTTGAGTATATCTTCAAAATATGTGGTTTCCCTTTCTGTGAATTTTCTATTAATGTTATTAAGTAATGAAATAGAGAACACAGGCATTACTGATGAATAGCAAGGTTTCAGCAACTGTTATTATGTTTGATATTATTATACTATAGTATAATATATATTATAATATATAATAGTATATTTTCTATATGATTTTCTATATTTCTCAGGGAATTTGGAAGAGTTGCTAATCCCCTATAATTCTAGGGATTAGTAATATGGTCTTCTAATATTTTCCCATCCATTATTTTTTTCCAATGATATCCTTTGATTGAAATATTTATAATTATGATGTGATAATTACCTATTTTTATCTTAAGTACTTATGATATACAATCATTTTAGGAAGCTTTCCTGCCTCAGAGTTTAGGTACTATTCTCATATTATTTTCTATCATTGTAAGTGTTTCTTTTCATATTTTGATATTTTACCCATTTAAAGTTAACATTTATGTTTGACCTGTGATTAGGGTTTCTTTTTCCATGTAATGAGACTATTTTTCTTATAAAGTTAATTGAACAGCTCATCCTGTTTTTGCCTCATAGATTGTATGTTTCTAGGCCATCAGTTTTGTTTCTCTACTCTATTTTACAATAACTGTAAGACAGCAGTATATTAATTGCTATGGCTTTTTAATATGCCTTAGTGTATGGCAATGTCAGTTTTCACTATTTTTGCTCTTCTTCATAGTTGAAAGAGGAAATTGCAACCCACTCCGGTATTCTTGCTTGGAAAACCCCATGAGCAAAGGAGACTGGCAAGCTGAAGTCCATGGGGTCACAAAAGAGATGAAACGTGACATAGTAACTAAACAGTGAAGCAAATATGCATAAGCAATATTGAAATTAATTTTAATTGATAATATTCGTGTTTTCCTAAAAATCCTTGAGGATTAGATTGAAATTGCTTTATATATAAATAAATATAGGAAGTACTGAGATTTTTATAGTGTTAGATCATTTTATATATCAACATAGAATATCTCTGTATTTGGTCATTTAATAGAATTTTAAACTTCCATATATACAAGTCATATTTGTAAATGATATTTTACATTTTTTCATTGTTAATTGCTAATATAAAGAATGATATTTAAGTTGCTGCCGCTACTGCTGCTAAGTCACTTCAGTCGTGTCTGATACTGTGTGACCCCATAGATGGCAGCCCACCAGGCTCCCCCATCCCTGGGATTCTCCAGGCAAGAACACTCAAGTGGGTTGCCATTTCCTTCTCCAATGCATGAAAATGAAAAGTGAAAGTGAAGTCACTCAGTCGTGTCTGACTCTTAGCAACCCCATGGACTGTAGCCCTCTATTTAAGTATAATGATCAGGTGATTATCTTGAACTATCTATATAAATAAGTATAATAACTAGTGAAGCTATAGTTATAGTTCTTTGTTCCCAAAATAGGGACTGCATTGATTTCCTTGACTTATGCTGCATTATCTAGGATTTTCAGGTCTGTGCTAAACAGTCGTGATGATAGCGGACTATCCTTATCCTGTTGTTAATCTTAGAAAGAGGCTCTCTAAATTTATCCATTCAATTTATCCATTGAATGTTATATTTACTAAGCTTTTTAACAATGACCTTTACCAAGTTATCAAAGTCTAATTCTAATCCTTATTAATACTTTTCTTTTTGTGTAATGAATATATTTGTTTCATAAATCTTTTTATACAAAGAGATAATCTTGTGATTTTTTTCCTTTGACTTCATTGATGTAAATGTTTGTACTTACAAATAACATTGAGTCATCCTTGTATTTCTGACATAAAATATACATCACCACACTGTAGTTTTGAAAAATGTGCTATAATATTCATTTATTCAGTCTTTCATTTAGAACTTTGTGTATGTGTTTTTGTTTGTCAGTATTTTTTATTTCAGCTGTTCTGATAGGTCTATAGTAATATTTTTAATTGAAATATAGTTGATCTACAATATTATATTAGTTTCAGTTTTATGGCATAACAGTTCAGTGTTTTTACAAATTATACTCCATTAAAAGTCATTATAAAATAATGACTATAATCCGCTTTTCTATATATTCTATAGAATATATCATTGTTGCTTATCTGTTTTATAAAAATAGTTTTCCTCTCCATCCCTCCCTCTCTGATAACCACTAGTCCATTTCTATACCTGTCAGTCTGTTTCTGTTTTTGCTAAATATATTTATTTTTATTATTTTAGATTTCCCATACAAGTAATACTGTCTAGTATTTGTCTTTCTTCTCTGATTTATTTTATTAAGCATAGTATTCTTTAGGTTGATCCACATTGCTACAAATGACAGAATTTCAATCTTTTTATGGCTGAGTAATATTCCAGTGTGTGTGTGTGTATGTGTGTGCGTATGTATGTGTGTACACATGCATAAATATATAATGTGAGATATATATATTCCGTATCTTCTTTATCCAGTAATGTATTGATGGACACATGGGTTGCTTCCATGTCTTGGCTATTATAAGCAGTGCTCTTGTGAACATCAGTGTGCTCAGATCTTGTTGAATTAGTGTTTTCATGCTTTGCAGCTATATACCTAGGACTAGAATTGCAGGGTCATACAGTGGTTCTATTATTAGTGTTTTGAATTTTTAAGTCTCAGACCATAGCTTAAATTGGTCTAAGGTTTATTTTTCTTCTTATCTAGTTTTGGTGTCAATTTTATGTGATTGTCATTGGTTTAAGTGCTTCTCCTCTTTCAATCTTCTAGAACAAATTGAGATCTTTTCTTAAAGAGTTTGTTGGCATTTATCAGTAGAATCATCCTGCTAGAAGCTCATTTTTTCACAAAGGATTTACCTCACTGTCTAACCGCTCTTCCTCAAAATGCACCTTTCTTCATGCATTTTATACAAATCACATTGGTATAGTTTGAAATATTCATTCTGAATATTTATGAATATGCACTATTATTAGTCTTGCTCACTTGGACAGTAGCAAACTTAATAACATCTTTACCCCATATTTCATTTCTGTGTCTTAGATTTATTGTTCTTGATGCTGGTAATATCTGCTAAATGTTATTTCAAAAGGATATCTGTTGTGTATTCATCCTAAGATCTTTTATGCTAGAGTATATATATGTTTTAGCCTCAGATTTAGTTATTTTTCAGCTGCAAATTGCATCTCTAGCTCATGCTCTTTTCCTTAAATATTGCAAGTATGATTTTCTTGCCTACATGCATTCACTCCTTGACATGAATGATTAACACTTGCTAATTTTTTAGTGATTTGCTTTTATCTTTTGAAAGCTATTCTTGCCTAGAAAATCCCATGGACAGAGGAATCTGGTAGTCCATGGGGCCACAAAGAGTCGGGACATGACTGAGTGACTTCACTTTCTTTCTTTCTTTGAAAGCTATTGTAATTTAAATTTTGATTTGATATTTAATTTTTTAATCATAATATATCATAATATGGGTTTTTTGGTTACTATTGTTTGGTAGTCCCTGAGCAATTTCTATAATGTTTCTACTTTACATCAAGAAAATTCATTATTCTTAATTCTGTACTTTCTTACCTCTATTTTTTTCAGTGTTTGAGACTCATAAGAGACAGTCATGTCCACTTGTATGTATCTCTTATCCAAATATGTTAGTGATTCTCCACAAGCACGTTTTGTCACTCAGAGACATTTGGAAATATCTGAAGATTTCTGGGTTTTGGAACTTTAAGAATACTGGCATCTGAGTTGAGACTGAGGATGTTGTTAAATATCACATAATACACAAGAATTGACCTCATAACAAAAACATTATCCATTCCAAATATATATAGTCCCAAAGCTAAGAAATTCTGTCTTAGCTCTTCAGTTATTATTTCCATGCTTTGATCTCATCCTATGAGAGATCCATATTTGATCTTCTAACTTAACAGCTTGTTTTTATAGAGTACATTTTTCCATTTCTCCATCTATTGAAATCTATGTTGCATATATTACATTTTTCATATCAAGTTTTCTTTTTATCTCCTTGATTGAATTTATTGTGCTTTTAAATTTATTTTTGTTCTACCCTATTAATTTTGACTCCTCTCATATACATTTTTCTCTTTTCCTATTTAACCAAAGTTCTCACATCCCTCAGATGCTTCATATTTCTTCTCTGTGAGTTCATCTTTTTTTCCCCTTAAGATTATCAAATGTCTGACCCAGCAGTATGTAAGTGAAGAAGATGGGAGAGGGACAAAAGGGCTTGGAGATTAGCCTTCTTTTGCTGGCACAGTCCTTCCTCATACCCCACCTTTAATCTAAGGCAAATATCACTTACACTTTGCAAGCTCACGTCTCCATCCCAGGCATCTCTAGGACAAGTCAGTCTTCACTATAATTGCTCACTAAAGGAGTCAAAGAACAAAATAGGGGAAGTCTGAGGAAAGAACACATAGAGGCTAGACAGCCCCATGATGACCAAAGGATGAGAACTAACACATTAGAATGGAAAGAAAAAGAGCTCTAGGAAGCCTAACGCTCTCCTCCATTTCAGCTCATATTACCCACCTATCTCTCCTTTCCAATTGCAGTAGAGACATTTCTGGTACATTAGATGTAAGAGAGACAATACTTTTCTTAAGCATAAAGAAATTGGATAGTAGATAACAACTACTTTCAAAATGTTCACCAAATAGATCTGCTTGCTTGAAATTTACACTTGAACCACATTTAAATTTGTCCCTCAGTAAAACAGGTAGACCTAAGGGAATAAAGAATCACGGCCAGAAAAATCACAGCACTATCTTAAAACAAAGTGAACAATCAGTTATGGAGACCTGTTAATTCCAATCTTTAAAATATATCTACAATCTATTCACATATTTCCATTTTCCTTAGATTAATTTAGGCTATTATTCTATTTTACCTGAAATATGATGGCCTCCTAACTCATGTATTTTTTCCCATTCTTCCTATTTATTTTCCACATATCTGCCAGTGAGATCTTTCAAAATCTGCAGGTTTCATCATACCACTATGTTTTCTGAAAACTTTTAATCGCTTCTCTTTGTCCTGAAGTACAAGCTCATAATTCCACTGTGCAATGCCACTTGTTCTAGCCCTTTGGTTTTCTGCCACTGTTATCTCTCCTTGCCCTCTTCACCTTTGTGAATCTAGATTTATTTGGTATCCTCAAATTTTCATTTTCTCCTTTATTTTATTTTCCTTTAACACTCTACTCCTTACTCCCATGGTAATTTCTTACTTATCCCTCAGATTTTAGTTTAAATGAAGGAAGCACTCCATGATGAAAATCTTTATAATATTCCTCACAATGTGAAACAACTATTTTCATTTTTCTCTCTGTCTCATTTTAGAATATACAAATTGCGAAGACAGGGACTCAAACTCATTGTATCCTAAACACCTAGCTTGGTGGCCATAGTCTAGCTAGGTTATATGAATATCAAGGATAGTGAAATGTCCCTCATTATCCCTCTATAATTCTTGTGGCTAGGATTATAATAAAATTGACACAAAACAGATTAACGAGAAAAAAGAAAAAATAATAATTTGTGCATGTAGAGGTCTCATAGAAATGGAAGGGACCTAAGAAGTGGCCAAAGCAGGCAACTTCTATGCTTTTTAGACAAAGAAATAATAAACTTGTGAGGAATTGACAGGACAAAGAAACTTAAGTGTTGGGTGTTCAGTTGCTGAAGAATCTAAAGAAAGTTTGAACTGTAGTAGTAAATTAAAGAAGTAACAAGGTAACTTATTGCTCTGGGGGCTTTTTGGCTTAAATTCCTGATCTCTGACCATAGAGGTGCCCTTCTACTATCAGATTCAGGGAGTGCATCTTTCACATAGGAGACACTTTTTTTTCCTTGCCTTCAGCTAAACATAGAGGATGGTCAATGTCCTTTATGCATTGGCTATTTCTTGAGTAACTGTATTCAAAATAATTAGTATGCCATAGTGTCATATTTTGGGGTGGCCTGCCTTGAGCCCCAACATGAATACATGAAAAAATGAAAGCAAAAACAAAACTTTAGAAGAGTTGTATTGTCCAATAACCATTCTGTGCTTGCCTGCTTATTTTCATTTGTAAGAATGTACATCAGTGAATAAATAAAAAAAAAAAGAGGTCCCAAGCCATGTTTGAAAAAACTAGACATTAAGTATTCATTTCATATCAATAAGATATTATATTAGCCTTTCTGTTCACAGTTCATTTCTTCTTTTGAATACTGCTCGTGTATGGCTGACTCAACTAGAGAAACCATTTTGTCTTTTATAGGAATAGTGGTGTGGCTCATAATTGGCTGAGGATCTCTGGAGGATTCTCCTAAAGTAGTTCACTTCCTAAGCCCCTGTCACCACACAGAGATAATTATTTCTATGATTTATGTGCTTCCAAGAAACCTTTGTTGAAGATAACCTTTTCCAGTCACATGTATTATGTATCTGTTACAGTTATCTTGAGATTTAGAATTTTCCTCTGCTTTCATGGATCTTTTTTGGCTTATTTACAGGTGCGAAAATTGCCTTGATTTTCTTATATAGAGGTCAAATTGTTGCTTTTTTTTTTTTCTCTTCGTTCTGAACAACTTTATGGGTATTCTGACTAGTTTTGGTTGGGTTTTAGAAATGTAAACTCCCTAGCTTTTTGGTTTTTAAAATGCCTAGGCTGTCATATTCTTAAAATATAGTTTAGACTTCTGCCAAATTGTCAATAGAAAAGTAAGAAAAAAAATATTGGTAATCTTTTAAACTTGTGCTTAAAAATTTTTACATAAAATAGCTATTTATATGAACAAACAGTGTTTAAACAAAATATTGTGTTTACATGTAATATTCAAAGTTTGAACTGTTTTGCTATCTCAAGTAAGTATTTAAAATAATATAACAAATCATGTACCTCCAAGGAACCATCTTTGCTTTTATGGCCATTTCCCACAAAATAAAAGAAAATGTCCCTAGCAAATATTGTTTGTAATACACTGAAATTTGAAGGAGTAGTTGGAACAATAACAAGCCATTTGCAGTTTAGTGTTATGGGTATTACTGCTCTACTTTGTAGCCAAAAGAATAAAAAGATATTGCAAAATGCAATTAAAAATAACCTTCTCTTTATGTTTCACATTATCCATGCTGAGATTTCTTTTCTTTCTTTTTTTCCCATCTAATTACAGATGAAGTTGTGTAAATGTGTTGAGTGTAACATTATTTAAGACAATCACTTTATATCAAGGCCTTACAAAATTTATTTTGCCCCATACTTTAATTAATTCAATGGATTGCTTTTATAGAAAATTTAAAATAAAAAACTGAAATTAAATCAACAAAAATTTCTTAAAGAGAAAATAGGAAAATTTGTGGAAAATTCTTAAAGAGATGGGAATATGAGTCTACCTTACCCACCTCCTGAGAACGCTGTGTGCTGGTCAACAAGCAACAGTTAGAACTGGACATGGAACAACAGACTGGTTCCAAATTGGGAAATGAGTACATCAAGGCGGTATATTGTCACCCTGTTTCTTTAACTTATATGCAGAGTACATCATGAGAAATGCTGGGCTAGGGGAAGCCCAAGCCTGAATCAGGATTTCTGGGTGAAATATCATTAACCTCAGATATGCAGATGACACCACCCTTATGGCAGAAAGTGAGGAAGAACTAAAGAGCCTCTTGGTGAAAGTGAAACAGGAGAGTGAAAAAGTTGGCTTAAAACTCAACATTCAGAAAACTAAGATCATGACATATGGTCCCATCACTTCATGGCAAATAGATAGGGAAACACCAGAAGCAGTGACAGACTTTATTTTGTGGGGCTCCAAAATCACTGCAGATGTTGACTGAAGCCATGATATCAAAAGATGCTTGCTCCTTGAAAGATAAAGCTATGACCAACCTAGACAGCATATTAAAAAGCAGAGACATTACTTTGCCAACAAAGGTCCATCTAGTCAAAGCTATAATTTTTCTGGTAGTCATATATGGAAGTGAGAGTTGGACTAGGAAAAAGGCTGAGTGCCGAAGAAATGATGTTTTTGAATGAGGTGTTGGAAAAGGCTCTTGAGAGTCCCTTGGACTACAAGGAGATCCAACCAGTCAATCCTAAAGGAAATAATCCTGAATATTCATTGGAAGGACTGATGCTGAAGCTGAAACTCCAATACTTTGGCCACCTGATGCAAAGAACTGACTCATTGGGAAAAAAAAAAAAAAAAAAACCCTTAAGCTAGGAAAGATTGAAGGCAGGAAGAGAAGGGGAAGGAGGAGGAGGCAGAGGATGAGATGGTTGGATGGCATCACCAACTCTATGGATATGAGTTTGAGTAAGCTCAGAGAATTGGTGATGGACAGGGAAGCTTGACGTTCTGCAGTCCATGGAGTCGCAGAGTCAGACATGAGTGAGTGACTGAACTGACTGAGACTGTATCCCACCAGGCTGCTTCTGTCCATGGAATTCTTTAGGCAAGAATACTGGAGTGGGTACCCATTTCCTTCTCCAGGGGATCTTCCCAACCCAGGGATTGAACCTGGATCTCCTGCATTGCAGGCAGACTCTACTATGTGTATTTATCTATAAACAACACAAATAACATATATACATTAAATGTGTACAGCTATTTGTATATCAATCATACCTTGATAAAGTTGTTAAAAGTTTCTTAGTCATTACTACTTATGTTTCTATTCCTACTATAGAAAGTGGTGTGGAGTTCTAGATTATTTTATCTTAGGGTATTTGACAATAGATTAGGTTTCTTAGGTTTTTAATTTCAGATAAATAATATATTTCTTCTCTAATGCAATATGATCTTATATATTAAGGTCTACCATGCATTGAGAGCCATGGGTAGAACAGTTGGTTTATCCAACATAATTTCTAAATCTTACCTTTTCCTTCTGATAGTAGTAGAAGTATCTTTTCTACAAAGAAAAAGACTGAAATTTGGATGAGGTTAAGTGACAGTCTCAGATTAACACAGGTAATAAGTGGTAATGGTTTTGCAGGGATGACATTTTGATCAGGGTTCATTGTCAGAGAAGAAAAGCTGTCTTTTTTCACTAACTGAACAAATGAGTCTTATCTTAACTATTAACTTGTTGTTTTAAGAAACAATAATAATAAAGATAATCTCAAAATATATAGTATATATGTTACCAAGTAATTTCAAAAATTAATTTTTACTGATCTAGATAATTTTTTGACCATCGCTAAGCATTCATGTATTTCAGAAAAGTTATTATATTAACTCCTAAATTACAAGAAAGAGTAAAATAAATTTAACATGAAAGTTTCAAGGTAAATATAGCTTTTAGTACTCATTTCATTGCTGGTTCTTGATAAATTGTGTCTCAATTACATTCAGTCAATATTTGTTGTTACCATGTATATCCTTATAAATGTGCCTTTATGATTAGTTGCTTGATGTTCTTTTTTGGAAATTAATGTACTGTACTTCGACTAAAAAAGAAAATAACTTCCTAAATATAAATAAATATAAAAATAAAAGTTTTTAAATAATTTGTGTCTTTAAATTTAGCTAGAAAAAAATTATATGTAGTATAGCCAATAAATGTATTATAACCAAAGTTCCAAACTTTCTATTAGTGAAAAATTTAACCCTTTGTGCCACATTAGGAAAACTGTCTTAATTTAATAAAATATGCCAAACACTAGCAAACTGCTGCTAAGACATACAGTTCTAAAAAGAGTACTTAATTTTATATGCATACACATATGGCTGACAGTTATTTTTGCTACTGGTAGAAAATAAAAATTTTCCCCAAAATCAAGTATAGTAAGTGCTATTGACACTAGTATAGTGCCAAATTGAACCTTAGCCATCTTAAAGTTAACATTCCATGTTTAACATTATAAGGCTCGGGGCATGTAATTATTTGCAGTTTTCTGGAACTCAGCATTTAACCTAGTGCTTTGGGAGAGTGTTAGGCTCAAGTCAAGAATTTACCTAAAGGAGGAGGAAGACAGCTGCATGGCACAAGCACAGGCATCTCTTGAGTCTTGCTTTCTGCTTGTCCTTAGGTGTGAGATACTCTCCTATGAAGAGTTCAAAAGAAATTTTGTGTGTGAAGAAATGCCATGGAAAATTCTTAAAGCTGATCTTTATTGGGAATTTTGAGATAAAAGAGAATGTTAACATTGTTCTTAGTTGCTCAATTGTGTCTGACTCTTTGCAACCCTGTGGACTGTAGCCCACCAGGCTCTTCTCCATGGGATTTCTCCAGGCAAGTACCCTCCACTATGGGATCTTCCCAACCCAGGGATCGAACCCAGGTCTCCCACATTGAAGTACCCTCCACTATGGGATCTTCCCAACCCAGGGATCGAACCCAGGTCTCCCACATTGCAGATGGATTCTTTACCATCTGAGTCGCCATAAATGACAGTGTTCGTGAACTTAAGAATATGGCAGAATGTGGGGACTTTATCATTTTAGAATATTCATGGCTTCAGTTTGATAAGATCATAAAAATACTCTGTGTAATAACCTGTTGGGTATCTCTGACCCCATATCTTACTAGCTTTGAGTGACCCTAGGCAAGTCACTTAAATTTTCCTTAACTCAATTCCTTGCTTTCTATTAAAAAAAAAAAAAAATTTCCCTGTTTTACGTGTTTTGTAACTTTTAGTGATTTATAATATTTTAAAATTTTCTAATTTCTTTGCTAAGTGTCTCAAACGTTTTATTTTTCACAAGATTAAAAAAAAATTCTAGAATATGCTTCACAGTTTCAAGATTCCACTGCTGCTACTGCTGCTGTTAAGTGACTTCAGTCGTGTCTGACTCTGTGAGACCCCATAGACGGCAGCCCACTAGACGGCAGCCCACTAGGCTTCCCCGTCCCTGGGATTCTCCAGGCAAGAACACTGGAGTGGGTTGCCATTTCCTTCTCCAATGCATGAAAATGAAAAGTGGAAGTGAAGTCGCTCAGTTATGTCCAACTCTTAGTGATCCCATGGACTGCAGCCTACCAGGCTCCTCCGGCCATGAGATTTTCCAGGCAAGAGTACAGGAGTGGGGTGCCATTGTCTTCTCCTCAAGATCCCACACTTCACATTAAATTTTCCCAACACTAAGGTATCTAATCATAATAAAATGTTAATGTAAAACTCTGTCATCTGGAATCATATCTAATGTGATTTTACAAATAAGATAGAAAATGTCCATATTCTGTCCTATAATGTGAATTATCTGTCAGGTAATAAAGACTTACTGATCAGTGGCTTTATATTTATAAGAGAAAAAGTGTGACTCTAGTCATATTTATGTGATACTGGAAACTTGACCCTTTCCCCATGTGATTCAAATTTATATCTTTATTTATAAGTATGTACCAGTATCTCCTGTCTAAGATATAGTAATTCCCTGCCACTTGATAAGGTTTGTCTTTGATCCTGTGAAAATATTAGTTTACTTCTTCTGACATATACCCCAGAATTCACCATTAAATACTATTTGGCCCAGCACTCACTAGCAGGCCTGTTGCTGGAGTTAGTTATGATGCAATTGCATCTCTTTGTTATGTGCTTTCTTGGAAAAGGATCCAACATTTGCCATAGCCAGTTTCTGCTCTCATCTCCTGAATTCAATTCAGCATTAAATGAGGCTGAGGGAGAGAGCTAACAGTGGGCTAACCAGTCCCATCAAAAGTGAGCAGAACTAGAATGTCAAGACCTGCCACTGTATGATTAGGTGACTTTGAGAATTATGGATGATGTTAGAAATGATTCTAGTAATAAGGTTATAATGCTTTCTAATAATCCAATATTTAAGATTTCAACTATTGTATATTATATACATTTGTATTATTAATGACAATATAATATTTTAATTTTAACCATCTTTCAGAAGACTAAAATAGTCTTACTTTTAGAGACATCTCTATGTGTTGATTTAAATATATGAATATTTAGGCAACATGAGATTTTGACTTGTCCTTGAAGTTAGATTTTAAGCATTGATAGATTCAGTTCAGTTCAGTTCAGCTGCTCAGTTGTGTCTGACCCTTTGCGACCCCATGAAATGCAGCACACCAGCCCTCCCTGTCCATCACCAACTCCTGGAGTTCACTCAAACTCACGTACATTGAGTTGGTGATGCCATCCAGCCATCTCATCCTCTGTCATCTCCTTTTCCTCCTGCCCCCAATCCCTCCCAGCATCAGAGTCTTTTCCAATAAGTCAACGCTTCGCATGAGGTGGCCAAAGTACTGGAGTTTCAGCTTTAGCATTATTCCTTCCAAAGAACACCCAGGACTGATCTCCTTTAGAATGGACTGGTTGGATCTCCTTGCAGTCCAAGGAACTCTCCAGAGTCTTCTCCGACACCACAGTTCAAAAGCATCAATTCTTCAGCGTTCAGCTTTCTTCACAGTCCAACTCTCATATCCATACATGACCACAGGAAAAACCATAGCTTTGACTAGATGGACCTTTGTTGGCAAAGTAATGTCTCTGCTTTTCAATATGCTACTAGGTTGGTCATAACTTTCCTTCCAAGGAGTAAGCATCTTTTAATTTCATGGCTGCAGTCACCATCTGCAGTGATTTTGGAGCCCCCCAAAATAAATTCTGACACTGTTTCCCCTGTTTCCCCATCTATTTCCCATGAAGTGATGCCTTTTCTAAAACCAGCTTGAACATCTGGAAGTTCACGGTTCACGTATTGCTAAAACCTGGCTTGGAGAATTTCCAGCAGCTAAATGCTAGTTAATACCACTCCTTATAAACAAAAATCTGCACTGGAGTTAAATAATTTTTTCAACATGCCATCTTTTTGGATTTTGACTCTGTTAGAAGTCCATCATATAAGTATTTGATGTTCAAGAGAATAATATTTTTATCACTACAGTGTTGAAATAATTTAGCAACTAGGCTTTGGAACTTAGAACAAATCCTGACAAGATCAGAGTAATATTTGTCCCCTTGGAATATTGGTCAAGAAAAATATAACACACTGCCTTGTCACATCTCAGTAGAACAATGCTCCTGCCCTTTCTACCAGCTAGTGATCTGAGTTAGAAAAATATCTTGAGGTATAAAATTCATATTTAAGATTCAAAGTGATACATTTCTTAGGTATGGATAAAACTCTCTAAAGACTTATCCACTTTTGTAGTTAAAGCTTTATACATTGTTTGAGGAACTTAACCCTGTATTTGTTCAACAAATACTTAAGGATTACATACTGTATAGCAGGCACTGAGATGTAATGGTATTGGAGTATACAAGTATTACCTGCATCTCAGTGAAATCAAATAAGTGAATTTTGGGGGGAATTTTTCTGTGTGAGGAGGTATCCTTGAGTCCAGTTCTAGTCTTTTTCTTCTTTTTAATTTAAAATTTTATTTATTTATTTATTTATTTTTGACTGTGCTGGGTCTTTGTTCCTGTACGTGGGCTTCTCACTGAGGTGAGTTACCCTGTGGCAGAGCACAGCTCTAAGCATGCAGACTTCAGTAGTTGTGGTAGGTTGGCTTAGTTGCTGTGCATGTGGGATCTTCCTGGATCAGGAATCAAACTCATGTCCCCTAATTTGGCAGGAGGATTCTTAACCACTGGATCACCATGGATTTCCAAGTCCTAGTCTCTCTAAAGCTATTTTAATGAAGGTTTTCACATCCACAGTTTTTATTGATTTAAAGATACACTATTGATTTTGGAAAAGGAACATAGAAAGGACGCTTCAAGATAATATGGGGCTGAAAATGGTAGTGTTTGTGTTTGTAGTAGTGTTTGGAATAGTAAATGTGTGGTTCTATCTATGTTGTTGAAAAAATACTATTTCCATGGTTTCCAAAGCATGGTTTTAGTTCTTCTCACAGAGAATAATTAACAGTAACTTAATTATAGGTGAGAATCCTCCAAAGTACCTGAATAGGTTTCACAGTAAAATATGTCAATTTGAAGGCATCTCACCACTTGCTTTTAGTGACTGCTTTGAGAAGTCCTTTGGCCACCTGATGTGAAGAACAGACTCATTTGATAAGACCATGATGCTGGGAAAGATTGAAGGTGGGAGAAGGGGATGACAGAGGATGAGATGGATGACAGAGGATAAGATGGTTGGATGGTATCACTGACTCAATGGATATGAGTTTGAGTAAACTCCAGGAGTTGGTGATGGGCAGGGAGGTCTGGCATGCCACAGTCCATGGAGTCACAAAGAGTCAGACACAACTGAGCTACTGAACTGAACTGAACTTGAGAAGAGGTCTTTGCCTAAGGAGCTGGTTACCTATGAACTCAATAATGCTTCCAACAGCAGCCAAGGATCTGATTCTGGGAGCTATCACTGCCTCTTCTCAAATCTGTGACTACAGCTTCCTGATTAGAATAAATGCATTGGTACATAAGTTCCTCCAAGACTTCTCTGTTATTCTTTCAAACTCTTGATATACCAAAATCCCAACTGAACTCTGTGTTTCAGGCCAGATTTGAAGGATAACTCTCTTGTGTTTTATGATAGAAGAAAACAATTTGGATAGCATATTTTTTCTAACCCTTGACATATTTTCTTTACTTATTTGAATGTATTTATTGTAGATTCTTTAAATACTTTGTCATCTAAATATATTATCAGAATCAACTTGGAATCTCATTCTTTTGTATATTCTGAATATAGATTGTACTTTCTAATTTCTTTGTATATCTACTGAGATTTAGTTGAAATTGAGCATTATAAATAATATCAATGTATTTCCAACTTGAAATATGATCTGTGGCATATTTTACTGGCAAGTAAAATGTAATTTTATTCTGGTATTTTCTGAAACTATAACTAGGGAGACTAGACAGTGCCCTTAGTTCCAGAAAGACACTATCAAAATTAGAATTCCTCTGGTTTCCCTCTGCCTAGGACATTTCACAGAGCCTTTAAATAATAGAATTGTTTTAATTTTTTTATTTGGTTTATAATTGTTATTTGTAGAAATCACAGCCACTCACTATTCTGCCATTACAATAAGTATTCCTGCTCTTTCATTTATATTCATAGGTTTTTCACTATTAGGACTCAGACATGAATGCATGAATTCACTGAATAGAATTAAAATAGAAAAGGCAACTACTGGTAGCTACTATTTTCAGAATTGTCCCTGCATTCTGAAGGCTGTCTGTATATTTGAATCAAGCCTGTTCCCACTATTCTTTTGATGAATTATTTCCCAGAAATCACCACTGTCCCTCTGCAATAAACTCCTGACAGGTTAGTTGGCTTCTTCCAGTCAGTTACTAATAGTAAGCCTTAAAGGAAAATATAATGTAGTTACTCTACTTTGTTTTCATATCACGTAAGCCTAGATAAGGTAAGCTTTTTAGATGTAATTGCTAGGCCAGTAGAATCTTTCATCTTTCTTTTTTTCTTGTTTTTTTTTTTTTTTTTCTGAAAGAGGGTTGAAATTTCTAGGTTGTTTTACTTTTGTCTGATACTCACAGAAAAAATAACTTTTAAACTTACGTAGTTAGTCATTGAATTAGTGAGTGACAGAAATATTTCTTTTAATAAATATCCTTTTGGCTAAAAACTTTATATTGGAAAATGAAAGATTAAAACATTTTTCTTTCTTTTTCAATATGGGAAGATACACTGCTGCTTTGGTATTTCCAGAGAAAGAGAAGCACAAAAGATGCTGTTCTTGTGATTTTTTTTTCTGTTAGATCTCTTTAGAGATTTTAAAAGGCAAATGTTAGGGATAAGAGCCCATGCAGAGGCAAGGTATCATAAAGGACATGGCTGACTCCAGGCGTACACCAGCTGTGCAAACATCATTTCTGCTGCAGATAATAGTGTAGATCACTACAGATATTTTAAACAGCACTACCTATCATAATGAACATTGGATTTTTCAGAAACAATATATTAGTAACAAAAGATTTTAAAAATCTCATGATTCAGTAAATATACTTCAGGATTCAGTAAGTACTTGAATGTGAATTAAATTATTGAATAAAAATATGATTTTTAAACTGCATATTTTATTACATCTATTATATTACATGTATATTATGTGACATCTATTATATCATTTTATTACATGTGAGAGTTAAATGTATTTTAACAAATACAGTGCTTCTTTTTATAGACTTTGTAATAACATTTTAGAAGACATCACCTCATATAAACACAAGTGTTTCTTAAAACATCAAACCATTCTACAAATCTTTAAAAATACAGTTTCAAGGGGAAAAAATTGAATTTCCTCCTTCAGATCCTTGCCTTCACTTTCAAGGCTAATGGCCACTGAAGTACCATGAGCTCTGCTCATTCAGATCAGATTGATGCTCAAGCCACAGTGCACCTTCTGCAGGCTCCTCACAGGGTTATAGCTCTATGCATCCTGGGCTCCTCCATCACTTACACGGCAGCAACTCTTATAGCTGCCTTGGGAGAAGGTGAGCTTGTACTTTATATCTCTTTCCTTGAAGCAAAAACAATGTTTCAGAGGTAGGCTGAAGATAAGAACTAAATAGAAAGGTTCATTAATACATCTTTTTAAAACCCAGTGCATCCACTTCTAGTTATAGGATATCCCATATTGTATGAATAATAGTTCCTTAAATCTTAAAATTAACACAAAGAAGATTTCATTTCCAAATAGATAAACAGGTAATACCCTTGGAGAAGGAAATGGCAAACGACTCCAGCATTCATGCCTGGGAAATACAACGGACAGAGGAGCCTGGCAGGCTACAGTTCATGGGGGCACCAAAGAATCAGACATGATTCTTAGTGACTAAACAACAACAAAGCAGATAATTAAACATTTGTCTTAGATTCCACCTCATAGACAAAATCTCCAACAGTATATTTCTTATATTATTAATATCCTCAAATATTCTTTTTCTTTGTAATTGAACAAACAGTCCACCTATATATTCCATGGACTGTATAGTCCACGGGGTCGCAAAGAGTCAGACACTACTGAGAGGCTTTCACACTTCATTTATATATCCAGTTGAGGTTAAGAGTTGCTGTCTTCAGTATGTGAGAAGATTCCATCCTTCTTTCAAGTATTTTATTTTTATTATTCCTCTACTTTTGACCCTTAGTAACCATGATTTTAGAATTAATATTTTGACTCGTGTGAAAAAAAATGATGCTTGCCATAAAATACTGCAAATATTCAAATACCTCTGCTTAAAGATAATGATTCTGCCAATGCATTATTTGTGTTTGGTGGGCGACAGTAGTGCATGCTTCCATTGACTATTTCCTTTGTTGATCAAATAGATATAGGCTCAAGATGTTTAAGAGCTGAGGATTGCCTGTGACATGTGGATTTTTATATGCTAAATTAAAATATTTCTGAGTCATCAAGAAGAATAAATAAAAGGGAATGTAAGTTTTCCCATTTCAATATGTTTCTTTGCTTTTTAATTGACCAATAATTTATTTAGACAAGTATACATGGACCCAAAGGGCTTCCCAGGTGGCTCAGTGGTAAAGAATCCACCTGCCAATGAAGGAGACAAGGGAAATGCAGATTTAATCTCTGGGTTGGGAAGCTCTCAGGAGAGATCTGGAGGAGAAAAATGGCAACCAACTCCAGTATTCTTGCTGGATAATCCCATGGCCAGAGGAATCTGATAGGATAAGTCCATGGGGTGGCAAAGAGTTGGACACAACTAAGAACACGCTCACATGGACTCAAAACTCTCCAGTTATTATATCAGCATGGTATTCAAAAACAGATGAAATTTAGTTCCATTATTAGTAGAGTCTCTAAAGGACTGTCTCTGAGATCTTCTCTCAAATTGACGTAAGCCCGAGTTCTACTCCATTGACCATAGTCATATGTTATTATGAAAATGTCTAATTTTAAAAGAATAAACATTTATAAAATCCAAGCAGATAAATGCTGGACTTCAGATTTATAGTACTGTTAGATTTGAATGATTAATAAAAATTCTGAAAGTGAATATTTTGTTTTAATACTAAATTCCATTTATATGTAAAATGTTGTAAAAGAAAAGGGATTTTGCATATCTTGGGGTCCTGAGCATACTGATTTTTTAAAATATCTGCAAGCTGTAAATGAAATCAACATTATATGATGAAAATAAAGCTGATGAAATGGACAAAGCATCTGAAATAGTGGAAATGCCTGATGCTTTGCCATGTCTATTTTGTTTCATTTAAACATATTAGTATCCAGAGTTTCTTAAAAATGTGTTATTTTTATCTCCATCCAAGTGTTAGGGAAGAAGAGTGATTTTGTTTACTCCCAGGTGGCTTGAATTTGATTTGAACTCACAGCAGAGTTTGCACTGATGAATAGCTTTTCATTGAACATGAATAAATTGAGAAATTCAGATTAGTCAGCCACTTTTTCTTTATAATTTAAGTTTCAGAGAAGAAGCATTTAGCAAAAATAGAACACAAAGTGTTGTGCAGTTGATGAATTGCACCTGATTACTAGCTGAATTAATAAAATTATTAATGAACAAGACACTGAAGCTTTCTTTCAGAGTAGCTAAGAAAAATGATTGTTTTAAGGAAACAAAGAAGAAAAAAAAGCATTGGCATAAAAAAAGAGCAAGTGTTTTGTTTAATTAACATCAGACTGACATGATGTTAAAGGCAGATGTAAGCTGTCAGACACGTTTCTTCTCATTATGTACTTTATTTTTTGCTTTGTAGGTGCCTTAATTACTAAATATCTATAACAGTTTAAATCAAAATTCAAGACATTCCCCTTCTCTTTATTCATGTATATATTGTGTTGTTCAGTTGTTAAGTCGTGTCCAACTCTTTGCAAGCCCATGGACTGTAGTAAGCCAGACTTCCCTGTCCTTCATTATCTCCCGGAGTTTGCTTAAACTCATGTCCATTGAGCCAGTGATGCTATCCAAACATTTCATCCTCTGTTGCCTCCTTCTCCTGCCCTCAGTCTTTCCCAGTATCACCATCTGTATACACACACACACACACACACACACACACACACACATATGTATGTATGTATGTATATATATATATATATATGGATATGGATATATATGAACTGAGTTACTAAGTCGTGTCCAACTCTTGCACCACATGGACTATGGTCAGCCAGGCTCCTCTGTCCATGGGATTGTCCAGGCAACGATACTGGAGTGGCTTGCCATTTCCTTCTCCAGGGTATCTTCCCGACCCAGGAATAGAAGCTGGGGCTCCTGCATTGCAGGCAGATTCTTTAACGACTGCGCTACAAGGCAAGCCCTAGATATCTATGAAGTGAAGTGAAGTGAAGTCACTCAGTCATGTCCGACTCTTTGCGACCCCATGGACTGTATGTAGCCTGCCAGGTTCTACCATCATTGGATTTTCCAGGCGAGAACACTGGAATGGGTTGCCATTTCCTTCTCCAGGAGATCTTCCCGACCCAGATATTGAACCCGGGTCTCCCGCATTGTAGGCAGACGCTTTACCGTCTGAGCCACCAGGGAAATCTAGATATGTATGAACATATATTAAAATAAAATGTGTATATATATATATATATATACATATATATATATATATACACACACACACACTTATGCATATATATATTTAAATGTCCTCTACTTTATATAGAGCTCATCTCTTTAAAGGTGTTAGTTTTATATGACTACATAAGGATGATGTTATCCTTAGATAGGAGTGATTATTTAGAAAGTTTTAATTTTATTTTACAGAAAAATTTTCTAAGTGTCCCAAACTTAACAGAAAATTGGTATCTGTAACAAGTTCTTGAACTGATCTTTTGTTTAATTATATTTATTTCAGTTCAGTCCAGTTCAATTGCTCAGTCATGTCTAACACTTTGCGACCCCATGGACTGCAGCATGCTAGGCTTCCCTGTCAGTCACCAATTCCCAGAGCTTGCTTGAACTCATGTCCATCGACTCAGTGATGCCATCCAGCCATCTCATCCTCTGTCATCCCCTTTTCCTCTCACCTTCAGTCTTTCCCAGCATCAGGGTATTTTACAAAGAGTCAGTTCTTCGCATAGGTGGCCAAAGTATTAGAGCTTCAGCTTCAGCATAAGTCCTTTCAATGAATATTCAGGACTGATTTCCTTTAGGATTGACTGGTTGAATCTCCTTGCTGTCCAAGGGACTCTCAAGAGTCTTCTCCAACACCAAAGTTCAAAAACATCAGTTCTTTGGTGCTCAGCCTTCTTTATGTTCCAACTCTCACATCCACACATGACCACTGGAAAAACTGTAACTTTGACTAGATGGACCTTTGTCGTCAAAGTAATGTCTCTGCTTTTAAATACGCTTTCTAGTTTTGTCATAGCTTTTCTTCCAAGGAGCAAGTATATTTTAATTTCATGGCTGCAATCACCATTTGCAGTGATTTTGGAGCCCAAGAAAATAAAGTCTCTCACTGTTTCCATTGTTTCTCCATCTATTTGCCATGGAATGATGGGATTAGATGCCATGATCTTAGTTTTTTGAATGCTGAGTTTTAAGCCAGCCTTTTCACTCTCCTCTTTCACTTTCATCAAGAGACCTTTTTGTTCCTCTTCACTTTTAGCCATAAGGGTGGTATCATCTGTGTATCTGAGGCTATTGACATTTCTACCAGAAATCTTGACTCCAGCTTGTGCTTCATCCAGCCCAATATTTCACATGATGTACTCTGCATATAAGTTAAATAAGCAGGGTGACAATATACAACTTTGATGTACTCCTTTCCCAGTTTGGAACCAGTCTGTTGTTTCATGTCCATTTCTAGCTGTTGCTTCTTGACCTGATTTCTCAGGAGGCAGATAAAGTGGTCTGTTATTCCCTTCTCTCCAAGAATTTTCCACAGTTTGTTGTGAGCTATACAGTCAAAAGCTTTGGCATAATTGATAAAGCAGAAGTAGATTTTTTTCTGGAATTTCCTTCCTTTTTCTATGATCCAATGGGTGTTGGCAGTTTGATCTATGGTTCCTCTGCCTTTTCTAAATCCAGTTTGTACATCTGAAAGTTCACAATTCATGTAATGTTGAAGCCTGGCTTGTATAATTTTGAGTATTACTTGCTACTGTGTGACATGAGTGAAATTGAGTGGTAGTTTATCATTATTTGCATTACCCTTCTTTGGGAATGGAATGAACACTGACTTTTTCCAGTCCTGTGGCCACTGCTGAGTTTTCCAAATTTGCTGGCCTATTGAGTGCAGCACTTTCACAGCATCATCTTTTAGGATTTGAAAGAGTTCAACTGGAATCCCATCACCTCCACTAGCTTTGTTCATAGTGATGCTTCCTAAGGCTCACTTGACTTCACATTCCAGAATGTCTGGCTCTAGGTGAGTGATCACACTATCATGGCTATCTGGGTCATGAAGATCTTTTTGTATAGTTCTTCTGTGTATTCTTGCCACCTCTTCTTTATACCTTCTGTTTCTGTTAGGTCCATATCATTTCTGTCCTTTATTGTGCCCATTTTTACATGAAATGTTCCCTCGGTATTTCTAATTTTCTGGAAGAGATCTCTAGTCTTTCCCATTCTATTGTTTTCCATTTCTTTGCATTGATCACTGAGGAAGGCTTTTTTAATCTTTCCTTGCTATTCTTTGGAACTCTGCCTTCAGATGGGTATATCTTTCCTTTTCTCCTTTGCCTTTAGCTTTTCTTCTTTTCTCAGCTATATGTTAGGCCTCCTCAGACAACCATTTTGCTTTTTTTGCATTTCTTTGTCTTGTGGATACTTTTGATCACTGCCTCCTGTACAATGTCACAAACCTCCATCCTTA
Source organism: Ovis canadensis (assembly GCF_042477335.2). Lineage (NCBI taxonomy): Eukaryota > Metazoa > Chordata > Mammalia > Artiodactyla > Bovidae > Ovis > Ovis canadensis. The sequence goes on along the minus strand of NC_091246.1, from coordinate 78,655,177 downwards.
GTTCTTCAGGCACTCTGTCTACCTGATCTAATCCCTTGAATCTATATGTCACCTCCACTGTATAATCATAAGGGATTTGATTTAGGTCATACCAGAATGACCTAGTGGTTTCCCCACTTTCTTCAATTTAAGTCTGAATTTTGCAATAAGCAGTTCATGATTGGAGCCACAGTCAGGTCCTATTCCTGTCTTTGCTGACTGTATAGCACTTCTCCATCTTTGGTTTCGAAGAATATCATCAATCTGATATTGGTATTTGTCATCTCCTGTAATTGTTGGAAGATGGTGTTTGCTGTGACCAGTGCATTCTCTTGGCAAAACTTTCTTGGCCTTTGCCCTCCTTCATTTTTACTCCAAGGCTAAATTTTCCTCCTACTCCAGGTTTCTTCTTGACTTCCTGCTTTTGCATTCCTCTCCCCTATGATAAAAAGAACATCTTTTTTTTTTTTCTCTCGGTATTAGTTCTAGAAGCTCTTAGGTCTTCATAGAAATGTTCAAATTCAGCTTCTTTGGTATTAGTGGTTGGGGTATAGACTTGGATTCCTGTGATATTGAATGGTTTGCCCTGGAAACAAACCGAGATAATTTTGTTGTTTTAGAGAGTGCATCCGAATACTGAATTTTGGACTTTTTCATTGAATATGCAGGCTACTCCATTTCTTCTAAGGGATTCTGGCCCACAGTAGTAAACATAGAATAGCAAAGAGAGGTGAGAAAGCCTTCCCCGGTGATCAATGCAAAGAAATAGAGGAAAGCAATAGATTGGGAAAGAGTAGAGATCTCTTCAAGAGAATTAAAGATACCAAGGGATCATTTTGGTAAAGATGGGCACAATAAATAACAGAAATGTAAGACCCTAACAGAACAGAAGATATTAAGTAGAGTTTCAAGAATATATGGAAGAACTATATAAAAATGACCTTAATAATCCAGATAACCATGACGGTGTGATTACTTACCTAGAGCCAGACATCCTGGAGTGTGGTGTCAAGTGGGCCTTAGGAAATATTACTACAAAGTTAGTAGGAGGGATAGAATTCCAGTTGAACTACTTCAAATCCTACAAAAATGATGCTGTTAAAGTACTGCATTCAATATGGCAGCAAATTTGGAAAAGTCAGCAGTGGCCTCAGGACTGGAAATGTTCAGTTTTCAATCCAATCCCAAAGATTTACAATGCCAATGAATGTTTAAACTACCACACAATTACACTCGTTTCACATGCTAGCAAGGAAATGCTCAAAATCCTTGAAGCTAGGCTTCTACTGTATGTGAACCAAGAACTTCCAGATATACAAGCTGGATTAATAAAAGGCAGAGAAACCAGAGGTCAAATTGCCAACATCCATTGGATTATCGAAAAAGCAAGGAAATTCCAGAAAAATATCTGCATTTGCTTCGTTGCCTACACTAAAACCTTTGATTGTATGGATCATAATAAACTATGGAACATTTTTAGAGATGGAAATACCAGACCACCTTACCTGCCTCCTGAGAAACCTGTATGCAGGTCAAGAAGCAACAGTTAGAAGTGCACATGAAACAACAAACTGGTTCAAATTGGGGAAGGAGTACATCAAGGCTGTGTATTGTGAACTTACTTATTTAACTTATACGCAGAGTTCATCATGTGAAATGCTATGCTGGATGAAGCTCAAGATGGAATCAAGCTGCCAGGAGAAATGTTGATAACCTCAGATATCAAGATGATAGCACCCTAATGACAGAAAGTAAAGAGGAGCTATAGAACCCCTTGAGGAAGGTGAAAGAGAATGAAAAAAAACTGGCTTAAAACTCAGCATTCAAAAAACTAAGATCTTGGCATCTCATCCCATCATCACTTCATGACAAATAGAAGGGGAAAAATGGAAACAGGATTTTCTTGTCTTCCAAAATCACCACAGACAGTTACTGAAGCCACGAAATTAAAAGACATTTGCTCCTTGGAAAACAAACTGTGGCAAACCTAAATAGCATATTAAAAAGCAGAGACATCACTTTGATGACAAAGGTCCATCTAGTCAAAGCTATGATTTTTCCTGTAGTCATGTGCTGTTGTGAGATTTGGACCATAAAGAAGGCTGAGCACTGAAGAATTGATGCTTTCAAAATGTGGTGTTGGAGAAGACTCTAGAGTCTCTTGGACAGCAAGGAGGTCAAACCAATTAAATGAAATCAATTCTGAGTATTCATTGGAACAACTCATGCTGAAGCTGAAGTCCAATACCTTGGACACCTGAGGTGAAGAGCAGACTCATTGGGAAATTCCCTGATGCTGGGAAAGATTGAGGGAAGGAGGAGAAGGAAGCAACAGAGAATGAGATGGTTGGATGGCATCACTACTCAATGACATGAGTTTGGGCAGACTCCAGGCGATAGTGAAGGACAGGGAAGCCTGTAGTGCTGCAGTTCATGGGGTCACAAAGATTCAAACATGGCTAAGAGACTGAACAACAACAAAGTCTTTATTATTGTGATATTGAATGTGACTATAATACATTATTAATTTTAGAGCACTAAATCTTTTGCGATTTCAACTTTTTCATGTTTGACAACTAAGCAAAATATTTTACTTGCACAGTTTTATAAATAAAATAGGAGATCATTATAAAACAAATCCACTTATTTACTTTCCACACAAAGTATTTTCTATATTTGACATTTTATCATATTCCCAATATGTAATTCTATTTTAACATAGAAAACTTAGAAGTTATTATGTTTTAGCAATTTTTAAGTTAGAATTTTATAATTACTAAAATCCATGATGTCAGGCCCTCACTGAAGAGAAACATTTATTTGAAACCTTGAAGATGACACTTGGCAAATAAAAATAGAAACTTAAATGTGAAAGGATTAGCTCAAATGTTACTCTCAGACAAATGCAAGACATAATAGCCCAGTCACAGGGTGGTAATCTTTTAAGCTGTGTAATTCAAGGCCCCTGGTCAGGACTGGGGCTCTTGCACTGAGATTCCCAAACTGAGTTTCTATTTCTGTAGGTACCAGACCCTGAGAATCCTTTTAGAACTGTGAGATTTGCCATGGCTGCTTGCTGTACGTGTTATTCAGACCTTCAAAGATGAGAGGATTTTATTCCTTCTTTTATTATCCTTTGTCAATTTTGACCAATTCAGCTTAACTTGTAGATCCAGCAGTTCAAATCCATCAGTCAGATGCATGTTATTAAGTATGTATTCTTTTTTGTTCAACCTAATCCCATGATCCCTTCCAAGCTCAGTGGATTTTACCAGGTTTTCTGTTATCCTTCACATTTGTAAAACATGTAAATCATCAGAAATGGTCTGAAGATGTTATATATTATGAAGTTATATGTTATGTATAAGTGTGCATATATACACATAATATATGTAATCCTATATTGCATATTATTTTGAGTATTTCTATTTGAATATCATATTTCATGTAAATCTATGATTCCCTCATCCAGCTAACTGTATAATTACTTCTATATATATAAGGATAGCACAAATCACACATAGTAGTTTCCTTTGTATTTTATACAAGCCTAGTGAAGAAAATCAAAATGGTAACGTGGATTCAAATGTATATAGTGGTCCTACAGTGTATTCAAATAGATATTACATGATAGTTATTTGTAAAATAAGGTTTTTCTGATAGATTTGAACAATTTCAGTGGAAGCACTTTAAATGTATTGCATTGATGTCAAACCTTGTGTGGTAGGTCATGAAACAACCAATTTGGAAAACACTTGGTTACAAGCAATAAATAATTCAGGTAAAGAATCATAAAAATATATGGTCAAGTTAATTGATTGGTCCAATAAATTGCAGTCATTTTCATACTTAAAGTATTCAGTCTCAGGAGCCACTTGAAGCCATTTAACTTAAGCACTAAAATAGATTCGTAGATTTTTTTTTTTTAGTTTTTTATTTTTTACATTTTAAATTCTTTAATTCTTACATGCATTCCCAAACATGAACCCCCCTCCCACCTCCCTCCCCATAACATCTTTCTGGGTCATCCCCATGCACCAGCCCCAAGCATGCTGCATCCTGCGTCAGACATAGACTGGCGATTCAATTCACATGATAGTATACATGTTAGAATGTCATTCTCCCAAATCATCCCACCCTCTCCCTCTCCCTCTGAGTCCAAAAGTCCGTTATACACATCTGTGTCTCTTTCCCTGTCTTGCATACAGGGTCGTCATTGCCATCTTCCTAAATTCCATATATATGTGTTAGTATACTGTATTGGTGTTTTTCTTTCTGGCTTACTTCACTCTGTATAATCGGCTCCAGTTTCATCCATCTCATCAGAACTGATTCAAATGAATTCTTTTTAACGGCTGAGTAATACTCCATTGTGTATATGTACCACAGCTTTCTTATCCATTCATCTGCTGATGGACATCTAGGTTGTTTCCATGTCCTGGCTATTATACAGTGCTGCGATGAACATTGGGGTACATGTGTCTCTTTCAATTCTGGTTTCCTCGGTGTGTATGCCCAGAAGTGGGATTGCTGGGTCATAAGGTAGTTCTATTTGCAATTTTTTAAGGAATCTCCACACTGTTCTCCATAGTGGCTGTACTAGTTTGCATTCCCACCAACAGTGTAGGAGGGTTCCCTTTTCTCCACACCCTCTCCAGCATTTATTGCTTGCAGATTTTTGGATCGCAGCCATTCTGACTGGTGTGAAGTGGTACCTCATTGTGGTTTTGATTTGCATTTCTCTAATAATGAGTGATGTTGAGCATCTTTTCATGTGTTTGTTAGCCATCCGTATGTCTTCTTTGGAGAAATGTCTATTTAGTTCTTTGGCCCATTTTTTGATAGGGCCGTTTATTTTTCTGGAGTTGAGCTGCAGAAGTTGCTTGTATATTTTTGAGATTAGTTGTTTGTCAGTTGCTTCATTAGCTATTATTTTCTCCCATTCAGAAGGCTGTCTTTTCACCTTGCTTATATTTTCCTTTGTTGTGCAGAAGCTTTTAATTTTAATTAGATCCCATTTGTTTATTTTTGCTTTTATTTCCAGCATTCTGGGAGGTGGATCATAGAGGATCCTGCTGTGATTTATGTCTGAGAGTGTTTTGCCTATGTTCTCCTCTAGGAGTTTTATAGTTTCTGATCTTACATTTAGATCTTTAATCCATTTTGAGTTTATTTTTGTGTGCGGTGTTAGAAAGATTTGTAGATTTTATAGAGATGAAATGAAAGGATGTGATTATCATTGTTCTCTGTTCTATATTTTATAGCCCCTTAAGGGCTGTATATTGTCACCCTGCTTATTTAACTTCTATGCAGAGTACATCATGAGAAACGCTGAGTTGGAGGAAGCACAAGCTGGAATCAAGATTGCCGGGAGAAATATCAATAACCTCAGATATGCAGATGACACCACCCTCATGGCACAAAGTGAACAGGAGCTAAAAAGCCTCTTGATGAAAGTGAAAGTGGAGAGTGAAAAAGTTGGCTTAAAGCTCAACATTCAAAAACGAAGATCATGGCATCCGGTCCCATCACTTCATGGGAAATAAATGGGGAAACAGTGGAAACAGTGTCAGACTTTATCTTTTTGGGCTCCAAAATCACTGCAGATGGTGACTGCAGCCACGAAATTAAAAGATGCTTACTCCTTGGAAGGAAAGTTATCACCAACCTAGATAGCATATTCAAAAGCAGAGACATTACTTTGTTAACAAAGGTCTGTCTAGTCAAGGCTATGGTTTTTCCAGTGGTCATGTATGGATGCAAGAGTTGGACCGTGAAGAAGGCTGAGCGCTGAAGAATTGATGCTTTTGAACTGTGGTGTTGGAGAAGACTCTTGAGAGTCCCTTGGATTGCACGGAGATCCAACCAGTCTATTCTGAAGGAGATTAGCCCTGGGATTTCTTTGGAAGGAATGATGCTAAAGCTGAAACTCCAGTACTTTGACCACCTCATGTGAAGAGTTGACTCATTGGAAAAGACTCTGATGCTGGGAGGGATTGAGGGCAGGAGGAAAAAGGGACGACAGAGGACAAGATGGCTGGATGGCATCACCGACTTGACGGACGTGAGTTTGAGTGCACTGCAGGAGATGGTGATAGACAGGGAGGCCTGATGTGCTGGGATTCATGGGGCTGCAAAGAGTGGGACATGACTGAGCAACTGAACTGAACTGACCGAAGGTTCTTAGATAGTAGTCAGGTCATTTCTATGCACTAAAGTCTAGATATCAGTTATTATTGCTTTTAAACTATATTTCCCACTTGAAAGGATAATAACAGCATTGTTCCATTCTGTGTTTGAGGCCAACTCATCTTTTATAAATGTTGTATCTCTGTGTGTGTTAAAATTAGTTAACTGCTATATGAGTTACATTATATACTTATTGTAGGCTAATATTGTGAAAATAATCTGTAAAAACTGAAATAGAAAACTATTTCAATTATAAAATGGCAATACTCTCAATAACACTTTAAAAGAAGAATGTCAATAGATTTCCTTTGTCTTTTGATAGAGTGTGCTGATGAAGGAATATTTTGGTATTCTCTCACTTCAAAATAACACTCTCCAGACATCCTTGATTTTAGATGTACTTTTGAAAAGGATTACTTTGAAGAATATTCTTCAAGAGTATGTTGTGTTTGAGATGTTGACCTTGGTTAGCTCAAGAAAAAATTGTTTTTCTAACTTGCTCACCATTTGAAATATACTGAGTTGATTTTCAATCTTGTCTTTTACTCTGTGTATGAAAAATAAAATATATACCTTGAATTTGGAAATGGAATATGAAATGAAAAATATGTTTCAGGGTATAAAAATAACAGCAAGTTTAATGGAATTGTGATGACTGAACTATATTTATTCTAGTCAGCTTAGAGACTCACTTTATGAAAGTGAAAGTATTCACATAAGGACACATTTAAATGCAAATATTTTAAGTTCTTTCATAGCTAAGGGATGTCTGTGTTTCACAGTTACCTCAAAGGATGATATATTTTCTAAGTCATATGTAATACATGTTTGAAGATCATATTTAAATCAATTTAAAATCAGGGTGGATTTATGGTCTAGGAAGAGGATAGTAATGGTGGTAAAAACTGGTCTGGGTGAGAAATTTATATATTTGATGGGTCAGTTTAAGAGGGATAAGTTCAAATCATTTTTAATTAGAAAAAATAGAATTAAAATATATTCAATAAAATAAGAATGTTTTTAAAAATATAATAAAAAGTTAAATGTTATTCCTTTATATTATTTAATATTTTTCCTCTTTGTCTAGATAGATAAATATTGATATATGTTTGTACAATATATTTACTTAGGAATTAGCCTAATTTTTGACATTGGGTAGTAGAATGTGCTTATATTTTTGTCCTGAAGTAATAGCTAATTAAGAAAATAAAAATAGAGAAATAATAAGCAACCAATTTTTTGTATGTAACATAGCTTAATAAAGTAAAAATTTGCAGTATTAAGTGGAGATTAAGGCTCTGGGTTCCAGTGCCAGGCTATTTGGGTATGAATAAGAACATTCTCACTCAATATGAGACCTTAAACAAACTATTTCATCTCTTATGAAGCTTCACTAGATGGTGATATGACTATTATTATAGTACTTTCTTCAGGGGTTATTTTATTCAATGAGATAATGTGTGTATTTGATTTAATATATAGGAAGTGCTCAATAAGTATTAGCTATTAACGATTAAACCTAGTTTTAAATTGTAAACATGAATTGAGTAATTTTGGAAAAATATTTTTTTCTTCTGAACATCAAAGTATTTATTTTAAACTCAGATCAATACCTATTTCATAAAAATGTTTCATATATAGCTGATTATATTATGTTTTCAAATAATTTTACTTCTTTTCTTCACTGTCTCTTCATCATTCTCATTTTCCTCCTTCATTATCATTTTATTTGGTTGTTCTCATTATTATTATAAATAGGATATAAACTGCCCACAGAACATTGCTGGAAGTAGTTCAGCAGGGAAAGATATTTCTGGAAGTTGAAAATAAAGGAGTAAGGCTGAAGAGGAGGTGAAAAGGGCATATGAGTAGAATGACATCCTCTACAAAATAGATGGGCAAAAGTTCAAAGGACTGTGCAGTTAAGAGAGAAAGATATGAAAAGATAAAACTCAAAATAAGGTTTCTAGCAGACAGAGAAGATGGGATCAAGAGAGCTAACATATTGGAATTTGAAATCGTAATGATAGTTCTTTAAATATAAGCAGGAACTGGCAGTGAAATGGTCTCTTTAGTAATATTAGTCAACATAAAAACTGATGATTTATGAGGTTCATAAGGGGACTGCTGAACCACTCACATATTTTTGGTAGCCAGAAAACAAATAAATCAACAATGAAATAAATTTTGTTTTTTATAATGACTTACTCCTTGTTTAGTTAACCAAGAGAAATTAGTTATCTGATTCATGCATATTTGTATAAATAGACAGGTAATAGTGAATCCTTATACAATTTTTCCAAAATTTAAAAGTCAAATTGCTATAAATATATATATATATATTTAAATATATATAAATATATATATTTATATTGTCTTTAGGTTACATTTTAGATTACTGTAAAGTTTGATTAAAATTTATTCAGAAATATTAAAACCATTTCACTGCCCAAGTTCGTAAATTGAATTATGATATATTGAATTGAGATTTTAATTTGATGAAGTGTACTTAGTATAGAGTATATGTGCTACTTTTAATTGAAATTAATAATTTCACAAATGAAGAGACAATTGACTGTATAAAAATTGACTGCATTTTCAAAATTTAATTGTGGGCAAGGAAGCCCTATGAATTGAGCATCATGTTTACCAAATATTCTCTGGGTCAGGAAGATCATCAGGAGAAGGGAATGGCAATCTACTCCAGTATTCTTGCCTGGAGAATCCCACAGACAGAGGAGCCTGGTGGACTACAGTTTTTGGGGTTGCAAAGAGTCAGACACGACTGAGCAGCTAACACTGCTACTGCTTACTAAATATATGAAGATTTTGTGTTTCTGATAAGAAATGGACGATGGACATCCATGAAGTCAATAGCAGTTGCAGGAGTTCAATGGACTATCCTACTCTATCTTGTTCCAAAAAAAAAAGAAACTTTGTAATTTACCAGTATCAGGAATAAAGGAAAACACTATAGCTCGTACAGACATTCAATGCATATTAAGTGGTATTATGGATAATATTAAGCTAATAAAGGTTAATAAGGTCACAGATAAAAGGTCAGTATACAAAAATTAATTGTGTCTTTACATACTAGCAATTAGCCACTGAAAATAAAATTTTAAAACAGTATCAATTACACTAGTGATTAAAACATATCAGAAATGCATGAAATTCTTGGGTATAAAATTAATAAAATGTCCAAGATCAAGATGCTAAACTTTTACCCTGAAATCGAAATACACCTAAATAAATGGAGAAATATATGACATTCATGGGTTTATATTAACAATATAATTGAAAAGTCACTTCTTCATAGGTTGATCTGAAAATTCAATGCAATTTTGATAACAATTCTAGCAGTTTTTCTTTTTAAATCAATAAATGAAATCTAGAACTTACATGGAAATACAGACAGGTTAAAATAGCTTTATCAGCTTTGGGGAGAAAAGAATAATTTGAGAAATTATACTACCTGATTTCAAGATTTAGTATAAAAAGAGCACAAATGAAATCAGTGTGGTATTAACAAAAGGATATGTTAATAGATAAATAGGACAACTGAACAGAATAGGCCATCCAGAAATAGACCCACAGGTATATGTCACTTAATTTCAACAAAGTTAAGAACATAATTCCATAGAGAATTTTTTTTTCTTTTAACAAATGTTACCAAATACCTGAATATCCGTATGTCACAAAAGAACTCTCCTCCCAATTCATGCCTCATAACAGATAGGAAAAAAAACACAAAACTTGAATTATAGACATAAATAGAGATCCTCGCATTTTTTAAACTTCTGAAAGAAAATATGGGGGGATGTCCTTGGGTTAGGCAAATATTTCTTCAGTAGTATACCAAAAGAATGCCTTATTAAAGAAAACCGAATAAATAAATAAGGCTATCAAAATGAAGAACTTTTCCTATTTGAAAAAAAAAAAAAACCTGTTAAGAGAATGCAAGGACAAAATGAAAGCATCTTGTTTGGAAATCACATATATGATAAATGGTTTGTAAGCACAATATATGGAAAAACTCTCAAAACTTAATAAAAACAAAAAATCCAATTAAATATGGGCAAAACGTTTGAAGAGACACTAGTTATACAGATGACTTATAAACTCATTTTTTAAAAAAATGATGTGCAAAATCATTAGGCAAATGCAAATTAAAACCTCAATAAGATAGCTACACATAATTAGTTGAATGGCTAAATTAAAAAAAAGAGAAGGTTGACATCAAATACTGCCAACAATGTCCATCTAGTCAAGGCTATGGTTTTTCCAGTGGTCATGTATGGATGTGAGAGTTGGACTATAAAGAAAGCTGAGCACCGAAGAATTGATGCTTTTGAACTGTGGTGTTGGAGAAGACTCTTGAGAGTCCCTCAGACTGCAAGAAGATCCAATCAGTCCATCCAAAAGGAGACCAGTCCTGGCTGTTCATTGGAAGGACTGACTAAAGGTCAAACACCAATACTCTGGCCACCTGATATGAAGAGCTGACTCATTTGAAAAGATCCTGATGCTGGGAAAGATTGAGGGCAGGAGAAGAAGGGGAGGACAGAGGATGAGATGGTTGGATGGCATCACGGACTCAATGGACATGGGTTTGGATGGACTCCGGGAGTTGGTGATGGACAGGGAGGCCTGGCATAGTGCGGCCCATGGGGTCGCAAAGAGTCAGACACGACTGAGCGACTGAACTGAACTGAACTGCCAATAAGAATTCTCATATTCTTTTGGTGGAAATCTGGGAAGAATTATAGCCACTTAAGGAATATTTGGGAAATTCCTTTCAAAGTTGAACATAACTTACCATACCATACAAGAATCCCTGTCTTAGCTATTTTTCTGAAGGAGATAAAAACATATTCTCAAAATCATATATGCACATTTTATAGCCGCTTTAGTAATAATTGCTCCAAATTGGAAACAACCCAAAGATCCTTTGGCTGGTAACTGGATAAACAAACTGTGATATACCCATAGAACGAGTACTACAAACTACTGATAGACACAACAGCAGAGATAGATTTCCAATGTTGTGTGTTAAGTGAAAGGAGGCTGTATATTGTAATATTTTGTAAGAGAGAATACCAAAGTGACAGAAAATAGACTAGTGTTTCTCTTGATGTGAGGAAGAGGAGAGAAGGGACTCCAAACAACTTCAGAGGAATATTTTGGGAGTGTTGGTATAGTTTGTTTCTAGATTGTGGTGGCAGTTCTACAGCTATGTGAGTGTCAATAACTTACATTAAAAATGCTGAACTTTATATTAAAACATTTTAAGAAGAAATAAAAGTTAACAAAAAGGTTTAGAAATTATACACACATACACAAATACTACCTATGCACAGCCAAGTTTGAGTAATTGAATAATCTTATACCCACAACCAATGTTAGGAAATATAGTATTGATAAGTAAGTGACATCAAATATACAATGGAAAATTATTCAGCCATGAAAAGGAAAGCATTTGAGTTGGTCCTAATGAGGTGGATGAACATAGAGTCTATTACACAGAGTGAAGTCAGAAAGAGAAAAACAATTATCATATTATTATATACATATATATGGACTCTAGTAAGATGATATTGATTAGCTTTTGCAGAAGTGCAGTGGAGACACAGACATTGAGAACAGACTTATGGACATGGTGTGTGCGGGAAGGAAGGAGAGGGTGGAATGTGTAGAGTAACATGGAAATAGATATCACCATATGTAAAATAGATAGCCTGTGGGAATTTTCTGTATGACTCAGGGAACTCAAACCAAGGCTCAGTAACAACCTAGAGGGGTGGTTTGGAAAGGAAAGTGAGAGGGATGTTCAAGTGGGAGGGGACATGGGTAAACCTGCGGTTGATTGATGTTGATGTTTGGTAGAAACCAACAAAATCCTGTAAAGCCATTATCCTTCAGTTAAAAATAAATTTTAAAAAATTGAACTCTTAAACTGATCACTTCCTGTGATTCAAAAGCAGATTTAAAACTTGGAAGAAAATGTAAGGAAATAATAAAAATTTTACTGACTTTTATGCTCATGTTGACTGACTTTTCTTTTAAGCAAATTATGCTACCACACACAGTCATTGTTCAGAAGGCACCCAAATTGTGTTTTCTAATGAATACCTTATATTCTGTTATATTTATTTATTAATATTTATTTAAAGGTTTTCTATGGGTAAGCATGTAAATTTCTATTCAGTTCCTTAGTATTATAAATAATTTTTGAGAATATCTTCAAACACAAATTTCTGAATTTCCATTTTTTAATTGAAGTATAGTTAATTTACAACACTGTATTAGTTTCAAGTATATAGTAAAGTGATTACCTGAAAATAATCTTTTTCAGATTATTTTTCATTATACATTATCACAAAATATTGAGTATAATTTGCTGTTTTATATGGTAGGTCCTTGTTGGTTATCTGTTATATATATGGTAGTTTGTTTGTTCAGAGAAAGCGATGGCATCCCACTCCAGTACTCTTTCTTGCCTGGAAAATCGCATGGATGGAGGAGCCTGGTGGACTGCAGTCCATGGGGTCGCGAACAGTCTGAGACGACTGAGCGACTTCACTTTCACTTTTCACTTTCATGCATTGGAGAAGGAAATGGCAACCCGCTCCAGTGTTCTTGCCTGGGGAATCCCAGGGACTGGGGAACCTTGTGTGCATCCGTCTATGGGGTTGCACACAGTCGGACACGACCGAAGCGACTTAGCAGCAGCAACAGCAGCAGTTTGTTTGCTGGGCTTCCCTGGTGGCTCAGACGGTAAAGAATCTGCCTTCAATGTGGAAGATCTAGGTTCAATCCCAGGGTTAGGAAGGTCCCCTAGAGAAGGGAACAGCCACCAACTCCAGTATTCTAGCCTGGAGAATTCCATCGACAGAGGAACCTGGCAGGCGACAGTCCATAGGGTTGCGAAGAGTAGTGTTTATTAATCCCAAACTCCTAATTTATCTAACTCCTCCCCATCCCGTTATCCCCTTTGGTTAAAACAAAACAAAAAAAAACCTATAAGCTTGCTTTCTCTGTCTGTGAGTCTATTTCCATTTTGTAAATAAGTTCATTTGCATAATATATATATTTTTATATCCACATATAAGTAATGTCATATAATATTTGTCTTTCTTTCACTTGCTTCACTTAGTATGATAATCTCCAGGTCTGTCCATGTTGCTGTAAATGATATTATTTCATTCATTGTTGTGACTGAGTAGTGTTCCATTGTGTATGAGTATATGTGTGTGTGTATGTGTGTGCGTATATACATATATACATCATATCTTTATCCATTCATTTGTTGATGGACATTTAGATTGTTTCCATGTCCTGACTATTGTAAGTAGTGCTGCTATGAATATTATTTTTATAAATATGCATATACTGCTGTATTTAATGGAGTTTCATCAAGATATTGAAGTGGTTCTAAATGAATTCTTCTGGAAGTGAAAATGTTAATCACTGAAAATGTCTTATACCAGTTTTCAAAACCTGACCTAAGCCCTTTAATGTCTTTTGTGCTAGAGTAAAATCCGTAGACTTTTCTCTTTTTTTTGGAAGTTAATATATATGTATGGAAGAAAATAAGTATTATTAATATGATTGGATTTATTTTTCTTTGATAAAGGAGGGTATTTATATTTTTTGAGTTTTACAGAATTTGACTAGGTAGTAGTCAATTTTTATTATGTATTTTTCTTGTTAGTTTAGTTGTAACATAGTGCTATAGATTAAGACACTGACTTTTATTTTTACTAATGAAGGGGAAAAATTACAATTATCCCAGAAATATATAACCATGTGCCAAATTTCATCCTGAAGTGGTTTTTTTGTGAGCATATTATAGTCTGTTAGAGAAAGAGATTTGTCTTGGGGTTGCTGACAGACTGCTCCCGTAGCCATATAAAAACTTATTTTGCTGATTCATTAATATCTAGTGAAATCAGGCCCATGTCTTTCTACAAATCAAATCCCTCCTCTCTGGTGGAGACAGGTCAAAATATTGAACCCCTGTGCTCTCTAGTGGAAACAAAATAGATGAAGCTGACATTTCCATTGGTTTAATGAAAGTGTGGCAGCAGAGTGCTGCTGGATAGAGTGCTTTGTCACAGTGGACTGAGGTCTATTTTTAGACAATGTGGGTTGCCTTTTATATTCATCCTTCCTAAGAGAGGCAGGGAGTGCAACAAGTTCCTGAGTCCTGAAATAGAAAAAACATGAGTGAAAGCAGCTCAAATTTGGTCAGCACCTAAGTCTACTTTAGTGTCACCAATTTTTTGTCTTTGTTTAGGAATTCACCTTATTATTTTCTTCCTTATTGTTCAGAGATTGCCATCATCCTTTGTTTAAGATAGCTGCTACTCCAGGCTGTTCCCATGAAGATGTTTTGTGACCTTGTTGCTATTTTCCCTTAGAGTTCCAAGTAGCTTATAGGGAATGCTGTTGGCTTGGTATTTTTTTATATCTCTATTCTGATAGATACTTGAGGAAATTTTTAAGTTTTTCAAAATTATACTGCAATTTGGTCATATACTAATTTGTGTTTAAAGACAAGAGCATTTTAGAATGTGCACAATCAGTATTGCTAGGTTAATTGTGCCTTTAATAAGGCATATATTAATTTTGAATCTGTGAATGTGTGTGTCATTTTTATACACTTTTGTTGTAGACGTTTTATTATATGTTAGTGGGAAAACTAGATTCCAGATTGGAACATCAGCATGCCTAAGAATATACATGTTAGAGAACCTGAGTTCAATCCTGGTTTACCACTTACTAAGTATGTGATCTCTTGAAAGTATTTGACTTGTCTTTACTTTGTTTTCTTAATTAGTAAAATGGCAGCAATGATAAAAAAAAATACATAAAAGACATTTAAAGAAGCACTTACCTCAGAACATGCTCAATAAATGCTCACTTTTTAAATTAAAAAATGAATTTTATTATTCTACCATGTATGTAAATTAATTTACAGTATGAATTTAATGAAATAATTCTCACATAAAATTTAGTTTCATATTTTCAAATAAGCTAGCACTTTTTAATGTTTTCTTGTTTTTATTGTTTTGAAAAATGTCAGAATATACCATAAAAATCAGATGTGATTTTACAATTGTAATGATTTCATGCAAAATATATAAGTAAATATTTTGAGTGAGAATTAAATGTCATTTTCCAGGTACCAATATTCTTTTGTGAGATTTCAACTAATTAACTGGATTTACAAATATACTTTCTTTATCTGGAATTAAGTTTAAACACATACATGTAACAGTCAGCAATGGAAGCTAATAATAATGGCATGTCTATCCACAGATTCAGAAATTAACATAGGCACTGTTAAAACCAAGACTAATGCAGTAATATTCATTGTGTACATTTTAAATTATAGTTTTTATACTTCATAAAAGGTGATCTCTCTTTTCTAATACATCTCTCTTGAAAATAGAATATACCATAATGAGATGATTGTATTAGTTATTAATTGCTACATTAAAAAGCCTGAAAACACAGTGACATAATAATTATTATCCTCACAGATTCTGTGGGTCAAGATTAAGACAACACTTATGTGGGTGTTTCTGGCTCAGAGTCTCTCATGAGTTTATAATCAGTTGTCATCTTGTGGGCTTTTCAGAAGGTGTAGGATTGTAATTTCAAGGTGTCTCATTCACAAGGCTGAGAAGTTAGTGCTACTTGTTGGGGAGAGGCCTCAGTTCCTACCCTTGTCCCTCCTCACACATGTTCCAATGCTCATGATCTGGCTGTTGGCTTCCCTCAGAGTAAGTGGTCCAAAAAAGATAGTCTGTGTCTGTATGTATGCCATATTCTGTTAACTACATTAAGAAACTAACTCCAACCTGCATTTCTGTGTAGAAAGTGGGTGATTAGTCTTCACCTTTTGAAGGGAGGAGTATCAAGTAAAGTATCAACATTGTTGAAAATGAGCACAGTAAACTAATTAGGTTAAATATTTCAAAGGGATTCTTAAATAAGCTTTGTTAAAAAGAATTTGTGAAAATACTAGAACTCTTTGTAAAGAATGTGCTTAAGTTATACAGAAAGGACATTAAAAAAAAAAAATCTCAGTATCTTAAACAACCTTAGAATTCAAAAGTGTAACACTTTTAAGTATTACCATACTCTATAAAAGTTTTAACAAAACATTACCTAACAACAACAACAACAACAAATATATATATATATATATATATATATATATATATATATATATATATATGGCAACACCACTATAATCATATCAGGTTGCAAGAACTGAATATAGTGATTATGCAAATGCTAATCTTTCTATATTACTCATTTTATAGCTAAAGATTAGTTTAGCATGTATCAGGCTTATTTCTGAAATTTAAGTGTTCTCTGTATAAACTTTTAAGAATAGGTATATATTAAACTTTGTTACTGCTTTTGTGGTGAATGTGTTACTTGCATTTCTGTTTCACATATTTATTTTCATTATGTTAGGTTTATGATAGTTATTGTCTGTATAATAGCTCAGGTTAGTTGTTCTGTATTATACTTTATATATTAGTATAATTTTAAGGGATCCATGCTATTTTGTACTTTCGTATTTATCTACTGATATATAATGCACATGTGCACTCCCTTAGATTTCATTCCTGTGTTGCAGTTGTCATTTTGTATCTGCCTTGAAGTTTCTGAAACCATATGAGTTAGGGACACTGTGATCCTCAAAGTTAAATGTTGGACACAACTTCAGCTTTTCGGTTGTGAAAATCTAGAAACTCCATATTCACCAAGTTTTCTGTAATTCATCAATAGCTTTCTTTCTTTACATTTCCTTAGTCTCTCTTATACCTGTGAGAGCTTGTTTAGTCCTCCGCGTCGGCTTGGCATTCACCCGAATCCTTATGGTGACCCAGCCCTCTCCCAGCCGAAGTCCTGTGCCTTCCAACCCTGATAGACAGCGGCAGTGAAGACCTCCAGTAGCTAGAGATGTCAAATTCTTTGTCATATGGACTTCTTTCTGAACTGACTCGGTGTCCCCAGACCATGGCAGCAGGCCTCTTCTAGAGCAATTAATGAGAGAGAGAGAGAATGCCCAAGATAGAAGCCAGAAGAACATGAACACCAAGAGGAAGGGAACATTGCGGGGCCTAGGAGCAAGTGCCTACCGCAGTCTGACCTCTGGCCCCAAGGGACCTGACTCACTGAACATATACTCAGTACATTCACCTTCTTTTAAAACAAGAGGCAGAAGCATCCTACAAACTCTTGTGAATACTACAAACCTCCTGCCACAGCATGAGGTTCCAAGTACCCTATTTCTTACTCATATAACTCCCCCAGAGACACACTTTCTCTCTAAATCAACTGACAAATCACTTACTTTGAGTATAGCTGAGCCATTTGTGGTATGAAACAGCTGAAGTCTTAACTTGTACTCCAGGTAAACTTACCACATTTTTTTCTCATTGTAAGTAACCATCTTCCTAAGAGCTGTTCTACATCTTAGCTATAAAAAAAAAAAATTGTCTTCATCTCATTAAATGTGACTTTTCTCATTCACATGTTTAACATAGTGCTCATTATATGACAGACAGTGAAGTGAAAAGTGAAAGTGTTAGTCACTCAGTCATGTCCTACTCTTTCTGACCCTATGGACTATATAGCCCACCAAGCTGCTCAGTCCATGGAATTCTCCAGATGAGAATAATGGAGTGGGTTGCTTTTCCCTTCTCCAGGGTATCTTCCCAACCCAGGGACTGAACCTGGGTCTCCTGTAGTGCAGGCAGATTCTTTACCATCTGAGCCAGTAAATGTTTGCTAAATTAAGTCATTGATTTTAAGTAAGGGCTTCCCAGGTGGCAATAGTGATAAAGAATCTGCCTGCCGATGCAGGAGACAAAAGAAACACAGATTCAATCCCTGGGTCAAGAAGATCCCCTGGAGGAGGAAATGGCCACCCACTCTAGTATTCTTGCCTGGAAAATCCCATGGACAGAGGACACTGATGGGCTACAGTCCCTGGGGTCAAAAAGAGTTGGACATGACTGAGCACACTGGCATAATACATAGTAAAAACATATTACATATATACACACACACACACACACATACATACATCTATATATATATACTCCAGTCAGTTCAGTTGCTCAGTCATGTCCATCTCTGTGACCCCATGGACTGCAGCATACCAGGCTTCCCTGTCCATCATCAACTCCCAGAGTTTGCTCAAACTCATGTCCATTGAGTTGTTGATGCCATCCAACCACCTCATCCTCTGTCACCCTTCTCTTCCTGCCTTCAATCTTGCCCAGCATCAGGGTCTTTTCCAATGAGTCATTTCTTCTCGTTAGGTGGCCAAAGTACTGGAGTTTCAGCTTCAGCATCAGTCCTTCCAATGAATATTAAAGACTGATTTCCTTTAAGACTGACTGATTTGATCTCCCTGCAGTCCAAGGGACTGTCAAGAGAGTCTTCTCCTATACCACAGTCCAAAAGCATCAGTTCTTCAGTGCTCAGCCTTCTTTATGGTCCAAGTCTCACATCCATACCTGAGAACTGGAAAAACCATAGCTTTGACTAGATGGACCAAAAAATAAAATCTCACTGTTTCCATTGTTTCCCCATCTATTTGGCATGAAGTGATGGCACCAGATGCCATGATCTTAGTTTTCTGAATGTTGAGTTTTAAGCCAACTTTTTCATTCTACTCTTTCACTTTCATCAAGAGGCTCTTTAGTTCTTCTTTGCTTTCTGCCATAAGGGTGGTGTCACCCTCATATCTGAGGTAACTGATATTTCTACTGGCAATCTTGATTCCAGCTTGTGCTCTTATTTCTTTTTTTTTAAATCAAAGCTTGTCTGATAATCATCCAGGACAAATCAGGTCTGCATGAAAAATGATGAGAAGCTAGGAAAACTTTTAAATATAATACTGGTGAGTGATACATTTGAATGGAGTAGGATATAAGCAGCATTTTGTAGTGGGAACAGTATAATTGCTGAAAAGGCTCATGGAACTTTCAATCTTTTATGAACAGAATATATCTTTACTTCAAAAATATATTTTAAAAAGACAATGGATTACAAATCCCTTAGGAATAAGTGTCACTATGTTATCTACTGATCACTAACATAAATATTCTCAGTGATGACTTCCTTTACTCTATTTCATTCACTGTTTTATCACTACATCACTTTTAGTGTGTAGTTGATGAGGTGCTAGCCCAGTGTACAGTATAATCTTTCCTTATCATATCTTACTTTTAAATATGGTCTATATGGTTTCAGTGTGTTTCTGATTTTCAGATTATAATTACTTATATTTTCATGTTACATGTGGGGGATATACAAATACCACCCCCCCACACAAGGTGGGAGTGAGAAGGTAGATGATCACCTATGTTGTTGTCATGTGCTGTGTGTGTGTGTGTGCTCAGTTGCTAAGTCATGTCTGAGTGTTTGCCACCTTATGGACTATGGCTAGCCAGGCTCTTCTGTCCTTAGGATTTCCCAAGTGTGAATATTGGAGTGGGTTGTCATTTCCTTCTCCAAGGGATCTTCCTGGACCAGGATGTGAACCCCATATCCTGCATTGGCAAGTGGTTTCTTTACTGCTGAGTCATCAGGGAAGCCCACAATCAGCTATACTTTACTGCATACTAAAGCCAGCATCTGCAAAATTGTGCAGGTATCGTCCATGCCTCCTACCATCATTGTGCTCTTCTTTACTCTTGCCCTTATAACCTTACTCTTGCCCATATAACCTCTCCCCTGACATAAACACCTCTATGCAGTTAGAGGTCAGATATCCAATTATGAAAAATACTGTCATCTGAAAATAATACTTAACATACCACATCCTTCTTTATATAAAGTTGTGAAAGAATGAGATGTCATTTAATATATAACAACCTAAGTATTTGGATGTTAGTCCTTAATTTCAGGGCAGGAAAGCCTTCCTAGAGTCTTAGAAACATAGCATGCTTTAAAGACTGAAAATAGTAGCTAATGTTTATTGAACATTTAATAGCATAGACTTTATGCTAAGGATGCTAAGGATTTAAATGCAGTATCTTATTTTACCTTTAAAAATGATCTGAACTAAGTACTACTATTGTTCCTATTCTACAAAGAAGAAACCTGATGCTTATGCAGCTTATGCTAGGCCATCTAGCTCCCAAGGGACAGACTTTGGAGATAAGCCCAGTTATATTTTGCCTTAGAGCTTTGACTCTTTAAACACTTTTAGATGCTAACATCAGATGACCAAAATGAAAACACAGCAATTGTTTTTCTTAGAGATGTGCTTTATTCCCACTCTCTCTTTTCCTCTCAAACAGCCCAGCAAGTCTTCTATGAGCTCCTCTGCACCCCAGCCTCCAACAAGTGCAGTTCTTCTTCTTGTTTTGTGCTGCTTGACATTACTATCACCTCTTACTTTCTTTTTTCTTGTATTTGATACTAGCTTATAAAGCTTTAAGGGATCTGTTCCTTCCTTTCTTTTCTGAATGTTCTGTTCTCTCACAATTTCTCTAAGCAGTGCTGACCCACTTTGTACCATTCTTTATAAAGGAAGGTCTGGGAGTCTTGTTTCCCAGACCATTCAATTTCCATTTCCAGTGCCTCTGCCGACCTTATAGTATGATTTGGCTCCAAAGGGTTGATATATCTAGTCTCCATAGTTCCAACGTATATTTTTTTTTCAGTTTTATCCTCTGTATAATGCCTTTTCTTATTTAGATGTGTTATTACTTGCACTATTTCTGTCAATTCAGAAAAGATTTTTCTGGATGCGTTTTTATTTATAATCACTTAATATTTTGTCCTAGTTTTCATTTTGCTACCATGTCTACACAGAAGATGATTTTTTTTTCAATCAAAGGCGATTCTGCAAATATTTCAGTGATACATCCGTGTCGTGCACTGTGTTTGGTAATGTCAGGTGCATTTTGATACCTGATAATTTTGATACCCTAATGAAATGGACAGTTAAGTAAAAATATATATATATATTTCCAAAGAACTATGGAAGTAATGAACTATTATCAGTGCTATCAGGAGAAAATAAATCTGACCTATGCTAATTGGGAAAAGCTGGTGAAGAAATGGACTTTGTGGTAAGAATAGATAAGACTTTTGATGACAGAGACAGAAGAGAGAGGTATTATTTCATGTGGAAAAAAAAAATCTTTACAAAAATTTGTAGGCATTGCGGCAGTGGTAGTTTAGTTTCCAAGTCCTATCTGACTCTTGTGACCCCATGGACTGTAGCCTGCCAGGCTTCTCTGCCCTTGGGATTCTCCAGGCAAGAATATTGGCATGGGTTGCCATTTCCTTCTCCAGGGGATCTTTCTGACCCAGGAATTGAACTCCGGTCTCCTGTATTGCAGGCAGATTCTTTACCAACTGACACACTGAGGTAGGAATCTCAAATATTTGAGTGGATATCAAAGATCTGGGTCAATTGGAATGTAAGTTTAATGGTCCAGTAGAGGATAAGGAGCTAAAAGATTAGATTTGGATCACTTTGTATAAGGCTCTGAGTGCTAGTTTGAAAAGATTAAAATTTATATGGGAGGAATGATAAATCATTGAAAGTGTTTGATGTCTATAGATATCCTTATCAGAATCCAAAACCAAATCAAATATACTTTTCAATCACTCATTTTAAATCAATTTTAAGCAATATTATTTGTAAGTGACTATAGCAGAAAAGTCAGATCTTCCCAAGTGGCACAGAGGAAAAGGAATCTGCCTGCAATGCAGGAGACACAGGAGACATGGGTTCTATCCCTGAGTCAGGAAGATCTCCTGAAGAAGGAAATGGCAACCCCCTCAAGTATTCTTACCTAAAGAATCCTATGGACAGAGGAGCCTGGCAGGCTACAGTCCATAAGGCCACAAAAGAGTCAGCCATGGCTGAGCGAAAAAGCACACACACCAATAGAAAAGTCAGACTGTGAAAGGAGAAGAACCTTTTTTTATTATTTTTTGTTGGAGTATAGTTGATTTTCAATGTTGTGTTACTTCTCTACAGCAAAGTGAGTCAGTTATATATATACATATATCCACTCTTTTTTTAGATTCTTTTCCCATATAGGTCATTACAGACTGTTTACTAGAGTCATACAGTTTGTTCTTGTTATTTACCTATTTTATATATAGTATTGTGTATGTGTCAATTCCAGTCTCTCAATTTGTCCCTCCCCCCCAACTTTCCCTCTTGTAAATCATAAGTTTGTTTTGTACATCTGTGTCTATTTCTGTTTTGTAAATAAGTTCATTTGTATCATTTAAAAAAAAAATTCCACTAACAATGGCCAAAGTCCTGATTTTTATATCAAATAATGTTTTGATTTAGATGTTTTTCTGTGTTATTGACCTTTTAATTAATGAGAATGATAATGGATAATAACAGTACTGAAATCCAGCCAATTAAGCTCATTCTGGATACTGTAACAGGATGATGGTGATGCACAAATGATATTATATGTGCAAAATAGCTTATTTTGCCACTGAACAGACAGTATTTATGATGAACCAGCTTGCATACAGACCAAGAAAGTGTTTTAAATGTGTTTCTGAGACAAATTGGAACAAGAGGTATATATATCAGCATAGTTTTGGTGACTGAATCCTTGAGAATGGGAGAGATTGTAGACAATAAAGGAGGAACTCACAAAAGACAAGTGGAAAAAGGTTAGATAAGGTTAGATAGACAGGAGGAAAAGAACGGAATAAAAGAGAGAAAAAAGGCAGAAGAGACAATAATTTGAGGTGTTGAGAGCTGTCAGATGTGTTGAGAGCTGTCAGTCATGTTGATGTCTATAGGAATGACAGTGACATAGGAATCTCAGATTTGGAAACTAAGAGGTCATTGGAGACCTTAAGAAGGGCACTAATCATTAAAACATTTTAATGATTAAAGAAAGGATTCTTGGAGTTCTCTTGAATAATCTGTATATAGTTAGTATACATGGACTTTGCAAAGAGTGTAAACTATAATTAGGCCCTTTTGCAGCAGTACAACAAAAATACTCCATAAACAAAAGAAGATGAATGTCACCAAAACAGTAACCTTTTAAATTCATGCAAAAACAGAAAAACCCAATCATTCCTAATTCATATCAAGAGAGCTTAAACAGAATATTTACTAGGTAAGAACACATTTTCTCCATACTTGTTGATACTAATTCTTTTTACATAACCTTTATCTTTGTGTGTCTTCAAAGCCAATTTATACACTCTCAGTCACCACAGATGTTTGATGTTGACAATAATGGTCACAATAACACTCCAGTTGTGAGGCTTTTATTTTTAAGTAATAATAAGGTAGCATATAATATTTTTCAAGAGGATTATTAAGTTCTTTGTGGTCTTTCAAAGAATTAAGGTTTGCCATGAACTAAGGCAGCTAAGGAGAAGGCAATGGCACCCCACTCCAGTACTCTTGCCTGGAAAATCCCATGGATGGAGAAGCCTGATGGTCTGTAGTCCATGGGGTCGCTGAGGGTAGGGCATGACTGAGCAACTTCACTTTCACTTTTCCCTTTACGCATTGGAGAAGGAAATGGCAACCCACTCTAGTGTTTTGCCTGGAGAATCCCAGGGACAGGGGAGCCTGGTGGGCTGCCGTCTATGTGGTTGCACAGAGTCGAACACGACTGAAGTGACTTAGCTTAGCTTAAGGCAGCTAAAAAAAAGAAAGAAACATTTTGGAAAGGTTGAAAAACTTGGGCTAGTTCTTAAATGGGGAGATCTCTAGTGATATCATTATGGGGGAACAAAGGTGTGGAGATAAAGATGTGCTTAGAATGTTTAGAGACTGTATTTCTGTATTTGCCAGGAATGTCATAAAAAGTACTATAGACTGAGTGGCTTAAACAGTAAAGTCTATTGTCTTGAAGTTCAGGTGGCTAGAAGTTTGAGTCAAGGTGTTAGCAAAATTTCTTTTTTCTAAGGACTGTGAGCTAGAAATTTGTTCCATGCTTCTCTTCTAGCTTTTGGTGGTTTGCTGAAATCATTGGAATTTCGTGGCTTCAGCTGTATCAATTTAAACACTTGTTCACATTCACAAATGTTCTTTCTTTGAGCATGACTGGTTCCAATGTCTCCTTTCTGTAAGGTCACTGATCACACTAGATTAGGGGCCCACCTCTCTTCAGTAAGACCTAATCTTAACTAGTAAAATCTCCAACCACCCTATTTCAAAATAAGATTACTTTCTGAAGTATTGATGGTTAATATTGAAACATACAAATTTTCAGTAGACACAGTTCAACCGATAACAGAAAATTTAATGACCATATCATCTTGACTAAGAGAAAGGACTCATATAGAGGAGAAGTTGTAGAGAATATCAAAGTGAAAATTGGGACTAAAAAGCAGAAGATCTAGAGTTTAAAAAGATCAAATTTGATCCCAAAGACAGCTAACACTAGTGCTTTTACAGACTTATTTAGCCACCAAGACCTTTGTACAAATATAATGTTGAACAGAAGCACAATATAGAAAATGGATTTTAAAAAATAACAGAGTATCTCTGTAAAATGTGAGATCTATCACTGTCCATACTCCACTCCTCACTGAACTTGGAGAGAGCTATAGGAAATATTGGGCTCCCTACAGAGAAGTTTGAAAACTTCTCCTTCAGAAGAAAAACAGGTTAGAGAGCAACAGAAGACCTAAAATAGATGACTGTATTAATACTTACATAGAACAAAGAAAAAGAGGCCAGATTGAAGTCACTCCAGTGAGAATGGGAAAGTTAATGACTCTACTAAAGTAAGTTACACAGTTTGTATAATATTTGAAAGATAGTAGAATGGTAGCCAGAGAAGGTGATGGCACCCCACTCCAGTACTCTTGCCTGGAAAATCCCATGGATGGAGGAGCCTGGTGGGCTGCAGTCCATGGGGTTGCGGAGAGTCGGACACGATTGAGCGATTTCACTTTCACTCTTCACTTTCATGCATTAGAGAAGGAAATTGCAACCCACTCCAGTGTTCTTGCCTGGAGAATCCCAGGGACAGGGGAGCTTGGTGGGCTGCCGCCTATGGGGTCACACAGAGTTGGACACGACTGAAGTGACTTAGCAGCAGCAGCAGCAGAATGGTAGCAGAAAGAGGGAATGAGAATAACATGATTAAAATTTTTAATTAATAAATAATTATGTGTTAAGTTGTCACTCCAGGTCAAGCTGTGTCCTAATTGCTCAAGTTCATTAAAAGTAATACACTGGGATTTGGAAATAAAGCTGGGATGGAAATCTTGATTTCTTAAACTATATTATTTATTATAGATCTCTGTTGCACTCTAAGGTTACTCGCATTTTGAACGTAGATGAGTAAATAATACTAATACTGAAACCTTTTACCTCAGACTGGGACTCAAACCCATGGCTGGGATTTGAACCCAGCCAAAACCCAGTTTGGTACTTAAATCCATATGGCTGGGACTCAAACCCAGCCAAAACCCATGGTACCTGGTTTCAGAACCTAATGAAGCTCAGGTTCTTGATGTCTTGTCACAGAAAGAATTCAGTGGGAGAAAAAATGATAGGTAAAAAGTGGATTTATTCAGATACAGAGAGAAGCACATACCACAGACAGACAGTGGGCCATCACAGAGGGCAAATGCAGCCGTCAAATTTGGCATGGTTAGTTTTTACAGGCTGGGTAATTACATATGCTAATGAGTGAGAGGATTATTCCAACTGTTTTGGGGAGGGGACAGAGACTTCCAGGATTTGGGCAACCACCCAACTCCTTGGTCTTTTAACAATGGCTTGGAACTGTCATCGCACCTCTGGGGTTGTCATTTCACTTGCTGATTGAGGATCAAGGTCTAGTCTTGTCTGCCATCTTGGTCCCATTTGATTCTAATCTGCTTTATGTTGTGTCCTTGGGCTATGTCATTCTTTCAAAAGTAGTGCCCTGCCCCTTTCCCTCCTATTACATTACCATTTGTAGAATTGTGAATTGTTTGTATTTAAAATGGTTTCAGTGTGTCTACCCTCTGATGCCCTCTTCCAACACTTACCATCTTATTTGGGTTTCTCTTAACTTGGGTATGAGGTATATCTTTATGGCTGCTCCAGCAAAGCGCAGCCACTGCTCCTTACCTTGGATGAGGAGTATCTCTTCACCGCTGCCGTTCCTGACCTTCAACATTGGATGGCTCCTCTAGGCCCTCCTGTGCCTGCACAGCCACCACTCCTTGGACGTGGGGTTGCTCCTCCTGGACGCCACCCCTGGGCTCAGCCACCACCCCTGGCCTCGGACACAGGGTAGCTTGTCTTGGCCATCGCCCCTAACCTCAGACTCGGGGTAGCTCCTCTCAGCCGTTCCTGCACCGTCACAGCCTGGCACTCTAGGCCGCTGCCCCTGACCTCTGACGTGGGGTAGCTCCTTTCGGACATGCTTACTGTGCTGGCTACAGCCGCCTGCGTTTAGTGCGCCAGCTGCAGGCACCTGCGCTTAGTCAATCTAATCACACTAGGACCACAGCCTTGTCTAACTCAATGAAACTAAGCCATGCCCACTGGGCAACCCAAGACAGGCGGGTCATGGTGGAGAGGTCTGACAGAATGTGGTCCACTGGAGAAGAGAATGGCAAACCACTTCAGTATTTTTGCCTTGAGAACCCTATGAACAGTATGAAAAGGCAAAATGATAGGATACTGAAAGAGGAACTCCCCAGGTCAGTAGGTGCCCAATATACTACTGGAGATCAGTGGAGAAATAACTCTAGAAAGAATGAAGGGATGGAGCCAAAGCAAAAACAATACCCAGCTATGGATGTGACTGGTGATAGAAGCAAGATCCAATGCTGTAAAGAGCAATATTGCATAGGAACCTGGAATGTCAGGTCCATGAATCAAGGCAAATTGGAATTGGTCAAACAAGAGATGGCAAGAGTGAAAGTCAACATTCTAGGAATTAGCAAACTAAAATGGACTGGAAAGGGTAAATGTAACTCAGATGACCGTTATATCTACTACTGCGGGCAGGAATCCCTCAGAAGAAATGGAGTAGCCATCATGGTCAACAAAAGAGTCCGAAATGCAATACTTGAATGCAATCTCAAAAACGACAGAATGATCTCTGTTCGTCTCCAAGGCAAACCATTCAATATCACAATAATTCAAGTCTATGCCCCAACCAGTAATGCTGAAGAAGCTGAAGTTGAACGGTTCTATGAAGACCTACAAGACCTTTTAGAACTAACATCCAAAAAAGATGTCCTTTTCATTATAGGGGACTGGAATACAAAAGTAGAAAGTCAAGAAACACTTGGAGTAACAGGCAAATTTGGCCTTGAAATAAAGAATGAAGCAGGGCAAAGACTAATAGAGGTTTGCCAAGAAAATGCACTGATCATAGCAAACACCCTCTTCCAACAACACAAGAGAAGACTCTACACATGGATATCACCAGATGGTCAACACCAAAATCAGATTGATTCTATTCTTTGCAGCCAAAGATAGAGAAGCTCTATACAGTCAACAAAAACAAGACCAGGAGCTGACTGTGGCTCAGATCATGAACTCCTTATTACCAAAGAAGGAGAAGGGGACGACAGAGGATGAGATGGCTGAATGGCATCACTGACTTGATGGACGTGAATCTGAGTGAACTCTGGAAGTTGGTAATGGACAGGGAGGCCTGGTGTGCTGCGATTCATGGGGTCACAAAGAGTCAGACACGACTGAGCAACTGAACTGAACTGAACTGAACTGAACACATAATTAATTTCACTGTCAGTGATAACTACTCAGTTGATGCTTCGATTGTTTTCTACACAATTGTTTTCTAAATAAAAAAGTTTACTGGAAAAATATGGTTGACAGCAGAGTGCTGAAAACTCATACAACATTGTTATCACAGAATTAAGAAAAATAATACCAAGTCTAGTAAAAACAGTACCATACTTTGAAAGACATGCCAACTTTGTAGTAAAAGTTAGTGTATAGGAAAAAAAAATCTATATATTTTCTCAAAAAGTGGGGGAAATTTGTAATGACTGATATGAAAAGATTATAAGGCAGGGCTAAGAGATCTAAATTATGGATTCAAGGAATACATGTTCAAAATTTTAGAAAATTTTACAACAGTAGCTTCCAGTTCCAAGCATGTGGCCAATCTGTGTCCAAAGAAGAAAAGAAAAAAAAAATCATGGACTGAATGGACACGGTGTGCTATACTGCATTCTTTCACTACTCATTGCTTTTAGCTGTGTGGTGTACTTTGCTTTCAGAAGCAGTACTGAATGGCACAAAATATTAATGTTGGGAAAAATGACATAATAAACTAACTCTTCTATTTATTAAAGATATATGAGCAGATTCATATCACAGAAGTATACATTAAAACCATAACTTCTGATATGTTATAGATATTATTAAAGGTTCTGTTTACAGTGTAATATACAACACAAATCATGGCTGAATTCTGTAAATTCATCATTGTATTCATCATTGCATATTCACCATTGTATATGCATCCCTGAATTCATCATTACTTAACATGAAAGGGTGGATTACAAAACTGAGCAAGAAAACTACCCAAGGTTCATCTGGGAAACAAACCTTTCCTTTTTGCAAGCAATTCTTGTATCTTTACCAAGTTTTACTCCTCAACCCTCTCTTCCATCAAAAAGAGGCTCCTTGCTTCCTCAAATGAATAAATAAGGTTCAACTAAGTCTGACCACCTCCCTAAATGCAACCTGGGTGCATGTGGGTTTGTAGTAGTTGTAGAACATAGACCTTCATTCTATAGAATTTCCACCCTGCATTCAAAATTAGATAGATCTCCTCCCATGTTGTTTGATAAGTTCTTACTAAGAATACATGTTTGCTAGCAACATGGATAACATTTAAGTCTGCAAACATTCACCAGATAGGTGTCATTGCCTTTGTACCAGATAGGTGCCATGTTATATACACAAAACACAACAGTGGCTATAATGCAGAAATGGACACCACGTGTATCAATTTTTGAGAGAAGATACATTCACTGTATTAGTCACTGAATCATGTGCAACTCTTTTTCGACCCCATGGACTATAGCCCACCAGGCTCTTCAGTCCATGGAATTTTCCAGACAAGAATACCAGAATGGGTAGCCATTCCCTTCTCCAGGGGATCTTCCCAATCTAGGGATTGAACCCAGGTTTCCTGCATTGCAGGCAGAGTCTTTACCATCTAAGCCACCAGGGAAGCCCATTCACTATTTCAACTTAGAGTGTCATGTGGTCATCTTTCTTCATCCCTGTTCTGCAAAATAATGGCATCCTTTTCTTGATCTGCCTTCATTATTCTTTCACCATCTTAAAGTACAAATAAGTTGCTTAACAATGGTGCTATAACAAGATAGTGCATAAGTGACAGGGATGGAGGTCACAAAGAATAACTGGGAGAGGAATTTTTTGAACTCAATCCAGGGTCAGCTTACAGGACAGTCGTTTCTGGTTTTCCAAAAGGAAAGTCAAATGAAATCAAATGCTATGTTTTGTAATTTGAGATTTCATAGAGATGATTATAGACCTAAATACGAAAGAAAGAATATGACAGTCTAGAAAATTTGGTTCCTTCACCTCACAAACTCATACATGTCAGCACACCACTCATTAACCATTTGATAGTTTTTATAATTGAAATCTGCTTAATCTAAATGCAGCCACTTCCCTAAGGCAGATTTAAAGTACAGAAAGGAGTCCTTGTGTAACGGCAATTCACTGTGTACCCTTTCTTCATATCCTTTTGTTCTGGGGTACTTGTACTCTCAGCAACAATATATCCTACAGGATGTAGTTCTGCTGTTGCCTTAAATATTCAGCTTTCTACTATCCTATCTTTACCTGGACATTTAGTTTCGTTCTTCTCCTGGGACTTAGGCAACTGTAGACAACCACATCAGCAAAAGTCTAACTTAAGTAAGTGTATCTGTAAACAAGAGAGCTGCTTAAAGATACCAACTTGATATCTACCACAGATTTTTGTAAATTTCTCTTTTTTGGCTGCATCCAACAAGGAAAGCCCTCTCCACCAGCAGGTTCTACAGTCCCTGTGGTTATCCAAGTGCCAGGTGATGGGCGGGTATCAGTGGGAAAGTGTCCGTGTGATTTAGGGTATGAGTGTGGCTGAAGGCCATTTCTCTGGCTCCTCTGTATCAGAAATTTACCTGACTTTAGTTCAGTCTTACTGTCTAGTTGCTCATTGTAGGTGTAGTTTAGATATAGACATTATAAAGATGATTGAAAGAACTGAAGTTTCTTATTAATATTTAACTGAACTCAAAGGGTCCGCTATGTTAACAAAGTTTAAATTGATATTCTGATGTTCATAATGGAACATAATTTCTAGGTTAGTGTAATATCTACCAAAATGATATATTTTGGTTGTTCTTTATAACCTTCCAATTTTTCTCAAGCATCCCTCTGTCCTCACTCAGACTTAATCTACGGTGTTCCTTGATCACCCTTTGATACTTGGTTTCAAATATGTTGATATTTGAAATAAAGTCATTTTGATTGGATGCATTATTTTAATTGACTTGGTTAATGTAATGTTGAAAATACTATAGTTGAGTAATTTAGAACCTTGAGCTTAAGTACATAGCCTGGGGCTATTTTGAACCTCTGATTTTACTCAACCTTAGAGACTAGCGGAAGAAGATAACACCAAATAGAATTTATTTTCAATAAAACAGAGTACTAAAAAAGTTAATATCTTTTTTAAACTTTTTATTTTTTATTGGGGTTATTGCCAATTAACAATGTTGTGATAGTTTCAGATGAACAGTGGAGAGACTCAACCATACATATACATATGCATATACATATATCCATTCTCCCCTAAATTCCCCTCCCATGCAGGTTGCCACATAACATTGAGCAGAGTTCCACATGCTATACAGTAGGCCCTTGTTGGTTATCCATTTTAACTATAGCAGTGTGTATATGTCCATCCCAAACTCCCTAACTATTCCTTCATCCCATCTTTCCCCTTAGCTACTATAAGTTTGTTCTCTAAGTCTGTGAGTCTCTTTCTGTTTTGTAAGTGAATTCATTTGTATCCTTTATTTTTAGATTCCATATATAAGGGATGCCTTCTCTGTCTGTGTTACTTCACTCAGTATGACATTCTCTAGGTCCATCCATGTTGCTGACACTGGCATTATTTCATCATTTTTAATGGCTGGGTAATATTCCATTGTATATATGTACCAAATCTTCTTTATCCATTCTTCTATTGACGGACATTTAGGTTGCTTCCACATCTTGGCTATGGCAAAAAGTGCTGCAATGAACATTGAGATACATGTATCCTTTCAGATCATATTAGAAAAGATAATATCTTTTTTTTTTCCCTATGACAGAAACATCTTCCTGCCAGAGACAGATCCCACTTTTCTGGGGCCTGAAGCTTATATAAGTTATGTTCCTCTGTAAGAAGAAGCAAATACAATTATCAACACAAATTTGACCCCAGTGTGTTAAAGAAACCCTTGGAGGCACTAATTCTTATTTCTTTAACTTCTGTATGTGCTCACCCCTCTCTATCCTCCACTTATTCTCACCCTTATCTTTCAATTTCAGGGTTCCCTTTCCTCCCATAGAACCAGCAGTGAAGGGGCAACTCTAAGGTTTCCTTTTCTGTGGTATAGAGAATTAACACCTTTGTCTCAAATTCACCCATTGAAATTAGTCCTTCCCTTTCATAAGACACAGAGTTTTCCAGAAACAAAGTCCATCTATTCTGTAGGTACTTCCCCATTCCCATCCCTGCAGTTAAATCATAAAATATAGAGATTCATTTTTTAAATTAAATTAAAATTTTAAAAAGTTAATGTGAATTCATTAGCACAGTGTCTGGCATATAGGTACATACATGGTAAGTAATAAATGCTGGAGTTGATCATGTTGTGTAGTTGTTAGAGCAGCTGTGGTCATCATTATTATTTACTATAAATAGTAGTAATTAATATTCCATTTATAGGACAGAACTTAATTTCATTTTTTCTCCTACACCTCTATTTCAGACCACAGCTGTATCTGTTCTTTTGAAGTTTTTATTGTTTGCTAATAATGGGGAGACAGGAAGCAATATGAACTTTTGTAACTCCATAAATTTTTCACTATGACTGCAAGGAGATCCAACCAGTCCATTCTAAAGGAGATCAACCCTGGGATTTCTTTGGAAGGAATGATGCTAAAGCTGAAGCTCCAGTACTTTGGCCACCTCATGCAAAGAGTTGTCTCATTGGAAAAGACTTTGATGCTGGAAGGGAGTGGGGGCAGGAGAAGAAGGGGACGACCGAGGATGAGATGGCTGGATGGCATCACTGACTCAATGGACGTGAGTCTGAGTGAACTCCAGGAGTTGGTGATGGACAGGGAGGCCTGGTGTGCTGTGATTCATGGGGTCGCAAAGAGTCGGACACGACTGAGCGACTGAACTGAACTAACCCTAATTAAGAAAAGCCTATATTTTCAGCTACACAAACCACTAAAATAGCAAACTTAGACACTTCAGAAATACACCCTGTCTGACATTTACCTTGAATGCTTATGTTCAGTGTTGTTTTCCCATAAAGGTCATGGCCTGGACATCAGTATCAGAATGAGATATGTTTGCGGAGGTGGTAGTAGAGAATGCCATATATCACCCTCAATCTTTGTGGATGAAAGGAAAAAAAAGTCTTGGAGTTCCTAGAACATTTAGGTTGGGTGTACTTGAGTAGACTGAGTGACATTGAATACTGAGGGACACTCAATACTCAAGTTATAAAGTTTTTGTTAACGAAGAATGTGGGACTTGAAGTATATGTTGAACTATTGCATACAAATGGATAAGTGAAAATAGAAGATTGTTACAGGAGGAAGCAACAGCAACAGGGTAGGAATTAAGGATAAGATAGAGTTAACTCTAAAATAAATTCAAAGTTCTTGAATAGGCTCTGAGTTTCTTCCTTAAGTCTCTTTCATTGTTGATGTTCTATTGTTTCAGTAGTTGTCGTTAGGAGTACAATCTACATCCCAGTCTGTAACATCCTTATCAAGTATAACATTTTGAATCATTCTACCTTCTTAATGAATAATATTTGCCTATTTTAATTTTAGTCCAAGCAAGATAAATTAGGAAGCAAATCTGCTTCTAAATTAAAATGCATCCCAAAGCCAATTCTGAATGATTTTGGAATCATTCAGTATTTAGGATTATCCACACCACTACTTCCTTCCAATTACATGGCTAAGCAGAGATAATTTAAAACACAGTCTCTATGAATTTGGCATAATTAAGTCAGGAGCTGGATTATCACTGATCATCAAAACCTTAAATATATATACTACTGTGCAAGCTAATCATTTAATAAGATTAATCAAGAATACTGCAAATATTAAAAGGATGTTGTAAGATATATTTGATCTCTTACAATGATCTATTTTGTATAAATCATAAGCAAAATTCTATATTCCTATGTAGTTAATAGAAATTACCAATATATTTTATGAAATATAAGCAAATATTAACTGCTGGGAGTATATCTTTTCACTTCTGTCATGATCTGTATTTTTCCTTCCTTTTCCTTAGAACTTATAGGAATGTTATTTTTGAAGGGAATAAGAGGAGTGGCAGGCGAGGGGCTAAGGTTTAACGTTTGGTGTATAATTATTATTTATGATAAATTCAGCCAGAGAAGACCCTCTGGATTATTCATTGATTCTGAATGGATTTCTTGAAGAAGATATTCATATTTGATTATGAATTCTTATATTTTTATGCAAACTGTTTCTGAAATATATTTAATAATTCATGTTTTTTTCAAACTATAGAAACTTTTCTGAAAACTTAGCATGTTTAGTATTTGTCTTTATGATATCATAAAGAAATAATTTTGTATTCTTAATGGATATACTTCAAAGTGCATTGACTTTATGATCTATGACAGTTTAATATAGAGTAGAATAATTACGACCACCGATTTTGTATTCAAAGAGACCTAGGCTGGAATATTATTAGTTGTATGACTGTGGCAAAATGATCAACTTCTCTAATCTTCCTAGCCAGTAATATTATGATATTACTTAAAACATAAGAGTGGTTTTTAAGATTAAAATAGATACTATTTAGAACAAGCACTTGACTTTCAGTAACTTTTCAACTAAACTGAGACACCATTATTATTATTTTTGTTATTGTTGCTGCTATTGTGTTATCATTATGACCTTTATATATTATTTATATTATATTATATTATATATTATATTATATTATATTATAATATGACCTTTATATTATTATCATTATAATGTGTTATCATTATAATAAGAAAATTATACATAATGATGCACATAAATCAATTACCGCAAAGCCTGGCATACAGAAAGCACTCAATAATTATTTGTTGTTGTTACTGTTGTCATAAAAATATAAGATGCTTAGCATTGAATGTGGTAGATATTCAATCTTGTCAGTTTCCTTATGCAACATACAAATATATCTGGGGAGACTGTATGGCTTAATGCAGGCTGCTATTGTCTTTCATGCTAAACAGACCTACGCTTTTTAATCACTCCTCTGCTACTTCCAGTCTATACAACATAATTATAAGCACATGAAGCAAACACTGTAAAAGACTGAAATGGTTGCAAATGGGTGTCTTCAGTGGGATACTAGGTGATTTCTAAGCTTGTCCTCCTAGGTTGCCTGATGCTAATGGATCTCTGCACCTCTAATTGTCTTAGAGCTATTTTACAACTTTGTATATGGTAGATAACTTGATAGCAATGTAAATTATTTTCCCATGGGAAAGAAAATAGTGGCCAGCCTAACATTTAGGTCTATAATCCATTTTCAGCTTATTTTTTACGTATGGTATGTAAGTGTGCTCACTCAGTCATGTCTAACTGTTTGAAACCCCATGGACTATAGCCCCCAGGCTCCTCTGCCCATGGAATTTTCCAGTCAAGAATACTGGAGTGTGTTGTCATTTCCTCTTCCAAGGGATCTTCATGACGCAGGGATTGAAATTGCATCTGCATTGGTAGGCAGATTCTTTACCACTGAACCACCGTTAGTGAATTTCCTAATTTCATTCTTTTACATGTAGCCAAATTTTGTTCTAACAGAATACAATTTACTTCCCTTTTTCCCTACAGAATGCAGTTTTGTATGAATTTAAGTGTGTCTGTGTGTGTGTGTGTGTGTGTGTGTATGTGTGGTTTTCAAAATTTTCCTTAGAATCATTTGGAATATCTCTCTGGTTCCCTGATTAATTAATAAGTAAAAATCACTGAGACATAGTCATTTTATATCTGTATCAGGATTATATGATATTATTATATGATAATTCCTCTTCTAGGAATTATCCTTTTTCACACTCAGTATATTTCAGCTAGTCTTACTACCAAAACTGTTCTAAACATTTTTTTTCATGTATTAACTTTAGAAGCCAGATGTATTATACAATGTGTGCTTGAGATCCTTTTAAAAAACTCATAACAAATGTGCTCAATTCAGTGTGCCATAGAAAACCAAGGCTGTAAATGTGATTAAAACAGTATGTTTAAAATCTCTAGTTGTTTGGCTATGGTCAAATCATTTATATTTCCTCTCTAGGAAATGGAAATAACAATCTCTGCCTTTTTGCATTGTGACTTCCCTGGGGGCTCAAACGATAAAACGTCTGCCTACAATGCGGGAGACCCGGGTTCAATCCCTGGGTAGGGAAGATCTCCTGGAGAAGGAAATGGCAACCCACTCCAGTATTCTTGCCTGGAAAATCCCATGGGCAGAGAAGCCTGGTAGTCTACAGTCCATGGGGTGGCAAAGATTTGGACACGACTGAGCGACTTCACTTCACTTTATAGGATTATAGTTCACATTGAGAGCAGTAGTGGAAAAGCAGTTAGCTCAGTACCAAGCACTTCAGTGAACAGTAAGTAGTCATTGTTTTGGAAATTCAGCATCTGCGCAGGAAGTCCATTTCAGTGCTCAACAGTTCTCACACTTACATGCAACTCTCACTTTGCCTATTGGAACTTTCTTTTTGCTTATCTGTTTTGTTTGGTTTTATTGTTTTACTACTTTCCACATGTCCATGGTTCTTTCTTTCTTTCTTTCTTTTTTTTTTGATGCAAACACTGTTTCTATTCTGAGTATCTTCTCCAAGCTAAATATGCCCTCTTCCTTCATTTGTTCTTAATATGGCATATTTCCCAGACTCCCAGAATTCAACATTAAATCCTAATTGTAATCTGAAGTAAAAGTATAGTGCTGAACCACCACTAAGGCATCATATATTTCCAAAAAGTCCATTCAAGAATACTTTAGATTTATTGTGATACTATATTTTTCACTCATTTGAGCTTATTTTCAACTAACATTTTAAAGTTCTTTCTTTTTTCTTTTTTTTACTTTGACGTTTGACATTTTGAATTAAAAGTTAGAAATTTACCTATATCACTTTTGATAATAATGATAGCCAATTATATTAGGTAACACATTAACACAAAAAGGCAACCCTTTAAAAGAAGGTATTCTTATGGACTTAGATCTACTGTATGAAGCATACATTATTTCCTTTGGGCCATTAGGAGGTACTCAATAAAGAGTTAGACATTTCTTTCAGCCATTGAGCACTTAACCTCTAATGTAAAGCTTCTCTAATTGCTATTGTAAGTCTCACAGATAAGTGACCTGCTGCTGCTGAGTCGCTTCAGTCGTGTCCGACTCTGTGCAACCCCATGGACGGCAGCCCACCAGGCTCCACCGTCCCTGGGATTCTCCATGCAAGAACTCTGGAGTGGGTTGCCATTTCCTTCTCCAATGCATGAAAGTGAAAAGTTAAAGTGAAGTCGCTTAGTTGTTTCCGACTTTTAGCGACCCCATGGACTGCAGCCTACCAGGCTCCTCCGTCCATGGGATTTTCCAGGCAAGAGTACTGGAGTGGGGTGCCATTGTCTTCTCTGTAAGTGACCTGTGTTGCACTCAATGTCTTGCTGGCTAGCCACAATTGGCCTATTGCACCTATAGAAAGAAGTGGCACACATTCATTAGTCAATTTCTTCCTTTTTTTTTTTTTTTGTACAGTGGAAAAAGTATCAAGTCATTGTTCTTGGTCTGTAGATAGTTTACTTTCATTTTGGATGCTAAAGGTCAGTTTGAATTTAGTCAGTTTAACTATGTAGAACCTTCGAGTCTTGCTTCACAATGCTACTCTTTCTCCAATTTAAACTTTGGAAAGTGCTTTTATTAATAATGAACCCTTTTTGTTTTCCTCAAAATCAATTAGAAGAGCCTCTAAGATAGATATATGATTCTACAAAAGTATTAAGAAGGCATAAATATTCTTCTCTGCAAACAAAATTAATTCTAAAAATTTG
This sequence comes from Ovis canadensis, assembly GCF_042477335.2. Lineage (NCBI taxonomy): Eukaryota > Metazoa > Chordata > Mammalia > Artiodactyla > Bovidae > Ovis > Ovis canadensis. The sequence continues at coordinate 78,617,616 of NC_091246.1, read as the reverse complement.
CTTTCTTTATCCAGAGATTTCTGGATAATTTCTTATCATCTATAGTGAATTGTATCTTCCAAAAAGATTTACGTATGCCCTTACCTCCAGTACCTGTACATGTAACCTCATTTGGACATAAGGACTTTTCAGATATAATTGATATAAGTATTTCAGATAAAATTATCCCTGATTTACAGTGGGTCCCCAAATCCCATGACTGGTGTCCTTATAAAAGAGAGAGAGATTTGATCAACAGGAAGGAAGACTGTGAAGCTGGCAGCAGATTAGAGTTATGTTGCTATAAACCAAGAACACCAAACTCTGGATGAGTCAAGGAGCATTGCCCCCTCCAGCCTTCTCTCCCTCCAACAAGGTCCTGCCTAACCTTCATTTTGAACTTCTAGCCTCCAGAAATGTGAGACAATAAATTGTTGTTTTAAGTAACTTGGGACAGCTCCAGGAAATGAATACATTTTCTATAGACACTCTTAGTTAACCAGAATGATAAAGGAATAACATTAATTTTCTATCTTCTTAGGCCCTGCATTTATTAATAGCAATCATAAAAATGGGCTAATTTACATGGCAGAGGCATTTTATCCTGTTTTCCAACCATAAATAAAATGTCATGTGTCTTTACAAATTATTTTTTTATGTCACAATAGTTTATGGAGCACATCAAATATGTTGTGATCTTATGAGTAACAAAACAGAAACCCCAAACATATACAAGAACATGCAAATCCCTTCTCCAAAGAAACTGATATTGTAGAGGTGGGTAGATAGAACACATATAGTAAATTATGTAGTGTAATTAGTACAGTGAGGAAAACAGAGATGTTAAGGAAGTGATGTGACTATAAATAAAATAGTGCAAACTTCAATGAGACAGCATTTAGGAAGAAAAAAAAAAAGCCTAGAAATAGGTGAGTGGAACATGATTAAATCTGAAGGGAAATGATTCTAGGCAGAAGGAACAGTCAATACAAAGACTCTGAGTTGGGAGTATGCTTAATAATTTGAGAAATAAAGTGATGAAGGCATGACTAGTGGTGGTGAAAGTCAGAGGACCACAAAGACTTCATTCCAAGTGAAATGCATAGCCATTGGACAATTTCCAAGGGAACAGCAACATGAACTGACTCATATTTTAAAATCAGGTGTTTTTAATCATTTTGTTACATGAATTTCTCTGTTGAAATATATGGACTTTTTAGAAGAATGTTTTCATGTTAATAACACCAAATGTGTGGACATTGCAAAGTAAACAGTTGCACAAATTTGTAATAGAGTAGCATACGGATTTCACTAAAAATCTAGCATTAAATGCTATAATTTTGAAATAATGCATGTAGATGATATTCCAGATACCTGTGGAAACTTAAATATGATAAGAAAATATCTGCAACTTCTTTGGTGACCAAAACATGTATGCATGCAAGCTCAGTTGTGTCCAACTCTTTGTGACCCCATGGACTGTAGCCTGCCAGGCTCCTCTGTCCATGGGATTTTCCAGGCAAGAATACTAGAATGGATTGCCATTTCCTTCTCCAGAGGGTCTTCCTGACCCAGAGATCAAACCTGAATCTCTTACAATGGCAGGCAGATTGTTTACCATGAACCTAAATACCGTTTCCCCAACCAGAAGATACTCTTAATCCTACTGTGGCTTGTTGAATAATCTGTGAAATGACTTCATAAATTCTACCCAAATTAATAACCACTAGTTTATAGTAAGGCTTCCTTTTCTTTGTAGCTCAGTCAGTAAAAAATCTGCCTTCAGTGTAGGAGACCGGGTTCAATTCCTGGGTTGGGAAGATCCCCTGGAAAAGGAAATGGCAACCCATTCCAGTATCCTTGCCTGGAAAATCTCATGGACAGAGGAGCCTGGTGGGCTGCAGTCCATGGAGTCGCAAAGAGTCGGGCACGACTGCACGACCAACACTTACTTACTCACTAGTTTATAGATGGGGCTTCCCAGGTGGCACTAGTGGTAAAGAACCTGACTGCCAGTGCAGGAGACATGAGAGGTGCAGGTTCAATCCCTGGGACAGGAAGATCTGGATCAAAAAAGTCACTGGCTAAATATTATTACTAACTCTTGTTGTGTTACATTATTCCAGTAATAATCCAAGCCGAACATTAGATTTCAAAAGAAAATATACAAATTTACACTAAATTTTTCTCCTTAGGGATATAGGAAAACATGAAATTTTTACAAACATCCTTTCATTTAAAATGCCTTACTCTAATATAGATGTTAACACATCAAAGTTGAAAGTAAGCATAATTCTGGACCTTATAACAAAAAAAGTTTTGGGTTAATTATCCATGTTTCCTGGCTGAATTGTGAAGAAGCAAAGAGATCTGTTTTTGAAATTTCACAATGTAATGAATAATTCAGAATTATTTTAGTCACCTAATTATCTTTAGACAATATAATTTTACAGACTTTATTCAAATGATTCACCCCTTCAGAATGTACTAGAACAACCTATACCTTATACTTCACATTATGACCCTATACAATTCAATAAATGCAGATCACACTAAAAAATAGTCACGAAAAAAAGCTCTATGTTAAATGTGTGACATTAGACATATATAAAGTATATTTGCTTGATTGTGATTTTCATATTTGCACTGTCTGTGTGCATCTAATCCATATTTTTAAATTTCTAGATACAACAAAGAGAATACAGTGTATTTTTTTTCCTTTTTAATCCACATATTTTTGCTGCTTCTGTAATAGGCATCGACCTAAGCCTTGTCCTTGCCACAGGCAGTGAATGATAGTACTTTGAAGGTTGCCTTTTTTTTTTCCTTTTAATCCAATAAAACGTGGTCTGAGAAAGAAGCTGAAGACCCTCTCCCTCTAAAAAAAGTAATAAAATTTCAAGCAGGGTTAAGACACACTCATAATAGTAGACAACTATGATTCATTAGAAATTTCTGTAATAAAATTCTGTACTTTCCATATTCCTTTTGATATTCTAGGTAGAACTTGAGTTTAATAGTTGGGAATATAACATATGAATCAGCTTAACATTTAAGAAGATGCATTATTAAAAAGGTGTTGTTAAAATGTCATATTGTAGCAGCTACATTAGCATTGTTTTAAAGGTTAGCTATATTGCATGTCTTAGAATCTCAAGAAATCTATAAAATTTAACCATATATGTTATATCTTTGTTGCTTATCTGCAAGCATATATATTTTATATATACAGCTGTGGATATGGATATATGTAGATAGGTATGGATATACACATGTGTGTACCTCTACTTGTGGGCATGAAATATATATTGAGAGAGAGAACCACTATCATTTTATAATAATGGACAGGAATTAGTCCTGCTTAGCTAGTAAATGGATAGAGTGAATGTAGCGATTTTATAAATTGCCTTTATAGCCTCAGAATCAAGAAAATATAGGAAAGCTTTTCTGCTGTTTGGTCAAAAGTGGTTCTTTCCTGGATCCATATCCTATTTCCGTTGACCCCTTGAATAGGGTGGCTCAGCTGTTCTTTGCTTTCATGTCTTATCTCATTTTATCCTAACAACTCTATAAAGGCACATATTATTCTCTCCAGGTTATGGGTGATAAAACCGAGGGATTGAATGACTTCTATAATGGCACACTGCTATTCCTTCCACCTTTAGAGTGCTTTGATTCCTATGCCATTTTCAGTGTTTGTCAATGGAAAATAGGATTGAGGACTACCTGCAGCAGAATCAAATCACTTGATATTATTGGTTTTAAAAAGTCAATTTCTGATAAACAACCATGTCTGGTAAATCAAAGTCTATAAGAGGGAACACTGGAATTTGCATTTTGTACAAACAACTCAGGTGATGGCTTTGCTTATTAAAAGGCTAAGGTTATGGCTAACAGTCGGAGAAGGCAATGGCACCCCACTCCAGTACTCTTGCCTGGAAAATCCCATGGACGAAGGAGCCTGGTATGCTGCAGTGCATGGGGTCGCTAAGAGTCTGGCACGACTGAGCGACTTTACTTTCCCTTTTCACTTTAATGCATTGAAGAAGGAAATGGCAACCCACTCCAGTGTTTTTACCTGGAGAATCCCAGGGACGGGGGAGCCTGGTGGGCTGCCGTCTATGGGGTCACACAGAGTCGGACACGACTGAAGCGACTTAGCAGCAGCATGGCTAACGGTAAATGAGCCACAGATCTTAGCCTGCTGAGTCATTAACTAGAGCCTTGCTTTTCAAAATCTGGTTGATATACCAGTAGCACTGGCATAACCTGGGAGTTTTTGGTAAGTGCAAAAACACAGACCCCATAGCTGAACTTTGGCATGATCTCTAGGTGATTTGTGTTCATATTCAAGTGTGAGAAGTACTGCCTTAAAGACTTTTTCATTATTCATCCTATTTGGTGTTTCCCAGTCTTTCTTTATAATAAAATCATCAGCTGGGGGCACTTGACTTCTCCCTGTAGATTGTTTCTCTAGGTCTAGGGATGTTTGGAGAAGGCAATGGCACCCCACTCCAGTACTCTTGCCTGGAAAATCCTACGGGCGGAGGAGCCTGGTAAGCTGCAGTCCATGGGGTCACTGAGGGTCGGACACGACTGAAGTGACTTGGCTGCAGCAACAGGGATGTTTAGAGAGCACCTCAAGTGATCGGTATCAGTAGATACTCTTGAAAAATATCACTTCCATTATCTTTAATACAAAGCCTCTGGTGTGTGTCCTCCGATTTCAGGAGTTTGAGGTCCATGTTTGAGTTACTGATTTGCAGTTGTAGCCCATTATCTATATGAGTGCAGAGGCAGCATGGTGTAGGGATGATGAGGAAATGTAAACGGGAGCCAGGTGGCCTGAGTGTGAACCTGGGAAAGGTACTTCACTTTTCTGTTCCTCAGTCTCCTCACTTGTAAATAGAGGCAACAGTCATATATACTTTGTAAGGTGAGAAATAAATGAACTTTTATGAAAAGCATTGAAAAAATTTCTGTTTACCTGTTATTACTAATATGTAGCTTCCCTCTCAGAAGCCCTTTTTTAATGGAACCCTTAATTTTGCATGTGTACCCTTTCTAAATGCTGCAGAGTGCCTCTTTACCATATCCCCTTCCTGAGAAAAAAATGAGATTTCTGAATTCCTGTGCTCTGACTTCATTTCCCTTTCTTCTTCTTTTCCTCCTGCTGCTGCTAAGTTGCTTCAGTTGTGGTAGGTCAAAAAAATGTATGCTTGAAATTTTGGATTTGAAAGTGCTCATGAGTTCAGCCTGTTAGCCTGAAGCCCAAAATCACCACAGGTGTTCTAACTCTAACTATCCCGGCTAGTGGGCATTGCTGTTCCCACCACGTGACTGCAAGGAAACAACAAAAAAGTGAGATATACAAAGAGGCAGTGGAAGGAACTACCAAATATTGAGCAACACCATATAAATGATTTCATTTAGTCTGTACAATGGCCTGCAAAGACAGTTTAAAGTAACTGACAGAAAGGTTATATATTTTCTCCAAGGCTACAGAGAATAAGGGATCCCAATTCTAAAGCCACATCTACTGGTCTCAGAAGCTAGTCCTTTTTCATTAGAGTTATATATTTTCCATATTTCAGAATAGAATTGAGGATATATAGAGAATGAAGTAAAGTGTGATATAAAACACTTTAAGGAAAGGAGAGAGGTGATAAAGTGGTTAATATAATAGCTAACACTTTTGAGTGCTGACAGTGAGTCAGGCTTTATGAATTTTTGTATATTCACCCATCCAATCTCTGATGTAGGTATCATTATCATTATAGTCCTCATTCTACCAGTGAAGAAATTGAGGACAAGGCATGCTAACTATCCCAAGGGCACACAAGAAAAACTAGAGAAGGCATTGGAAAGCAGCCAAGTCTGAGAACTCCAAGTCAGACAGAGTTGGTAACCACTGCACTATACAGTCTCCCCATTTCTGAGCTCCCAATGGCATTTTTAGCACATCATCTGAGCAGCTAGAGGCAAAAGGAAATCCATTAGAAATTTAGCTTTTGATTTTTTGTAAAAAGATGTATCAGGTCATCTGCAGAAATATTTTTTCAAGAGGTTCATTTATTTTTTTATTTTTTTTAATTTTTATTCTTTTTTTTTTAATTTTTTATTTATTTATTTTTTTAATTTTAAAATCTTTAATTCTTACATGCGTTCCCAAACATGACCCCCCCTCCCACCTCCCTCCCCACAACATCTCTCTGGGTCATCCCCATGCACCAGCCCCAAGCATGCTGCACCCTACGTCAGACATGGACTGGCGATTCAATTCTTACATGATAGTATACATGTTAGAATTCCCATTCTCCCAAATCATCCCACCCTCTCCCTATCCCTCTGAGTCCAAAAGTCTGTTATACACATCTGTGTCTTTTTTCCTGACTTGCATACAGGGTCGTCATTGCCATCTTCCTAAATTCCATATATATGTGTTAGTATACTGTATTGGTGTTTTTCTTTCTGGCTTACTTCACTCTGTATAATTGGCTCCAGTTTCATCCATCTCATCAGAACTGATTCAAATGAATTCTTTTTAACGGCTGAGTAATACTCCATTGTGTATATGTACCACAGCTTTCTTATCCATTCATCTGCTGATGGACATCTAGGTTGTTTCCATGTCCTGGCTATTATACAGTGCTGCGATGAACATTGGGGTACATGTGTCTCTTTCAATTCTGGTTTCCTCGGTGTGTATGCCCAGAAGTGGGATTGCTGGGTCATAAGGTAGTTCTATTTGCAATTTTTTAAGGAATCTCCACACTGTTCTCCATAGTGGCTGTACTAGTTTGCATTCCCACCAACAGTGTAGGAGGGTTCCCTTTTCTCCACACCCTCTCCAGCATTTATTGCTTGCAGATTTTTGGATCGCAGCCGTTCTGACTGGTGTGAAGTGGTACCTCATTGTGGTTTTGATTTGCATTTCTCTAATAATGAGTGATGTTGAGCATCTTTTCATGTGTTTGTTAGCCATCCGTATGTCTTCTTTGGAGAAATGTCCATTTAGTTCTTTGGCCCATTTTTTGATTGGGTCGTTTATTTTTCTGGAGTTGAGCTGCATAAGTTGCTTGTATATTTTTGAGATTAGTTGTTTGTCAGTTGCTTCATTTGCTATTATTTTCTCCCATTCAGAAGGCTGTCTTTTCACCTTGCTTATATTTTCCTTTGTTGTGCAGAAGCTTTTAATTTTAATTAGATCCCATTTGTTTATTTTTGCTTTTATTTCCAGAATTCTGGGAGGTGGATCATAGAGGATCCTGCTGTGATTTATGTCTGAGAGTGTTTTGCCTATATTCTCCTCTAGGAGTTTTATAGTTTCTGATCTTACATTTAGATCTTTAATCCATTTTGAGTTTATTTTTGTGTACGGTGTTAGAAAGTGATCTAAACATTATCCTCAATGGTAAAAAATTGAAAGCATTTCCCCTGAAGTCAGGAACAAGACAAGGGTGTCCACTTTCACCGCTACTATTCAACATAGTTCTGGAAGTTTTGGCCACAGCAATCAGAGCAGAAAAAGAAATAAAAGGAATCCAAATTGGAAAAGAAGAAGTAAAACTATCACTGTTTGCAGATGACATGATCCTCTACATGGAAAACCCTAAAGACTCCACCAGAAAATTACTAGAGATCATCAATGAATATAGTAAAGTTGCAGGATATAAAATCAACACACAGAAATCCTTTGCATTCCTATACACGAATAATGAGAAAGTAGAAAAAGAAATTAAGGAAACAATTCCATTTACCATTGCAACGAAAAGAATAAAATACTTAGGAATATATCTACCTAAAGAAACTAAAGACCTATATATAGAAAACTATAAAACACTGATGAAAGAAATCAAAGAGGACACTAATAGATGGAGAAATATACCATGTTCATGGATTGGAAGAATCAATATAGTGAAAATGAGTATACTACCCAAAGCAATTTACAAATTCAATGCAATCCCTGTCAAGCTACCAGCCACATTTTTCACAGAACTAGAACAAATAATTTCAAGATTTGTATGGAAATACAAAAAACCTCGAATAGCCAAAGCAATCTTGAGAAAGAAGAATGGAACGGGAGGAATCAACTTGCCTGACTTCAGGCTCTACTACAAAGCCACAGTCATCAAGACAGTATGGTACTGGCACAAAGACAGACATATAGATCAATGGAACAAAATATAAAGCCCAGAGATAAATCCACACACATATGGACACCTTATCTTTGACAAAGGAGGCAAGAATATACAATGGAGTAAAGACAATCTCTTTAACAAGTGGTGCTGGGAAAAAGAGGTTCATTTAAATAAGAACGTTTGATGTGTTTAATTCTGCTTCCTATCACTATCACTCATCTCAATTAGACCTCCAAGGTTCTAGAAAGGAGGGGCGATGTACAAGGTACCAACACTCATTGACAGTCATCTTTTAAAGCAGTGAAATAGATTTTCTAAACATTAGGCATTGTATAGGGCTTCTGTTTCTGCAGGTTTAGCTTAACAAAAGTGGATAGTGAGACTAAGGGAACTTTGAGTATGTCACAGTCTCTTTATACCTCCAAATGCCTATTGGCAAGGATGGAGTCAACCCTTCCAGTGTTTTAGAAGGATGGATTGTGAACACCTTTGGCAAGCATCTTTTACACCTTCTTTCTAGATTTTAAAATGTCTTGTGGCTTCAGCTCTAATATAGCGATTCTAGTTCCAGTTCAGTCACTCAGTCATGTCCGACTCTTTGCGACACCGTGAACCACAGCATGCCAGGCCTCCCCGTCCATCACCAACTCCTAGAGTCTACCTAAACCCATGCCCATTGAGTCAGTGATGACATCCAACTATCTCATCCTCTGTCATTCCCTTCTCCTCCTGCCCTCAATCTTTCCCATCATCAAGGTCTTTTCAAATGAGTCAGCTCTTCGCATCAGGTGGCCAAAGTATTGGAGTTTTGGCTTCAACATCAGTCCTACCAATGAACACTCAGGACTGATCTCCTTTAGGATGGACTGGTTGGATCTTCTTGCAGTCCATGTACTTTGCAGTCTAACATACCAGAGAAGTGACCTATTTTGATCATAAATTGGTAGAAGATAGTTTTAAGAGATTGTGTTTCCATTGGAAACATTTTCCAAATTCTTGGAAATTCAAGAAGAGACAAGGGGAAAAATATTTGGGAATCATTGTTCTGTGAAGCAAATTATCTTCTAGCTCATGAGAATATTGAAATCTAGCCTATTTGTGTTTTGTTTAATTTTAGCTTTCCTGTTCCCTTACTGTGACTTTTAGAAGTTGCATTCAACAAAATTAACTTTATGTAAGAAGGCTGCCTCCTCCACAACGTGGGTAGGGTTAATCATACCCTATTATGCATCTAAGATTTCTCATAGTTGTAAAATAGTCAATTATGTAGATGCTCCTCCTTCATTCTACATTTGATATTCTTGGAAAGCAGTGACCTTGATTTACTCATCAAAAAAAAAAAAAAAATGTTAGTGCCAAGTACAGGGCTTAACACAAAATTGATAGGTAGTTTTTGGTTGAATAGGTATATCATTGAGTAAATCTGTAAAAATAATATACCCATTGCATTTGGCAAGGTACACAAGCAGTATCTGTCACTAATGAGTCTCATTAACTCCATGCATAAGATAATAAGAAATTAGGCTGTTGTGCCAAATACATGCTCTAAGTCAACCTGAGAGCTCAGCTGTGTCCTGTTATTTTCCTGATTATTTTGCTTCTAGCTGCATTTAGCAAGCTAAGCCCACACAGCTGGTCATTCTGAAAAAGGAACTTGCTGCTTCAATTTCAGAAACACCAAAGAGCATGTAGGACAAAGGGGGAATCTGGCATGTTTCTTCCCTTCAAGGAACAATCAATCAGGCCTGAATATCACAATTACATAGGTGAAAGTAAATCTGCTGGATTTATAGCTGAAATGCAAAACTTCTAGGGATAAAGGAAAATATGGTGCACTAAAATGAATAAATCATTGTATACGCATGATCTTTCTGATTTCTCCTGTTTCTGTTCTATAAATGAAGAAAAAATATACTTTGGAGAGGCCGAATGACTTGTCCAAGATTACACACCTAAGCAGTAACAGAAATAAAGGCTTACTTGCGGATTTTTTAATTCTAAAATTTAGAATCAATTTTATGAAAAATAAATTGATTTTTCTATTATAATAAATTCAGAATGAAAAGTAGAAATGCCACAAACCACTATCCATTCCACTGTCAAATTATACCTGAGAAAGGATGAAAACTTGAAAAAAATCACTGAAGTGAACAGTAATTGTTACAATAATAAATTTGAATTTTCTACTAGTCTGAGAAGCCAATTGGAAGTACACAGGTTATAATTCTAACCTAATTTGCATAAAATTATTCACAAAATGCTATGACCTTTATTATCTAATTCCATCCTCACAAAAAGCTTAAAACATAGGTTTTCTCCAATTTATAGGTAATTGAAAAGAGTTACAGGAACTCAAGTAATGTGTATAAGGCCATATGGGAAGTAAGAGGTATTAGAAATAAAGACTTATCTGTGAGTTGAGTCCAGAATGACACTTTCTGCTCTGACTGAAAATTTTTATACATAAAATACAAATGAGTAGCAGTCCAGTTCATGAGGATCTGTTTACAAAATTTCACTAAGGTTAAGCTTTAGTTGGGTTAAAAATCAGCTATATGGGACATTATAACACTATGTTTTCAGAATAAAATTACTTAATAGTTAAAGAAAGGAGGTAGTCAATAACTTCTGACTACTTTTTCTTAAAATTAGCTAGGGATTTTTCCACATTAAGTGACTTTCCCTCTTTAATTCTTGCCAACCTTATCCTGATTAAATTACCCAATGGCTACTCAGTAGAATTTCTTTTGACAAGATTTAGCCTCTAATCAACCTTGATTAATTTGGCAAGTTGAGACACAGTTATTCATCTTTATTCTCCCTTAAAAAAAAAAAAAAAACAGGCAAGCAATCTTTCTCATGGTTTTTCTTACTTTCTCTTCTTTTAAGATTCTTTTCTTTCTGTCTTGGATTTACTCTCCCATATATCAGTTTGGATTTTTTGTTGTTGTTAGTTTAGTGCAGAGAAGGAGGCAGCATCATTATGATGGAAAGCACATACATTTTAGAGTCAGGTAGACCCAGATATAAAAGCACTATGACACCACTTCATAGTCATGCAATATTGAACAAGGGACTGAAACTCTGAGATAGTTTTCTCATCCTTCAGAATGTCAACAGTAATAACAATCTCACAGAGTCGTTGTGGCACACTAAATTCCAAGTTCTGTACAACTAGAGCACAGAGCCTGGCGAATAAAAAATATCAATGATTGGGCTTAATGTTGTAGATGAAAGGGAGTTACTTTTCAACTTTGGGTCAGTAATTGCTTAGAAGAAAGTTTGTGACAAGATTTTCTGACTCTCTTACGTAGAAATTAGATCTGTCCTTAAAGAAAAACAATAAAAATATCGCCTGTATTATTCCTTACCCAATGCACCAGATATGTAGACATCATCTTTCAGAGAAGAAAGTTTTCTTCCTTTTTTTTTTTTTCTTTCTGGCATAAGTCATTGGCATATATCAGGAAAGAAGCTGCAAGAATGCTAGGATTCTGACAGTTTGGGGCTGATGTCCTTGTCTTTTTATTCCTGTCACAATCATTCTCGAAAATAGTCTCCTTGCAACAATGAGAAAAATATATATAACCAAGTGGTTCATTTTCCAGCTCTTATTTTTCCCTGTGGGTTTCAGAAAATTGGACCTTTGAGGACTGGCTTTATCAACCACTAGTAACCACTAGTAATTTCCATTAATTACCATGGTAATACTATCAGAGACACCATCACTCAAACTTTCACCAGGTACCAATAACAGCAGTGAACACATTAACTTAAATATGACTTGAGTCAAAGCAGATACTCATGATAACAATTAGGTACAAAATCACTGCAGATGGTGATTGAAGCCATGAAATTAAAGGACCCTTACTCCTTGGAAGGAAAGTTATGACCAACCTAGATAGCATATTAAAAAGCAGAGACATTACTTTGCCAACAAAGTTCCATCTAGTCAAGGCTATGGTTTTTCCTGTGATCATGTATTGATGTGAGAGTTGGATATGAAGAAAGCTGAGCACTGAAGAATTGATGCTTTTGAACTGTGGTGTTGGAGAAGACTCTTGAGAGTCGCTTGGACTGCAAGGAGATCCAACCAGTCCATTTTAAAGGAGATCAGCCCTGGGGGTTCTTTGGAAGGAATGATGCTAAAGCTGAAACTCCAGTACTTTGGCCACCTCACGTGAAGAGTTGACTCACTGGAAAAGACTCTGATGCTGGGAAGGATTGGGGGCAGGAGGAGAAGGGGATGACAGAGGATGAGATGGGTGGATGGCATCACTGACTCAATGGATGTGGGTTTGGGTGAACTCCGGGAGTTGGTGATGGACAGGGAGGCCTGGTGTGCTGCGATTCATGGGGTCTCAAAGAGTTGGACACCACTGAGCAACTGAACTGAACTGAACTGAGCTCAGTAGAAAATCTGATCTTGTGTGACCTAAGTAAATATAGAATATATCTGCCCTGGTTTACGCTTTTCAAACTTGGTCAAGAATTTTTTCAGAAGGAATTAATTTAGACTAATAAGGAGCTGATAGAGAGTATTTACTGAATTCAATGTAATTTTATAATTATATTAACACATGTGTCTGTATTCCATTTCTTATACTGAAAAACAATAAATTTTATTCAGAAATCCTAGTCTTCAAAAAAAAAATGAGGAAGAAGTACATCAAGGCTGCATGTTGTCACCCTGCTTATTTAACTTATATTCAGACTACATTATGTGAAGTGCCTGGCTGGATGAAGCATAGGCTGGAATCAAGATTGCCAGGAGAAATATCAATAACCTCAGATATGCAAATAATACCACCCTTATGGCAGAAAGTGAAGAGGAACTAAAGAGCCTCTTGATGAAAGTGAGAGAGGAGAGTGAAAAAGCTGGCTTAAAAACTCAACATTCAGAAAACAAAGATCATGGCATCTAGTTCCATCACTTCATGGCAAATCAATGGAAACAGTGAGAGACTTTATTTTCTTGGGCTCCAAAATCACTGCAGATTGTGACTGCAACCATGAAAAAAAAGACACTTGCTCCTTGGAAGAAAAGCTATGACAAACCTAGAGCACATTAAAAACCTGAGATGTTACTTTGCCAACAAGGTCTATCTAATCAAAGCTGTGGTTTTTCCAGTAGTCATGTATGGATGTCAGAGTTGCACTATAAAGAAAGCTGAGCACTGAAGCATTGACGCTTTTGAACTGTGGTGTTGAAGAAGACTCTTGAGAGTCCTTTGGACTGCAAGGAAATCAAACCAGTCAATCCTAAAGGAAATCTGTCCTGAACATTTATTGGAAGGACTGATGTTGAAGCTGAAACTCCAATACTTTGGCCACCTGATGCAAAGAACTGATTCACAGGAAAAGACCCTGATGCTGGGAAAGATTGAATGCAGGAGGAGAAGGGGACAACAGAGGATGAGATGGTTGGATGGCATCATTGACTCCATGGACATTAGTTTGCACAAGCTCTGGGAGTTGGTGATGGACAGGGAAGCCTAGTATGCTGCGGTCCATGAGGTCACAAAGAATTGGGCATGACTAAGCGACTGAACTGAGTCTTCCAAAATATATATTAGCCAGTCAATATAACATTATCTATATCCTTAATTACCATAAAATCAGCTTATCATCAGCTTGCTTACCCTCTTTCTTTATCCCAATGAGGATACAATTGTCTTTTTTCAGTAACAGAACTTTCCAGAGGCAAGAAATCAAAATGCAGTAACAGAAAGAAGTTGCTTGTAGAAAATTTCTGTTTATCCTCATTTTTATTTTCTTAATGGATCAGCTTTGCAGTTTCTAAATGAATATAGCAACATATTTATGTCTCCCTATATTCGTTTTTATACTAGTTGGATTCTGATACATCAGACCTTAGCCTAGTCAGAAGCAGAAGTAGATGTTTTTCTGAAATTCTCTGTGAGTGTCCAAGAGTCTCCAGTGAGGGCCTAGGTCTACAGTGGCCCACCGTAGGGTCAGGGGATCTGACTATAACAGTCCTGGGAGCAGCAGCGTGCTGGCATAAGTCCTTTTGAAGAAGGTGTCATGCTACAGGGAGGGAACACAGCCTCACCCATAATTAAAGATTTACTGAGCATGGCCTTGCCCACCAAAGCAAGACCCAGTTTTCCCCACAGCCAGTCCCTCCCATCAGGAAGCTTCCACAAGCCTCTTATCCTCATCCATCAGAGGACAGACAGAATGAAAACCACAATCACAGAAAACTAACCAAACTGATCACATGGATCACAGCCTCATCTAACTCACTGAAACTATGAGCCATGCCATGTAGAGCCACCCAAGATTAATGGGCCATGGTGGAGAGTTCTGACAAAATGTGGTCCACTGGAGAAGGGAATGGCAAACCACCTCAACACTTTTGCCTTGAGAACCCCATGAACACTATGAAAGTACATCTAAGCAATTTTAAAAATGTCTTCTGGGATAATTCTGAATGAATAATGACCTTAACCTTTTGCCGTTGGCTTTCTAGTCCCAAAGACTATCTTTTCCCAGTTCTAAATGCAACAAATATTCATTGAGCACATTGCTACATGTAAGTCATTTAGCAGATATTGTGTAGATAAATAGATTAAAACACCCTGTGTCTAGATTCAATTTATGATTATATCAAAGCTTTATTAGGAACAGTGCCAGGTATTACAATACTATACTATATTAATCTATATATTATATATATAGATTATACTATATTTATTTAATATTATGTGCATTATCATATGTATCCTCACAGCAAATAAAGTTGATATTATCTCTTGTTGGAGAAATGAGGATGCTGGTTAAGAAAGGAACATAAGCATGTCTTAATTTTTACTGCTAGTAAATAGCAGAGTTAATACATCCTGGCCATTCTTACAGCAAGTTCAGCTCTCCTTCTAGAACATATCTGTCAACAACAAGAAATGGTCTATGTGAAAACAGACTAATCCAAATAGTTGCCTACTCATGCAGAAGGATCTATATAACTAATATTTTTCATACTCAGAATTGGCAATTTTTCACATTTGTTGTCTCTTCCTCTTCCTCATATTCCCCATTTGTGGGCCTTCATCAGCCCTCTTTTGTTATGCCAATACACTTTTTCCTTTACAGAGTGTCATCCATTTATATAATTCATCTCTTATATTTTTAGATGTGAGAGCTAAATTATCTCTATCTATCTATCTATATATAATTTGTCCTGGTTATGTTTTTCAAAGTTGGTCAGGAACTTACATACATGTGTGTGTGTGTGTGTGTGTGTGTATGCGTGTAAGTATTCTCTTTTCCATTTCCATCTGCCAAGTCTACTTTTAGTTCCATTATCATATTAATCTTAAGGTTTAAAGATAAATTTATATGTTCTCACTAAAACCCACATCTTTCTAATTTATATTTTAATGAATCCTTTGAATACTTTCTCATTCCCCAGACTCAATCTTTTGGTCCATCTGTGATTTTTTTCTCTCATCCCTACATTCAGTCAGTTAAAAACTTATCCTTCACAGGGGCTTTTGCCTTTTTTTCCATTCTCTGTCAACCTCATTACTAAAATTCTGTCCCTTATGATATCAATTCCAAACTTTTGTTGTAGCTTTCATTCTTTGCTTTCTGCATGACATTGCTTACATTTTTTATTGACTATATAGACATTTCATATATAATAAATGACATGAACATTCCTCTATAGTCTTAACATTCCTATTCCTGCTTATTTCCTGCTATGTCTTAAAGCAATAAAAAAATAAAAGCATTAATCCTACATCAAATGTTCAATTACTCTTTTCCAAATATCCCTCAAATTCCCATTCTCCCTTTGAGCATATTATTTTATCATCTAGATTGTCCTTACATACCCATTGAATGTCCACCTATTTTGTTAGAATAAGATAAAATTTGAAAATACTCTAATGCTGGGAAAGATTGAGGGCAGGAGCAGAAGTGGATGACAGAGGATGAGATGGTTGGATGGCTTCACTGACTCAGTGGACATGCTGCTGCTGCTGCTGCTAAGTTGCTTCAGTTGTGTCCGACTCTGTGTGACCCCATAGATGGCTGCCCACCAGGCTCCCCCGTCCCTGGGATTCTCCAGGCAAGAACACTGGAGTGGGTTTCCACTTCCTTCTCCAATGCATGAAAGCGAAAAGTGAAAGTGAACTTTCTCAGTAGTGTCCAACTTAGCGACCCCATGGACTGCAGCCTAACAGGCTCCTCCAT
Organism: Ovis canadensis; assembly: GCF_042477335.2. Classification (NCBI taxonomy): domain Eukaryota; kingdom Metazoa; phylum Chordata; class Mammalia; order Artiodactyla; family Bovidae; genus Ovis; species Ovis canadensis. The sequence continues at coordinate 78,601,279 of NC_091246.1, read as the reverse complement.
CCATGGGATTTTCCAGGCAAGAGTACTGGAATGGGGCGCTATTGCCTTCTCCGCTATGGACATGAGATTGAGTAAACTCCACGGGTTGGTGACAAACAGGGAACCCTGACGTGCTGCAGTCCATGGGGTTGCAAAGGGTCAGACATGACTGAGCCATTGAACTGAACTGAAGATAAAATTTAATGATTTTACTTACTAGTGTTTAACATTATTCATCACTTTCAGAGCTCAGTAATTTTTTTTGTCTTGTGTTACTGTTCTCACTCCATGAACTGATCAGCAAGCCTACCATATTCTGCCTGGAACCTACACTTCTGGACTTTTTAGACTGGCTTCTCATATACAGTAGGTAGACTATAAATATCAGTATGGTTAATAAACTTTTAACTTGATGACTTTCTGGAGGCCAATTGAACAATACAATGGATTATCTTACACATCAAAATTGTATTTCAGGGAGTCCTTAGAGCATTGCATTATGTTATTGAAGAATAGGAACCAACCTAGTATTCTACATGAAGTAGTGGTAAAGCAAAAGTCTTGTTAGAACATTTTTGATCTACTCATACATTCAAATTCAAATTAATTGGGAACACTGTAGAATTACACTTAATACCATGGAATAATATGCACAAATTAGAATGGAGGAAGAGGAATATGTTACAAGAAAGTAGGCTTTTTTGTTTGTTTGCTTGTTTGTTTTAAGATTGTGTGGTAGACCACAATTCCTGTTTATCCTTCTGGGAACTCACCCCCTTTTAATTATTTTTAGCTTTGTGAATTAATTTGGCTGATAGAATGTGAGGGAAGGTGATGTGTGTCATTCCCAGGTAAAAGTATTTAAAATGTAAGAGGGTTTTTTTTTTTTGTGTGTGTGTGTGTGTGCTCTTCTGCACCCAGGAGTCCTGAAGATTTGTGTTTACATGGTGGCATCGTTAAATAGTGGTGGATCTATCAGATTAGGATTCTGAATGATTACACTTTGCTTTTCGTTGTACTGTTCAGTTATGAAAATATGGGCAGGTATTTCAGGAACTGCTCATGTGAGATATAATTATACAACAAATATGTTAATAATTCAGACTTTTTTATATTAACAACATTAAATTTTAAAAAGTAGCAAACAGGCCAAGTACATGTTGGCAGAAGTAGTGAGGGATGGGCAAATCACCAGTTGTTTGCAAATCACAGAGTTGCAATATATTTCAGAAGACATCTAGCTCAACTGCTTTCAAATGAAGAAATAGAAAATCATATAAAGTGTGGGTAAAAGCAGAGACAAGATCTTATTTTCTTGCCTTCTAACCCTGTGTACTTCCTGCCACCAAAGGAATCACATTTCTTCTCAATTTAACTTTTGTCTTGCATTTTAGCCAGTCTAATTAAAATTGTGTTGTGACAGTGATCACAAAAATAGACTAAATGGATTAGGTAATTAGCAGCATACTTCAATAATAGGTACTAACTTTCACTTCATGGTTAATTGTAGCATAGTTTTCAAAACACAGACCATTGACTATTATTAATCCGTCAAGACTATTTGAGTGCCTAATGTGCTAGCCATTGGGATGGAGGAGGACCCTAAATAAATACTGTCCCCCTCAAGGCATCCTCAATCTAATGGAGAATATAAGAAACATCCATAATAAAGTGCTGTATGTAATGCTCTTTCAGAATATATTTCAACATTTGGGGACACAGAGGAGAGTCTGGTTCTAAAAAGATGTTTTAAAGGAGACACTGATTGATCAGATATTTGAAGTATGACTGAGAGGAGTTTTCCAGGTATACAAGGGGAGGAAATGTGTTTTGAGGGCCCAAAGTATGCAGGGGTATTGAAAAGTTGGAATGTATGGTAAGGACCTAACAGAAACAGAAGAGATTGAGAAGGGATGGCAAGAATACACAGAAGAACTATACAAAAAAGGTCTTTATAACCCAAATAATGACAAAGGTGTGGTCACTCACCTAGAGCCAGACATCCTGGATTGTGAAGTCAGGTGGCCCTTAAGAAGCATTACTAGAAACAAAGCTAATAGAAGAAATAGAATTCCAGTTGAGCTACTTCAAATCCAAAGGGTGATGGTGTTAAAGTGCTGTATTCAATATGCCAGCAAATTTGGAAAGCTCAGCAGTGGCCACAGGACTGGAAAAGGTCAGCTTCATTCCAATCCCAAAGAAAGACAATGTCAAATAGTGTTCAAATTACCATTAAATTGTGCTTATTTCACATGCTAGCAAGGTTATGCTCAAAATCCTTCAAGTTAGGCTTCAACCGTACGTGAACTGAGAACTTCCAGATGTTCAAGCTAGATTTAGAAAAGGCAGAAGAGAGACAAATCAAATTACCAACATGCACTGGATCATGGAGAAAGCAAGGGAATTCCATAAAAACACCTACTTCTGCTTCATTGACTGCTCACTGTGTGGATCACAACAAACTGTAGAAAATTCTTAAGGAAATGGGAATACCGGACCATCTTACCTGCCTCTTGAGAAACCTGTATGCAAGTCAAGAAGCAACAGTTAGAACTGGACATGGAACAAGGGCCTGGTTCAAAATTGGGAAAGGAGTACATCAAGGCTGTATATTGTCACCCTGTTTATTATTTAACTTATATGCAGAATACATTATGCAAAATGCCAGGCTAGGTGAGTCACAAGCTGGAATCACAAGCAAGATTGCCAAGAGAAGTATCAACAACTTTAGATACACAGATGATACCACTCTAATGACAGAAAGGACAAAGAGCTAAAGAGCCTCTTCATGAGGATGAAAGAGGAGAGTGAATAAAAAACTGGCTTAAGACTCAACATTCAAAAAATTAAGATCATGGCAAATGGCCCCATCACTTCATGGCAAATAGAAGGGAAAAATTGGAAGCAGTGACAGCTTTTAATTTCTTGGACTCAAAAATTACTGTAGATGGTGACTGCAGCCATGAAATTAAAAGACGGTTGCTCCTTGTAAGAAAAGCTATGACAAACCTAGACAGTTTATTTAAAAAAACAGGTATCAGTTTGCCAACAAGGGTCCATCTAATCAAACCTGTGGTTTTTCCGGTAGTCCTGTGTGGATGTAAGAGCTGGACCATAAAGAAGTCAGAGCACTGAAGAAATTGATGCTTTTAAATTGTAGTGCTAGATAAGACTTTTGAGAGTCCCTTGAACTGAAAGGAGGTCAAAGAAGTCAATCCTAAAGGAAATCAACCATGAATATTCATTCGAAGGACTGATTCTGAAGCTGAAGCTCCAATACTTTGGCCACCTGATGTGAAGAGCTGACTTATTGGAAAAGATCTTGATGCTGGAAAAGATTGAAGGTAAAAGGAGAAGTGGACAGCGGAGGATGAGATGATATTAGATAGCATCACCACCCCAATGGACATGAATTTGAACAAACTCCACACATTACTGGAGTACAGAGGATGCTGGCATGCTACAGGCCATGGGGTTGCACAGAGCCAGACACAACTTAGGGACTAAACAACAGTAGTACACCTGTCAAGAAACAAGTATGGCAGAAAATGAGGCAAAGAATTAAAGCAGGATCATAGTCTAGACTAAAATTCAAGATAAACATTTGGTTTCTAAAAGGGTGAATCACGCCCAACTACAAGTCAGATTTAAAAACATTTTACTGACTTTGTAGTTTATGTTAGAGTATAGCCAATTAACCATGTTTTGACAGTTTCAGGTAGATAGCAAAGGAACTCAGCCATACATATACATGTATCCATTCTTCCCCAAACTGCCCTCCCATCCAGGCCGCCACATACCAATGAGCAGAGCTTCCTGTTAAATTAAGAATTTTGAATATTTTACTACATTGACACTAAACATTGATTTTAAAAATAATGACATTTTTGGAAAAATGGACAAACTGGCAGATGAGTATCAAAAATTTTGTCATAAAACAATAACATTTAATGCCACACATGAGCAAGAGTAGATCTTAACTGTTCTTATTACACACGAAAAGTGGTAACTATGTAAAGTGATTTGTGTGTTAATTAACTTGATTGTGGTAATAATTTTGTAATTTGACACATGTTAAATCATTGTGCTATTATTGGTTAGTCACTAAGTCATGTCTGACTCATCCTGTAGACCTTAAAAAATCTTGTTGTATAACTTAAATGTATACTTTAAAAATAAACAACAAAAAAGTGACAGACATAAGAACAAAGAATATCAGTGAAAGTTGCATTAAAAAAATTGCATGTTATGTAAACAACTGCTATGACAAACTGATTTCATTGTAGTCTTTTCATAATTTTGGCTATGATGAACTGCATAGATGGCATTGTGTAAGATTTATAATTCTCATGTACCAGATAATATTTGTAACATCTACTATTGTAGATCTTTATTGTGTGTGTGTGTGTGTGTGTGTGTGTGTGCGCGCGCGTAGGAAGCTGAAATCAATTATTTTAAGTATCTAGCCATTAAATTCTATAATTCCATTTTTAATTTATCTGAATTCTTGAGAATACCAAGCAAGAACATAATAAACTTCCATCTGAAATAGGAGCTGACCAATCTTGATTCTTTGCTTCAAGTAAGGATCAGCTTCCCTATCACCTCAGAGCCACATTAGGAAGGAGGAAAAACAGATCCATTAGAACTTAGTGTTGGGGAGGAATCAGGGAGGGAGGCAGTGAACCCTTACTCCTTCCCTTTAAATGTCTCAGAATGATGCCTTAGACAAAAATTCAATGATAAAAGCACAAAGGGCTTTAAGGAGATTTAATTATGTTATTCCCTTTCTCTAATGAGGCTCTTGGGTAGTTTCCATTTTGCTTTAGATGTCTGGGGAAACATTTGTTACTATTTTTTGCTAATTATACATAATACAATGGTTTTTCCCCCATTTATTTGTTTTTACCCTTTTCTCACTACAATGCTCTTAAATATTTATACATAATATAATTCAGCTTAAAGTCATCATCATGATACAACACAATAATCTTGACAATGTATATCCTACTCCTGGTTTTAGGGAAGAAAGTCAGGAACAATCAGGTACTGTAGAGCTATTTATGGAGAAGCAGTTCTAGCTTTGCTTAAATTAAAAAAGACAAGCTATAAAAAGTATCTAAAAGCATGAGCAGATATGAGTGCTGGGTAAGTAAAAATTGTTTGGAAACCGTGCTAAGACATGTGCTTCTTGCTCAGCCTTTCCCTTCTTCCTCAGCTGCAATAGCTCTGTATATTCCTTCAGCGCTTTGTGATCCCTTTATCATGGTGTTTGCATTCTTGAATTTTGATTTGTTATTAATTGGCTTCTAGAAATCAGGTCCTACTCTTATTCTTCTTAACATTTGACACAAAGGGAGTGTTTTGCCAAAGACTGTTGAAGGAATGAATGAAGAGATGTATGTGCAATCATTATAAAGCAGGTGCATTGTTTGAATTATGTGAAAAAGATGATTTACTTTATGAGTTATTTCTCCTTTATATGATTTGGACTGGAATGCAGGTATTATATTTTCTCTCTGATATTTTGTAAGTATGATTTTGAAAACTCCTTTTTACAAAAGAAATTTTTGAAGCTCTTATGAAATAAACTGGGCACATGCCAGATTGAATTGGTAACTGTTTATAGATGCTACTACTAATACCATGATAGTATAGAGCTCATATATATCTGAGAGAACACCTCAAATCCTGAGTGTAAAATTGTACATAAGTTTTGGACTTTATTAGTTTATTATTAACATTTTATTATTTAAACATTTTATTAGTATAAGTAATTATGGCAAAAATCATCAAAGAACATAGCTACTGTGACCTGTTTTGTCCCTCTGATTTTTGTTTAATAACTGAAAGTTTGTACTTCTCATTCTTTTTCTTTTTTAAAAAATAGATTTATTTATTTCAATTGGAGGTTAATTATGATATTGTATTGGTTTTGCCATACCTCAACATGAATCTGCCATGGGTATACACGTGTTCCCCATTCTGAACCCTCCTCCCACCTCCCTCCCCGTACCATCCCTCTGGGTCTTCCCAGTGCACCAGCCCCAAGCATCCTGTATCATGCATCGAACCTGGACTGGCGATTCGTTTCATATATGATATTATACATGTTTCAATGCCATTCTCCCAAATTATCCCACCCTCTCCCTCTCCCACAGAGTCCAAAAGACTTCTATACATCTGTGTCTCTTTTGCTGTCTCGCATACAGGGTTATCGTTACCATCTTTCTAAATTCCATATATATGCATTAGTATACTGTATTGGTGTTTTTCTTTCTGGCTTACTTCACTCTGTATAATACACCTGTTTCACCCACCCCCTCCTCTTTGGCAACCACCAGACAAATTTTATGTCTGAATAAATAAGCATTATAATAGTATTAAAACTAGTTCTAGGAATTTTTATTAATAATAAAGTGTGTTCTTTTTATATCAACACCCTTCTAGCAATAATCTAAATCTAAATCTGATTTTTTTTTACAATTGTTTTTGTTTTCTACTTACGAGGCATGTTTCTTCAAATTCAGTACTCCAGGCAGCAGAATATATTGAAGGATCTATGGCAAATTTTAGATGAAATAGCTTGATCCAGTGCAAGTTTCAGAAAAGAATAGGGATTGTAAAAATGAAAAAGGAGGAGAGAGGCAGAGTGAAGATTTTATAAGGCCTAAAAAACAAACTGTCATGTCATTAGGCTGGGGGAAGGGTCTGACTTTTAAATGGTCTCAACATATATTGTTACATGCACTTGTGTATTAATATATTATCAATTAATATTTTAATAAAATTAAGTAGACATGTGATTAATTCACATTGAGATGTACCTTTAAAAGTGTTCTTTTTTAGCATATCTATAAAATTTGTCAGATGGATGGCCAGCTAAGTGATATGTGACCTGCCTTCCTTGGAACTAAGGCATTGGCAGAGTTTCTTTAACCATGTATGTTCCAAAGCTATCTCTTATAGCACCTAAAATTATCCCTAAAGTAGATTTGCAATTGTTTGTGGATATAATGTGAAGTCACTAAAACGCTGCTACTGTGGTTAAAATTTAGGATTTTATGTAACACTTACTGAGTGCATTTGAGATCATTTTTTCATTGCACATAAGTTCTCTGATATAAAATTTATTTTCATGTAATTGCTTTCAGCCTTAAAATGTATGGCATAGGAGAGAGTAGTAGGCTATCTGATCTGAAATGTAGGCACGAAGGAGGTCTATCATGGAAGCCAGTCCTTCTGTGATTAAGCTTGGGTTCACCTGTCAATGTTAACTCCCTAGGTCCAGAGATACTTCCTATGGCTGTTCAGGCTGCACTCTTTCAAAAGCATCTAGCAGAGAAGGAGAGCTGAGATACCACCATGCTCAGCATGCTAGGCCCTGCATTCTGGGGTGATGCTTCATCAGCTATAGGAAAGGACTGTCATTCCTCCAGATTATCCTTCCAGATTGGGCATCTTTTTGCATTTTTTTTAGCTGCCTGTGGAGGAGGCTTTTCTTTTTCACATAAATTGTTTTCACATCTGTTGCCTTACTTTCCATCGTTCCAGTAGGAAATCTACTTTTACTTCCTTTGAAGGCTGCTAACACTTACTCTGCTTCTTGGGGTTCCTCTCACTCATGAGTCAAGCACCATCTCCTGTAGCCTTCACTTTCTCAGGCTATGTTACAGGAGAAACTTTTCAGGCTCATCTGAATTTAAATGCCACTTTTGTTTCTTATTTATCATTCAACTCAAGGACAAGTTGAGTCATTTAAGCCTCAATTTCCTCTTCTACAAAATAAACAGAATAGTTCCAGTTTATAAAGTCATGGGATAAAGTGAAAATAATTCATGTCAGTGAAAAGCAGATGTGTAACACATAGAAGATTCTCAAAAAAAAAAAAAATATATATATATACACACACATATATTCTTTTCCCTTCCCCATTTGCTACCACCCAACCTGTGCATTTGTTTTTATTTTGTTGTTTACTAGTATTGAAACTACAAATAATAACAAAAGGAGTCTCAGAGTTCTAAAAATTCTCTGAAGTGCTAATGATTCCATGCTTCATGCCTCCTGATTTCCTTGCAAACAGCCAACAGTGGCTCTAAGATCATTCACCTCTTGAATTTTATTCCTGAATATCCACTCCATCAAACCATTCCTTCTCTTGTCACTTGTCTTCCCTACCTAAGTAAGTAATGGAACTCAGAGCCCAGGATCCCTAAGCACTGAAGCTAGACTCTAGCCTAGGTCAAATTACATTTCTTACTAATCTTAGGATGGTTGTTTAAACACTTTTTGTTTGTTTGCCCCATGAATTGAGAATAGTGAATACTTACACCTTGAATCATTATGAGTATTGAGTTTACACATGGAAGGCATTTAGTGAAATGCCGTGCAGTCATGCGATAAGTGAATTCTGTTTGTTATTTTGTATCATTTTATACCTCATTCCTTCGGAAAACCCACCTGCTCAGTGGTAGAATTTAGTCTAACCTAGTCTAAATTTTCCCAAAATAGATTCTTCAGAAGCATTGTTAAGAGTATTGCTGATTAGACACTTTACTTGAGGTCCAGTGGTCAGGACTTTCTGCTGCTCATGCAAGCGGTATGGTTTGAATCCCTGGTGGGGGAACTGAGATCCCACATGCCTTGCAGCATGGCCAAAATATATTTTTTTTAAGTATTGCTGGTTAAAATTTACACACACAACACACACATACATTTGGGGGAAACTGACTTAACAATATCTGTACATGTTTATCATTCATCTTGGATAAATTCTCAGATCTTTTAATATGCTAGTGTGCATTAGTAGTTATAGAGCTCACTGCATGTCTTTTCACTAATTTACTCACAAGACAATTTTTTTCCTTATAACTCACTTCTGATAAAGACTCTCCAAATCTCTTTCATTTTTTAATCCTAACGTTACCTGTCCTTCCTTTGACAATCAAAAGTCGATAAGCTTGGCATCTTTAAGACTTCCTATGATAAATTATTCCGACTCCACAATCTTTTATTACTAAAAAGACAAGACTTAACATACTAAGATAGCCAGAGAACTCCAAGGACTGTGAGCCTATTATAACTTGGCCTCCATTGCTGCCACCTCATTTACTTAGGATGGCCATTTCAAGAAAACATAATAAAGATTGTGAAATAAGTCTTCTGACATTTTATTTGTTTCTAGATAACATGGCCATAAACCTTAATGAACTTCACTTAATTACAAATTTCACACAATTTAAAAAATAGTAGCAAACTTTTACATAGTATTTATTATATACTGGCATGGGGAGGGCATGGCATACATTAAATTATTTAATTTCTACCAACCCTCTTGAGGATATTATTTGTGTTCCTATTTTATGGATGATAAAACTGAGGCACTGAGGAATTTGCTGAAGTTCACACTACTTTGATGTAATCATTCTGAAATTTGAACCTGGAAAATAAGTCTAATTTTAGACCAATGTTCTTAACAATCCTAAAATTGAAACTGTAATGAAAAGTGCTAGCTTCAGTGAACTGACTATGGAAATCAAAAGCAAAACTATTTATGATGACACTGATATTATATATTTATATAACTGAAGCTAGTTTGAAATACTCCAAGAGATGATCACATGGAAAAAAAGAATACTCCCATCATTCTAGCTCAGTGGCCTTTGCTGTCTTTAGAATTTAGTATCTTGAGTCCTTTTTTTATTTTTTTACCTGAAAAAGAGATACTGCATAGTGGGTGTAGAAAAAGTAGAGTGGAAGTACATTGATCTTTAACCATATGATGAGTCTCAGATTTCAAATTCCAGTACTGCAGTTTATTGCCTGCATGCTTTTGCATTAGTTACATACTTTTTAAATGTGTAGTTTCTCCATCCATAAAGTTGGGATTAATGGCTCAGTTCTTGGACATTTTAAGCATTTAATTTTGGAAAATATAAATGACAGAAAGAGGTTATCTTCCTAAAGTGACCAATGTCTTTCTCCTAGAATAAAACTATATTCTTCCCTTTTACTCTGCAAGTCTGAGAAAGATGTGACAGGAAGACACTGCCGCCGGTTGCTGCTGAGATATGACAGTGCAAGCTCAGACAGAATAGGAGTACCTTTTGTGAACAGCCTTTTTGTTTGTTTGTTTGTTTGTTTGTTTGTAGGAAGATACGAGTATGAGGAATACTTTCACCACTTTGGTTGTGTTTTGAAATCTGTAAGAAAGAATGAGGTGAAAAGGAAACAATCCGAATAAGAAAGTCTGTTTTAGTAACTTTTTCTTCCACCATATATGTTTGGCCACTACGCAATTCTAGTATCGTAACCTAGAAGAGAGAACATTATTGCCTGTATGGCATTTTCTTTATTGCTCAAGATGGTGCCTCTGCTATTCTATGATCAATATAGCTAAGAGTCTTCTCCAACACCATAGTTCAAAAGCATAAATTCTTTGGTTCTCAGCTTTCTTTATATTCCAACTCTCACATCCATACAGGACTACTGGAAAAACCATAGCTCTGATAGATGGACCTTTGTCAGAAAGTAATGTCCCTGCTTTTTAATATTCTGTCTAGGTTGGTCATAGCTTTTCTTCAAGGAGCAAGCGTCTTTTAATTGCATGGCTGCAGGTATATGTAGATGATGACAATGGCTTTTTGTGATTACCATTGCCATCATGTATACACATACTTATTAATGTGGGAGAACACATCTTGGTTGTGTCAAGATAATACCTTTATAATAAGTCATGTGAACTGCTGACTAATTAAAACTAATTACTATGCAATATGCAATCACTATAAACTTGGTTTTCAAATGTTCCAGATTAACACTTTCATGTTTTATGCATTAGAAGAATAAAGTCTTTTCATATAAGCTCAGTTTTCATTCTTGCTCGAATATCATGTTGATCATCCATTCAGTCTTACATGTAGAGAAGGCATCACTGGCTATTTTTCTCTATTAAAATGCAGAGGGTGACCATGAGTAATGAGAAGGAATAAGACTGTATTCATTTTTCTAATGTTGCTTTGCAGATATCAGAAATGACATCCAGGTATGATGTGAACAGTGCATTCATGGGTTCTGAAAGAAAATATGGAACAATTATAAATTTCTGATGGCCCAACTTTAGAGTCAAATATTAAAAGTCTATTATCCTTCGTCTCTTTGACAGTGGACAATTTTACCCTATATTTCACTGTGTTTTGCAGATTTTGCCTTGCAAAAAAAAGAAAAGAAAAGATCTGAAGTTAAATCCATTAAAGTGAAAACATTCCTCTACTATTTGAAGTGTCAACGTGAGACTTAATACATGATTTTATTTAGAACCAGCACAATGACAGATGTCTCACCTATTCCTGTTTCCTCTTTGTTGATTATGCATAGTTTTCTATTTTCTTCAAATTTCTATGCTGACACATTCAGGCTTACAATACTCTGTTTTGAAGTTTATTATTATTATTGTACTGAAGCTTAAACCAATATGTAGGACACTCTAAAGTGTTAGGAGCCTTTATGTGATAATGGAAAACAAGTCAGTAATGCTAATATTCTTGCATTTGAAGAAGCCTATGATTACAAATGCATAAAAACCTGGCACTTAGTGTAAGAGTGAAATAAGGATGAAAGCTTTTCACTGTTGGTTGTCAAAACATTTTTAAAATTCTCAAGCCTGGAAAATTAGCTTACTGTCATCACAGCAGTCTTTTGCCATAAGAGCCATTATTTTAATTTCTTACTGCAATTCCTATTGAGAAATCAAGCTCTGCAGCCTCTTGTTTTACTTAAACCAAACGTGATTATGGATATGGTATATCTCCATATGACAGCAAGAACTAATGTCAGAAATGGGAAATGAGATAGCGTGTTTCTACGGACAATTATCCTGCCCTGTGTCAAAAAACATAAGCAGTATCATTTACTTCTTTCTAATGATTTTATTTTGCTATGCTCTCTTCTATGGATTAGTCTAAGACATAGATGATTGTTTAGAAAAGAAAAAGCATGAGATTGATTTTCAATGTCTCATCTTGAAGTAGTTCTAAGAATTAGGAAAATCATGTCAAACTTTTGTGCTCATCAACCCACTATGACTCTGCTTTGTGAGTAATTTTACATTAAACCACTGTAATATTGTCTCTTAGGTCATTGATATTTATTAAAAATATTGATATGTGAGGAAAGAAGAAAAATATTCTTTAAAATATGATAAATAGAAAGATGGAAGAAGTAAAATATTAAAACCAAGTCATCCAATCTTACAAGTTTGGAAGCTGTATGGAAACACATTTTTTATAGGACACCTTTTGACAATTAACAGTTCTTTCTAAGTCCCTGAGTACAAGTATCTTAGTCAATAGTATTGTGACTTAAACTAGTTACAGTATTTTCTCAGCAGAAAAATTACTCTAATGATACTTTCAGAGAAGTATTTAGAGAAATATTCAAATGTTGTATAACTAAAAGAATAGTCTACAATTCCGTGTCAAGTTGAGATCTTTACTTATTTTTCTGGATTCAAAAGCTGCTACAATATTGTAAAGTAATTAACCTCCAATTAAAATTTAAAAATTTATTTTAAAAACAAAAAACAAAAGCTGCTTCAGCAAACAGTATTGAAACCAAACCAGTGGTCCACATGGACATTTTGTTCAGACATATATGCTGATTTTTGCTTGACACAGCAAGCCACTGCTTTTTATGTCAGTGTTGTTTTACAATGATGTATAAGTGAGTGATAGACATGTCTATTCCCTTAAACTTCCCCATTTTCTTTTTCACTTTGTAGGGAACTCTGGCAGAATATGCATAAGGTGCTTTGCTCCTTTAATCAGCCATATTCTTGGTCTTTGACTGTGGACAGGAATCAAGTATAGGCCAAAATGTATGTCTCATTATAGACCCTAGGTTATGTAGGCCCATACAAACGTAATATTATATTTTAATTCTGAAACCGAGGTCATTATGGGTGGTCTTTTAAGCTTCCAATTAATGATTTCCAGTGTTGATAAGAAAAGAATAGACTTTGCTAGCCAACTTCTTTTTAACTTGTTTCATACTGATACTGCTGCTTTTGAATAAGTTGCATGCATTCCCTGTTTCTCCAGATAAATGAGAGAAAAATACTTTCTTTTATTAAGAGGATATGGATTTATGTGATCATACTCTCTGGCATTCTTAATAATAAATGTCCTTTCTTTCTAATCATCCCTAGAAAGTTTAAAAATTAATTATTCTAGAAATATATTATTTTGGTAAACATTTCTATCTTCTAATTGGCATATAGTTGACAATTTCAAACCATAATTATTTTAAATGAACTTGAAAACATTTGGGTTATATGAGTTTATATTAATCAAAATTTTAAAAACATGTTTCTAATTTTGAAAGAAATATTCACAATCTAATTTGGAAGGTCTAGTGTCCATTATCCAATTATAACTCTAATTATTTGCCACTCTCTTTAAAACAATTCCAAAATCAATTTCCAGTCCTGAATACTTAAGTACTAAATTAGTCAACAGAGGGGTATATTTTAAATATAGTAACTAACATAATTAATGCTTCTCAAGGAAGCACTTTCAAATAATTTATATTTTACTATTGGGACATTCTAATCTTTCCAGAGAGACAAAAATAATTACTTCTATTTTATGAAAGAAGTTGAAAGACTCTGTCAAACTAGGTAGTAATTTATAATGGTACATAAATATGTACTGTGCATCTCAAATTCCAGGTCAGTTCTTACATAATGTTTCTGATATTTTTACCATAGTTCATTGAGTTTTTCCAGTGGGGAAATCAAACTCTCCTGTCTCTTATTTATTATAAACCAAATATGAGTATAGAAACAATATGATAGCAGTGACTGTCAGAAATAAAATTGGGTTCCTTAGACACTTATCCTACTGTATTTCAGAAAGAAAAATATACTTGTTTTTTATGATTAACTTTTGTGTAGGTTTTTGTAAGACACAAATTACTGTTTAGGATAGAGCATGGTGATTGTATGATGTTCAGTTCAGTTGCTCAGTCGTATCTGACTCTTTGTGACCCCATGGACTGCAGGACACCAGGCTTCCCCGTCCATCAACAACTCCCAGAGCTTGCTCAAACTCATGTCTATCGAGTCAGTGATGCCATCCAACCATCTCATCCTCTGTTGTCCCCTTCTCCTCCTGCATTCAAACTTTCCCAGCATCAGGGGCTTTTCAAATGAGTCAGCTCTTCTCATCAGCTGGCCAAAGTACTGGAGTATCACCTTCAGCATCAGTCCTTCCAATGAATATTCAGGACAGAGTTCCTTTAGGATAGGCTGGTTGGATTTCCTTGCAGTCCGAGAGACTCTCAAGAGTCTTCTTCAACACCACAGTTCAAAAGCATCAATTCTTCGGCACTCAGCTTTCTTTATAGTCCAACTCTCACATCCATACATGAGTACTGGAGAAACAGTAGCTTTGACGGACTTTTGTTGGCAAAGTAATGTCTCGGCTTTTTGATATGCTGTCTAAGTTGGTCATAGCTTTTCTTCCAAGGAGCAAGCAAGCATCTTTTAATTTCATGGCTACAGTCACTGTCCACAGTTATTTTGGAGCCCAAGAAAATAAAGTCTGTCACTGTTTCCATTGTTTCCCCATATAGTTGTCATGAAGTGATGGGACTAGATGCCATGATCTTGGTTTTCTAAATGTTTATTTTTAAGCCAACTCTTTCACTCTTCACTTTCGCTTTCATCAAGAGGCTGTTTAGTTCCTCTTCACTTTCTGCCATAAGGGTGCTATCATCTGTGTATCTGAGATTATTGATATATCTCCCAGAAATCTTGATTCCAGCATGTGCTTCATCCAGCCCAACGTTTCACATGATGTACTCTGTATAAATTAAATAAACATGGTGACAATATACAGCCTTGACGTACTCCTTTCCCGATTTAAAACCAGTCTGTTCCATGTCCATTTCTAGCTGTTGCTTCTTGACCTGCATACAGATTTTGTATGATATAGATCTTTTTTGTATTCCACTAAAAAATTCTCTCAATCCAAAGATTCCACTGACTCTAAAATACTACCCTAGTTCAGACTTGTTAACATGTGGGAAAACTTTGCATTTTAAAATCAATGAAATGCAATGTTATAAAGCCTGCTTTATAAAAATTTTGTCATGTATTTCATCTAGTCTTATTCTTAGTGGGTGGGTTTGATTCATATGCATATATGAGTCTTTAAGATGTTTTGTGAATATTTTGGTATCCCTATAGCATTGAATTTTTTTTTTCGACAGCAGATTCCACAAGCTAACAAAAAACAATCCAAAAAGGTTTTTAATGTCTTGTTTCGTGGCTTCATTTCTCCAGAAAGTTAATAGATTTGCTATTACAGATTTGGCTCTGAATGAGTAAAGTACTTCATAAACATGCTTTTCTAGTTAATTCCAAATATTCTTAAGTTCTTGCTATTGGAATGAATAATGACTAAATTATATGTCAATGGAATTTAGATTTTGACTTAGTTTTATAAAACAACCCTAATGTTTTTCAAATTTGGAAAGTGAAAAGCAGAGTCTTGTGAAATAAAGATACTGAACTCAAAATCTCTACTTTTTTAGGTGCACAGGCTCACTTTTAGTCAGAAACATGGTTCTGAACAGTCCTTGAATTCCTAAATAAGACAATTGAGCAATTTCTTTTACAGTCTTGTAGCTATCATCCTTCAGTTTCTTCATGTATTGGCATATCCTGTCATGTGAAAAAAGAGATCTAAATAATGGACTATTTCATCAATCATTTTTAATTTGAAGTATTTTTTCAACATCTTTTAGATTGCCTCTTATTCTTGAAATGGAAGGTCAGTAACTCACACAGTCAAAAAGTATGATTGTTCTGTCCTTGAAGTACTAGTCTGTATTGAGTTATTTTCTCTTGCCTAGTTCACACTTTATGAGGTCAACCAAAAAACAGCTCCTTTTATTTTTCATCAAAGTTCCAAAGATATTAAACACATTCAGACTTCCTTACCTGATATCCAGGTATAATAAATAGTCTGGGAGCACAGATTAAAACACCTGCATGAATTTTCATTTCTTATATGTTTGAGCCCCAAATTATTCTGGAGAAGGAAATGGCAACCCACTCCAGTGTTCTTGCCTGGAGAATCCCAGGGACGGGGGACCCTCGTGGGCTTCTGTCCACAGGGTTGCACAGAGTCAGACACGACTGAAGCGACTTCACAGCAGCAGCAGCAGCAAAGTTATTTTAATACAGAGTAACCTCTGTATCTCTCAAGGGGCACTGTGGGGAGGCAGCTGCTGCTTCTACTGCTGCTAAGTCGCTGCCGTTGTGTCTGACTCTGTGCGACCCCATAGATGGCAGCCCACCAGGCTTCCCCGTCCCTGGGATTCTCCAGGCAAGAACACTGGAGTGGGTTGCCATTTCCTTCTCCAATGTATGAAAGTGAAAAGTGAAAGTGAAGTCACTCAGTCATGTCCGACTCTTAGCAACCCCTGGACTGCAGCCTACCAGGTTCCTCAGTCCATGGGATTTTCCACTCAAGAGTACTGGAGTGCGGTGCCATCGCCTTCTCTGTGGGGAGGCAGAATGAGCGAGCCCTAAACAGAAATCAGAAAATTTGGTTCTAGTCTTGGAGATTCTATTTATTATTGATGTCCAGCACACAAAAATCACTCAGTAGATATTACTATGGTGCAGAGATTAATTAGTTACTAATATAACCAATGGGTACCATAAACTCTGCCCTTGTATTGCTTATAGTGTCGTTGAGAAGGTAGACCATTATGATATAAAGTGATTGGCACTGAACAGGAAATATGAATGCATTTATCACTGAAGATGTTGCAGAAGATGGAGGGGAAGAGCATTAGAGTTTACTGAATGAATCCCAAGAAGCTCACAGGTTATAATCAGCTTTTGACTAATTAGAAAAAAGAAGGCACGCTGAATAAGCTGCTTTACTCAAAGCTATTCATTTAATATACGTAGAGAAGTTAGAATTTGGCTGTGGTAAAATCTGAATTTCAAGCAGTTTAGATGATTAAATTATTAACTTTCCAATGCCTGCTTCTCTAGGGATGGCTTAATTGACCTGGATGTTATGGCATGTGCTATTTTTTCCTCTTCAATGTTGCCTACTTTTAGCTAAAGGAGTATATTGAGTCATCTAAATTATGATATCTCAGAAATTTTTAAAAACTCATTGACTTCATCATCATTTATCACTCCATTTTTCCAATCCCTCCTGTTGCTTGTCCCACCCAATATTGTTACATGCTATAGTATAATGAAAAGTTATGGCAAAGCTAATGGAATTCAAGATAGCTGTTACTATGTCAAACCTACTTTACAGATTTGGGTTCCATACTATTTCAAGACAGGAAAAAAAAACTACAAAATACATGTGTTCAGTTCAGTCCAGTCTGAGTCTTTGCTACCCCATGGACCATGGAATGCCAGGCCTCCCTCTCCATCACCAACTCCCAGAGTTCACCCAAACTCATGTCCATTGAGTTGGTGATGCCACCAACCATCTCATCCTCTGTCGTCCCCTTCTCTTCCTGCCCTCAATCTTTCCCAGCATCAGTATTGGAGTTTCAGCTTCAACGTCAATCCTTCCAATGAACACCCAGGACTGATTTCCTTTAGGATGGACTGGTTGAATCTCCTTTCAGTCCAAGGGACTCTCAAGAGTCTTCTCCAACACCACAGTTCAAAAGCATCAGTTCTTTGGTGCTCACCTTTCTTTATAGACCAACTCTCACATCCACAGATGCTGCTGCTGCTGCTAAGTCAATTCAGTCGTGTCTGATTCTGTGTGACCCCATAGACGGCAGCCCACCAGGCTTCCCCGTCCCTGGGATTCTCCAGGCAAGAACACTGGAGTGGGGTGCCATTTCCTTCTCCAATGCATGAAAGTGAAAATTCAAAGTGAACCTGCTCAGTTGTGTCCAACTCTTAGCGACCCTATGAACTGCAGCCTACCAGGCTCCTCCATCCATGGGATTTTCCAGGCAAGAGCACTGGAGTGGGTTGCCATCGCCGTCTCCACATCCATACATGACTACTGGAAAAACCATAGCTTTGACTAGATGGACCTTTGTTGGGAAAGTAATGTTTCTGCTTTTTAATATGCTGTCTAGGTTGGTCACAACTTTTCTTCCAAGGAAAGAAGAGTGAAAATGAAGTCGCTCAGTCATGTCCAACTCTTTGCGACCCCATGGATTGTAGCCTACCAGGCTCCTCCATCCATGGGATTTTCCAGGCAAGAGTCCTGGAGTAGGTTGCCATTTCCTTCTCCAAGGAGCAAGCATCTTTTAATTTCATGGCTGCAGTCACCATCTGCAGTGATTTTGGAGCCCCCAAAAATAAAGTCTGACACTGTTTCCCCTGTTTCCCCATCTATTTCCCATGAAGTGGGACTGGATGCCATAATCTTAGTTTTCTGAATGTTGAGCTTTAAGCCAACTTTTTCACTCTCCTCTTTCACTTTCATCAAGAGGCTCTTTAGTTCTTCCTCACTTTCTGCCATAAGGGTGGTGTCATCTGCATACCTGAGGTTATTGATATTTCTCCCAGCAATCTTGATTCCAGCTTATGCTTCCTCCAGGCCAAGTTTCTAATAATGTACTCTGCATATAAGTTAAATAAGCAGAGTGACAATATACAGCCTTAGTGTACTCCTTTTCATATTTGGAACCAGTCTGTTGTTCCATGTCCAGTTCTAACTGTAGCTTCCTGCCCTGCATACAGATTTCTCAAGAGGCAGGTCAGTTGGTCTGGTATTCCCATTTATTTTATTAATATATAGTGTAAAAAATACAGTCATAGCTAATATTATTTTTGAAGGGTAATTTACATAGTGAAGTTTTCAATAAAATGCACTGTTTTAAAGTAAAATTCAGTGGCTTTTTAATATATTCACAGAATTGTGCAAGTTTACCACTATCTAATTCCAGAACATTTCCATCACTCAAAAAAGAAATGTGTTTATTCACAGCTGAACTTTCTGAGTAGATTCTACGATTAACCTTTGTGCTGAACATTTTATGTATAATGCTTTATTTAATACTGACAACAGTACAAAGACATAGGTAAGTAAAAGCTTCTGATTTTATAAATGAGGAAAATAAAATTAAGAGAGATTGATTAACTTATACTAAATATCAAAAATGCTTAAATATTATCCCTATCTTGCAGACTTCTTGAGTTCAGTAACACTCTAGTTCTCTTCCCTTCCTGAAGATGAAGTTGACCTAGAGTCATTATCTTTCATATAGACAGAGAGTTATGGGAAGCATATCTTCTGTTCCCCATCTTTGTGCTTAAACAGTATATAGCTTGTATTTTCTAGAGGATCTGGACTTCTAAATATTTTTTCCTATTGTCTGGTCATAAATTAGAAGAAGTGTACTTGAAGAATACATGTATGGAAATATGTATATCTTATGTATTTTAGAATGATTTCTATTAGAACCATACTCATTTCCTATATCACACATGGAAATTCCAATTACTTTTTCCTTTGGAACTTTTGGTGTTAGGTAGAGATGAAGTTGCCCTGCTTAGTGCAATGCACTTTGGTCGGTATAAAGTTCATTTTGTGAATTGTCATGAGGAATTCATCTTATAAAGCAGTATTTCCGTGGAAAAAGATGACTGCTCAGGACTATAGGCTTATAAATAGTCTCTTATTATTATTATTATTTGTCATTTAATATAGTTTAGTTGAATAAGTAAATTAATAAATGGTTTAATATATAAGTAGTAGTTTAGGAGTTGTCTATACTGCCTTAAAGAAATATATCCTAAAGTATTACAAACATATTTTGACATATTGAAGTATATTTGGCTGTACCTTGCAAAGAGTTTATACCTTTGAAAAGAAGTAGATTTCATTTGTACTCTTCAAAAGATTACACCTACATTATGTTATTATATTTAAGTGCCAAATTTATAAACATTTCCACAAAGTTATCCCATGAAGCTTAACTAAAGCTACCACAATAGTTCCTTTTTTCCTTCATAGGAAATGCTTGTTTGTTTTTCCTGTGGTGCCAAATGCTTAACTCATAATAATTGTCGCAAGACTAAACAGTCATTTTCGATTAGTACATTCAGTTATAAAGCATTAGATCACTTGTTTCTACCTACAAAGCAAGATGAGCACTTAATTTCCTCTGGGTGTTTTGTAAAGAGATATTCTGGAAAGTTCTCATGGTACTCTAGATGATCAGTTATAATATGTCTCTTAGTGTTGCTAGATTTCTCTCCAGGCTCTTCCTTGCCCAAGTTTGATAGGAAGCTGTAGTTATAGTGATATAGTGAGTAAACTACACTCTAAAGGTTTAATATTGAGAACAGTTTGCCATTTCTTCAGCAGCTGCTGTTACAAAAAAATGCATCATTGGAACACCTAGTAATCATACTTGTAAGTTATTACTTTTATGTAAATTCAAAATTTGAAAGACTGAAAATTCAATCCTAATGCTCTCTTTAAGCCACAGTGAAGATGAACATTTCCATTTGGGAGAAGGATTTAAACATAAAGTGAGTGTAATATGTACACATGAGCGTATAAAGTTTAGTTTTTAGAAAGTGTAACATTTAGCTATTATGTATACTGCATGATGTTTAGTTTCTAAAAAGAAATAACTTCAAAACATTTTGGGGAGAAAAAACAATGTTCGTATTTTGGTGACTGGCTTGTTTTTTACTTAAAAATATTTCTCCCAGTAACTTTAAAATAGGCTTTTAGAAGATTACTTCAATGGTCTGCAAATAATATTACTGAGGACTTAGTTAAGTTTGAGTCTTTTGAGAGACAGAAAACCAGCATCTTATTCTCCCCTAAAAAGGGGAACTGCTTAAAGATTTTAATGTGTTAATTTAGTTAGTATGTTATTAAAACCCATTTTACACATGGATAAACATATGCATAGAAAGGTCATTTAAACTGCAAGACTCAATTTCAAGTTTGAATCCAGGATCTCCTAGATTGAAATCACATTTTCAAAGGAATGGTTGCCACAGAGTTGTGTGTTTTTGTATTGTTTATTACAAATGAAAATATTGAATTTTGTTTGTATCCCAAACAAAACACAACAAGGAACAGGCTAAAAAGTTTTTTGAAGAGCTGTGATTGGTCCCTTCAACATCAATATATAGATGTTAAATATGGGACTTGCATGCTTAGTAAACTTAACCTCAATTCTCTAACCAGCAAGAACCTCTTCATGTGCCTAAAATGAGAGCCAAGCTCTATCCTCAGAAAGGGACAGGGATGTGGAGCCAAGCATAGGTCTGTCTGATCTGAAATAGATTTAGTTTCCATTTCATAGCACTAAGGCAACCAGTAGTTTAAATTACTACATAAAGATTTAGCTCCAGACTATGAGCTCCTTTCAGCGGCCATCAAAGTGACTGAGAAAGAGAAGAAAGTTGGGTTGTTCTGTTGACAACTTCTAAGACTATTGGAAACAAGACTGCCATATGGTATAGTACTGATGATGGATTATTATGTGCTATCTTTAAACAGAATTACCACATATATCTAAAACTGAAAATAAGTCTACAGTAGTTTTTATACAAGTTATACAATTAGTCCTTTTAATATTAGACTTTTCATTTGTCATTATGAGATTTAACCATTTTTTTTAGCTGTTATTAAGTACTACCAATGTGTTAAACCCTTTCTGAACTCCTATAAATTTAGAGTTGAATCAGTTGTTTTTATTTTTAATTGTTTTCCAGTGATCCTAACAATTGATTTCTATGTATTATGTTGAGTCAAGTTCTCCACACTATTTCAAATTATGACTGTAGTTTAAATCTGTGCATCTTCATGACATTGTCCTGTGTGTTTTTAGTCCCAGAAAGTTGAGACTCTTATTGAGATTTTCTATGCATGCTCAAATTTCTGAGTGCTTAAGCTATTATGTTCTAAGCATTTTTTGTTTAACTAAACAAAGGTGAGCATACTACCACCTGAGGAATAAATTTTGTTGATAGAGATTTATTGTAACATTGTTGCTGTTCAGTCACTCAGTCCTGGACAACTCTTGGCAACCCCATGGACTACAGCTTGCCAGGCTTCCCTGTCCTTCACCATCTCCTTGAGCTTGCTCAAACTCATGTCCATTGAGTCAGTGATGCCATCCAATGATCTCATGCCACACCCATTTCTTACATGAAAACATCTATGGATATTTTCACAATGTAGGGCAGAATTGAGTAGTTGTGACTCATAAAACATGAAATAGTTATTATATAGACATTTCTAGAAAAGTTTGCTGACCTCTGAGCTAAATGATCAAGTATTATGTCCAAGTGGTGATACTTGAAGAAAAATTAATATCAGTATCTAAAAATACCTGTAAATTCAGCCATGCTGTTAATGTAAAATAATATGTGAATATGTTATCACTCTGGTTTAGTGATAGATGAATATATGATAAGCAAAATTAAGTTTACTCATGGATTTCGATTTTGCCTTAACATAGGTCTATTTACATTATATATGTCTGTATTTTCCTTAGTCCCTCTCACAATATAGCAGAGATACAATTTGGATTAGCCATTATTTTATTGAAAACCTACTTTGGAATTCCAAGTCGAGTAACTGACATTATAACAGGGACTGTTGAAATAAATATGAAAAGAATGTTTTTTATATTTCAGAAAGGCTAGCTAGACATGGAAAAAGCATTGCTGATGTAATCACTGAACTTTTTTTTTTTCTTTCCTGAGCATCATAACACCTAAAATAAAACACTGTAGAGTATTGTGGTTTAGAAGGATTTTACATATGTTGTATCAATTGGTAATTAGAGCTTAGGAGATAGTTAAGGAGCTTATTATTATCTATGTTTTAAAAATAGAGAATTAGGGATTTAAGAAACTCATCCAAAGTCACATGGCCATTAAGTGATCAAATATAATCTTGACCCCACTTCTCTAAAATGACTATAGATTAGGATAGCCCCAGTGTTGACACATTGCTGAGGGCTCCTTTATAACATTGTATGTGTGTGTGTGTGTGTGTGTACTCAGTAGTGCCTGACTCTTTGCAACCCCATGGACTGACTATAACACACCAGGCTCCTCTTTCCATGGTGTTTCCCAGGCAAGAATCCTGGAATGGGTTACCATTTCCTATTCTTGGGGATCTTCCCAACCCAAGGATCTAACCAGCATCTGTTGCATCTCCTGTATTGATAGGCAGATTCTTTACTAGTGCCACCCTTATCTCCCACATTAAATGATTTATATGTATATTTATATTTTTAGTCCCCATAAAACTTTATGCCTTTATTAGAGTGTGCTATATGAAAATCAATTTCCTGATAAGAATTATCTCCTAAGCAGTTTGTCTAGGCTTTGAGAAACAAGTGTTTCAAAAGCATTATATATCCCTCCTTACGCAGACCTTATATACCATAAGAAGTTCTTTTCAAACAGCAGTAAGTTGAAAATCTTAAATGTGTCTATGACATTCCTTGTGGGCATTGAGGACAGCTAAGAAATATAAGACTGGACACCTGCCTGTAAGACTTCTAATCCAGTTCAGTTCAGTTCAGTCGCTCAGTCGTGTCTGACTCTTTGCAACTCCATGGACCGCCACACACCAGGCCCCCTGTCCTCCACCAACTCCCAGAGTTCACCCAAACCCATCTCCATTGAGTTGGTGATGCCATCCAACCATCTCATCCCTGTCGTCCCCTTCTCCTCCTGCCCTCAATCTTTCCCAGCATCAGGGTCTTTTCAAATAAGTCAGCTCTTCGCATCAGGTAGCCAAAGTATTGGAGTTTCAGTTTCAACATCAGTCCTTCCAGGGAACACCCAGGACTGATCTCCTTTAGAATGGACTGGTTGGATCTCCTTGCAGTCCAAGGGACTCTCAAGAGTCTTCTCCAACACCACAGTTCAAAAGCATCAATTCTTCAGTGCTCAGCTTTCTTTATATTCCAACTCTCACATCCATACATGACTACTGGAAAAACCATAGCCTTGACTAGACTGACCTTTGTTCGCAAAGTAATGTCTCTGCTTTATAATATACTGTCTAGGTTGGTCATAACTTTCCTTCCAAGGAGTTAGCATATTTTAATTTCATAGCTGCAATCACCATCTGCAGTGATTTTGGAACCCCAAAAAATAAATTCAGCCACTGTTTTCCACTGTTTCCCCATCTATTTGCCATGGAGTGAAGGGACCAGATGCCATGATCTTAGTTTTCTGAATGTTGAGCTTTAAGCCAACTTTGTCACTCTCTTCTTTGACTTTCATCAAGAAGCTCTTTAGTTCTTCTTCACTTTCTGCCGTAAGGGTGGTGTCATCTGCATATCTGAGGTTATTGATATTTCTCCTGGCAATCTTGATTCCAGCTTGTGCTTCCTCCATCCCAGCGTTTCTCATGATTGTACTCTGCATATAAGTTAAATAAACAGGAACAATATACAGCCTTGACATACTCCTTTTCCTATTTGGAACGAGTCTGTTTTCCATATCCAGTTCTAACTGTTGCTTCCTAACCTGCATACAGATTTCTCAAAAGGCAGGTAAAGACCAAGTTTTATCTGATGTAAAAAGTCAAACTTTTATTATAAGATGACATGTATGAGTGAGTTAGATGAAAAGTTATTATTACAAGGAACCAGAAGAGAACACTTTCTGGGGACTAAGAATTTCAGGGGAAACTTTAAGGATAGTATAACATTTACATGATGCAAACATTGTCATAGGAAAAAGGCAAAAAAGGGAGGGAAAATATATTTTAGATGTGAAATATGTTTGTATAGGTTCAAAGTTTTAAAAGAGAACGACAAACTGGGAAGAGCAAATGATTTCTAATGTTTAAATCCAAGAATCTTCATATGTTGTTGTTTTCCATATAGAGGGGAACTAAATTAGTTTAATTTTGAGTAATCACTTATATGAACAAATACTGAAAATTATGAACCTAAGAGAAGCAGAAGACATTAAGAAGAGGTGGCAAGAATACACGGAAGAACTGTACAAAAAAGATTTTCATGACCCAGATAATCATGATGATGTGATCACTAATCTAGAGCCAGACATCCTAGAATGTGAAGTCAAGTGGGCCTTAGAAAGCATCATTATGAACAAAGCTAGTGGAGGTGATGACATTCCAGTTGAGCTGTTTCAAATCCTGAAAGATGATGCTATGAAAGTGCTGCATTCAACAGGCCAGCAATTTTGGAAAACTCATCAGTGGCCACAGGACTGGGAAAGGTCAGTTTTCATTCCAATTCCAAAGAAAGGCAATGACAAAGAATGCGCAAACTACCGCACAATTGCACTCATCTCACAGCCTAGTAAAGTAATGCTGAAAATTCTCCAAGCCAGGCTTCAGCAATACGTGAACCGTAAACGCCCTGATATTCAAGCTAGTTTTAGAAAAGGCAGAGGAACCAGAGATCAAATTGCCAACATCTGCTGGATCATGGAAAAAGCAAGAAAGTTCCAGAAAAACATCTATTTCTGATTTATTGACTATGCCAAAGCCTTTGACTGTGTGGATCACAATAAACTGTGGAAAATTCTGAAAGAGATGGGAATACCAGAGCACCTGATCTGCCTCTTGAGAAATCTGTATGCAGGTCAAGAAGCAATGGTTAGAACTGGACATGGAACAGACTGGTTCCAAATAGGAAAAGGAGTACGTCAAGGCTGGATATTGTCACCCTGCTTATTTAACTTCTATGCAGAGTACATCATGAGAAATGCTGGACTGGAAGAAACACAAGCTGGAATCAAGATTGCCGGGAAAAATATCAATAACTTCAGATATGCAGATGACACCACCCTTGTGGCAGAAAGTGAAGAGGAGCTAAAAAGCCTCTTGATGAAAGTGAAAGAGGAGATGAAAAAGTTGACTTAAAGCTCAACATTCAAAAAACGAAGATCATGGCATCTGGTCCCATCACTGCATGGGAAATAGATGGGAAAATAGTAGAAACAGTGTCAGACTATTTTTTTGGGCTCCAAAATCACTGCAGTTGGTGACTGCAGCCATGAAATTAAAAGACGCTTACTCCTTGGAAGAAAAGTTATGACCAACCTAGATAGTATATTCAAAAGCAGAAACATTACTTTGCTGACTAAGGTCCATCTAGTCAAGGCTATGGTTTTTCCTGTGGTCATGTATGGATGTGAGAGTTGGACTGTGAAGAAGGCTGAGCACCAAAGAATTGATGCTTTTGAACTGTGGTGTTGGAGAAGACTCTTGAGAGTCCCTTGGATTGCAAGGAGATCCAACCAGTCCATTTTGAAGATCAGCCCTGGGATTTCTTTGGAAGGAATGATGCTAAAGCTGAAAGTCCAGTACTTTGGCCACCTCATGCAAAGAACTGACTCATTGGAAAAGACTTTGATGCTGGGAGGGATTTGGGGCAGAAGAAGAAGGGGACGACAGAGGATGAGATGGCTGGATAGAATCACGGACTCAATGGACATTAGTCTGAGTAAACTCCGGGAGATGGTGATGGACAGGGAGGCCTGGCGTGCTGCTATTCATGGGGTCACAAAGAGTTGGACACTACTGAGCGACTGAACTGAACTATCCAAAGACAGTGGTGTGTATGTGTTTGGAACAGGAAGAGATGGGGTTAACTTCCTACTACAGACCTCGCTTTAATTTAGCGAACTCTATCATAATTAAATAATCACATTCTATCAACAAATGTTTTGTCTACTGTATTTAAGCACTTTAAATTATGTTCATTGCCAAGGTTCAGGCATTATCATTGAAACACTTTTGACCGTATGAATACTCGAATGGTCAAACTCAGCATGCATATGAACATTCTATCGAACATCATCTCTCTTTCTTTATAATTTGAAATCCATGGTATTTGATGGAAAATCTGACAGTAAACTTCCAGTTGATGAAATTATTTGCTGACAAGTCCTTGGAAATAAAATCACCAGACCCCTATTCTATATCATAGTTAGTACATGCACCTTGCCAACTTGAAAGCAGCAATGTTTGCAAAAGAGCATAGTTCATATTTAAACTTTGCATCCAGGCTACCTTGTGATGTTCATAAGTTACAGGTCAAACATGTGCATTTGAAAAAGTGTGAAGAAGATGCTGAGAAGGGCTTCTAAATCTGTATCAACTGATCAATCAAATGCAATGTTTGCACAGATATTTTTCTGACTTATGCAAGTAATTAATTCTAGGAAAGTAGATTGGTGAAAATATCTGAGAAGATCAATGCTGTCATTACATATTGGATAATAACAAAGATGTTTATTTTGTGTGGAGTCAATGCTTTTGTAGTTGCCAAACCAAGTCAGCAACATGGATTTATTGTTGGTATTTCAAGGAAATAATAATTATTATATTTTGCCCAGTTGAGTTTAAATGTTAAAATTTGCTTTTCTCTAAATCTCTCCTATGACCAAAGTTTTTCAAGTTATTACAAAACACTGCTTTTGGTTGCATTATATCCTAATGGTTGCTTGAGGTGTTCAATTAATGAGTACACAGCTATATTTGTGACTAAAGAAAAGACTTGATAAAAATGGCTGAGCTACTGTATTGGTGTTTTTCTTTCTGGCTTACTTCACTCTGTATAAGTGGGAGGGGGGTTCATGTTTGGGAATGCATGTAAGAATTAAAGATTTTAAAATTTAAAAAAATAAAAAACTAAAAAAAAAAAATTAAAAAAAAAATGGCTGAGCTAGAGATTCCATACAAAATTTTTTAAAAACAAAACCTCTAATCATATGGGATTTCCGTAATGTATTTAGCAACTAAAAACAAAAGTCAGAGTCACTAACATCTCCTTATAGCAAAAATACTTGAAAACTTTCATTTTACTTTATAATTGGTATGAATTTTAAGGAAAACCATCAATATTTAGGGAACAATTTATCAACTGATGTGTATTGGAATACTGAACAAGTGTGGTATAGTAATGGTAGAATTTAAATAGCTATTTACTTTGTAATATTTAATACATTTTATAAAAAAGAATCAATATTCCTTTTAAAGGAATCCCTAGAAGCATGCTTACTTATATGTACTGTTTCCTTACCTGGAAAAGGGAGATATTAATAGCAGTTAAATAAATAAACAAATAAAGTAAAAGTTTTTAGTGGATATTTCATACATTATGTGGATATTCTAATTTAAGAAATATTGTAATTTACTTGACTGATATAACTATATTCTCTTAAGAGAAAGTGGTTCCTAATTTTTTTAAAAAAATATTGTTTTAATTTTTAAATTACTAGCATATCGATTTTTGCTATATATGTGCATTTTTTAGATATTCACACTAATAACAGTATGTGTAACTCAACAGGAAATTAATATTCAAGATACTAGTCTCATAATCACCTAAAGTATAAATGGTAAATTTATCTTGTATTTTTATCTTTATTGGAAATAGGGGAAATTCTGCCCCAATCCCTCACCCCAATGCTTCTTGAATTTTTTTGATTATTAAATTAACACAAAATTGAGAAAAAAACAACAACACTGATTTAATTTGAATGCTTGGAGATCTCATAGAAACAAGACCTAAAATATTGCCAAAGCAGGCGGCTTTTATACTTTTTAGACAGAGAAACAAATTTGTGATGAACTGACAAGACAAATTAAGCTTGGGTGCATAATTGGTGCAGAATCCAAACAGAGTTTGGGTTTGGGGTAGTAAATCAGTAAAGATATAACAAGATTTCTTTATACAACCTTCTCTGCCCTGAATTCCTTCAGAAGCAATATGGTAACGAATTCAATAAACACTTTAAAAATTAAAAAAAAAAAATAATAATGTCTCTAGACCTCTTGATATAGGCAGGGTGTGTTTTCAATTAGAGATTTATTTCCTGCTTTCAGAGAGACAGAGAGGAGGGTCAGAGCATCCTTCTTGCACCAGCTGTTTCTCAAGTAACTTTAATTCAAAATAATCAATATGCCAATTTGACAAATTTGGGGGCAGCCTGCCCTAAGTCCTGACGTTTCCCTAATTAAGGAACAAAAGCCTCTGTAAATAAATAGTGTTATGATCACTTTTAAAAACTGTTTATAATGTGTGGGATAGTAGATTTCATCTATCATTATGTACTGAGATAGGCAAAGCCCTTTACTATGGCTAGTCTATTATTTATATGTAAAACATGTTTCCTCAGTGGTTTCACACAGATGAATGTAAGTCTTTTACAAGGGGAGGGCTAGGAGTATAAGCAGTTTAAGCCTGTCACCCTTTCCATTCCCAATTCTTCCTGTTTTTTCTAATACATCCCTAATTTCTCCATTCTTCTCCTTTGTGTCACGATCAAATGAAAGAGTGGCGTTGACGAGAGGTTTGAATACCAATGCCTCACTATTGCATCTAACACTGCAGAAGCGGTGTTAACATTCAAATTTAGTCTAGTTAAGGAGATGTAGCATTTTGTCCTCTAGTAAAATTGTCATTATTTCTATTTCTAGTTTGGATTTTCCTACTCCTGCCTCATTTCCCTTTACTGGGGACTGTTTTGCACCTCTGTGCTACCAGCTCTAATGGTGATGATTTGAAACTAATTTCCTTTAGAGGATGTGCTGCCAGGCAATTGCAGAAAGCTTCCTTAACTTACCACTTAAGTGTATGCTGTTTCCTTTGCTTTTTGGTTTTACTTAGATCATTTATGGTGTGTTCTCCTTCTCTATTTGTGTTTGGTGTCTCCACAGTACTGCTCTCTTCTGTCACACAATTCCTTGTTTGTTCTGCCCACACTTTTGGCAGTGTCATCTGTCAGAATGGAGTTGTGCACACCAAGCAAGAGAAGAAACTGGGGATTGAATTACCTTGCATGTTCTGAAATTTATTCATATACTCCCCTAGAGTTATTCCTAGCAAATGACTAAGTGTGTGCTATCCATCTAGGGGTCATTGTAAACATGACCTTTCAGCAGTTGGTTTCAGAATGACTGCATTTGCCAAGTACACATCATGAAAGTGAGAAGAACCAATGTTAAGTCACAAGATGATTAAGACAGACACAGAAATTTACAGCTAGAAAGATCTTTGCATTTCACAGATAATGCAGTTGAGGCAAGGGAGAGATTGGTTGGTGGCAAGGCACTGCATTTAATCCAAATCGCATAGTTAGTAGCAAGGCCAGAATTAAAATTCTAATCTTCAGTCTCAATGTATACACTCAAGCATGTGGCAATGTTGTGGCATCGTAGAAAAGAGTGATTCTGGAGTGTCTCCCACCTGGATGCTCTGAAAAAAAGAGAAAGAAAAAGCCCCAGAGGGTGGCCTCAGGGTTTCATTCCTGCCAATGCACATTTGGATTCCAGAGGAGTATTACCATATATTACCATTTCTTTTAGGGCAGTCCCTCTGTACCAGGCCAAGAGTGAATTCGCCATCTGGATGAGTAAAGCCATCAGACTAGCTGCAATGGCATGTCTACTTAGATCAGATTAATCCATATCAGATAGTCAGACACAGCCTTAAGCTGGAAACCAGCAGAAGCTTGCCAGCACCATTTTTCCTTTCCAGAACTGGCACTGGAAATTGGCTTGGAGGGAAGGATAACAGTAAAATAGGATGGCCCCTTAAGAGAACATTTTAAGCCTTAAAACACGGGAAAGCCCAAGAGCAAGGGACAAAGATCTGAAAATTATCTGCACACAGTTATTTAAATTTCAACAACAACAACAAAAATCTCCACTCACATTGGTGATTGGAAATAGATTTAAGCTGGATAATATTCAAGCAGAACAAGTTTAGAAAAAAGCAGCCAGATGGCAAGGAGTCTGGAAATCGTGTCTTTTATTTAATGTTGTTCAAAGGAGAAGTATAGAAGAAAATACTGAAACTATCTCTAAAATATTTCCAGACGTTTCAACTGGAAAAGGGTATTTTACAGGAAAAAAAAAAAAACAAACAATGGATTAAAAATTCCTGAGACAAATATTAATAAAGTAACTGGAAGCAAATTATAGAAATTAGAGCTGTTACATTGATTATTTCATGAAGTAGTTAAATAATGATTAACTCATACTCTAAAAAGTTAATTAGAGCATAGATGATGAATCTCTTGATCAGGACTTTTAATGATGACAGCAATAAGTAGAAGACTGGATAGTGTTACATGGAGAGAGTCTTTCTAAATCTAAACTTCTATGACTTTACATAATAATCACTATATGATTGTATTTAGATTGATTCTTCATGTTTAGTACTCTGGAGTCATTCAGTAAGGGGTTTCCTGATATTCTTCAGGGTTCATTGAATTTTCCATCCCAAGGTATTCCTCTGTGGATAATTCATTCCCATAAAAAATCGAGAACTCCAAGTATGTCAAGTACTGGGTGTAAGAGATAAAGGAGTTACAAAATGTATGAGATTTTGATTCTCTCCACAAGTTTCTTGGACTCTATATTGATTCTCAGATTGTAATACATTTTACTTTCAGGTACAGACACTGGGATTAGATTTGTAGAGGAAAGGGAAAGTTGTTGTCTGGTTAGATGTAGTATGCGCAAGGCGGTATGGCTAGACAATGAGAGAACTGTTTATGCTGCAACACCTATCCTACAAACTGACCGGCAATCTTGATCTTTCAAATTGACCTTTTTAGGGCACAACTGACTTGAACCTGTACCAGATTTATGTAACTTCCAGGAAGAAATGGAAAGAGAATCTATAGGCCTAACTTCATTACATAAGTTTCCTCAGAGTTCTTACCACAGTCCAGGCACTGCTTTCCAAACCCAACAAGAGGCAGCTGGTGGAAAGGGTTGAGTCCACACGAATGGGTGCAGCCACCTCGACACAGGCAATGCTCATAAATCACCACCTCTGAGAGTCATGGATGGGCCAGCTCAAGGGCCAAGATTTTTAACCACAAACATCACACAGGAAAGACAAGCCTTGTATTTCCCAGCAGGCTTTTGTATAACTTTTGTCTCATAGATCTTCAGGATCTATATGTTCTTTCAGAGTGCTACCACTACAGATGTAGTTTGCCAGATAGTGAACAACAACTGAATCTACTAATACTGTTCCCTGTTGATGCATTTTCAAATAAACAGGGCTGAAGAAGTTTCACCTAAAAACATCTTCCCATGGAAAAGAGGTGTAGCCTGCTGTTAATCCTTTCTCCCCAGTTGGTTTGTGGGCAGAAGAGGGTTATGATGAGTACTGTGGTCCAAGAAATTAGCTTGTCACAGATGCATGGGGATGTAGTGGCTGTGAAACTGAGGGTGGAAGAGACAGAGGTGGGGGCAGTGCATGACGTATAATAGACACTTAGATATGCACTCAAGAAATCAGAGGGCCACTTACATTGGTTTAAATGAAAAATAATGAATATACGATGAAGATGCTGACAAAGAAAATGGGAAGAGATGATAGATCAGAGAACTCTTATGGAGGCGAGAACTGAACCCTTTGTCAGGAGCCAGTAATAGATTACCACATAGTCTGACCCCAAGAGATAATATGAGTAGACAGTGAAGGTGAACTTCTTTCCTATTTCACAGGTATAGGAACTTCTTTCTTTTTTCACAGAAAGAAAAAAACCATAAATTTGAGGATTTTAAAGTACTTATGCAGAAGATAACCAATTAATAAGGTACAGGTTATGAAAGATGATATCTTTGGTAGATGATTCTAGAAATGACAAGACCCCAAATTCTTGGTCATTTCCCATTTGTTAGATAAGTGTAATTAAGTTTAATACAGACTGAAAAACTTTAATTTTACAAAGACCCTAGAAACAGTATGTGTGTAATATCTCACCTTTTTCATAAACACAACCACCCATAATTGAAACATACATGAAAGGAATAATTTATTCATTGAGCAAATATTTATTGGATGATTTTTAAGCATGAAGCGGTGTTTAGTCACATGTGAATATCAGTGAACAAAACTGGTAAAAATCCACCTTAATCATAATGATAAATATTAAATTTATATGGTATAATGTGGTGAGTGCTGTGGAAAATGTGTGAGTGCTGTTACATGAGTAAGCATGTAACAGAGGCCAAAAGTTTTAATAAGTTCTCGTCATGAGTTAACATTCATTTTTGGTCATTTTTAATATATTTTTTGTAGCGATTATTAAAAATGAGAAAAATACATATTTCAAATTACTGGATTTTTAGTTTTATAGTTAGTAACTATATCTAACTTCAGGGACGCCCTTCAACAAATACATTTTCAGTAATAAAAATACATGTAAGGTATTGCAATTACTCAGAAAAGAAGCAAAGCTTGTTTTGCTGTGTTTTTTCCCTTGGTAGACATGAAAGTAT
Organism: Ovis canadensis; assembly: GCF_042477335.2. Lineage (NCBI taxonomy): Eukaryota > Metazoa > Chordata > Mammalia > Artiodactyla > Bovidae > Ovis > Ovis canadensis. Next base: position 78,568,010 of record NC_091246.1, on the reverse strand, counting down.
ATTATTGATACACTAGAAATATTAATTTTATTTTCATATCAATATTTGCATCAATGGCTTATTGCTTCATTAAATCCACTGAGTATATTTCTAGACAATGAATTTACACACTTGGGGTTGATTCAGTTTTTTTTTCTCTCTTCTTATTTATGGAAAGGAATGAAAGTGAAACTTGAATTGTTTGACTATATAAAGTTTCTCCAAAGTCCTGGGAAAAAAGAAGTATTCCATACAGTGGTTAAGGGAAGCAGCGCTCCCATGTTATTGGAGGTCTTAAACAGTGGATATATTGTAACATTTCAGATGGATTCAGATTGATGCTATATATACCATGTGTGTTTTAGCACAGCTCATGAAATCCTTCCTGCTACTCTTTTCAGAAACGTTCACTGGAGGCACATGGTATGCAAGGAACCCACAAGAGCCCGCTCTTTACTCTAAATCAGATCCAGTACAGAAGGATTTCTGACTAACCTCAAAGATGGACAACCTTACCTTGGCATCCATGGCTTTAGGAATGTCAGAGAAACCAACATGGAAGTCAAAGTGTAGTGTGACTGTCCATTCTTTTTGTTTCTGAAAAGACCATCCAAAGCATTCATCAGAGTCTCAAAAGTTCCCACAATTTTAAAAAGCTTAAAATTATATTCCTCTGTCATTTTTAGAAGTTCCAGATATCCAAACTGAGCCAATAACATACTGAGGAGACAGGTACATAAAGAGAGTCTGTAATTGAGCCACATTCTTTGATTTTCTGTCTTTTTCTGGATGTAGCACTGGCTTTGTGCTTGGACTGAAAAACTGCAAGCTATTTTGCATTGCTGTGAGTATTATTGTTATCTAAACATACTCAGGCCACCATAGGAACCTGTAGGGACAGGAAAGAAGCCAACTGGCCCATGTTATCAAGTGCTGTATAATCAGGCTAGTGAGAGGAGCCAAATACTTTCTGATACCATAATACAGTCCAGTAAACTTAGAGCAGAGTCAGCCATTTGAATAACTGCAGTTGTGGTAGGTTCTGAAACACCTATGCTAGAACCCTGAATATAAGATCTGACACAATGTGTGACAACTTATTCTAGGTAAACATTTTGTAGAATATTTATTTGATTTTTATAAAAAGGGTTGTAAATATCACAATATTTTATGTGTACATTACCCTTTAATAAGAATAATAAATTTCTCTCTTATTCCATTTTCTAGCTATGCTGCTTTTAAAAGCTTTTAGTCCTTCAAAATTACAAAGGTATTAATGTATATTTTAATAAAATCAGCACTTGGAAAACCTTTCATAAGGCATCTAAATGCAATAGAATGTTTCACACATACTTTATCATAAAACTACCACAAAAATGAGTGAGTGGAATGTAAAGTAAATAGAACCTAGTTGAAAAAGTCTGGCTCTTGCCAATAGGAAACCTTTTAGTTCCTTGACCATTATCAGTTATCAATGATGTGGAAATCTGAGGCTGTGGAATACAGAGTGATGTAGTCCCTTCTCTCGTAGTATTAATAGAAAGAGTTCTGGACTCAAAGTCAGAGCCATTGAACTCAAGATAGTGTGCTGCCATTTTCCAGCTTGGGGGTTTTTATCAAATCACATGAATACTTGGTGCCTTGAGGTGTTTTTTTGTATGTGTATATGTGTGTGTGTGTGTGTGTGTGTGTGTGTTTAATTAGCTAAAGGGCATAACTTTACAAGTGACGCACCCAGTACTATTTCCTGGAGAATCTCATGGACAGAGGAGCCTGGTGGGCTATGGTCCATAGGGTCGCAAAAAGTTGGACATGACTGAAGCAACTTACTAAAATGAACTAAAATGGACTGAAATGGGTGAATTTCTCAGATGACCATTATATCTACTACTGCAGGCAGGAATCCCTCAGAAGAAATGGAGTAGCCATCATGGTCAACAAAAGAGTCCGAAATGCAATACTTGGATGCAATCTCAAAAACGACAGAATGATCTCTGTTCATCTCCAAGGCAAACCATTCAATATCACGGTAATCCAAGTCTATGTCCTGACCAGTAACACTGAAGAAGCTGAAGTTGAATGGTTCTATGAAGACCTATAAGACCTTTTAGAACTAACATCCAAAAAAGATGTCCTTTTCATTATAGGGGACTGAAATGCAAAAGTAGGAAGTCAAGAAACACTGGGAGTAACAGGCAAACTTGGCCTTGGGATGTGGAATGAAGCAGGGCAAAGACTAATAGAGTTTTGCCAAGAAAATGCACTGGTCATAGCAAACACCCTCTTCCAACAACACAAGAGAAGACTCTACACATGGACATCACGAGATGGTCAACACCGAAATCAGATTGATTCTATTCTTTGCAGCCAAAGATGGAGAAGCTCTATACAGTCAATAAAAACAAGACCAGGAGCTGACTATGGCTCAGATCATGAACTCCTTATTACCAAATTCAGACTGAAATTGAAGAAAGTAGGGAAAACCGCTAGACCATTTAGGTATGACCTAAATCAAATCCCTTATGATTATACAGTGGAAGTGAGAAATAGATTTAAGGGCCTAGATCTGATAAATAGAGTGCCTGATGAACTATGGAATGAGGTTCATGACACTGTACAGAAGACAGGGATCAAGATCATCCCCATGGAAAAGAAATGCAAAAAAGCAAAATGGCTGTTTGAGGAGGCCTTACAAATAGCTGTGAAAAGAAGAGAAGCAAAAAGCAAATGAGAAAAAAAGATATAAGCATCTGAATGCAGAGTTCCAAAGAATAGCAAGAAGAGATAAGAAAGCCTTCTTCAGCAATCAATGCAAAGAAATAGAGGAAAAGAACAGAATGGGAAAGACTAGAGATCTCTTCAAGAAAATTAGAGGTACCAAGGGAACATTTTATGCAAAGATGGGCTCGATAAAGGACAGAAATGGTCTGAACCTAACAGAAGCAGAAGATATTAAGAAGAGGTGGCAAGAATACACAGAAGAACTGTACAAAAAAGATCTTCACAACTCGGATAATCATGATGGTGTGATCATTCATCTAGAGCCAGACATCCTGGAATGTGAAGTCAAGTGGGCTTTAGGAAGCATCACTATGAACAAAGCTAGTGGAGCTGATGACATTCCAGTTGAGCTGTTTCAAATCCTGAAAGATGATGCTGTGAAAGTGCTGCATTCAATAAACCAGCAAATTTGGAAAACTCAGCAGTGGCCACAGGACTGGGAAAGGTCAGTTTTCATTCCAATTCCAAAGAAAGGCAATGCCAAAGAATGCTCAAACTACCGCACAATTGCACTCATCTCACATGCTAGTAAAGTAATGCTCAAAATTCTCCAAGCCAGGCTTCAGCAAGACGTGTACCGTGAACTTCCAGATGTTCAAGCTAGTTTTAGAAAAGGCAGAGGAACCAGAGATCAAATTGCCAACATCCACTGGATCATGGAAAAAGCAAGAGAGTTCCAGAAAAACATCTATTTCTGCTTTATTGACTATGCCAAAGCCTTTGACTGTGTGGATCACAATAAACTGTGGAAAATTCTTCAAGAGATGGGAATACCAGACCACCTGACCTGCCTCTTGAGAAATCTGTATGCAGGTCAGGAAGCAACAGTTAGAACTGGACATGGAACAACAGACTGGTTCCAAATAGGAAAAGGAGTACATCAAGGCTGTATATTGTCACCCTGCCTATTTAAATTCTATGCAGAGTACATCATGAGAAACGCTGAACTGGAAGAAACACAAGCTGGAATCAAGATAGCCAGGAGAAATATCAATAACATCAAATATGCAGATGACACCACCCTTATGGCAGAAAGTGAAGAGGAGCTAAAAAGCCTCTTGATGAAAGTGAAAGAGGAGATTGAAAAAGTTGGCTTAAAGCTCAACATTCAGAAAACGAAGATCATGGCATCTGGTCCCGTCACTTCATGGGAAATAAATTGAAAAACAGTGGAAACAGTGTCAGACTTTATTTTGGGGGGCTCCAAAATCACTGCAGATGGTGACTTCAGCCATGAAATTAAAAGACGCTTACTCCTTGGAAGGAAAGTTATGACCAACCTAGATAGTATAGTCAAAAGCAGAGACATTACTTTGCCGACTAAGGTCCATCTAGTTAAGGCTATGGTTTTTCCTGTGGTCATGTATGGCTGTGAGAGTTGGATTGTGAAGAAAGCTGAGCACCGAAGCATTGATGCTTTTGAACTGTGGTGTTGGAGAAGACTCTTGAGAGTCCCTTGGACTGCAAGGAGATCCAACCAGTCCATTCTGAAGGAGATCAACCCTGGGATTTCTTTGGAAGGAATGATGCTAAAGCTGAAGCTCCAGTACTTTGGCCACCTCATGCAAAGAGTTGACTCATTGGAAAAGACTTTGATGCTGGGAGGGATTGGGGGCAGGAGGAGAAGGGGACGAGCAAGGATGAGATGGCTGGATGGCATCACTGACTCGATGGACATGAATCTGAGTGAACTCCAGGAGTTGGTGAAGGACAGGGAGGCCTGGCGTGCTGTGATTCATGGGTTCACAAAGAGTCGGACACGACTGCACAACTGAACTGAACTGAACTGAAGCAACTTAACACTCACATAGGCTCTCTTGGCTGTAACCCTTCTTCAGACTTTATTTTTGATGACCTTTACAGTTTTTAGGACTATTAGTCACATGTCTTGTTAAAAGTCCCTCAGTTGGTGTTTTAATGCTTTTCTCATGTTAGTCTAGCTTCATGAGATTGGGGAGAAAGTAAAGCATCATTTTTATCACATCATATCAAGAGCACATTCTATCAATATCAGTTATAACTGTTGGCGTTCATCTTCATCACCTGGCTGAAGTAGTGTTTGTCAAATTTCTCCACTATAAAATCATTTCATTTTACCTCTTTCTACTGTACTCTTTGTAAGGATGTATCACCCCAGCTTAATGAGTGGAAATCTGTCTTCTATTACCTTCAGTGGAATATATGAGCAAATTTCTTGACTTTCTTCTGCATGAATAATTTGTCTCTTTTCCTTTATTTATTTATTTAATCATTTACTCATATTAGTGTGAATGCTGCTGCTGCTGCTATGTAGCTTCAGTTGTGTCCGACTCTGTGCGACCCCAGAGACAGCAGCCCACCAGGTTCCCCCATCCCTGGGATTCTCCAGGCAAGAACACTGGAGTGGGTTGCCATTTCCTTCTCCAATGCATAAAAGTGAAAATGAAGTCACTCAGTCGTGTCCAACTCCTAGTGACCCCATGGACTGCAGCCTACCAGGCTCCTCCATCCATGGGATTTTCCAGGCAAGAGTACTGGAGTGGTTTGCCATTGCCTTCTCCGATTAATGTGAATACATGGATATTTATTTTGTGGCTCAGATTATGTCAGCTGTGAAAGTTTTTTTTCAGTTGGCTTCTGTGTCACTTTGATATATTCCCATCATTGTGGATCATTTTGAATACTTTCTTCCTCTCTGGCACTAAAGCATCCTCTTGGATCATCTTTTATATTTCCTTGCTCAGTCTTACAATCAGTAATTTCTCTCGGCAGTCCTGGTTCCTTTTACTGGAGAATGACATTTGAAACAGAGATTTGGGTGCTACATTTATATACTGACTCAATGGACATGAGTTTGGGTGAACTCCGGGAGTTGGTGATGGACAGGGAGGCCTAGTGTGCTGCGATTCATGGGGTCACAAAGAGTCAGACACAACTGAGTGACTGAACGGAACTAAACTGATATATATACATATTTTTCCCCCCTGAATCTATCTTTGTTAAGCTAACATGAATTCACATGGATACCTCTACTTCTAATACATTACCACACAGATCATTTCACATAGACTCTTGCCCTTCCTCATCTACAAAGTTCTACCCCAACAGTGAGTGATGTGGCTGCCACTATTCTCCATCCAGTTAATTGCTCAGTTCTATTAAACAAGTATTGTAGTTTCTAAATTTCTGACCCATACACCTGTAGAAACCAAAATTATAATATAGTGTTTATATGCAGTTTCCTTTTCTGCCTTTAGTCTAATAGACTACATTCATTTCCAAAGTTACTTTCATAAACTTCCCTCCCCCCCACTCCCTCCAACAATGTTGTTTCATAATTTGTAAGGCAGTTTCTTTTGTCAGTCTGTACTACTCCTTTCTGGTATCCTATGACCACCTAAATATATATTGTCTATAGATGATTTATGATAATTGACATCTTGGCAATACTGAGTCTTCCAAGCCATAAATGTGGAAAAATCTCTTTAGTTATTTAAATTTTATTTGGTTTATTTCATCAGTTTTATAATTTTCCGTATACAGACTCTATACATCTTTTTTTGTACTTATGGCTATGTGTTTTGTGTTTTGTTCTATTGTAAGGAGTATTTTTTTTTTTTTTACACTTGATGTTCCAGTTGTTTATTGCTGGTTTGTAGGGACGCACCAAATTTTTACATATTGACCTTATTTCCTATGGCTCACTCGTTAGTTCCAGGATTTTTTTTTTTTAATATATTCTTGACTTTTTTTCCTGATCCACAAAATTAGAGTAATTACAATTCTTGCCTGTTAGTTCAGCTTAAAAATCAACTACAGTGAGTGACACAGAACCTCATAAGTATCAAGAATTTACATAGTAACTAAAAATTTAATTTCAACAAGAAACTTTGACATAGAAACTGTCCTTATAATTTGTTTGAAAACATCCTAAGTATTTTTTTTCTTTTCCTAGCTACTTCTGTTATTAATGAAAAAGTATTCAAGGAAGTATGTAGCAGTATGATTTTATGGTCTCTGTAACTGATCGTCTTTTTCTTTTTTGAGACAAAGATAATATCGTTAATACATGTGTTTTTTTTTAATTGTTCTTGGTATTTCTATCACAGAATTTCTTATGTTAAAAAAATGAAAATCTTTCATACATATCTGCACTATTATATAGATTTTTTCTATAATACTACAGAGACGCTGAATCCAACTCAAATAAATTGCAGCCTTTAATTTTATTAAGTGATAAAACTTTTTAAAGTTACATTTCTTTCTTTGACCTTTTTATTTGTTTGACTCACAACTTAAACAAATAATATATTCAGCAATGAGGAGATAGAAGCACTTTAAAACTGTAATGAGACACAAATGATAAAATAGAGAAAACTGTTGAATAAAGAGAGAGAATGATAAGGAGTCAGTATGATGTCTGAGCCAGAAGGATAAATGTGCAAGCTCTTCTCTGGACTCAACTGGCCTCTATATTACTCCTGTAATAGCAATTTCCATTTTTATTGAGCAAAATAATTACTTTTTTGTTTTTATTAATATTTCATATTCCCAAACTTGACACTGGAAATTTTCATGCAATATGTCTTGATTTCCATCCAGCAGTCTGATTTTGAACAATAATCTAAGTATCTTTAAAACATATTTTGAGAAAGTTCCCATTATGAACTGAATTGTGTTTCCCCCAAATTCATATGTTAACCTTAACACCCAGTGTAGCTATCATCAGAGTTAGGCCTTTAAAAAGATGTGTGCCAGGCTTCCCTGGTGGCTCAGATGGTACAGAAACCGCCTGCAATGCAGGAGACCTAGGTTCAATCCCAGGGTTGGGAAGATCCCCTGGAGGAGGGCATGGCAACACACTCCAGTATTCTTACCTGGAGAACCCCCATGGAGGTTGGCAGGTTGACACTTATCATGCATACACCAAGTCTGGGGTATTTTGTTATGGCTGTCCTAGTAAACTAATACAATATGCTAGAGATCTAGTTGCATTATGTGTCTGTTATATATGAGGTATTTTTGATATGCATGCTGAGCACTAAATATACAGGATTCCTTCCTGTAATAACACATAATTTATCGGACATTATTTTTCAAAACTAGGAGAAACGTTTAAGCCAACAAGGTAAAGAAACAGCTTGTTCATTTCATAAAAGATGCCATAATTTTCATGGTATATGTTTTCTGATTTTTTTATTATACTGTTCCCTTATTTTTCCCCTGAAATAATGAACAGGAGTCATTATCTCTTTGGACATATCACAATTTAAAAATTAGATAATTGGGATCTTCTTTTATGAGGTCAAAAGCAAAGTCCCAGTGGATGATTAGTTTGAGTGCTAAGCCAGGCACCTAATCAAACACTTGCCAGACTTCTATAGTCTAAGTATGGTAACTGCTTCTGGTTTTGTGAGAGAGGGGAAAACATTCTCTCAAGAGAAATCCTGGAAGCATCCACTAGAATTAATCACAACTAACAATGGTCAAGGAACTTGAAGTTAGTGTGTGGAGGAAAAAATCCAGCTTCGCTAGGGAGCCAGGCATACTATAGCATCAGAATTCTGAAAGGGGCTAATGTTCATGGCATGATTTTTGCAGGTGTTCACAACCTTAGAATTGCACTTGAGTATCAGAGGGGGAATGTCTTGCTCATACTCTGTTGGTAAAAAGCCTCACTGATTTTGTTCCTTTCTCATTGTCTGGGGTTCTTTTCATTGGGTTACTATGTTCAGCCTGCCCATGTTCAGAAGTTAAGGGCAGATGTCTTGTCTCCCTTCTGGGACAGATAAGTGAAAGTTGTACAGTGTGCATAGGGCTAGGCAATGAAAACCATTTTATAAATAGATGAAAGGTCTAAACTTGGGGTAAATAGAACAGAACCAAGCTGCCAAATCCAAATGACTGAATGGGAACTGGCAGCCAAAACAGGATAAACACACACACACACACACACACACACACGCACACGCACACACACAGACAAACACCAACTTTGCTGATGACTAAAGAGCCTTTGACTGTGTGGATCACAACAAACTGTGGAAAATTCTGAAAGAGATGGGAATACCAGACCACCTAACTTGCCTCTTGAGAAACCTATATGCAGGTCAGGAAGCAACAGTTAGAACTGGACATGGAACAACAGAAAGGTTCTAAATAGGAAAAGGAGTAAGTCAAGGCTGTATATTGTCACCCTGCTTATTTAACTTCTATGCAGAGTACATCATGAGAAACCCTGGGATGGAAGAAGCACAAGCTGGAATCAAGATTACCAGGAGAAATATCAATAACATCAAATATGCAGATGACACCACCCTTATGGCAGAAAGTGAAGAGGAGCTAAAAAGCCTCTTGATGAAAGTGAAAGTGGAGAGTAAGAAAGTTGGCTTAAAGCTCAACATTCAGAAAACGAAGATCATGGCATCTGGTCCCATCACTTCATGGGAAATAAATTGAAAAACAGTGGAAACAGTGTCAGACTTTATTTTGGGGGGCTCCAAAATCACTGCAGATGGTGACTTCAGCCATGAAATTAAAAGATGCTTACTCCTTGGAAGAAAAGTTGTGACCAACCTAGATAGCATGTTGAAAAGCATACATTACTTTGCCAACAAAGGTCCCTCTAGTCAAGGCTATGTTTTATCCAGTGGTCATGTATGGATGTGAGAATTGGACTGTGTAGAAAGCTGAGCACTGAAGAATTGATGCTTTTGAACTGCGGTGTTGGAGAAGACTCTTGAGAGTCCCTTGGACTGCAAGGAGATCCAACCAGTCCATTCTGAAGGAGCTCAGACCTGGGATTTCTTTGGAAGGAATGATGCTAAAGCTGAAGCTCCAGTACTTTGGCCACCTCATGCAAAGAGTTGACTCATTGGAAAAGACTCTGATGCTGGGAGGGATTGGGGGCAGGAGGAGAAGGGGATGACAGAGGATGAGATGGCTGGATGGCATCACTGACTCAATGGACGCGAGTCTGAGTGAACTCCGGGAGTTGGTGATGGACAGGGAGGCCTGGTGTGCTGCAATTCATGGGGTCGCAAAGAGTCGGACACGACTGAGTGACTGAACTGAACTGAACTGAAAGATTATACTAATAAACAAACTGGTTAAAAAGTAGAAATAAATCTAACTTGAAAGAAGTCTAAAGGCAGACTATAAAAGCATAGAATGCCTTTGATTTCACTTTCCTCTTCCTTATAAGAAGAGGAAAGAAGATAAGCTGGATATATTTAAAGGAACCAAAAATACAAGAACAGCATGTATGTTAAAGAAAAGCACAAATCAAAAGGGGGAGAGAATGTCTTATGTTCATTCTTCTTGGTATTTCATGCTATTTCCATTGTTAGTACACTTCTCTCCTACTCCATCTTGGTTATAGAAATGCAGGTTCCATCATAGTACATTTAATAAGCACAATGTTACAACGTGCATTAACAGCTTTTGTGATTATATTATTTTTCAAGGATTGACTTAGAGGAGCTGATAAAAGTGAAGGTATTTGTCTTGCAAACATTCACTTCTATTTTATTCTTTGGTTCTGTAGAATTTGTATTGTTTCTGATATGCTATAATTTTTATGTAGATGGAATAGTTGATACGTGAAAAGAAATAGGGTGTGTGGCAGACTAACTCAAAGGTATAAAGAAAAGCATTGACATAAATTATACTCTCTACCATTATCACATTATGTGTAAAATACCTGAAATGAATTATCTTTCATGTTACTCACCTTGAAGACAACTAAGAGAGGGCTTACTATTTCCCTTTCCGTGTTGATAAAACCAAGGCTTAGAATGGCAAATGCTTTCTATTACCTTCCCCACATTGAGTCAACTAAGTGGCAGGTTTAGAACTTAATCTGAGTATCTGGTATTCTCAGTTCTTGTCTCATGTGCTTTCTCCTATATCTGATTGTCTTTCTTATAAAGCAGAACCAGTTCTGAAATTGGTAATGTTCTTAAAACATGTTACTAATTTTAGTGGGCCAGTTGAATTCATTCCTGGTTACCAGAGCTAGAAGACCTAGAACAAAGGGACCCAAGGCTATATCTGAAATATGAAAGGACACAGTTTGAACAGAGACCAAGTTTGTGCTGGAGTCAGCTGATACAAAATCCCAAGAGCCAATTGATAGCATCTCTTCCCAACTCCATGTTCAATAGCTTAGAACTAGTCTTGGTGGGGGTATTTGCATCAGGGAAATAAGCAAACGCTATATGCAGTCAGGACTTTTTCATCTGGAGAGATAAATAGTTTTTATTACCACATGGGGGTAGGAGGTGGGGTATGGGTAGAAAAAATATGATCTTTGAAATAAAATGGACTTTGGTTTGAATTCTTGCTCTGCTATTAGACAAACTGCCAAATTATTTATCCTCTCTGAATTCACATTCCCTCTTAAGTATAAGCAGCTAATAACCTCCTTGCAAAGCTTTAGGATTAATGATCATGTATGTAAGTGTTGTCACAAATAAAAGACAGTCAATTTTAGTTTTTATTATCAGCGTTATTAGAAACCTCACTGCTCTTCCTTTTGTGACACGTTTCCACAAGAGTAAAGTTAAAATCACGTTAGTGCTCTGTGGAAAATGTATGAAGTTGAAGAAAATATTTTTTTAATGGATAAAAATGACAAAATCCATTAGGCTCTTTAGAAACAGGTACTATTATAATTCTAGCTATTTACTGTTACCACACAATACAACAGAATACACAATCCAGCTAAGAGAGCTACTTTTGCCAAATTGAAGTAACAGGAGGTAAATGGTACTGCTCTCCTCCAAAGGATCTGTGGATTTATAAATTGGTTGGAAGCATAGGGTTTTGGTTATTTTGTTTCATATGATTCACAGCGCCAAGCTCTGCAGTCCTAATTTTATCCTGGGGCATCCATTCAATACTTGCTTGGAGAGAATAGTGTCACCAACCGCGTCCTCATAAGCACTGCCAAACATACAAGTTTCTTTTTCCTGTTTGGAGAGGAATATACTCCAGATCTATGAGGCCTGAGCTATTTTTTTTGTTTGTTTTGTTTTTTCCCAGGATGACGACCCAACTCTTCTATCGAAGTGAGAGTTTAGATGAGGAGTGAGATTTCCGTAAGAAGCCTTTTACACCAATATTCAGGGACTCGAGGAACATAAGACAGTACAAATACTATGAAATCATCAAGAATATACAAGGCGTTAAACATAGTAGTAGTGAAACAAGCAGTACTCCAGAAGCAAACACACACACACAACAGCAGAACAATGAAAGCTCGGCTTTGTTTAGTGAAAGTGCCAAGAAATGCAACTGCCCTGGATGTCACAGACAGAAAGAAAGCTGATGGCCTTTTGGGCCTTCAGGCAGATTGCATTGAAGGAGTTTAAAGGAAACTGCAGTGCTTGCTAATGTCACACAGAACAAGCCACTAAGTGGGAAGTCCTCCCAGGGCGATTTCCTGAGGAAAATAACAGCTTTTAAACTCTTGCATTTTCAGTTTATTCCATGAAAAGAGCTATTAAATATCAAGCAAATCAAAGTGAGTCTTATAGGTGATTACATGCATATTTTTTGAAACCTGGTAATAAAAATATGATGAATGACTTTGATTAATGAAATTGGTTCAGGGTCTCTCCTCAAAAGAAAATGAGATATAGAAACATGATTGTGGACCAGAAAGCCACTGGAGTGAGTGTTAAGTTTGCTATTTCTTCTTTGTATGCAAATAGAGAAACATTTTCCCCGAGACAGAGGTTTAGGTTCTGAAATGTGAGGTTATACTGGTTAACAAGATATGCTGTGTTGTCACTTTTTCAAAGAGTTGTATCCAGGATATTGAGTACAGTTCCCTTTGTTATACCTTAGGACCTTTTTGTTTACCCATTCTGCTGTAATAGTTAGCATCTATCAATCCCATAATGGAAAACAATTATAAAAAGGATGTGTGTACGCATATACCTCAGTCACTTTTCTATGCGGCAGAGATTGACACAACATTGTAAATCAGGTCTACTTGAATTAAAAACAAACAAACAAACAAAAAACCAGAGTTGTACCCAAATTGTTGGCTGGTGTTCAGAAGGAAAAGTATCTTCCAGAATTGGCATAAACTTGTTTATACCATTCACATTAGTGGGAACAACTATTTCAATTTACATTCCAAGGGAAGTGACATTTTGCTAGGAGATGTTAGCATCAGGAAACTTAAATAATTTTGGAGAAAATGTTGTTATATGTATGCAATCTCCAAAATAATGCCTTGTGGAAATTTTTCATTTGTTTCATTTGCTTTGTGATACCAATTATATCAAAAGACTACTAATAAATAACACATTAATCTGAAATAGAGACCAGTCTTCCCAACTCCCCACATGGAATTTGTCTTGATGGATTGCCCTTAATCTCTTAATCACTGACAAATACTTTCTTTCAAAAATTTCAAGGAAAAAACACCTCCTTATTCATTGCTTTGTACCTTGATTGGATTTCAAAATCCTCCTACCTGTCCCCTTCGGTCCATCCCTGGTAGATATTTGAGATTTGCCTTGAGCACAATAATCTGTAAATTCTTTAAAAGACTGTTTCCTCTCAGGCTGTGGGAAACTCAAATGTATCAGACCAAAAAGTTGATTTTATTTGTGGTGAAAATCCTAGAGTACTACAACAAAAATCAAATGGTCTAGTGGTGCAAGCAAACAGCATAGGCCTTCTCCCAGGGGAAAAAAAGAAAAAAACTAATGGAGTTCTTGCTTCAAGCATGAAAAGTAAAGTCATCTGACCATGATAAAGCTGCATGGTATTTTGTGTTTTTTTTTGTCAAAGATCAAACTTTTATAGGACTGGTGGCCAAGGACAGAAAGCAGCCATGGGTCCATTGACTAATGCTATGCACCTCTGCACCAGTTACCTTGGATTAGAGTTGTGTTCTCAGGCAAAAAATATGTGCAAACTGGAAATAATGATTTTCTGGATCCCTGCAAAGCAAAAATCCAAATCATCACAGAATATAAGCAGAGGAATTCATTTGAAAATTTACAGAGACACTGCAGCATTCTAGGGATGGCACATTATTGTATATATTTAGGAACATCGTTTTATACCTAATTGGATTTCTCTGGTTCTTAATTAAATGTTGCGATTCAAGTCAGCTATTGACTACATAAACTGTAAGTAACTGTGGAGCTATAATTTCAGTTTTAGCATTCTGTTCTAATATGTAGGACATTGGCCTAGACCATGAAAAAGCAGATCAAGCTTTTTGTCATGTGTTTTTTGTGAACTAAATGCTTAATGTATTTCAAGCTCATTTCTTATAAGACAGAGGATGTTCTAGGGAATAATGAAACCAGACCTATTCTGAGCTTCTTGGAGAGAGTCAGGCTTATAGAATTCCTGATGATGATTTTTTATTATTATTATTATCATTAACCACAACTCTATGATTAAAATGAGTTTGAATTTGCCGGGGAAAAAAAGTACAGATATAAAAGATAAATATATTTTATTCCCTGTTAAGAGACAAGAGAGAATGGGAAGGTCATATATGAAGATATATATGTATACACACACACACACACATATACACACACACACATGCATACATTATATGCTTTAATCACAGTTCCAGTTGATTTCTGAAGTCAGCTGGGCTTTGGACTATCTAATATTCAAATTCAGCAAGAATTTATTTTGCAATTAATTATGGCTCAAGTATGCTGCTGGGCACAGAAGTGATAAGTTAATACAGTGTGATCCTGCCTCCTGAAAGGCTCACAATAGTCAGCAATAAATATTTAAATAGCTCACTGTTCTACAAGGCAGATTTAAATAAAAACCACTTGAAATATAAGGAATTTTTTAACAGAAACAAAAAGAGAGGACTAATTCTGATAAAGATGAGCAGTAGACAAAGAAAACTTCAAAAAAGTAATGTCTTTTAAGTTATACATTGAAGTCTGAAAAAGATCTTACTAAGTGAAAAGTAAACGAAGGACATTCACTACCAGCTGAAAAAAATCCCCAGAGAAATACCCAGAAACCTTATGAGGTTTTAGGGAATAGACGTGGTGTATTTTTATTATCATTGCTATTAGCAGAAAGCATGTTTTAATCGTAAGACTGGCTAATGCTTGATCTTTTTGAACTTTTCAAGTTGAGGACTATTCAATGGAAGGTAGAGATTCTGAGCTTTTGAAGTACTGTTGTCTGTGATAGATACTATTGGCAGTCTGATTTTCTCTCAACTAGACGGTACTGATAGATTGCAAGAAATATAGGTTAGTTTCCATCCACCTTCACACATCAGAATCAATATCTGAAAATTATGGCACTTTGTTGACACACACAACAAAAAGACTGCAAATGAGACATGAGTTTGTTTGGGTTCTTAAGAACTGCAATTCTGAACACATAATCAGTAAAACTGAAAGAGTGTTGCAGGGAGGAGAAAGAGTGAGGGGCTGATAAAAGCAAAAGCTAGCTTCAAGGTTGTTAAAGTTGCCTGGTGAGAATGTGATTCACTCTGATTCAAATCAGGAAGTATTTGTGCTTAAGGAATTACATGTTACTTTCAGGTAGTGTTCCAGTAAGTACACTGAGTTTCTGGCAGATATCTAGATGTCTTTGTTAGGACACAATAAATGGTCAAGAGGTCAGATTCCATCTAGCCTGAAACCTGAATAAGCCATACTTCCTCAGGGGCCTCCTAGTTCCAATTTAGAGAACTCTGTTAGCAACACTGACTCCATTTTTATTTTTCTTCCACATCTATCAGATCACAATTTGTCAAGTGTTAAATATTTATAATCGAATGTGACGGGATTTGGAAGCACCTTGGCATATGAAATATTTTTAACTAAAGGAATGTCAGAAATGGCAAGTGAAGGAAGACAGTGGCCTCCCACTTTGCCCCTGAAGCAGGCCATAGGAACCACTGTGAGAGATGGGCTCCCTATAACCTGAAGGAAAGGAGAATCTTTATCTCCAAAGACAGAGATAGGCCAGTAGGAATCCAAATGAACAGGCCTTGCTAAGTTTCTGCCAGCTTAATATCCTTAGCTTCTACTCTTTTATCCTATCACATTTTTTCTATGGCTTTCCATTCTTCACTAAGCCTAATGTAAGAGTTAAGATCAAACTGTTTCTTTAGGTCTTCATTTCCTTATGAAGGCTCCAGTGTCATAAAAATGTCTATTAAACAAATACGTATGCATTTCTCTTGTTAACTAGCTCAGTTTATAGGACCTTAGCTAGAGAACATAGTAGGGTAGTAGGAAAACTAAACTTTTCCTCTCCTACACGTGCATATGATATTCACTTGTTTGACATTAGAATCATTTTTTTTAAGTATCCAAAATTCTGCCATATGATAAAGTTCTTCTCAATTCAAAGACATGAGAACTAAGACTGAAACACCAAAATATTTGTCAAAGTTCACTCAACTAGTTAGTGAAAGATCTAGATTTGGATCTAAATCCCCCCAATTCCTGCCCTTTTCTTTTTCTTTTCTTTCTTTCTTTTTTTTTTTTTTTTTTTTTTTTTTTGCTACTTACTCTTCAGGAAGAAAAACAATTGTCCCTCTACTGTTCTGGATTCTTGGCTGAGACTCTATAATAAAATAGTAACAAGAGAAAAACAAGCAGAAGTTTAATGACACATATACCTTCTGTATACATGGGAGATACCCAGGAAAACTGACTTCTGAGAGGTCCAAGCTACCACCTTAACTATCATCTCCAGCTAGAGACAACAGAGAATGCTATGGGATAGAGGAGCCAACTGTGGGAGGTTTTCGAGCAAAGCACAATGAAAAAAGGGTAAGGCTGTTATGGAACCTTGAGTTTTTGTTTCGCCTTTTTCTTGTTTTGTTTTGCAGATTTTAGTTTTGCCTTCTCCAGTGGTAAGAGCTTCTAGAGAATTAGTCTTCTTCCACTTCATGGTACAGAGAAGGAGACTTCTCTTTTAATTGTAAATATCTCTTACAAAAGGATAACTTCTGCTTGGTTGTCAAAGCTTCTCCTTGGATGTTTCTTAAAAATAACCAGCCTGAAATAGTCCTTATGCCAGAGACATACTTTTGAGTGGCAAACTCTGCTTCCAGCACTACTGTATTGCACTAGTCTTTCCTCTTCAGTAGATGCTTTGAAGACAATTAAACCCAGTTTGGTATAGGTGACTATTAAATGGAACACATTTCTTAAGAGAAATGATGATATATATTTTTTTTTCTGCTGTTGAAAACTTCAGTTTAATAACTTGAGTACTTTTGTCAGGGAGGGAGGTGGGAGGGGGGTTCAGGGTTGGGAACACGTGTACACCCATGGCAGATTCATGTTGATGTATGACAAAACCAATACAGTATTGTAAAGTAAAATTTAAAAAATAAATAAATAAAACAATTAAAAAAAAAAAACTTTGACAGAAGTGGAGCAGTTGAAATTTGTTGAATTTACACAATTCTTCTTTTTAGACCTTGACCTTATTATGTACAACAGTATACTAGGGCACTCACTTTGTTATAGCTATCTTTGCATGGTATATTCCTGCTGTTCACTTAGCAGAATTTCTCTGCCCTTCAGAAGGCCTGCCAGTCGTATTCATTTAGTTCCTACACTAAAATTTCAAGATACTGTTTGGAATTACTGGTGGCACAGTAAAGAGCCTGCCTGCCAATGCAGGAGACAGGTCCCTGGGTTGGGAATATTCCCCGGAGGAGGAAATGACATTCCACTCCAGTATTCGTACCTGGTGAATCCCATAGGTAGAGGAGCCTGGCGGGTTTTAGTCCATAGCGTTGCGAGGTATCAGACACGACTAAAGCGACTTAGCATGCATGCACTATTTACACAGTTTTTTCTTGACATAGTCGTTCTTAAGACGATATAATGTTTAAATGGTGCCTACAAAAAAGATATATTATTTCATTGTTTTCATTCCCATATTCTCTAAGAATTAACTTATTAAATGAGGTATATTAAAAACAGATTTGTGACTAGGATTTGAGGCATAAAAATGGGCATTTTGAAATGAGCTGACTCAGAAATCCCGACTAAATATGTTTAACCATACAACTTTAAGAGAATTATGTGGACTAAATGTCAGGGGGAATATATACAATATATATATATATGTATGTACGTATGTATGTATGTATGTATATACACATACGCATAGAGACTTTGAAATGAGCAAAAGGGAAAAATACCATCTTGAGTAGGGTAACTTTCCCTAAGTGATTGTGACTAATTTGTAACCTGGTGTAGAAAACTGGCAATAAGAAACCAAAAATAATACAAATGATTCATAGAAGGGCAAATGGATCGTGCCTGGTAGGGGAATACAGTTGATTATTAACCAGTGGATAGAGTGCTCATACATCTTTTGTATATTTATTTAATCAGTTGTTATTTCTTAGGTATGTGTAACTATTTGAATTCTTTTTTGAACTGGTTATAACATTTTACCTCTCATTAATGAGTTAAGTAAATGACATATGATTATTTAAACTTATATGATATGAGTCCTCATTTTACCTTTTTTTTTTTTTTTTTGCAAAAACTATTTTAACACTATAAGTCAGTGTTTCCAAATTCTGGTGTGCTTTACAATCCCCTGGAGGGCTTGTTAAGACTGAGATCACTGGGACTCGTTTTTAGAATTTCTGAATCAGTATTCCTGGGTGGGGCCTGATGATTTGCATTTCTGGCAAGTGCAGGAGATATTGATGCCTCTTTGGCCCAGAAGCTATACTGTCAGAAGCACTGGTATAAAACATAGTCACCAAGATGATGATTACAATTCCCTGAAACATTTATTTTATCTAACAGAAAGATATTCGTTCTAAAACCTAATCTGCAGCCCTAAACTATTTTCAGCTCCCTATGTGAAAAGAATGTTTCTAGTCCTTTCATTTTTTTTCACCCTATGGCTGGATAAATCAGCCTCTTAAATCTCCTGATTTAGGCATTAGGAATAGTGGCAGCTTCTATTAAATGATGTGATGGGGGATAGGAAGGTATCTTGGAAGACAATATAAGATTCACTCTAGACCAATTATGTAGTTAATTATTCTAGCGTGTGAACTTAGCCTTTAGAGCAATCTCATTTGGGCTGAGGAAAAAAGCTACTACAGACAATTATGGGATGTGTATGATGTTAGAAAGGGGAAGATAGAGCTATTGTTGGAGGAAGAGTATAAATGCTAAGCAGTGTAATCTGAAATAAACATAAGTGGAATTGTATTTTCCCTGAGCTGTAGTCTTCATTGCATAATAAGTTCTTTCCATTCTAATTTTTATGATTCATTTGCTCATTGGGACAAGTTATCTATTTTTCTTCTTTTCCCTTTCCTGTTGCAGGATATACATTATCCTTCTATATTGTGGCTATAGAATTCAATATGCATTTTCATTGTCAGATAGGAGGGTAGCAAAGGAGAGTAATTTAAATGAGCAAACATCTTTTTTCCCGTTTAAATCAAAAGGAAAGCCTGATACTCATGGGTGAACACCATATACCTGACCTAGTTGTGGCTGTTGTTTTCCTTCTTATGTTCTCACAGTTCTTAAAAAAAGAAAAAGAGTAAAAGTAAGCCTTGTCATTGGTATGCTGATAATAGGAAATATACAAGCAGAATTTTCAAATACTTGGAGGTGGCTTTTTAAAAAGGCTGTTGTGAACCTATAAAACATAAGGTAAATTAAATCTAATTTGCATGCCATTTGTCATTTATTGAGAGGTTGGTGGCAATTAAGAAAGTGCAATTTGTTCTTTAAAACTATTTCTCTTTTATGTACATTAAAAAAAATACATCAACACGTTTCTGTTAGTCATGAGATTACAATGGCGCACTCTAGTGGACAAACTGAACACTTGAAATTATGCATTAAATTTTGGTAAGGTTTTCATAATTTTATAGACATAAGCTGATCTGTATTTAATTCAAGTAGAAACTCAGTAATGGCACTAGGACTTGGTAGAAGACAGTACATCATTTTAGACAAAGAGAATTTGTGGATGGGACAATGTCTTAGAGTCAATTTCAGTGTTAGAAAGGTTTCTTTTCCCTTTGTCCTTTCTTTTCTCCTGCTATCTCCTTCTTTTATTTTCTTTTAACCAATAAATCCTCAGTTCAACATAATAAAAAAAATGTAAAATTGGGACTTGAAATCTGAATCCTCATCTTTAACTAGTTGATACTCAACACTAATATTATAAGGAGTAAAAATATTTATGCACTAATGTGAATGTAATGATATTTTGAAATTAAGATTTTTACCTTTGTTATCCTAAACTATCTAGAAATGGTGCATACCTTTATGTGAATTTTCTAAAGCAATTTTTATATTATCTATAATCTTCTTTAAAAATACCCACAAGTGAAGTTTAGTGTTTTGTTTTTTTTTTTAAATTTCTAAAGTACTCTTCTAGAGTGTTGTAACAGATAAGAGTTTTTTATGTTTATCATACTTGTAAATTATACATAATTTGAGAAACAATTTATTTATCCAATGTTATATACATGACTAAAATTTTAGTAAAGAAATAGAGGAGAAAGAAAAGACAGGTATAATCTGATTAAATACTATACAGTCCATAGAATCCTCCAGGCCAGAATATTGAAATGGGTAGCCTTTCCTTTCTCCAGGGGATCTTCCCAACCCAGGAATTGAACCCAGGTCTCCCACATTGCAGCGGGATTCTATCCCAACTGAGCTATCAGAGAAACCCTAAATACTAAGCACCTAAACTCTAATTCAAAGTGAGGCCATACTTTGATGAATAAAACTTTTTTCTCTTGAACTTTTATCAGTTAAGGGAGTTATCTAGTAAGAGGTTATCAATTAAGAAGTCATCCAGGAAACAAACTGCACCCTCAGTGACTTTGCAAATTATTTTAAGGGATGGTTAGCACTAGCACCTGCCTTGTTATAATGGAACAGCCCAATAACTGGCTGAGGTTGTAACTGTGTCTCCAGGAGTACAAGGAGTGTTTCTCTCAAATGTACTGGAGGTTTGTATGCAATTCCTTGAGGAGAAGCCCCATGAACATTCTTCAACATGGAAATTGTAAATGTGGACAGGCTGCTGAACATAAGTGTGTGAAGAACATTTCTAATATAATTCCCTATTCCAGTGTGGCTCACTCATGAGACTCAACTGGCCCTAAAATAACCTTAAATTTGAACTTACTGCTTCAGAATAGTGCATATGCAAGATAAATGAGGCTAGAGAAGTTACCGCTACTCCTTGGCTCACATTCACTTAAAGAATTGTGTTAAATTCAACTAAGCAAGTACAAACCTGTTCAAAGTAAATGAATTTTATTCTATTTTATTTTACTTTATTTTTATTATTTTTTTGCCTTTAAAATTGTCTCATAAGACAGAAGAGGAAACTTCATCCTACTGTGAGAGCCAGATACTGTGCTAGGTACTGTGTCAAAGTTCTTTAATTTCAAATAACAGGAAAAAAGAAAAGCAACAGAAACTTAGTATATCTAGAAACAAAAGGAAGTGGATACTGGAACAGCTCACAAAACTAAAGAAAGAGGTACATAACCAGTTTCTGGGAAATACACGTGTTATGAGTGTGCAGGAAGTATCAGTGTTATAAACCTTTGGACCTTGTTTTTGAATGTTCCATTGGAAAACTCAGCATAAGTAGATTTGGTCTCTGGAAAAGTTTTAAATTTCCCAAAGAAAGAATCACATCAGTCTGTATTTGGTCAAACACTAACCCCTTTAGTCAAGTCTCTATGACTCAGGTGACATTAGGATCTATGATGTTCAGCTTCATGGAAATCACTTACAAGAATGAACAGGGATACTGTCTGCAGGAGAGAAAGATGATGAGTAGCCAAAACAACTGAATGGTCATTACATTCCAACTCCAGTCTTCTTAAGTGCTACACATATACCCATCTACTGAATTTCCAGAGAAGTCTCTTTTTAAAAATGCAATTATCTTATGCATTACCCAAAACAAATTCACCCTTTCTCAAGGAAAAAATATACTGAAGTCATTCTTACTTTGCATCCTGATCACTGGCATGGAGCAGAGGTAAACTTCAGGTCCTGAATTATTCTTCTACTAGTACTAGAATTTCTTATAGCTATTCTGCAACTTACAACTCTAAATATTTAGGGACTGATTGGTATGAGGATTAATTCTTAAATAGCATTGTCTAGTCCATAGTCCCATAATTATAGTGCAACTCTACTATGGAGTATCTATTAGGAGTATATTCTTTTTCTAAAATAGCTTTTGGAGGCTTTCCTGACAATCCAGTGGTTAAGACAATGCACTTCTCCTGCAGGGGCATAGGTTCAGTTCCTGTCGAGGAAATAAGATCCTGGATGTCACACAGTGTGGCAAAAAAAAAAAGAATCCTTTGGTTAATATTTTCTGTTTTGTTACTCCATGTGGTGCTCCACCCTCATCCCAGAGTTGGATTTGAGAATAACAATAGAATATGTAACTTTGCAGAAGTTTTTGATCCTAGATGAAGACACAAACAGGGACAAATGGAGTTGCCTATGTTAAGGAGGAAAGATAATTTTTCCTCTACTCTTCTAGGTTCTTGGCTGAGACCCCCTATGATAAAAGAAAGATTACCAGGAGAAAAACAAACAGAAGTTTGATAACCTATATACCTCCTGTATACATGGAGGATATCCAAGAAAACAGTAATTCCTTGAAATGGCCCAAGCTGCCACCTTAAATGCCATCTCCAGCTAAACATAAAAGAAGGTGTTGGGGGTTGGGGAAGCCAGTTATGGAAGGTTATCAGGAAAGACATTTTAAACCAAGTTATGATTATTACACAGATTTAAGTCTTGCCTTCATCTCTGATAAGAGGTCTAGAGATTTAGTCAGTCATCCTCTTCTTCTTGGTATAAAGAAGGGTAAACTCTTACAAATGAAGATTTTCCTTATCAGTGTACATGCCCCTTACAAAAGGGTAACAGCTACTTAGCTTTAGAACTTCTCCTGTGCATGCTGTTTCTTAAAAAATAGTTCAAGATAAACCTTACACCAAAGCATCATATTTGAGGATGGCAAATTTTATTTCCCTTCACCTGCAACAATGCCTAGTCTTCTAATAAGACTGGATGCCTTTAACTTTGATTTACTATGGATGGAAATTTGAGCACTCAACCAGTTAGCAAAAGTCCATTTTGTTAACCCCTGGCATAGACTTTGTGTTAATGATGGGAATCAAAACCCAGACTTGTATAAAATGCATGTGGTGTCTTTGAAAAACAGAAAATGCAAAGGTAAAGGTAAGGTGCTGCTATGAATTTAATTATGTTCTCCAAAGAAGAAAAGTTAAAGTTCTAAGCCCAAGTACCTCAAAATGTGATGGTTTTTGGAAATTGGGTCTTCACGGAGATAATCAAGTTAAAATAAAATTATTAGTGTGGATTCATATCCACTATGATTTTTATCATGTAAAAAGGGGAAATTTTGACACAGAGACAAACACACAGAGACATAAATAGAAACAGAGAGAAGATAAGCATCTGTCTACAAGCCAAGAAACACCTGAAGCTACCTACGCAAATCTAAAAGTGAGGCCTGAGACAGCATATTCAGAGGCAGTGTGGGTCTGCCTATGTGTGACTTGGGTTCTGACCTCCAGAACAGTGAGACAATAAGCTTCTATTGTTTTTAGCTATCCATGTATGGTTTCACTATGGCAACTCTAGAAAACCAATACCGGTAGAATCTGTGTGTCTTATGATGAAGATTTTGGTACCATTTCCCTACAATGCTTTTATTTCTGTCTCCTTTGATATTAAGCTAGCTATATCATGTTCACAGAATGATGTTAGCAAGGTTTCAGCTTTTTTTGTGTGTGTCCTCAGAAAGGCAAGAAGAGAGAAAACTTTAATTATGGAAAACCAGTTGCTTGATTTTATAATAGAGCACAGCCATTCACAGCCCTTAGCACAAAGATGTTGGTGCTTGCCCTTACCCCACCCCACCCGGTTACCAGGCAACAGTTGCAGGGCCATTAATGGTCCTGCTCAGTCACTGGTTGGTGCCACAGTGGGCCCCTCCCACAAGCGACCACTCTTAAGGAGTGACCTTGGTGATGCTGTTTGACCAACAGTCAGTAGAATGGTGGTCCTCAGGCAAAGTGGTGGTCCTCAGGTGCAAAGTGAGATAAGAGGAGGATCCCAGCCTTCTCCCCAGGGGCCCGCCAGCTCACCCGGCTTTGGGCCAGTCGAGAGCAGAGAGGCCTAGGGAACATGCTGGGGCTGTGTCCTGCAGGGCTCCTGAGTCTTTACCAAGGCTGCCCACTGGCCGGACCCAGGCCTTGAGGCAGCGATGAACCTACCCTGACCCCACAACCTAATGGCAGCGGCCATCTGCCTGGGAAGCCGTCTGTGAGAACAGCCCCACCATTTGGGCAGCCTAAGGAGTCTGAGAGCCAATTGCTTCCTGGGTGTCTGGCTCCCTCAGCAATGACAGCTGGACAGGTTCTGGGGACCTGGCCCTGAGAAAGCCACCAGCTGAGGTCTGCTTCTTCAGCCAGGACCTGGACCTTGGAGAGGGAAAGTTGAGCCTTAGGAGCTTCCCCTTTCTTGTCAGAATAGAGAATAATGTTTGTTTCACAGAGATTTATAGAAACATGGTTACCTGACCATAGACTGCCATGCAAAGGTGCTTCAGTTGTGTTTGACTATGTGTGACCCTATGGACTGTAGCCTGCCAGGTTCCTCTGTCCATGTAATTCTCCAGGAAAGAATACGGGAGTAGATTGCCATTCCCTTCGGCAGGGGACCTTCCAGACCCAGGTATTGAACCAGCGTGTTTTATGTCTAAACTGCATTGGCAGGCGGGTTCTTTACCACTAGCGCCACCTGGGAAGCCCAACCTGACTATAACCTGATCTCAAGAACATAGGCTCTGACACCAAGACGTGTGCAACAACTAACCACGCCTCTCCCCTACCTTTAATAGGAAAGGGCTTAGCTGAGAGCTTCTGAGGAGTTGGAGGTTTTTAAGGCATGGGTGACCCACCTCTTTGCGTCTCTGTTCCAAACTCCGATGTTTTGGTATTGTTGGGCCTCACTATGCATCTGCACTAGATTTGTATTTTGGTAACAATTTGTCATGTGCTGCTTTTCGGCCAATAACAATGGCTGGGATTCCCTTGTGGCTCAGCTGGTACAGAATCCACCTGCAATGCGGGAGACCTGGGTTCAATCCATGGGTTGGGAAGATCCCCTGGAGAAGGGAAAGGCTACCCATTCCAGTATTCTGGTCTGGAGAATTCCATGGACTATATAGTCAATGGGATAGCAAAAAGTCGAACATGACTGAGTGACTTTCATTTTCACTTTCTTTTTTTTTTAAATATAAATTCATTTATTTTAATTGGAGGCTAATTACTTTACACTATTGTATTGGTTTTGCCATACATCAACATGAATCCGCCATGAATGTACAGGTGTTCCTCATCCTGACCCCCCTCCCTCCTCCCTCCCCATACCATCCCTCTGGGTCATCCCAGTGCACCAGCCCCAAGCATCCTGCATCATGAATCGAACCTGGACTGGCAATTTGTTTCACATATGATATTATACATGTTTCAATGCCATTCTCCCATATCATCCCACCCTCGCCCTTTCCCACAGAGTCCAAAAGACTGTTCTGTACATCTGTGTCCCCTTTGCTGTCTCGCATACAGGGTTATCATTACCATCTTTCTCATTCTCCAGTGTTCTTGCCTGGAGAATCCCAGGGACGGGGGAGCCTGGTGGGCTGCCGTCTGTGGGGTTGCACAGAGTCAGACACGACTGAAGCGACTTAGCAGTAGTAGTAGTAGTAGTATACATCTGTGTCCCCTTTGCTGTCTCACATACAGGGTTATCATTACCATCTTTCTAAATTCCATATATATGCGTTAGTATACTGTATTGGTATTTTTCTTTCTGGCTTACTTCACTCTGTATAATAGGCTCCAGTTTCATCCATCCAGTTCTAATGGAACTGATTCAAATGTATTTTTAATGGCTGAGTAATACTCCATTGTGTATATATACCACAGTTTCCTTATCTATTCATCTGCTGATGGACATCTAGGTTGCTTCCATGCCCTGGCTATTATAAACAGTGCTGCAATGAACATTGGGGTACATGTGTCTCTTTCAATTCTGGTTTCCTTGGTGTGTATGCCCAGCAGTGGGATTGCTGGGTCGTATGGCAGGTCTATTTCCAGTTTTTCAAGGAATCACCACACTGTTCTCCATAGTGGCTGTACTAGTTTGCATTCCCACCAACAGTGTAAGAGGGCTCCCTTTTCTCCACACCCTCTCCAGCATTTATTGCTTATAGACTTTTGGATAGCAGCCATTCTGACTGACATGAAATGGAACCTCATTGTGGTTTTGATTTGCATTTTTTGATAATGAGTGATGTTGAGCATCTTTTCATGCGTTTGTTAACCATCTGTATGTCTTCTTTGGAGAAATGTCTGTTTAGATCTTTGGCCCATTTTTTGATTGGGTCATTTATTTTTCTGGAATTGAGCTGCAAGTGTTGCTTGTATATTTTTGAGATTAATCCTTTGTCCATTGCTTCACTTGCTATTATTTTCTCCCATTCTGAAGGCTGTCTTTTCACCTTGCTTATAGTTTCCTTTGTTGTGCAGAAGCTTTTAATTTTAATTAGGTCCTATTTGTTTATTTTTGCTCTTATTTCCAATATTCTGGGAGGTGGGTCATAGAGGATCCTGCTGTGATTTATGTCGGAGAGTGTTTTGCCTATGTTCTCCTCTAGGAGTTTTATAGTTTCTGGTTTTACATTTAGATCTTTAATCCATTTTGAGTTTATTTTTGTGTATGGTATTAGAAGGTGTTCTAGTTTCATTCTTTTACAAGTGGTTGACCAGTTTTCCCAGCACCACTTGTTAAAGAGATTGTCTTTTCTCCATTGTATATTCTTGAATTAAGCTTCAGTTCCTATACCAGTAACTGTCAAATGGGATGGACATGGAAGCATCACTGTGCATATCTAGTCTAATCAAAATCTGCCTCTGCCATTGGAAGCAACATCTTCAATTCCATGAGTTTCTTGGGGTGTGAGATCTACTGGAAATATCCAGTTTCTTCTGAAACAGAATGATTTCATGGTACTCATTGGATCCTCTTTTTTTAACCATGGTAAGCACTGAAATAGCTGGAGGCCAAGACTAAAGGCCTCTTCTAAAGTGGAGGTCTTTTGGTGACCTCTCATTCGTGGTTGTTGTTTAGTTGCTAAAGTGCAAGAAAGAGAAATTTGCTCAGTTGTGTTCGACTCTTTACAACCCCATGGACTATACAGTCTATGAAATTCTCCAGGCCAGAATACTGGAGTGGGTAGCCTTTCCCTTCTGCAGGGGATCTCCCCAACCCATGGATCAAACCCAGGTCTCCCGCATTGCAGGGTGATTCTTTACCAGCTGAGCCACAAGGGAAGTCCAAGAATACCAGAGCTGGTAGCCTATCCCTTCTCCAGCAGATTTTCCCAGCCCAGGAATCAAACCAGGGTCTCCTGCATTGTAGGAAATTCTTTTTTTTTTTTTCACTTTATTTTACTTTACAACACTGTATTGGTTTTACCATACATCAACATGAATCTGCCACAGGTGTACACTTGTTCCCAACCTGAGCCCCTCTACCACCTCCCTCCCCATAACCTCTCTCTGAGTCAGGGAAGCCCTTAGTTGCTAAGTTGTGTTCAATTCTTTGTGACCCCGTGAACTGTAGCCCTTCAGGCTCCTCTGTCCATGGGATTTCTCAGGCAAGAATACTGGAGTAGGTTTCCATTTCCTTCTCCAGGGATTCTTCCTGACCCAAGGATTGAACTCCAGTCTCCTGCATGGGCAGGATGAAATGGTTGATGGCATGATGAGATGAGGATGAGATGGTTGGATGGTGCCACCAACTCAATGGACATGAGTTTGAGTAAACTCCCAGAGTTGGTGATAGACAGGGAGTCAGACACAACTGAGAGACTGAACTGAACTGCATGGGCAGGCAGATTCTTTACCACTGAGCCACCAGCCAAATCATTCCTAGGATGTCTTACAGTGTTTCACAGGAGATGCAGGTTTGATCCCTGCGTCATGAAGACCTCATGGAGGAGGGCATAGCAATCCATTCTAGTATTTTTCCTGGGGAATCCCATAAATAAAGGAGCCTGGCAGGCTATCGTTGATAGAATGGCAGAGTCAGACATGACTGAAGCGACTTAGCATGTAGGATGTCTTATAAAATGTTCTGTTAGTTTATTATTATACACTTTTTCTACCAATCCTACACTCTTGTCTTTTAAAAGTTCCTGTACCAAATCTTTGTCGTTACTCAGGAGTCAATGTAGATCCTAAGCTCAGACCGCATCTCATTCTGAGTAAATGGAACATAAGATATATTTCTGTAAATGTTCTCCTTTGGGAGGTCCATGGGATTCCACAAAAGAGACTGTGATTGTTTGAAAGTTCACTTGAGCTGACATAAAATAGCTAATGCTGCTGCTAAGGCTTTGCTTTATTTCCATTCTTTGGTTGGCTTTCACCTCTTCAACCTCTTGGTAACTATTTTCTGTATCACATGTCCTCTATAGAACTGTCTGTCATACCGCCTGTATTCCTGAGTGACCCCAGCCTGATATAGTATCGTAGCAGCTATTGATCACTTCTGTAGGCAACATTTGATATTAATGTAAATATAGTTTTTTTTTTATAAACAGTATACAATCCCCTTGATCTTCCAGATCTGATTTATAACCACAGCATCTAGGAAATAAAGAGACTAAATTCAAGAAAATGTAAGAGATTCCCCAAGGAAATATATTTGGAGATATAAAAGGAGCTAGGAACTTCCTCTCCTGACTTCCTGTTTAGAGTCTTTTTATTTCTGTATTACCGTATATTTTATAAATATTATATTTCTGCTTATTCTTACAATTTTCCATGTGATACAGATGCACCTATTTTTATAACCAGCAATAATAATCCCAAAGTGAATATCTAGGCAAAAATTTCAAGGTTCAACAATTTATAAATTTTAAGACAGACTGTAAGGTGCTGCTTCAGTGCACTACATAATACTCACGTGGCTTGAAAGAGTTAATTCAGCCTGCAGAAGAGCTTAATTTATTCCCAGGACATTGCCCATACAGAGGGAAAATATGGCTCATTAAATCCTTTTCAAAGACTCCCAATAGAGAAGTGTGTTTTTGGATCAATATTATGTTCCTGTGGACTTAACAGAATCACAACTACTCTTGGGAGGAGGCTAGGTTTTACTTCTGGATGTGGAAGTCTCTGCTAAGATGGGTGTTGAAGCTACAGTTATTCATAGTTCTGTTTAAAAAGCAAACTGACTTAGTATTTTAGAAAAAATGACTAAGAATTAGGTAATTCTTTATTCAATAGTTTCTTTTTCCAGCAGCTTATAAAAGAAGTTTCCTTTCTGTAGGTGTTTTGTTGACCCTCTGCATCTGCAACCTTGGGCTAGTCTTGTCCTCTAAGAAGAACAGTCCTGTCCTCCTGAACAGTGTACTTCAGGACATATTCACAAGAAGTACTTCTCAGAGGTCACAAACAGCAGCATAAGAGTAACTGTGCTTCATTAGTTGTTTCTTTCCCAAAGGACGTATATATGCTCTGGCATCCAATTAATATTGATGACACACTCTATGATATTGGACAATCAGATACAGTCCCAGAAGTTCCTGCATTTAAATCCTGCTCCACCACTTACTAGATCTGTAGCCTCAGAAATGTTACTAAAAGTCTCCAAGTCCCAGTTTTATCATCTATATACTGGGGTAAAAATAGTGCCTCTCTCTTTCGAACAGAAGTAGGAAGACTAATTAAATGAAAGAGTACATGTGAAAGGTCTGATATTAGTAAGTATTTAATAATATTAGCCATAATTATTGTATCATTATTTACAAACACCTCCAATATTTTAAAATAAGCAAGTATAAATTGATTAGTATAGTTTGCAAATATCAATATGGAATTCTTGCATATCTTATAGATCTCAAAATCCATATGAGCAGAGACATGAAGCCACATGAGATCTCTCTGCTGGCTTCTGATTAATATCTTTTCAAGTTATAGAGATTATAGATATAGATATCATCTATAGAATATTAAATTTAACATCATTTGTATGGTTACTATACATCTATCAAATATTTTCCTCCCAGAGATAGCTATTGTAGATTTTCTGTTATAGTTCTCATGAACAGTTTCAAATGGAGTAGGCCGGGGACAGAATTTAATAAACCAAGGACATAATCACATTTAAGTTATTTTTAGCTGGATGAAAGTTGTCCAAGAAGAGTATGAAGGCAGAAATAAGAACATACCATTCTACCATGTGTTCTGAACATTCCATTAAGTTCAGAAAATAGGATGGTAAAATGTGTAAATCAGCCTATGGAAACTAAAAGATATGAGCTACCTAAAAACCTTAAAGAAAAATACTAAAAAATAATCATAATAAGCAGAAGGAAATAAAAAGTTGCCATTTCTGTTCATTTAAAGGCTAATTGTTTTTAAACAGAATCAATGATCTATGCAAATATAGATACACACAAACATGCGGATACTCACACTCTGAAAACATCCATATTCATATCCTCCTTTAATTACAATATACTATATCCACCAAGAAACATTCAAGCATCTGACCAAATGTCTCATGATTTCCCCCTCACTTCTGAAAATCACCATGAGAAACGAAGGGCAAACAAATAAGAGCTAAACAAAAAATGATGGCAGAAATAAAATAGTGGGTTGCCTTGATTTCTCCCTTGTACAGTTAAAACATGACATGTCAAACACCTTTTAAGTCTTTTTATATATTTGAAAGTTGACTCAGCTCTCTTTCTTAACACATCATTGATCTGAAGCATACATAAGTCAATCAAGTTTCATATAATTTCTTTATATTTTGCTTATATAATCATCTGAAGAGTCATATGATGTTAGTTTTATCTGTTTTCCTCGGGAGAAAATATGTTGATATACTATGTACTTTCACTCATTAAGCATATTATGCACATTTTTCCTTGGTGTGAAATTTAGATAGTTATGTAGAAGTTATCCATAAAATACTGTTAAAATATAAAGTGAAGTATACTCTTCATGGTGAGTGTCATAATTTATAATTTTTGTTTCCCCACATAGCAATTGGTACATAGTAAAAGCTAAATATATTTGTTAGAGGAAGGGAAGGCAGAGGAGTGAGGTAAAAGGGAGAGGAAGGATAAGTAGATGGATGGATTTGGAAGAAAGAAAAAAATTGAAGACACAAAGGAAGTTTGTGGTATTTGAGTGGGGAAAAATATAGACTTGAGTGAGAAATATTTGTGTTTCAGCTTGGATCTTCTTTTCTGTGACCTTAACTTTAGTTTTCACACCTGTGGACGGGGGAAATGGGGATGGCAATAAGCATTTCATTTTGTTTTGAGAATTAAATCCAAAAATGTGTGGAAAATGCCCACTTTCACAATACCTGAAATATTACAGGCATTCCATAAATGTCAGTTTCTTCTCTTTTGCATAGCTTGGCCTGATTTTACCTTACAGGCAGGTTTCTCAGTATTTTCAACTTACAGTGGAACAGATGATTTGAAGGTGGGAAATGACACCATTCCAACTCTTAGCACATCTCCCTCCTGTGCTGCTTCTTTTGGGAGTTTGCTGCTAAGCAGGCGCCTTTTTTAACCTCACTCTGAGTGAGCTCATTTTTAAAGAAACTTTCCTCCTTGTATGTACTTTAATCCTTATAGAGGAACTATTGATTTGTATGGCCAAGTAGAGCAGCCTCTGAGGCCTGTGAAAATGCCACTGGAAGATGCATTGCAATGGAAACCGTCAGAAGGAAGCCTAAGTATTAACCAAGGAAAATAGGTGATAACAGTGGTATAACTTTAAGTTATACAGGAATTAGAAAATTAAAATAGTGTTAACATTCCTTATTTGAATACAAAGATGATTAATACACAATTACGTTTCAAAGAATAGGCTAGCTGGCAGTGAAAAGGCAAAGCACTGCTCCTTGATACAGGAAAAGAAAGGTCACTGACAATATAGAGAAAAAAGTCACATCATGACTAAAAACAGGAAAATATGGATTAAAATGTTCTAGGTGGGAGAGGGCTCACAGTGGGGGATGAATTAGTACTGGTTAATGTGTCTAATACTTTCAGGGAATAGTGGAGAACAATAATTACCAAATTATAACTAAGCTATGTTTACCTAAAACAGAATTTTCTTCATCAAAATTTTGAAGATTCTTCTCTTTTTCTTCTCTTACATACAAAATGAATTCTGTGCTTAAAAATAAAAATGACTTCATTCTATACTTATGGAGAATAATATACTAGGTACACAGTTTTCAGTGGCTTCTGCATCTTTTTTCTTTTTTATGTGGGTGTCAAATCTGCTGTGAGAATATAAAAACTTCTATTATGCCTAAGATACATTTATCATAGCATGAGATAATAGCTGACTTTCATCAATTTAAAATTTTTTAATATTTATGAAAAATAGGCTTTACATATGTAGTGTACCCTGGTCCACTGGAGGAGTAAATGACAACCTACTCGAATATCCTTGCCTCATGAAACTCATGAAGAGTATATAAAGACAAAAAGATATGACACTGGAAGATGAAACCCTCTTCCAGTTGGAAGGTTTTCAATATACTCCTAGAGAAGAGCAGAGGGCAATTACTAATAGCTCCAGAAAGAATGAAATGGTTGGACTGTAGCAGAAGTAACACTCAGTCTTGGATGTGTCTGGTGGTGAAAGTAAATTCTGATGCTGTAAACAACACTATTGCATAGGAACCTAGACTGTTAGGTCCATGAATCAAGGTATATTGAATGGAGTTAAGCAGGAGATGGCCAGATGGAAAACTGACATCTTAGGGATCTGTCAACTAAAATGGATGAGAATGGGCAAATTTAATTTGGATGACCATTATATCTACTACTGTGGGCATGAATCCCTTAGAAGAACTGGCATAGCCCTCATAGTCAAAAAGAGTCCCAAATGCAGTACTTGGGTGCAACCTCAAAAATGAAAGAATAACCTTGGTCCATTTCCACGGCAGCCATTCAACATCACAGCAATCCAACTCTATGCCCCAACCACTAATGACAAAGAAGCTGAAACTGAACAGTTCTATGAAGACCCACAAGACCTTTTAGAACTAACACCCCCCCCCACCAAAAAAAAAAAACACACAAACACAAAAAAGATGTCCTTTTCATCAATAGGAAACTGGAATGCAAAAGCAGGAAGTCAACAGATACCTGGAGTAACAGGCGTGTTTGGCCTTGGAGGACAAAATGAAGCAGGGCAAAGGATAACAGAATTTTGCCAAGAGAAAACACTGTCATAGCAAATAACCTCTTGCAACAACACAGCAGATGACTCTATGTGTGGACATCACCTGACGGTGAATACCGAAATCAAATTGATTATATTCTTTGTAGCCCAAGATGAAGCTGTATACAGTTAGCAGAAATAAGACCTGGAGCTGACTGTGGCTCAGATCATGAGTTTCTTATTGGAAAATTCAGGTTTAAATTGAAGAAAGTAGGGAAAACCACTAGGTCATTCAGATATGACCTAAATCAAATCCCTTATGATTATACAGTGTAAGTGACAAATAGACTCAAGGGATTAAATCTGATAGAGTGCCTGAAGAACTATGGACAGAAGTTCGTAATACTGTCTAGGAGGCAGTGACTAAAACCATCCCTAAGAAAAAGAAATGCAAAGAGGCAAAATGTAAAGATCAGTTTTCATTCCAATTACAAAGAAAGGCAATGCCAAAAAATGTTCCAACTACTGTACAATTGTGTTCATTCCACAGGCTAATAAAGTTATGCTCAAAATCCTTCAAGCTAGGCTTCAA
The DNA here is from genome assembly GCF_042477335.2 of Ovis canadensis. Taxonomy (NCBI): domain Eukaryota; kingdom Metazoa; phylum Chordata; class Mammalia; order Artiodactyla; family Bovidae; genus Ovis; species Ovis canadensis. The sequence continues at coordinate 78,534,345 of NC_091246.1, read as the reverse complement.
CAGTATGTGAACCAAGATTTTCCAGAGGCACAAGCTGGGTTTAGAAAAGGCAGAGGAATCAGAGATCAAATTGCCAATTTCATTGGATCATAGAGAAAGCAAGGAAGTTCCATAAAAATTATCTACTTCTGCTTCACTGACTACACTAAAATCTTTGATTTTGTGGATCACAACAAGCTGTGGAAAATTCTTGAAGAAATGGGAACACCAGATCATCTTACCTGCCTCCTGAGAATCCTGTATTCAGGTCAAGAAGCAACAATTAGAACCTAACTGGTTCAAAATCGGGAAAGGAGTATGACAAGGCTATATATTGTCACCCTGCTTATTTAAATTCTGAGTACATCATGAAAAATTCTTAGCTGGATGAATCACAAGCTGGAATCAAAATTGCGAGGAAAAATGTCTAACAACATCAGATATGCAGATGATATCACTCTAATGGCAGAAAGTGAAGAGGAACTAAAGAGCCTCTTGATGAGAATGAGAGAGGACAGTGAAAAACTGACTTAAAACTCAACATTCAAAAACTAAGATCATGGCATCCAGTCCCATCATTTTATGGCAAATAGAGGAGGAAAAGTGGAAGCAGTGCAGGTTTTATTTTCCTGAGCTCCAATCTCATTGTGCCTGGTGACTGCAGCCATGAGATTAAAAGATGGTTACTCCTTGAAAGGAAAGCTATGACCAATCTAGACAGCATATTAAAAAGCAGAGAGATCACTTAGCCAACAAAAGTCCATATAGTCAATCTATGGATTTTCCAGTAGTCATGTACGGATGTGAGAGCTGGACCATACAGAAGGCTGAGCACCAAAGGACTGATGCTTTCAAATTGTGGTGCCAGAGAACATTCTTGAGATTCCCTTGGACTGCAAGGAGAATGCACTAGTCAATTCTAAAGGAAATCAACCTTGAGTATTCATTGAAAGGACTGTTGCTGAAGCTGAAACTTGAATACGCTGGACACCTGATGGAAAGAGCCCACTCACTGGAGAAGACCCTGGTACTGGGAAACATTGAAGGCAAAAAGAGAGGGGGGTGGCAGAGGATGAGATAATTAGATACCATCACTGACCCAATGGACATGAATTTGAGCAAACTCAGGGAGACAGTCAAGGACAGAATAGCCTGGTATGCTTCCATCTATGGGATCACAAAGAGTTGGACAGGACTAGCTATTCCTGAGCAACAGCAATGCTTACCCTTTTTATAAAGTTGAAACAGGAAAGTGATTCAACATTTGGCTTTATGTACATTTCTAACAAATCATTGTTAAATAGAGTATAATGAACCACAACTCCTAAAATGTCAGGCAGGATATTTTAATGTTAAGACTGAAAAACATAGTTTACTAATAATGTGAGGATATGCATTTGAGAGGATTCTGTAGAAATTTTAAAATTGTGGTTTTGTTAGGTAACAGTTTTTTGAAGATATAATTTTATTCCAAAGAGTTCTGCAAGGTTTTCCAGGTTTATTGTACCAAACCAACTTCATTTTTACATTAACATTAATGAGTTCTAATTCAGTGGGCATTTATTTGGAGCCTGTTATTCCAGGTTCCCGAAATAAGGAGAGAACTAAACAGATAAAGTCTTGGTTTTCACAGAACATACATCCTCATGTAAATAAGTACATGAAAAAGAGTTTATAAGTGCTATAGGAGAAGGTGATTGCACCCTACTCCAGTACTCTTGCCTGGAAATTCCCATGGATGGAGGAGCCTGGTACGTTGCAGTCCATGGGGTCACTACAAGTTGGACACGACTGAGCGACTTCAAGTTCATTTTTCACTTTTATGCATTGGAGAAGGAAATGGCAACCCACTCCAGTGTTCTTGCCTGGAGAATCCCAGGGACGGGGGAGCCTAGCGGGCTGCCGTCTATGTGGTCGCACAGAGTCGGACACAACTGAAGCGACTTAGCAGCAGCAGCAGCAGCCGCATAGTAGGATTATGAGACGCATAAAAAGAATTTACTTGATTTTGAGATAGGTCATGCTACCTTAAGATGAATCTTGAGTAATTGGTTCACTCAGAAGAAGTGTTTGTCAGGACTTGTCTGGTGGTCCAGTGGCTAAAACTTTGCTTTCCAAAGCAGGGGATGGGAGTTCAATACCTGGTTAGATCCCACAAGTCTCATGTCTAAAAAACCAGAATGCAAAATGGAAACAATATTGTAACAAATTCAAGAAAGACTTAAAAATGCCCCTCCCAACATGCCTACAGACACAAATTTAAAAAAAAATTTTAAAAAAGGTCTTTGTCAGGTGCGAGCATTTTGCCGCTTTACATACTAAGTAAGAGTTGGCCTACAAGCCTTTCTACTCCTCTATAGTAGAGCTGGTACTTGGGTGTAAGTATCACTGCTATGAACACTACGTAAAACATATTTAAAATAAAACCTACCCTACTTAATATATACTGTTCTTCCTTATTAAGAGTGTTTGAGATCCATGTGTAATTGCTGAAAATTACCATAGGAAAATTCTGAGTATCCTTCACATGGTGTAGAGTAACTTCACTTTCTCTTCAGAAGATTTCCTTCATAACTCTTGACTATGAACACTGACCCAAAAGCTTTGGCAGCATTGCGTCACTTGGTATCAAAAAGGGAACCTGACTTAAAGTGGAAAAAGGAACAGATGGCAGTGTGTTCTACACACACGCGAATTTTTTTTTTCCAGAGAAGCTGCTGCTTTTAATCCAGTTCAGTATGTTCTAAGAGAGCTACTATTTCTGAAACCATTGAACATGCAGGGCCAAAGTTTCTAAGTATGGACCCACAGTGGCAGGAAGGAAATGATGTATATGTTAAAAGTACTGCAAAAATGAGGAGGCTGCAGTAGATTGCTGCACAGATGCATTCCAGCTCCCACTCTTTTTGCCTCTGTCTTCCTCAGAGGCCACATGGAAGAGGTACCAGAACCTGTGACAGCTTGAAACTGACATCATTGCTTTTTCTTCTAAGGCTTTCCTTTTCCCTTTTTACTTTTGCCACTTATATCTGATACATTTGAACCTTCTTTCCAACAACCTCCTCACTGTCCCATTCAAGGATTGCAGCTGTCTCCTGCTCTTAAACTAATCTAGTGTCAGACCTCCTCCCTACTGACTCAGATGGCTTCCAGTTCTAGTATAATTCAAGGCATCCTAATCCTAAGTAATCATTCTACAACCACCTTTTTGTTGTTGTTGTTCTTTCTGCTTATTGAACTTTGCTCTTAAAAATTAGATATATATTGGAGGCTTACCATTTAAGTTACATGTGGTTAGCATTTTAATGTAAGAAACACCCAGAAATAGTACTTTTGGGGGTGGGAGGGATTAACTGTCACCATTTCTTTCCTTGGTGCCAAGGAGCTGTGAACTAAGAGGGTTAAATACAAGAATCAAACGTTGTGGGAAATTCTTGCTTTTGTAAATGCTAATAGTTTTATATCCTACCTTTCCATAGATTATTTTTTCCTCCTCTAGCTTTCAGAGTAGTTATAAATTAGAAGAGTTTTTATGAAATTAGAATATAAAAGATGAGACTCAATCAATGGTGAAGTCAGGGTTCAAGATATGCAATGAAACAGGAAGCCAAAATGAAGCAGTGGATGTACAGACAAAAAGAAGCTGGAATCAATCCAAAAGGCAAGGGTGAGACCAGAAGCACAGTTTGAAGATTTTATAAGGAGCCAGAAACCAAAGTATATGCATAAGTAAAAGGCCAAAATCAGGCCATGGATATAAACTAGTTTTAAAAAATCAATAAGCAGACCCAAGCTACTGAAGGCTAGAGAATCTTGAGCACTTGTTGACCAAAAGATGAACAGTTCAGTTCAGTTCAGTCACTCAGTCATGTCCAACTGTTTGTGAACCCATGAATCTCAGCACGCCAGGCCTCCCTGTCCATCACCAACTCCCAGTGTTCACCCAGACTCACATCCATCGAGTCAGTGATGCCATCCAGCCATCTCATCCTCGGTCATACCCTTCTCCTCCTGCCCCCAATCCCTCCCAGCATCAGAGTCTTTTCCAATGAGTCAACTCTTCGCATGAGGTGGCCAAAGTACTGGAGTTTCAGCTTTAGCATCATTCCTTCCAGAGAAATCCCAGGGTTGATCTTCAGAATGGACTGGTTGGATCTCCTTGCAGTCCAAGGGGACTCTCAAGAGTCTTCTCCAACACCACAGTTCAAAAGCATCAATTCTTCGGTACTCTGCCTTCTTCACAGTCCAACTCTCACATCCATACATGACCACTGGAAAAACCATAGCCTTGACTAGATGGACCTTAGTTGGCAAAGTAATGTCTCTGCTTTTGAATATACTCTCTAGGTTGGTCATCACTTTTCTTACAAGGAGTAACTGTCTTTTAATTTCATGGCTGCAGTCACCATCTGCAGTGATTTTGAAGCCCAAAAAATAAAGTCTGACACTGTTTCCACTGTTTCCCCATCTATTTCCCATGAAGTAATGGGACCGGATGCCATGATCTTCATTTTCTGAATGTTGAGCTTTAAGCCAACTTTTCCATTCTCCTCTTTCATTTTCATCAAGAGGCTTTTTAGTTCCTCTTCACTTTCTGCCATAAGAGTGGTGTCATCTGCATATCTGAGGTTATTGATATTTCTCCCGGCAATCTTGATTCCAGTGATTGTAATAATTTAAGAAGCCAAGGTCATCAAGTATAAGTACAAAAAACACAGAGCAGGTGAGGGCTGAGGTTAAGGAAAGCAGCACACCACAGCAGAAGGTCAATAACGTAGTAGACAGCAGCTGTTAGAAAACATGGCAATGGAAATGTGGCAAACATCTGTCTCAACTAGGAAACCTTTCATGGGTTTCCTATTTGCAGCAAGAAATTGACAGATGCGGTCAAGAGCAGAGCAAACATGCAAACTGTAGGCAGCCAATGCTTTGTATAAGGAAACTAGCAAGTCTATTCAGTTGTAATAGGAACTACTTGAAGTGAGGATTACTTGGCAATTCTGTTGGGAAGAGGTGCAAAAATAAATAAGATTAGTTAAGTAGTAAGAAGGAGCTAATAGTACTGATTTAGGAGATTTACCTGGATTGCTTGCAACAATTTTGAGAAATTGGATAGTAATCTTTTTTTTTAATTGCAGCCTAATTGTTTTACAATGCTGCATTAGTTTCTGCAACAAGTGAATCAGCTATATGTATACATATATTGAACTCATTGGAAAAGACCCTGATGCTGGGAAAGATTGAAGGCAAAAGGAGAAGAGGGTAGCAGAGGATGAGATGTTTAGGTAGCATCCCTGACTCAATGCACATGTATTTGAGCAAACTCTGGGGGATATTAAAGAACAAGTAAGCCTGCTGTATTGCAGTCCATGGCATTACAAAGAGTCAGAAATGATTTAGCAACTGAACAACAACAGCATACCTACATTTATCCCCTCTCTCTTAGATCTCTTTCCCACACCCCCTATCCCACCCATGCAGGTGATCACAGAACACCTAACTGAGCTACCTGTGCTATAAAGCACATGCACAGTAATCCTTGAGAGGTGATATAACTATTTCTTTATAAAATTAAATGAATAGCCTACAACCAACCAACTGATTGATCAAGTATTCACATCCAAATACAAGTTGACTAGGTAGAAATAAAACACAAATTTTCAGTGTTATCCTATTTTGCATATGGTGATGTGACAGGAGAAGTGAAATTCCAATGTTTTCATACTTATGGAGTCAAAACAAAATTTTGGCAGGGCTGTAAATGTGGGAGCCTCAAGGGTGGAAAAAAGTTACGTGGGTAGTGTTAAAAGTCCAGAGATGCCGAATTACACAAATAAGAAGCATATTTTCTTTGGCTGCAATTTATGCACCTAGTTTGCTCTGAAGAATTTTATCTTCCAAATTAATAAACCAAATTAAAAATACTAATGCATATCTAACAATACATGAAATTAATAAACTAATGAATAATAGTACTGAATATACAACAATCACTGCATGTGTAGTAAATGGTGAAAATGAAAATCTCTCAGTCATGTCTGACTCTTTGCGACCCCGTGGGCTATAGAATCCATGGAATTCTTCAGGCCAGAATACTAGAGTGGGTAGCCTCTCCCTCCTGCAGGGTTTCTTTCCAACCCAGGGATCAAACCCAGGTCTCCCATATTGCAGGTGGATTCTTTACCAGCTGAGCCGCAAGGGAAGCCCCATATACTGAAATCTTTACAGGAATAATCTTGTGTGCACATGTGTGTGCTCAGTTAATAATTTGTGTCCCATCCTTTGTGACCCCATGGACTGTAAGCTTCCAGGTTCCTCTGTCAAATGGATTTTCCCAGCAAGAATACTGGAGTGGGTTGCTATTTCCTTCTCCAGGGGATCTTCCCTACCCAGGGATCAAACACACATCTCCTGTGTCTCTGGCACTGGCAGGTGAATTCTTTATCCCTGAACCACCTGGGAAGCCACGCAATCTTTTTTTTTCTTCTTCTTATACACACACACACACACACACACACACACACATATATATGTTGCTGCCGCTAAGTCACACATCACCCATGTCCGAATCTGTGCGACCCCATAGATGGCAGACCACCAGGCTCCTCTGTCCCTGGGATTCTCCAGGCAAGAATACTGGAGTGGGTTGCCATTTCCTTCCCCTGTATACACACACACACACACACACACACACGTATATACATATATATGTATGTATAAACATTATACATATACATATATGTATATACATATGTGTGTGTCTATATATATATATATATATATATACAGCATTCATGAGAACCTTGTAAGATAATTATTATCATTATCCTCATTTTATAGATGAGGAAACAGAGATCCAAAGAGTTTATGGCACAAACCCAAGGCCACATATTTATTGAAGGGCTGGAATAAGAGTCACCCATGAGGGTTATTCCTTCACATTTACAGTCTTCAGGCATTGTAATTTTATAATTGCAAGATAATATATTGAACTTACATTCATTATAGGTGGCAATATTCATACTATAGGTGAGTTGCCATAATGTTATCCTTCTTAAAAATTAAATATTCTTTGTTATACAAAAGAATATTTGTATATGTCAAAAGATGTTTGAGTGCTAAAGTATCCATGGCAGCAAAATATCAATGGCATTTAAATTGAATGGCCAATTTTCATGTATGTTTGATCTGTTTATTACCTTTAATAAAACAGAATAGTTTGGATGTGTATAGTTGTTTTTCACTGAGTGTACAAAACAGATTTTTTATATGACAGGTATAGTAGTGTTTTGAGACTAGCACAGTTTTCGCAGAATTTTCATTTTTAAACAAGATGAATGTCTGGTTCGACTGTCTTGCTTTTACTGTAGAAATGTCCAGAATAATAACATATACTTCTTCATCTTCATTAACTGAGTGGGGGATATTAATTTTTCTAAATATAATCTTCCATAATATCTTTGCAGATAAATGGTTCATTTTGATTGAGCATATTTTTCTCTGAAATACAGCATTATGAAGTTGCAAGTAAATAATATCTATATTTAGATACACATTTTTCTGAAAAACGTTGAAGCACCCTAAAACAATTTCTAATACACTTAGAAATATTCTGATTTTCAGCCTGTTGTGTACTTAAGAAAAACAAACTCAAAAAATAATTAAGGGCGTTTGAAACAATATTTTGCAAGGGTGAAGATTTTACAATATTACTTTTAGTTTAAAATGTCCATTTTTACAAGTCCTGAAATAATTTTAAGTGTTGAGGCTTTAACAGTTCCTCAAGTTTGTCAGTGAAGTATAAGACACTCATAGGTGAAGATCCAAAAATATAATTTTGTTTTAACTGACAAATCTAAAAATGTTAATGGATAACTGAGACAGCAGTTATACAATTTGAAACTTAATATAAAAATTATCACTAACATATGTGTTTTACCATATTTATTTAAAATCACTAATGAGACCATCTATAGAAGCTATTTATGGTGGTTTCTTAGTAATATGCACAGGCAAATTATTTGATCATTATCTGTATCCAGCTGCTAGAACATTTTTGCATAATGTATCAGATTAAAGGAAGTCATTATTTTGTAGCTTAACATACTTCATATTTCACAAATTAGGAAAATGTTATAGTATTAAATATGCTATTTTTTTAATTTAGAAGAAAAGGGGAACCACTCAAGACTTTATATTAATATTTTCCCAATATTGACTTGCCATGTAATATTTTATAGAAAATTGCAGATATAAACCTGAGATCTGAAAGTTATATTTCTTAATATAGAATAAATGGAGCTAGTTCGTTTTAGAAATACTTTGATGAAAATGAATATTTCTTATACAACAGCGCAGACTAGTGGCCATACCATTGCAGCATATATTTGTCTTTTTCTAGGGCACATTTACTGAGGTATTCATCAGTACATTTTATGAAATAGTATCAAACAAATTACATATATTTAAATAGCAGTTATTATCATACAACGTAGTTTATAGAGCTTAATAGTACATTAGCCAAATTTATTTTATTCATTCTATTTTGCATTCACTCCAAATTGCCTAGAAATTGTTCTGAAAATGATATGTGAAAAAATATACACATAAATTATATCACAGGTAGTGAATTTAAAGATATCTAATATCAAGATTTCTATGATATTTATTTTTGTTTCAAGCTTACCCTATAACTAGTTCTCTATAAGCAAGGGTTAGAGTGACAGATTAATAATGTCATTTTTATCGATGCCCACTCAGTTGCTGGAAGGACTGATGTTGAAGCTAAAACTCTAGTACTTTGGCCACCTGATGCAAAAAGCTGACTCCTTTGAAAACACCCTGATGCTGGGAAAGATTGAGGGTAGGAGGAGAAGGGGACGACAGAGGATGAGATGGCTGGGTGGCATCACCGACTCAATGGACATGAGTTTGAGTGAACTCCAGTAGCTGGTGATGGACAGGGAGGCCTGGTGTGCTGCGATTCATGGGGTCGCAAAGAGTTGGACATGACTGAGCAACTGAACTGAACTGAACTGAACTCTATTGTTGCCAGACTCTCAATTTATGTGAAGTTCTTCCAATATTTAAACCCTATTTCTCTCTTCTCCATTTTAAGCATTTTTCCAATTATGAAAATATTTTCACAAATTGTACTTTTATTAAGAAAGTTCTCAACAACTGTTTATAGGGAAATAAAAGGATGATAATTAAGCTAAAGAAAAGTTATAGGTGTTTTCTAAATTATCTCCTTATAATATGAATAGGAGAAAGGGATGGACAAACTACTTCACAGACTTTTATTTTGATCTGTAAATCTTAAATGAATTGTCTTTCCCAAAATAGGCCATCAGACCTTCCTGTATCCACCATCTGGAATGACAGGTAGAAAGAAAAGTTATCACATTGTGACATTAAGGAGATTTTGGAGACATAATTATTAGTTGACTGTTAATGAAATGACTTATTGACTAGCAGCACAAGGGAGGTTGAACCTTGAATAGCCCCAAATAATCAGTTGCGTAGATGATAAGCTTGTGATTTAAAATTGTGTCTACTTCCATGAAGGCACAAAGTCTGCCCTATTAACTTCTGAAAGGTTTGCACTGGTCCCAGCTCTATTACTTGCCAGCTCTGCATACTTGAGAAAAGTTGCCAGCCTCTCTGAGCTTCAATTCCAAATTATACATTGAGTGATATTAATAATATAACAGATAAATGACCAAATGAGATACCCTTCGTGAACATAGAGAAAGGCAAATGAGAACAAATTATTTGATTAGATCAATGACTAGGTTTTCAGTCTATGTTTGTGGCTATTTTGTTCATGTTTTTGTTTATACAACAATAATTTTAACATCAAGTTTGAATCTCTTTTTATGGGGAAAGGTTGTATCAACCAAGTCTGATTCCATTTTTACATCTGAAAATTCCTTCTGGATGTGGAGCCTTAGATCAAAGACTTTATTGTTATATTTTTTAATATAAAGAAAAACTTTAGTAGCATTAATTATATCTTTTGAAATTTGATTATAATCTATAGTGTCTTCAGCATTATTTCGTCACAAAAAATTACTCAAAGGAAAAACTCTTAGACACTATTATTTTACTCCTGTAAAAATACAAACACAATTAGGCTTCCCAGGTGGCTCAGTGGTAAAGAATCCACCTGACAATGCGGGAGACATGGGTTCGAACCCTAGGTCAGGAAGATCCCCTAGAGTAGGAAATGGCAACCCACTTCAATATTCTTGCCTGAGAAATCCCATGAACAAAGGAGCCTGAAGGGCTACAGTCCATAGTGTTGCAAAAGAGTCAGACATGACTTGTGTGTGTGTGTGTGTGTGTGTGTGTGTGTATTAGTCCCTCAGTCACATCCGACTCTTTGAGACCCCATGGACTGTTACCTGCCAGGCACTTCTGTCTCTGGAGCTCTTCGGGCAAAATTACTGGAGTGAGTGGCCATTCCTTTCTCCAAGGGATCTTCCCGATCCAGGGATCAAACTCAGGTCTCATGCATTGCAGGCTAATGCTTTACAGTCTGAGCCACCAGGAAGCCCATTTAGTGACGAAACAGCAACAGTTATGATGCATTACAGATGTTTTCAACAGTAAATGGCAGCATGCAAAGGAGGAAAAAAGTGTTCCCTAGTACTTACTATAACTTACCTCAAACTGACCTCTTCTCTTTTAAGGACTCCAGTAAGGGAAGATGTAGGCTTAAATATTTGTTGCAAATTTAAATTTTGTGTTTCTGTGTAACAAAGCATAAAAAATAACCAGTAATCAAAATGAGTTAGTTTAAGTCATAGTTGTCACCATATATGATCAAAATATCTGTTTTGGAATTTTAATTGTTTATGCACACTCACTCATTTGGATATTTACCCTGCTAAAGGCAGATCAGTCTTTGGGATTTTGCAGATATGGGTTCAATTCAGTTCAGTTGCTCAGTCGTGTCCGGCTCTGTGACCCATGAACCGCAGCACGCCAGGCCTCCATGTCCATCACCAACTCCCGGAGTCCACCCAAACTATGTCATTGACTCAGTGATGCCATCCAACCATCTCATCCTCTGTCATCCCCTTCTCCTCCTGCCCTCAATCTTTCCCAGCATCAGAGTCTTTTTCAATGAGTCAGCTCTCGCTTCAAGTCGCCAAAATATTGGAGTTTCAGCTTCAACATCAGTCCTTACAATGAACACCCAGGATTGATCTCCTTTAGGATGGACTGATTGAATCTCCTTGCAGTCCAAGGAACTTCTCCAACCCCGCAGTTCAAAAGCATCAAATCTTCAGGGCTCAGCTTTCTTTATAGTCCAACTCTGACATCCATACATGACCACAGGAAAAACCATAGCCTTCACTAGACAGACCTTAGTTGGCAAAGCAATGTCTCTGCTTTTGAATATGCTGTCTAGATTAATCATAACTTTCCTTTCAAGGAGTAAGTGTCTTTTAATTTCATGGCTGCAGTGACCATCTGCAGTGATTTTGGAGCCCAGAAAAATAAAGTCAGCCACAGTTTCTCCTGTTTCCCCATCTATTTCCCATGAAGTGATGGAACCAGATGCCATGATCTTCGTTTTCTGAACATTGAGCTTTAAGCCAACTTTTTCACTCTCCTCTTTCACTTTCATCAAGACGCTTTTTAGTTCTTCTTCACTTTCGGCTATAAGGGTGGTATCATCTGCATATCTGAGGTTATTGATATTTCTCCCAGCAATCTTGATTCCAGCTTGTGCTTCCTCCAGCCCAGCGTTTCTCATGATGTACTCTGCATATAAATTAAATAAGTAGAGTGACAATATATAGCCTTGACGTACTCTTTTTCCTATTTGGAACCAGTCTGTTGTTCCATGTCCAGTTCTAACTGTTGCTCCCTGACCCACATATAGATTTGTCAGGACGCAGGTCAGGTGGTCTGATATTTCCATCTCTTTCAGAATTTTCCACAGTTTACTGTGATCCACACAGTCAAAGGCTTTGGCATAGTCAGTGAAGCAGAAATAGATGTTTTTCCGGAACTCTCTTGCTTTTTCTATGATCCAGCGGATGTTGGCAATTTGATCTCTGGTTCCTCTGACTTTTCTAAAACCAGCTTAAACTTCTGAAAGTTCACGGTTCACGTATTACTGAAGCCTGGCTTGGAGAATTTTGAGCATTACTTTACTAGCATGTGTTAGTTAGTTAAGTCACTCAGTCGTGTCCGACTCTTTGCGACCCTGTGGACTGTAGCCTACCAGGGTCCTCCATCCATGGGATTCTCCAGGCAAGAATACTGGAGTGGGTTGCCATTTCCTTCTCCATACTAACGTGTTGGATGAGTGCAATTGTGCGGTAGTTTGAGCATTCTTTGGCATTTCCTTTATTTGGGATTGAAGTGAAATCTGGCCTTTTCCAGTCCTGTGGCCACTGCTGAGTTTTCTATATTTGCTGGCATACTGACTGCAGCACTTTCACAGCATCATCTTTCAGGATTTGAAATAGCTCAACTGGAATTCCATCACCTCCACTAGCTTTGTTCATAGTAATGCTTCCTAAGGCCCACTTGACTTCACATTCCAGGATGTCTGGCTCTAGGTTAGTGATCTCACTATCGTGATTATCTCATGAAGATCTTTTTTGTATAGTTCTTCTGTGTTATTCTTGCCACCTCTTCTTAATATCTTCTGCTTTTGTTAGGTCCCTACCATTTCTGTCCTTTATTGAGCCCATCTTTGCATGAAATGTTCCCTTGGTATCTCTGATTTTTTTGAAGAGATCTCTAGTCTTTCCCATTCTATTTTTTTCCTCTATTTCTTTGCATTGAAGGCTTTCTTATCTATCCTTTCTATTCTTTGGAACTCTGCATTCAAATGGGTGTATCTTTCCTTTTCCCCTTTGCTTTTTGCTTCCCTTCTTTTCACAGCTATTTGTAAGGCCTTCTCCGACAGCCATTTTGCTTTTTTGCGTTTCTTTTCCATAGAGATCGTCTTGATTCCTGTCTCCTGTACAGTGTTACGAACCTCCATCCATAGTTCATCAGGCATTCTGTCTATCAAATCAAGTCCCTTAAATCTATTTGTCACTTCCACTGTATAATCATAAGGGATTTGATTTAGGTCATACCTGAATGGTCTAATGGTTTTCTCTACTTTCTTCAATTTAACTCTGAATTTGGTAATAAGGAGTTCCTGATCTGAGCCACAGTCTGCTCCCAGCCTTGTTTTTGCTGACTGTGTAGAGCTTCTCCATCTTTGGCTGCAAAGAATATAATCAATTTTATTTCGGTGACCAGATCCAATTAAAAAAAAAAATCTTGAATGTCATTCCAGAAACATCGCATTTTGTCTTGTCTCTTTCTGTCATGTTGCTCTTCAGGTGAGAACTACCTCTTCTCTTTTGCATCCTAAATCACTTTGAGTTGCAGATCTAAGCTATGAAACATCTAAGAGAAATGCACACATTCACCTCACATAAAATTTTATAAACTTCTTAGAAGGCACATAGGAACCCCAAAGTTAACCCATGCATCCCAGAGAAGTTCATTCAGAGGATTTGCAATCCCAGTCCCATCTGGTGATTTCCAACTAAATATTTTCTGCAGGACTTTCCAGGATAAGTGAACACTTTGAAAGGTAATTTTGTGATTGGAATATTACAATTGCTGTCTTTCCCAAAAGTAATTGTGATATCTAAGTAATGCAAAGGATGTGCTATATTTCAAACCCAAATGGTTTGAATCACTTTGTGACTAGTATACATTAGTTTTATGTATATATGTCATAAGCAGAAATAATCTGATGTCCAATTCTTGCCAAAAGGCAGAAGCAAAATTCATATTTTCTTTAATCTCTATCCAGAAAATATTTAATTTTGAACAGTCTAGTGTTTTTTAGAGCTCTGTGATATCTTAGAGGTGGTAAGTCTCTCTTGCCCTCTTTTGTACAAAAGAGAAACTAAATGAAATCCATAAAAGCTCAATAAATGCCCATGTTTAGTGTGTGCCAAAAGTGAGATTAAAATTCAAGTATTCTCATTTTAAACTGTACGCTTTCTTTCTAGACTCTTAAAGTCTTCAGGTGTTCACATTATGGGGAATTGACAATTTTAATTTTCAGAAATATATTCTTACTAGGTAAAGAAATGAATTTTTGAAAATAAAATATTCTCAAGTTTTTAAAAAGTTCTGGCTGGTAATTGTCATTTTAATGCATGCGTGCTCAGTCATGTCTGACTCTTCTGTGACTCCATGAACTGTAGCCCAACAGGTTGTCCATGGGATTTCCCAAAGGGTGCTGTTTCCTTCTCCAGAGGATCTTCCAACCCAGGGATCAAACTCAAGTCTCCTGCATTCCTGGCAGATTCTTTACCACTAGTGTGAAAATGAGGCAGGGTAGGGAGAGGACAGTATACTTCAAGGTTGGGGCCAAAATAAGCATACCGAGACAACCCTCAATCTTACTGTTTTGGAAATCCTCATCTGGGTTGTTCTCTGCTGGTTCTCAGTTCTCTGTATTTTACCTTCTGCAAATGGCACCATCTCTGTCAGCTCCTTCATAGATACAAATGTGTTCTCCATCCTACTAATTGCCATCTTGTTCCCCTTCCTAAGGGTAACTGTGTCTTTATAAGAATGCCAGCAGAAGGTAGCAGGTAAAATTTCTGAGAGCAGAATTCTACACCCGAAAGAGTAGCTTTCTGAGTTCTCAGAAAACCGTCTAAATAAGTAGCTTTTCTTTTCAACAGCTTTGTTTGGCTACACTTAACTAAGTTGGCCATCTATGGTGTTTTAATAGCTTATATCTAATAGCTTAAGCTACTTTCAAGATTGATCTCTGAGTCTTCGGTCTCCCCATGCCTCTTTATGCTGAGTCTTCAAAATGCACAATAGTAGAGCCAGAAATGGAATAAACTTTGAATTACACATAGAGAATGACCCTTGTGGCAACTGAGCAGAGGAAAAGAGGGTTAAATTCACTCTTATCTTTCACATGCCTACAGGGCCATATTTGCTGGTGTGTAAGTCTCTGGGAAAACGCAGTCAGAAGTTTAAGTATTTTGCTACCTCTGCTACTGCATTCCCACGGGGGCAGTGCCCTGTTTCTTACCATTATTCATTGTCGTTCTGCTTCTAAATAGCAATACTTCTGAGGCTGATTGTGCAGTACTGCGGATGCTGCTTTACTTGAGCTAGAATGACATTCCAGAAATGCTGTCACTGAGGATGCACTTCTAAGAAGGATGGTATTTTGCTGTGAGCAAATGAGATCATACATTATATTTAGGATTCACAGGGAAGGCAACTGCTAATGGATGACAGCCTGGATCCGAACTTTATGGTTTATTTAAGTTGCCTTAACAGCAGCTTTTCTTTTTCCTAGGTAATAAACATTCTTAATATACTTAATCATTTCATGCATTTGATCATGCAAAAAAAGTTATAATGTTTGATAGGATTAAACCAGCTAGTAGCATTTTCATATTTGTGATACCCAGATTGCTGAGATTTTTTAAGTTGGATTTATTGCTCATAGTATATCTTTTAGTGAGTCTTGTCGGGGCTTAAACAAAGCAATTGAGGATGGTTTTACTCATTCCCCACCACTCAATTTTAGACAGCAATGAATAACAGGCTTCAAATAGATGATCCAAAATATAATATGCTTGTTTTCATAGGCTTATTTTATTTTAGATCTCAAAAATAGTGACTTACCACCTGAGAAAATTATTTTCTGTGGTTAAGATCTAGATATCTAGTTCTTTTAAGTTTGGCTTTCCTAGAATTCAATTCCATTGAATTTCATATTTCTACTTATTCTGTTTCTAGCACATTTAAAATTAAAACTGGAAACTCTTCAGTGATGCAGTCTTAGTCTTTCATATAATTTCAACCTATCTCAAGGTACAACTATATATTTCTCAAAGCAGACTTTTGTGTGTGGGGACATGAAAAAATAAAATATCACTTACAATTGTTACTTTTAAAAGTTATTTTCTTTCACTAGTGGCATAATGTGTTTTTGTGAGTTGTTTAAATATATTTTTCTTCTAGAGAAAGCATGTCTTTTTATGGAGCTACTGTATATTTTTACATTCTTAATTTTTCAAAAACATTGAGATGCATTTACTTTAAGAACATGAAAAACATTTTAAATGTATCACTCTCTTCCAAACAACAACTAGAAATAGTGAAAGAAAAAATATTTTACCCCACATTACAGTAAATTTGGTTAGCGAGAAGGTGGAGTTTTACAGTAATAGCTTTTAAGCAGCTTATCTAATTTTAAAATAGGGCATATTGCACTTTGTGTGAAACTGAGAGGGAAGGATACATTTCAATTTGTTCAAATGGCTTTGACAGTGAGGTTTATCAGTGCTCAATTTAATTTTGAATTTAATACCTTTTTTGCTAGGTTCTTTCTCCCATTTTTTATTCTTTATCATTTTGATTGTTTTAGAATCTCATTTTTTAAAAGAACTTTTCCTTGTTAGGGAAGTAAATGTTTAAGATATCCACTGGTTTGGAAAAAAGTTAACTAAGAAGCCCCATAAACAAGCCAGCACCAACCAATTTGTAGCCTCTGGTTGCTAAGGAGTTTGCTGCTCATCCTCCCAACAGTCCTAGGCAGTCTGCTAAATTGAAAGGATCACTAAAGCTTATTTGAGAAAAATAAGGGTGCATAAGCAGTGATCGCATCCCACATTCAGGATAGTGGCAGTTAGGTTGTACTGATGTGGTTGCTTGTATAATTGGAATTTTCAGTATGTGGTTTGGGTAGAAGTCTGCTCTAAGGACTCCCTATTAGATGTATCTAAAGTGTTTTGAGCAATGGTCAAATGTGCTGGATGTCTATTTATTCAAAGCTACATCCTGCTTGCATAAAGACTGTGTGAGGGTTCTTAATTCAATGACATCAGACTTGAAACAAAATGGAAACACTTTTGAGTTCTCTGGTCAGGAACATTACATCAGTGCATTCATTTTTATTGATCTTTTAAACCAAAAATGCTTGTTCATCTCACCACTTCCTCTAGTTCAAGCGAATTTTTTTCTGAGCAGAGTTTTACCAAACTCTGAGGTTGCTGCTGTCATTCACTTTTTCTATTCCAATTATATCCTTACTCTGAAAGACAGATATTTGTTACTGAAAACAATGTGTATGTCTTTGTGATTCTGATTGAGTACACATTAACTGAAGGTAATTTAGGGGAGTGGCATTAAAGCTTCTGTGTTGTTTTCATTGGAAATTAATTCAAATTGTGAAGCTCAAACTGTAAATCACAAATTTCTTACATTCTTCGTTCTCTGAACCTGTGAAACAGTTTGCTGATTTGATGATGATACCAAAGAAATTTTATTCAACTCGAAAAATCCACCCACATGGAATAGTAGAGCAGAAAAAGATCTTAGAATTCATCCTCTAACCTCTACTCTCTAGGTAAGGAGTCATAGAAGCTTAGTGACTTTTCTTAGGACACAGAAATGTTTTTAGTTTTAGTTTATGTGTTTTCTATGTGAGGAAAAGTTCTTTCAGGTAGAAACTGAAATAAAATATTCTTGAATTCACATCATAATCTGACTTACTTAAGTAACTCTTTACAGTCTTTAATGCAACTTCCATTTCATTTCTGTATAAACATAATCAGATACTAGAGACTAGCAAAATTTAATTTTGACAGATAAAACTCATAAGACCCCTTTTTCTCATAACTTTGTTTTAGCATATCATGATCATAACTGCCTGTGGGGACATAGACAGTTTGCATGCCTTGGACATTCCAGGAGAGAAAAAGCGTGGTCTTTGTATTATTTTGTATATGTGAATGAGAACTTTAAATTGTCAAAGTACAGATAGAATGGTGACTTTTATAGATTGTCAGCTTTTTGACTATTCAGTCATATTTTTGATGGTTAGAAATTCTATCCTAGGAAATTGTGCTGTGGGAGGTGCTAAGAGTTCTTTGCCCATCAAATCTATGTATGTGCCTTTTTTATATGGTCAGTTGGAAATGAAGGTGGTATTTAGATCAACTTTTTTCATTGTCATATGTCTTTTTTCCAGTTATATAGACTGATCTTGAACAGCAACAGAAGAAAGTGTTTGGACTCAAGACTGGAGATTAAAGTTTATTGTCTGTATAAGGGCTAGTAAAAAGAGCCATAATTATTCAAATAACCAAGATGAGAAGTGAAGATCTAAACTAAAGTTGAAGCCATAGAGACGGAGGAAGAAATGGATACAATAAATATTTTATACCCGTAATCTAGAAACTGAATGATGACAGCTTTCTAAAGCAATAAAAGTGAAATCTCAGTTGATTCCAAAGAGTCTAATTTGTGCAAGTGGGTCAATATCTTTCAACATGTAGTGGTTAAGTATGTAAGCAATTCAGACCCAGTACTTATTAGTTATGTGAATTGAGGTGGGTAACTTGACTTTTTGTGCATCAGTTTCTTCATCTTCAGTGTGGTGATATTATTAATATCTCCCTTATGAGATTGTAGAATGAAAAAGATATTACAAGTGTCAAGTGCAGAATAAATGTGGAAAAATGTTATATAATATTATTGTTCACAGAAATAAAGAATGCAAAAACAGATTAATAGAAGCAAAATGATTGAACACTTTTATAAGTTGAATGGGAAACCTCTTTGGGACATTCAGACATAAATGTCCAATAGTAAATTTTGATTTATAGGTTTGGGAGCTATTCATGTGGAATTTATTAGTAATAGTTTTGAAACTATGGCTTTGTATGAAGCCATCACAAAAGACAGTATGTACTGAGAAGGGCAAAGTGTCAAAGATGAAGAACTGAGGAAAAAATATTGTGAGGTACACATCAACAATTAGAAAGGAATAATCAGACTGATAGGAAGAAAACTAAAGGGATACCGTGTCATGGGATTTAGGAGAGAAGTTTTAAGATAATGACAGTAATCAGCAGAGCCAATGTTAAATAAAAAGTAAAATAACAGAGGTCTATAGTGGAATTGTCAATATGGAGGTTATTGGCAGCTTCAGTTGTAGCAGTGTCCATGCCTAGATCTCTGAGAAAGTGCATAAGCCATGAAGAGATGTGAAAATAATAAAGACAAACTACTTTTCTAAGAGGGGATGACTGAGAAGCCGAAAATAGAGAAAAATGATAGCTATATAGAATGCAAAGTTTAGAAGGGTTTGATTTGTTTGCCTTATTTTCCTTTTACTTTTAAAATACTTAATTTGAGCTGTCTTTCAAGTTCCCATCCATGGAATCATTTTTTAGATACTACAATGGCAATAAAACAAAACAAGACATCTTCATGTATGTAAGAGACCTGACATGCTTTCCAACAGATGATTTTTGCCCTCTCAAGGATTAGAAGTCTATTCCCATGGGAAACTTGTCTCTATTAAACCATTTACTAAGTCTAAAATAAATGTATTTGTTTCCTGTTTCAAAAGAATATTTATATAGTTCATGGAAACCTCATCAAATTTCTTAAACATATATAAGTGGTCTTCTGCTACTGTTTGATATCTGACTGATATCTGATATCAACTCACATTGTGTGGTGGAGTGTCATCTTATGTGACTCTTGAATTCTGACAAGCTTTCTGGTAGCTCAGATGGTAAAGAATCCCCTGTAATGCGGGAGACCCAAGTTT
The DNA here is from genome assembly GCF_042477335.2 of Ovis canadensis. NCBI lineage: Eukaryota > Metazoa > Chordata > Mammalia > Artiodactyla > Bovidae > Ovis > Ovis canadensis. The sequence continues at coordinate 78,514,730 of NC_091246.1, read as the reverse complement.
GATCCCTGAGTCAGGTAGATCCCCTAGAGAAGGGAATGGGTACACACTCCAATGTTCTTTTCTGGAAAATTCCATGGACACAGAAGCCTGGCGTGCTATAGTCCATGGGGTCACAAAGAGTCCACACGACTGAGTGACTAACACTTTCACTTTCACAAAAATCAGCCTTAGAATGATTAGCCAGATCTATCTTTCCAGATACATCAGTGGGTTAAGCATGATGTGTAACACTTTGGTCATCATCTAGCTGAAAAGAGGCTACCAATTGTGTGTCTGAGATTCCGAGATGTCATGGCAAAAGGGATGGACACAGATCTTAGAAAGCAGAGATGCTGCTACTGTATATACACTGTCCACTCTAACCTGCTCTGGTTCTTATCAAAAGCATTAATAAATTAATATGAGTTTTTGAAATATCTAATACTGAATTTATTTGAAAGATATGCAATATTAGTGGAAATTGGTATGCTGTCAGCTGCCTATGAATATCTAACAGTGGACCTTATTTTAGACCTACAGGCCAGCAAGAATCTGCAATGATCATTTATGAAACATATTCCATCCCATGATTTAGATGGATACATATATAATCCTATCTTTTAAACACAGACAGATGAAGATATAGGCTTTATGGTTCTTGGACTGCTAAGTCACATCAGTCGTGTCCAACTCTGTGCGACCTCATAGACGGCAGCCCACCAGGGTCCCCATCCCTGGGATCCTCCAGGAAAGAATACTGGAATGGATTGCCATTTCCTTCTCCAATGCATGAAAGTGAAAAGTGAAAGTGAAGTGAAGTCACTCCATCATGTCCGACTCTTAGCGACGCCATGGACTGCAGCCTACCAGGCTCCTCCATCCATGGGATTTTCCAGGCAAGAGTACTGGAGTGGGGTGCAATTGTGCTCTATAATTAATCATCAGAAGCATGCTGCCTTGCTGCTTTTTATACACTTCTCTTTTTTTCCAACCCGTTTTTAATTTTTTTTGTTTTACAAAATAAACTATTATTTTGAAAAGCCATTAATTAGCAGTTTCACTGATATGAGAATCAAGTTGTCAGAGCTGGGCAATATAAAATTTGGAATGAAGGAAGTGGACTGTCAGGTGGATCTAGAGTTTTCAGTTAGCAGGGACAGAGATGATAAAGGTTTTGATTTGAGGGCACATGAAGAGGTTAATGGGATTAACCTGGGTAGGGCAATAAGAAGAGTGAGCAGACTGAGACAGACTAGGCGAAGAGTCAGAGACAGGGACAGATACTTATGATTTAAGGGAAGATTAGAAATTAAATAGGAGATTATTATAGGAAAAATCAAATTTCAATGTGATATAGTTTTAACTTTATGAATTGAGGCCAATTGGTTGCATGATTATATTTTATGACCTTTTTATGAAAGCATTGTACTATATGTATATTTTTATTATATGTATATTTTATCAGATAAGGTATGTTAACTATCTGTATCCTTTATTGCAGGGGGCTAAAGAACTTTCAAAATGAGTGCACATATTTTTTTAAAGCATTTCACTTATTGTATATTTTTATAACCCTCAGAAATTGCCTCTTTTATATAATTTATTTCATTATAGATCAGAAGGCATACTTAATAAATTTTACCTTTTCCCCAATATTGTATGTCTTCTAAACTGTATTTGTTACCTATTCATAGTCAGTTTTAGTGTTCTAAGAATTCAAATCAGTGACCATGAGATAAAATTTTATTTGTAACACTGATGTTCATTAATTTTTTAAAGAATAATTAGTCTGTATGAAGATTAGTGATGACCTTCTAAATTTTATCTTATGTAAGTAAGGACCTTAAACTTAAATAGCATTCACACACCCACACCCACACCCCCACACACACATTGTTCTTGTTTGTGCATGTTCTGGATAAGAGTCTATTATTCACTTTTTCTGTGAAAACTAAAAGCAAAATAAGAAGTGCCAGAAAATGATAATAGTGTAGCACAAAAGAAATAAAGCAAAAAGAAATAACAGGACACCTAGCTTCAAAAAACAGAAGGAAAAACCCGTTTTTTTGTTGTTGTTTTTTGTTTTTAATTTGGCCATGTCATACAGCATGTGGGACCTTGGTTCCATGACCAGGGTTGGAACTTGAGCCCTCTACATTTAGAAGCACACAGCCTTAACCACAGGACCACCAAGGAAGCCCCGACAAGTTCTTCTAAGAACAACCTGAGTAAAATTGAGCAATGGATTCAATGTGCTTGAGACTCATTTTTTCCTAAATTTTAAAAGGGGAGAATGTTATTGGCAATAATCTCAAAGTTAAATACATACTATAATTTTTTAAGTGTTTTTTTTAAGACTCATTGGAATTTCCCTGGCAGTCCAGTGGTTAAGACTCTGCACTTTTACTACACCAATTCAACCTCTGATGAGGGAAGTAAGATCATGTGTGCTGTGAGGTGTTACTAAATAAAGAAAAAGACATAACAGCTTGTAAATCAGCTCCTAGAAACAAAAGGTAGCAGTACTCCCATGAATAAGTTTTGAACCCCACCATCTTTAAATATTGCTTTAGTATCTGAAACATGCACAGTTTATGGAACAGTGTTGGCTTAGGGAAATGTGAAGTTCATAGCACTAAAAGCTCAAAATTATACTGTTGTTACAGATGCTGTATTTGTTAATATAAAAATGCGTAAGATGTTCAAGAGCAGAGAGGTAAAGTTCAAATTTAAAAGCTGTTTTAAATCTTACCTAAAGTTAAATTCCATAATTTAAATTCTAAAGTAACATAAAAATGTTTGATAATGTTGAATGCCTATGTAAATATCTAGAAATAAAGGGTTTTTTTTCTTTTTAAACTCCCAAATGTAATTCTATATCTAGATAATGTTTTTTTTAATTTTTATTTATTATTATTATTTTTTAATCTTTAATTCTTACATGTGTTCCCAAACATGAACCCCCCTCCCACCTCCCTCCCCAAAACATCTCTCAGGGTCATCCCCATGCACCAGCCCCAAGCATGCTGTATCCTGCGTCAGACATAGACTGGCGATTCAATTCTTACATGATAGTATACATGTTTCAATGCCATTCTCCCAAATCATCCCACCCTCTCCCTCTCCCTCTGAGTCCAAAAGTCCGTTATACACATCTGTGTCTTTTTCCCTGTCTTGCATACAGGGTCGTCATTGCCATCTTCCTAAATTCCATATATATGTGTTAGTATACTGTATTGGTGTTTTTCTTTCTGGCTTACTTCACTCTGTATAATCGGCTCCAGTTTCATCCATCTCATCAGAACTGATTCAAATGAATTCTTTTTAACGGCTGAGTAATACTCCATTGTGTATATGTACCACAGCTTTCTTATCCATTCATCTGCTGATGGACATCTAGGTTGTTTCCATGTCCTGGCTATTATAAACAGTGCTGCGATGAACATTGGGGTACATGTGTCTCTTTCCATTCTGGTTTCCTTGGTGTGTATGCCCAGCAGTGGGAGTGCTGGGTCATAAGGTAGTTCTATTTGCAATTTTTTAAGGAATCTCCACACTGTTCTCCATAGTGGCTGTACTAGTTTTCATTCCCACCAACAGTGTAGGAGGGTTCCCTTTTCTCCACACCCTCTCCAGCATTTATTGCTTGCAGATTTTTGGATCGCAGCCATTCTGACTGGTGTGAAGTGGTACCTCATTGTGGTTTTGATTTGCATTTCTCTAATAATGAGTGATGTTGAGCATCTTTTCATGTGTTTGTTAGCCATCCGTATGTCTTCTTTGGAGAAATGTCATACAGTCATCAAGACAGTATGGTACTGGCACAAAGACAGACATATAGATCAATGGAACAAAATAAAAGCCCAGAGATAAATCCACACACATATGGACACCTTATCTTTGACAAAGGAGGCAAGAATATACAATGGAGTAAAGACAATCTCTTTAACAAGTGGTGCTGAGAAAACTGGTCAACCACTTGTAAAAGAATAAAACTAGATCACTTTCTAATACCGCACACAAAAATAAACTCAAAATGGATTAAAGATCTAAATGTAAGATCAGAAACTATAAAACTCCTAGAGGAGAACATAGGCAAAACACTCTCAGACATAAATCACAGCAGGATCCTCTATGATCCACCTCCCAGAATTCTGGAAATAAAAGCAAAAATAAACAAATGGGATCTAATTAAAATTAAAAGCTTCTGCACAACAAAGGAAACTATAAGCAAGGTGAAAAGACAGCCTTCTGAATGGGAGAAAATAATAGCAAATGAAGCAACTGACAAACAGCTAATCTCAAAAATATACAAGCAACTTATGCAGCTCAGTTCCAGAAAAATAAACGACCCAATCAAAAAATGGGCCAAAGAACTAAATAGACATTTCTCCAAAGAAGACATACGGATGGCTAGATAATGTTATTATAACATTCGACTTGTTTACATGAAAACATTAGTTCCAGAACTGCCTTTAGTATATTGGGGAAGGGATGTGACCAGGAAATTCTTTAGGAACTGCTGCTGGCTTATAAAAAAATAAAAAAAAAGAAGTCAGTTTCATATTTCATCAGTGTGGAAAATAGTTTCTTATTCCTTCCTTCTGGAATCCCCTTCCTCCTTTAACTAGAATATGTGACTTGTAGACACAGGTAACATGAAAAAAAAGATCAATAATATACAAAAGACATCTGGCACATAGTAATTACTCAGTACATGTTATTTTGCTTAGGTTCTGCCCAACTTAAGTTCTTTGTGAGTTCAGCAGAAGGTTCTAGAAATGACTTGTTATATTTTAACATTCACTAGAGGCATGTAGAAGAAAATAGTTTCAATGTAGTATTCTGTTAGTCCAGAGTGAGAACTGTTTGCCAAATTAGACAGAAGAGCAGTCCCTTCCTTTCAAAACCAGAAGCTGTTTCTTGGTCAGTCAAAAGAGATTTTGACATTGATCATTTTAGATGTAGTGTATAGTATCAAGACTTTTCCATCAACTAAGTAATATATATCTCTCTACCTATCTATACACAAATGTACTATATTTATATAAATATAATTTTCCCTGCTTAATCCAGTCTATTCAATTCTGAATTTCTGAATATACACAAAATTAATAGAACTTTATTGCTGTTCCAGCGAACTAAAGATGTAATTGAAAAGGGTACATATGTGAAAATGCATGATGGAGTATGTGTTAATACTAAAACAAGTCTATGAATGCAAAAAAGATTATGGCTCCCTACATTAGGTGAGTTCAGAGTTTGGTTTAGAAGGAATGAATAATATTTGGACAGGCAGCAAAGGAACATTTTAGGAAGAAAGAAACATAAAAAGCCTGATTGTCTGAGGGAAGGGACCTTTGAGTCAGACATAAGCAATCATGATAAACCCTAAATGCTTAGTTTTTTGTGTTTAGTAAATGGTAGAAATTTTGCCATTTGTGATTTATTTTTGGAACTTAGGAGCACATGGCCAATCAATCACTAAACAGTTGATGGGACCACCTGATCTTTGTCGCCAAATTGATCTTTGTTCAATTTTCTGCTGTTAGATGTGTGATTTTAAGTTAAACATTTAATTGTCTATTATTTTTCTTTGAGTTGTACACTTCTGGTGACTTTATCAGTTAACTTATTTATTCTGTAAGCTGATTCACTTAATGTTTTTGGTGTACATGGTTTTTTATAGTTATGGCCTCATTATTTTGTGTTTAGTATTGTGCTGTAAATTTGAAAGTCATTGATGATCTTAGAATACTGCAGTCACTTGGGTATGTGGCACGAGTTCCATAGATAATAAACATACTTTGATAAACAGCACTTTTTTAATCTATAAGAAAACATATATAAATAATTAGTAGTATATCTAAAAATTATGAATAGTTAATTTTCTTATGTAACACAGAACAAAAACAGATGTAAACATCTTATATATAAAATATTTTTTAAGTAACTTCTCATTTAAGAAAAGAAAATGGTGTTTGTGGTTAATTAACAAGTAGTTTCTTATAGCATGAACTTTTATGTCAGAAAAAATTAAGGATTATATTTACTCTTTAAATATAATTTTTAAATTTTTAAAAAATGGATTATAATACTTTCCATCAAGGAAATAGTATAAACACCCTTTTGATGGTTTTTTTTCAAAGTATTAGTCAATTCCATTAATCTGTAAAGTGTCAATATTATTGTGCTCCTTTTTCATCCCATCAATTGATTTAGATTTGACATCCTATAACTGCCAAAAAATGTAAATTAAAAATGTGTTTCCTATTTTTTTCCTTTCAGGGAAATCTTGAGGAGTTGGACACTTTTATTCCTCCAGCATTAATTATTTTGTGGGAGGAGGCTGTACATTGGTAAGTCTCACTCATTCTAATGGCTCTTTCTAAAATTTAGCTAATAAAGTTGTGACTTGATGGTAATATAGAATAGGTAGGATTAAAAAACACGTCAATATCATTGCTTGACTAATTGAAGAATGACTTCTTTCAAGCAAAAATAATAATCACTTTTTGGTTTTTGTTTTTTATTTAATTAATGTATTTCATTTTGGCTGCACTGAGTCTTTGTTGCTGCATGTGGGGTTTCTCTAGTTAAGGCAAGCTGGGGCTACTACCTGTTCGTGATGTGCAAACTTCTCATTGAAGTGGCTTCTGTGGAGCATGGGCTCTGGGCTTGTGGGCTTCAGTAGTTATGGCATGAGGGGTCAGTAGTTGTTGGCTCGTGGGCCCTAGAGTGCAAGTTTAGTAGCTGTGGAGTACAGGTTTAGTTGCCCTCAGCATGTGGGATCTTCCTGGATCAGGGATATAACCTTTGTCCCCTGAATTGGCAGGTGGACTCTTTAACCACTGGACCATCTATAGTTGTTCAGTAGCTAAGTCATGTCTGACTGTTACCCATGGACTTCAGCATGCCAGGCTTCCCTATCCTTTACCATCTCCAGGAGTTTGCTCAGACTCAAGTCCATTGAGCTGGTGATGCCATCCAATCATCTCATCCTTTGTCACCCCGATCTCCTCTTAACTCTCAGTCTTTCCCAGTATCAGGGTCTTTTGCAGTGAGTCAGCTCTCCACAGCAGGTGTCTGAAGTATTGGAGCTTCAGCTTCAGCATCAGTCCTTCCAATGATTATTTAGGGTTCATTTCCTTTAAGATTGACCTTCAAAGAAGTCCTCAAACAAAATGTATAACATTGGGATTTAATTTTGGTTTTTAATTAATCTAGTAATAGGAATACCTGTAGGTGTAAAATTAAAATTATGTGTAGAATGGAAACTAGTAAATGTTTTAAGTATAAAACTGTGGTGGTACTGCTTATAGGTAATTTTTCAGCTATCATATTCTTTGATATAGAGTCCTACAGTGGTAATTGAACGAGCATGCATAATGAGGTCTGAGGCTGCAGTCAAATAAAAGCTAATAAGTGCTGTCAGTTTTCTCAACACATGATAGTCATTTTGCATATTGAAATTCAATTTTAAAGTTAAACAACTCTTATGTACTTTTATGCCATAAAACCAAATGCATGTCTTTTTGCCTCAAATCATTTTTTCTCCTGTTATCTATAAATATTATTAACATATTTTGGTATCATGTTTCTGAACAATCTTTCCCCCAACCATCCAATTAATTCTCACTCATACCCACACTCACAGACACACACACACACATACATTTACTTGTTTTATAAATAGTGTCTGTTATATTAACCATTAGTTAATTTTGAACTTTCCCAATTCTTTTAATCTACCGTTTTTGTGGCACATTTCACCGCTTGTGTACTTTAGAGCTATCTCCATGTGTCTGGTGAAACATTTCATCACTTAAAATTGTTAAATATGTACTCAAATATATGTACATTTTTTATGAGTTACATACATTTGCCATTATTTTTATATACTATTTTATATACAAGTAGTAAAAATATAGAACTCACAATGTAGGAAATTTTAAAGATAAAATGAATATGTATGTACATATGTGTATGCACGTCTGACTCTGTGACTCTGTGGTATGGGCTGTGTAGCCTGTCAGTCTCCTCTGTCCATGGAATTCTCCAGTCAAGAATACTGGAGTGGGTAGCCATTCCCTTTTCCAGGGCATCTTCGCAACCCAGGGTTGGAACCCAGGTCTCCTGAATGGCAGGCAAATTATTTTCTGTTGAGCCACCAGGGAAGCTCACAATGGACATGAGTTTGAGCAAACTCCAGGAGATAGTAAGAGACAGGGAAGCCTGGTATGCTGTAGTCCATGGACCATGGGGTCAAAGGAGTCAGACACAACTTAGCAACTGAACAATAGCAATGATATATATATATATATATATATATATATATATATATATATAGCTATATGTATCAGGCACCTCTCTCCATGGTGATTCTCCAGGCAAGAGTACTGGAGTGGGTTGCTATACTTCCTCCAGGAGATCTTCCCAACCCAGCAATCAAACCCATGTCTCCCACACTGCAGGCTGATTCTTTACTGTCTGAGACACCAGGGAAGTCCATGGACTGAAGTCTGCCAGGCTCCTCTGTCCATGGAATTCTCCAGGCCAGAATACTGAAGTGGGTAGCCATTCCCTTCTCCAGGGAATCTTTCTAACCCAGGGATTGAAGGTCTCCCACACTGCAGGCAAATTCTTAACATCTGAGCCACCAGGGAAGAACACCAGTCTAGTAAACTCTATCAGTTTTTTTAAAAATGAAATAAATGAAGCCTGTGTGATACAACCCAGTGAATCCTTAGTAATTCTCATTAATTATGGCTTTCTTCACAGGCCAGATACCTGATAGAATAATTCATTTAGACTCAAGAATTCTGGGAGATCAAGTTCTACCTGACCAACTCATAGCACACATAATCTAGCTTATCTTGTGTGTGTGTGTGTGTGTGTGTGTGTGTTTTAACCCACTCTTACTGATACTACTTCTATTCCTGGGCCCCAGAATTTTCAATGATTTTGCACTCAAGAAAGAGAATGAGCAGAGTAATCAGTTTTTCTGTTTCATCTTAGATTGAATTTTTCCTGTTCTGAATTGCCAGCTACTTCATAAAAGTGTCAGAGTTGCCTTGTCAGAATTTTTTAAAAAAAGGGACAGGGCAGTTACTTTCCTCCCAGAACACAGATGAAAATTTAAGAAAATGTGTACTCAGATTTGCTGGTGAAAAATAACAAACCATGGAATTCAAGAGTTAAGATGAAGTGACATGTGTTGTAACAAGTTGGCTAGTTTGTTTGTTTACTGAATAAACAGTGTGTGGTGTTCAAGACACAAAGGACCACTGCTCAAATTTTCAAGATTTTCTAAACTGAAATTTCTCTAATTAGGTAGATTTCTCTTGGGGATTCCCTCAGTTTCCTTATGGACCCTCCAGGTCATTAAAACATCTGACCCTTCTCTATGTTTCCCTTTTTGGCACATATTCCCTCTCAAGGCTTTATATTAACCCAATAACTTCTTATGTTTCTTCTTATTTTCATTCTATAACTTTTATGGTTTTGTGGTTGAACTCATCTACTCTTGTAGCTTCAAGGACGGAGAAAGCAATGGCACCACACTCCAGTACTCTTGCCTGGAAAATCCCATGGATGGAGGAGCCTGGTAGGCTGTAGTCCATGGGGTTGCTAAGAGTCAGACACGACTGAGCGACTTCAGTTTCACTTTTCACTTTCATGCATTGGAGAAGGAAATGGCAACCCAATCCATTGTTCTTGCCTGGAGAATCCCAGGGACGGTGGAGCCTGGTGGGCTGCCATCTCTGGGGTCGCACAGAGTCAGACATGACTGAAATGACTTAGCAGCAGCAGCAGCAGCAGCTTCAAAGATAATGTACATATAATGATCACATATCGTGATACTCAAATCAGTATGTCTTCTTAGGATCTCATTCCTGAGAATCAAATCAACATATCTATTTGATAGTGTATATATTTTTCAACTTCTAATATATTAAAATTGAACTCAAAATATCTTCCTGTAAACATCCTTTTGTCTTTCTCATTCCTGTAAAAAGAAGTACCATCTACCCAGTTTTCCAAAAAGAAACCTGGCAAGTATCTTGGATTCCTTTCTCAGCTCTCTTATTATAAAACACACAGAGTTGTGTCAATGCTTCCTCTGCACAGATGAGAAATGCTACCAGAAGTAAGAAAAATATACTTTGTATTTCTAAACAAGTTTGAAACGTGTTGCTGAAAACTAAATCTATTGAGAGAAGTAAATGATCACTGTAGTCCAAAACAAGGACAAAAATAAAATTCATCCTCAAGTAGGAGCTAATGCTGAAAAATTTTATCATTAGCCTATTGTGTTTTTACTGTAAACTCTAATCTTTTGAATTTTATTTCATTAATACATTAGCATTTTCAACCTACAAATATATATGCATTTATCTTTGTAGAACCATTGTGTCTTTTCCCAATAACTGTGTTGAGTTATTGTTCATTTTTTTTTATTTTGTGAAATATCAGTGGAAATAAAAATTCTCTTCTAAATAGTCGTATAATGCATGCTTCTCATATGTAGTGATCAAACACATATATTCATTTTTAATCCTGTTAAATTGATTAGAATATTTGACATATATTTGACTAGGAAATAATCATATTCCAGTTCTTTTCTACACAAAATTAGCATGACTAAAATTATTGTTTTAAGATACAGGTGTACATTTCTGCATGTTACTGAGCCATATTTGTGAACTGGGGAATCAATGTTGCCTGAAAAAGGTGGAGAAGGTCACATCCCCCTCATTTATTTTTACCCCAAAATGTAATGCTTATGCTTTCATCTCTACTATTTTGTACATCGTAATGAAAGTTTTCATCTGTTTACTTGGCATTTCCCTTTTATTACTGGAGGAGAAAATTTCATTTACACTTAGGTTATGGTATAATAAACTTGATAATTCATATTGTATTCTCACTTCTATTTAGTTATCATAGAACTCTCCACACCTCCACTTCAGCGTGTGAAATTTTCAGGAATCTGATTCAATATTCCTATCAATTGCCAGAGTGAACTGAATTAATAGAAGGAATTGCCCCCTTCCATTTATTCTACCCAGACTGAGTCTCCAGAGGAATGCTTCAGTGTTGCAGACAGTACATCCCCTGGTTTGCTGGCTGTCCTTAATGGGATGTTAAAATCGACTGGAGCAATTTCTCTGTCACCTGAGAAGCCCTGTAGGTTTTGTGGCATGTTCCAATTTCATATCCTTCTCATTTCTTTTTTAAAATTGTACATCATTAACCAAGTGTCTTCCTCACTTATGAGACCACGATTTCCTTTTTCTGAGGAAACAGTTCTTGTAAATGTGTAATATACCTGGAATCCAGGCCAATACACCACAGTGTTTGTGTCAAAGCCATGGCGGATAATATTGCAAATGACATAAGGCTAAGAGTGCATGTTTGCAGTAACAGTGCTCCTGCATTGAGGAAACACTGCCCCCTTGTGAAGGCCACTTTATCCTTGTGAATACTTTGAAAATTTAAGCACAGACTATGACATAAAATACACAAAAACAACTTTATTTTTGTTTATGAGTATCTACTATATTCACTATCAGCATGATTATTTCCCTGCCCCTTGAGAAACTCAAGCAGGCATCTTGACATTTCTGCAACTTTAAGATGGTAAGAATGTCCATGATCAATTCAGAATCTTAAAGCATAGCGTCAATTCATGTCATTTGTCTGGCTTAATGCTGAGACCTCTCAATGTCAGATTGAGCCATTTGCAGACCAGTAATTTAGGAAGGATAAAGTTATAAGCTTTTTCCTTTTTCTCTGTTCAAACCTTATGTGATTCATCCTCCTCCAACTTGCCAATATCCTTAGTTTGGGGGCTTGGTGAGCGAGAAGAGGTACAGGGATCAGCATAGGGTAGGTATGAATACCTACCAGATAGGTAAGTATTTAAAGCTGGTTGTTGTTTTTTTTTTAATCAATACATCTGTGCTTCCTTCAAAGACCCCACCAATCTCTACAGATGGTACATCAGTATCTTCTTTGCAAGTAGCAATCTTTTCTGAGATTCATTGTTTGAACCTTTTTCAGCACTTAGGCATCAGGTCTTATCTCTAGCTTTTCCTCCTTGAGCTCTATTCACAATACTGCCCTCCTTTCAGACAGAATCCTTATTTCATTCTATTTCTCAAGTGGGAATGTTAAATGCCCCCCAATTTGTAGCACAGTTATTCAATGCACTGAATGATCTCCTTAGAGTCAGGCTCTCTTAATTTGGGATTGGGAGATTATACCCAAATTCCTGAAAAGTCAGTGGGAGAAGATTATAGCACAGCTCTCTCCAAGGAAATACTTTTCAAATGTTATTCAAGTCCTAATTTTGATGTGAGTGAGGGATTTAAAATTTACCTAAATGGTAAGTTATCTAAAATTCATCTGAATTTTGCATCTATTTGGATTGTGCTCAGCCAAATGCCCATTCTAATTCCTTTTAGATACACAGAGACAGCCTGAAAGAAATATGCTTTCTCCCAAGATCAGTGTTGACTAGAGAAAATCTATTAAGAAAGTCAGTTCAAATCTGGTGGTCAAATAATTTGTGTTATGGTTATATTCAAATATATGTGTTGTCACATCATTCTCAGGTGAAATTGCTTAATAATAATAAAGTGTCAAAATTTCTATAAAGAGTTGGGAAAAGTTGCAAATGATTATATCAGAGGTGAAACACTTAGAACTAGCATATTGGTACATCTGCAGTGCTGAATGTAATACAGCATTTATCATTTCTTTTCAGTATGACATTATGAGTTAATTATGCAATTACTATGAAAGGGTTTTGAATTTGTAGTCCATAAAAGGTTGACATTTCTAAGGCATGTTATTTTCTCAAGGTACTAGACATTCACACTGATCAGTAAGATTTAACAAATAACAAATAGAATTTATTTTCAGAAGGAAAACTACCTTCCAGTTTCAGAAGCAGTTAGGCTATAGAAACTTCTATTTATAAAATCTTATGTGAACTTTCTCTGGAATGGCTTTTAAAAGCATTATTTAAATATATATATTAATACTTTAAATATGATGACAAGATTTAATTACATATTTCTAAAATATTTGTTGGTTTTGATGAAATATATCTCATGACAGTGACAATACAAATATTACTTAAACAAAACATTTGGAAAAACATTTTAAAATGACTGGACATATGAGTCTTGTCCATATAAAGACAAGGATGTACAACATGACTGAGAATAAGTAATACACTTTTTTAGTGTTGACATGAAACAAACAGTCTATCAGATATTTCCCAGAAAAGATACATTTATTTGGCATCAGCAGAAAATTGCAGTGTTTTGGTCTGCAACTATGGGGAGCCAAGTCTAAGTTTCCCAGGGCAAAAGAAGAAGAAGCTTTTACAGAGAAGAAAAGGAAGTTGGAATGGCTGTAGTAAATGAAGAGTATGTGGCTTTTCATGGGCTAAATCTTTGCCAGGAAAGGAATCTTTCTTCTTTGTGTTGGGCTTTGCTATTGCTACAGTTCATGAGAGCTCCTTCTTTTGGTCTTTGAACTCTGTGAAATTAAGGTTTTTGTTATTCAGTTCAGTTCAGTTCAGTCACTCAGTCGTGTCCGACTCTGCAACCCCATGGACCTCAGCACACCAGGCCTCCCTGTCCGTCACCGACTCCTAGAGTTTACCCAAACTCATGTCCATTGAGTCACTGATGCCATCCAACCATCTCATCCTCTGTCATCCCCTTCTCCTCCTGCCCTCAATCTTTCCCAGTATCAGGGTCTTATCCAATGAGTCAGCTCTTCGTATCAGGTGGCTAAAGTATTGGAGTTTCAGATTCAAAATCAGTCCTTCCAATGAATATCCAGGACTGATCTCATTTAGGATTGACTGGTTGGATCTCCTTGCAGTCCAAGGGACTCTCAAGAGTCTTTTCTAGCACCACAGTTCAAAGGCATCTATTCTTCCGTGCTCAGCTTTCTTTATAGTCCAGCTCTCACATCCATATATGACCACTGGAAAAATCATAGCCTTGACTAGACAAACCTTTGTTGGCAAAGTAATATCTCTGCTTTTTAATATACTGTCTAAGTTGGTCATAACTTTCCTTCCAAGGAGTAAGCATCTTTTAATTTCATTGCTGCAATCACCATCTGCGGTGATTTCGGAGCCCAAAAATATAAAGTCAGCCACTGTTTCCACTGTTTCCCCATCTATTTCCTATAAAGTGATGGGACCAGATGCCATGATCTTCGTTTTCTGAATGTTGAGCTTTAAGCCAACTTTTTCACTCTCCTCTTTCACTTTCATCAAGAGGCTTTTTAGTTCCTCTCACTTTCTGCCATAATGGTGGTATCATCTGCATATCTGAGGTTATTGATATTTCTCCCAGCCATCTTGATTCCAGCTTGTGCTACTTCCAGCCCAGCGTTTCTCACGATGTACTCTGTGTATAAGTTAAATAAGCAGGGTGACAATATACAGCCTTGATGTACTCCTTTTCCTATTTGGAACCAGTCTGTTGTTCCATGTCCAGTTCTAACTGTTGTTTCCTGACCTGAATATAGGTTTCTCAAGTGGCAGGTCAGGTGGTCTGGTATTCCCATCTCTGTCAGAATTTTCCACAGTTTATTGTGATCCACACAGTCAAAGGCTTTGGCATAGTCAATAAAGCAGAAACTAAGTTCTTATTAATACACTAGTTAAAATGAAAATACCTAGAGCATACAAATTAAAGCTCTCATTATGAACAAATGTATATTTGAAACAATTACCATCTATTGTTTTGAAGCATTTAACATGAAAATAGTATTTTGCTGAAGAATGGACATTGGCACATTTATCATGAATGCAAATAATCTCTTACTTTTCTTAAATGGACATGTTTTCTTTTCTTTTTTAGGACTTAAATGCATTTAAGCATTTTTACTTAGGCTCTAACATGTGATGTATTACAGTAATTGATTGGTAGTGGCCAGTAAAAGTAATTTTAGTAGTTAACTGCTAAGACTAGAACTTTTAGATAATTCTATAGCAACTCTATACTTCATGAAAAAAGTTTGTTCAGTTTGAGGTGTGACAATAAAATACATGAGGAATTTGCATGGAGATAATACAAGAAAGGTCAATAAACATGAAGTTTGGTGAAATATGTGAAGGTAAAAACATAAAAGTTAGACTTATTTAGAGAAAAGAGGTAAAGCTTTTCTTTCTTCAAGTATATTGTAGAAATTATGTACAGAATTGTTTTCATTGCCACCAAACATAAACAAGAGCCTTTGCTTTTAAATATAAATATATGAGATGGTTAGACAGCATCAGTGACTCAATGGACATGAATTTGAGGAAACTCCTGGAAATAGTTCTGTAGTCCATGGGATTACAAAGAATTGGACATGACTTAGTGACTGAACAACCACAACAGCCCCACTACACAGACATGTGTGTTTATGGCATGGCTGGGAGATTCCAGTCTCCTTTCCCAATGAAAGCCCTGATGTCCTGTTTATTAGATAAGTTTGTGGAAAGACTGGAATGTAGCCTAGATATGGATTTTGTTTTATATGGAAATCCAGAGATGAGATTTTTGAGAATCCTTTTTAATGGAACTAGAATATAGAGTATTGGCATTTATAGACATTCAAAATTCTTAAAGAACTATTGAAACATCATAGGCTGATGTCTAAAGGGAAAAAAAATGAAACTGTATTATTTGTTATACATGTGAAATTATCAGTCCTAATTAGATTAGTCATAACAGTGATATATGTGTGTGTGTGTGTGTGTGTGTGTGTGTGTGTGTGTGTGATTTTCAAAAATATGATTGGGTATATTTGTTTTTTGATTTATGTTAAAAAACATTAATGTAGGGATTTCCTGCCTACATCAATGTGTGAAAAATACCTTTTTATTTTATTTCACATCTTCCCTGGTGGCTCAGATGGTAAAGAATCTGCCTGCAATGGAGTAGACCCTAGTTCGATCCCTGGCTCTGGAATATCCCCTGGAGAACAAACTGGTTACCCACTCTGGTATTCTAACCTGGAGAATTCCATGGACAGAGGACCCTGGTGGGCTACGGTCCATGGAGTCACAAAGAATAACTTGAATTTTGGACAAACTTCCAGTACAAGATAGTTTTCTGAGATTTATAAAAAAAAGAAAAGACAATGCTATCAACGGACAGCTTTATATAAAGCTGTTATCAGATTTCTTTTTTTTTTTGAGGTATAAGAAATACTGAAGCATAAAACATGTTAAAGAAACAGCCTAATTACAACCATATAATTCAATAGGCTTTCTGCTCTATAATAGTGAATTATTGAGAACAGGAAAGCAATTAATGGAAGAAATCATTTCTAAAATGGGTATTCAGCATTTGGCTCTAGTTTATGGCATTTTATTCATTCTAGTGGCTAAAATAAGACGTAGTAAATGTAAATCTTATGCTGCCCAATCTATGTAAACTGTAATAAATTAGTTTAATGATTTTACCCATAGTTTAAAATGAAAGACCGAGTGTGTAAACTTGTATAGGGTGGTTTTAATCTGTGCAGTACAAGGGCCTGTGGCATCATTTCCCTTCCTGTTACTTCCTGTTGTAGGTACTAATATTCTTGTCAGGCAACACGCAGATATAAAAGGGGAAGTGATTCTCTGTTGCTTTCACTTAGCAAACATTTATTCATTGTCTACTGCACATGCTAATAAATTAGAAAGCTATCTATGAACTATGAGAGCAGTGTATCAAAACCCAGAAACATGAGACCAAAATTGCCTTTAAAATAGGGGTTTATCATCAAACACAGATGCAAGGAGGTGCACATTTCTAGGTTGGTTTAATTCTGTCATGGAAGATTCTGAAAAATTCCTCCCTGAAGCTCTGCTTTCCTTAGTCAGTGGTCTTTCATTCTTAAGTTTATTCCCTCATGGTCACAGGATGACTTATCTGCCAATATCCAATTTTCTAATACCAGACACTGTCTTTTGAAACCTTCCCGCAGACTCTCTTGAGTGCCACTGACCACATTTGGAAAGTACATTTAGAGAGATTAAGCATCTCACATTTTCATATATTGTAATGGAAGATGGATTTATCAGAATACAAGTGTGTGTGGAGGACCAATGGCAGTAAGATGAGAAAACAGCAATATCTGATACAAGAGGCAATATAAATTGCTGTGGTTTCCAGTATGCAAGACAACAAAAGAGACACAGATGTGTATAACGGACTTTTGGACTCAGAGGGAGAGGGAGAGGGTGAGATGATTTGGGAGAATGGCATTGAAACATGTATACTATCATGTAAGAATCGAATCGCCAGTCTATGTCCGATGCCGGATACAGCATGCTTGGGGCTGGTACATGGTGATGACCCAGAGAGATGTTATGGGGAGGGAGGTGGGAGGGGGGTACATGTTTGGGAATGCATGTACACCTGTGGTGGATTCAAGTCAATGTATGGCAAAACCAATACAGTATTGTAAAGTAAAATAAAGTAAAAATAAAAATTAAAAAAAAAATTTAAAAAACAAATATTCCTTGGATAAGGAGATATAGATTGCTCATTGTGCAAAGTTATAAATAAGAAAAGGAGAAATACTAGAGTGAACATAATAAATAATATTGGATTAGTATCAACTGGAACTCTTGGCTTTTAATAAATTCACAGATAGATAAAGATATTAAAAAAAAAAGAACTGTACTAATGTCTATATGTGTAGTAAAACTTCACAAAGGGGATAATACTTGCAAGAGAGAGGATAAATGACAGTTTTCAGATAAAACAAGATTCATAAGTGGCTGGAGTTACTAAAAAATAAGATTCTCCATTCATATGTAGACTAAGTGACTAGTGTCTATTTCTCAGAATATTCTTATGGCATAATAAATGTGCCACCCACATATATGTGTTTGTTAAATAATAACAGACAATATGGATATGCTTCTTATGGGTATTACATTGTTTTGGGCCAAAATTTTTCATTCATTTTAAGCAGGAAAAAAAAAAAGAACAAAAAACATGACCCAATAAAATATAAGCATACTTTTTACTATTTGATTAAAAATGGTTCCTCTTTCAAAGTAGGAAGTATTTATTCTTTAAAATAATGAATCTCTAACTTTTCCAAATGACAAAATTAGGATGATTATAACTTCAATCTTTATATTCAAAATCTGAGGCAGAATTCAATATAATAAAGTTAAAATTACTGTATCAAGTATCATTAACACTTTATATGCATTAATCTTTTTAAACATTAACTCACAATGATAATAAGAAGAAGGTACCAGTGTTTTTTCCCATTCTACAAATTCAAAATTTGAAGTAGAAAACAGGATCAGTCAGAAATTTGGCATATCCAGTTTTTCAGTTCCTCAATCTTTTAGTTTCCTATCTCACCTCATCTAGTCTAGATGGTTTAAACTTAGACCTGAAAGAAAGCTTCAGAATTTTCTGAAGAAAATAAAAGAATATCTCTGCATTATTGAGATATGTAGGATTCTAAAACAAGATTTTGAAAAATAAACTACAATTGATGTAGGGAAAAATTCATATTTTTATAGCAATAAAATTAGAAACTTATGTTTTTCAAAAAGTCTTCTTGTTCCGTAAAGAAAATAAAAAGTGAACTCCAAACTTTATTCAAGACATAGAACTAACAAACAGCATGACTTATAAAAACTTTTGGAAATGATCAGGAAAAAGACAAGCCAACAGCAACAAAAAATAGACCAGCTTATGAGCAGGAATTTCACAAATGAATGGTTTATACTTATATGAAAATATGCTTGCAATATCTCTATGTCTACCACATTGATAAACCTAAAAAATCTGGCAACATTACTAATTGTTAGTGAAGATGCATAACAATGGAAATGTTTTCTATATCTTGCTTGGAGGAACGCAGACTGAGACAATCAGTCTAAAAACCATTTTGGTATTTTCTAAAGGGGCTAAAGATGTGCTTAACCCATGATAAGAAATTTTCATTCCTAGGAACATATCCTAAAGCGGTGCTTAAAAATGTGCAACAGATATTATTTCTGATAATGGTCCTAGCAGCATTATTTGCACTATAAACAGACAAATCCAGAAATGGTCTACAGGTTTGTTCACTTTAAAATTAAACTTTCATAGTGAATAAGTAATTTATAGAGAGATTCTCTGAGATTGTATAAATAATCCTGTTCTTTCTCAAACTTCGATCCACTGCTTGTAGCCTCCATTCATGATTTTAGAACTCCATTATTTCCTCTGGATTTATTACTTTGCATTCTGTTATATGCCTTCTGGGCTTCCCTAGTAGCTCAGTTGGTAAAATCCGCCTGCAATGTTGAAGACCTGGGTTCTATCCCTGGGTTGGGAAGATCCCTTGGAGTAGGGATAGGCTACCCACTCCAGTATTCCAGATAATTTGGTCAGGATGAAAACATAAAGCTAGTTTCCGCACTTGTTTAAGAACCTTAAAATTTGGGGGGCTTCCTTGGTGGCTCAGCGAGTAAAGCATCTACCTGCAATTCAGGAGACCTGAGTACAATCCTGAGTTGGGAAGATACCCTAGAGAAGGAAATGGCAACCTACTCCGGCACTCTTGCCTGGAAAATCCCATGGACAGAGAAGCCTGTTAGGCTACAGTCCATGGGGTTACAAAGAGTTGGAGGCCACTGAGCGACTTCTTTCACTTTCATTCTGTTTTAATGAAGAAACTTCCTATCACTCTCTCTATTATCTATTTAGACACACTGATTTATTTATTTTTTTTTTATTTTTTAAATTTTAAAATCTTTAACACTTATAACCCATTTTTCTGAATAGATTGTGTGTGCTGTTTCTTCAGTTCTGTCTGGATCTTTGTGACGTTGTGGACCATAGCCCACCAGGCTTCTCTGTCCATGGGATTTTCCTTGCAAGCATACTAGGGTGGGTTGCCATGCCCTCTTTCAGGAGATCTTCCCAACCAGGGATTGAGCATGGGTATCCTGCATGACAGGTGGAGTCTCTACCACTGAGGTACCTGGGAAGCCCATTCGAAATAGATTAAGTAAATATGTTTCAAAAGAAATTTTAATGTCACTAACAGCAGAAAAGTATAATCCTAAAACGTGTTAAAATTTCCATCTACAAACCATCCCCAATTACATCCATATTGTTGGAAATGCTCTTAAATGGTGTCACAGGAATCAGTTCAGTTCAGTCACTCAGTCATGTCTGACTCTTTGCCACCCCAAGGACTGCAGCATGCCAGGCCTCCCTATCCATCACCAACTCCTAGAGTTTACTCAAACTCACGGCCATTGAGTCAGTGATGCATCCAACCATCTCATCCTCTGTCATCTACTTCTCCTCCCAACTTCAATCTTTCCCAGCATGAGGGTCTTTCAAATGAGTCAATTCTTTGCATCAGGTGGCCAAAGTATTGGAGTTTCAGCTTCAACATCAGTCCTTCAAAAGAATATTCAGGACTGATTTCCTTTAGGATGGACTGGTTGGATCTCCATGCAGTCCAAGGAACTCTCAAGAGTCTTCTCCAACACCACAGTTCAAAAGCATCAATTCTTTGGAACTCAGCTTTTTTATAGTCCAACTCTCACATCTACATCTCACATTCACAGGAATAAAACAATAAAAATGGCTTGGCAAGGTAGTCTTTACTTCTGTAGAAGGGTTCATTTCAATCCCTCAATCGTATCCGACTCTTTGAAACCCCATGAATCGCAGCACGCCAGACCTCCCTGTCCATCACCATCTCCCGGAGTTCACTCAGACTCACATCAATCGAGTCCGTGATGCCATCCAGCCATCTCATCCTCAGTTGTCCCCTTCTCCTCCTGCCTTCAATCCCTCCTAGCATCAGAGTCTTTTCCAATGAGTCCCCTCTTCGCATGAGGTAGCCAAAGTACTGGAGCTTCAGCTTTAGCATCATTCCTTCCAAGGAAATCCCAGCGCTGATCTCCTTCAGAATGGACTGGTTGGATCTCCTTGCAGTCCAAGGGACTCTCAAGACTCTTCTCCAACACCACAGTTCAAAAGCATCAATTCTTCGGTGCTCAGCCTTCTTCACAGTCCAATTCTCACATCCATACATGACCACAGGAAAAACCATAGCCTTGACTAGACGGACCTTAGTTGACAAAGTAATGTCTCTGCTTTTTAATATACTGTCTAGGTTGGTCATAACTTTTCTTCCAAGGAGTAAGCGTCTTTTAATTTCATGGCTGCAGTCACCAACTGCAGTGATTTTGGAGCCCAAAAATATAAAGTCAGCCACTGTTTCCACTGTTTTCCCATCTATTTCCCATGAAGTGATGGGACTGGATGCCATGATCTTCGTTTTCTGAATGTTGAGCTTTAAGCCAACTTTTTCACTCTCCTCTTTCACTTTCATCAGGAGGCTTTTTAGCTCCTCTTCACTTTCTGCCATAAGGGTGGTGTCATCTGCATATCTGAGGTTATTGATATTTCTCCCAGCCATCTTGATTCCAGCTTGTGCTACTTCCAGCCCAGCATTTCTCATGATGTACTCTGCATATAAGTTAAATAAGCAGGATGACAATATACAGCCTTGATGTACTCCTTTTCCTATTTGGAACCAGTCTGTTGTTCCATGTCCAGCTCTAGCTGTTGCTTCCTGACCTGCATACAGATTTCTCAAGAGCCAGGTCAGGTGGTCTGGTATTCCCATCTCTTTCAGAATTTTCCACAGTTTATTGTGATCCACACAGTCAAAGGCTTTGGCATAGTCAATAAAGCAGAAATAGATGTTTTTCTCGAACTCTCTTGCTTTTTCCATGATCCAGCAGATGTTGGCTATTTGATGTCTGGTTCCTCTGCCTTTTCTAAAACCAGCTTGAACATCAGGGAGTTCATAGTTCACGTATTGCTGAAGCCTGGCTTGGAGAATTTTGAGCATTACTTTACTAGCATGTGAGATGAGTGCAATTGTGTGGTAGTTTGAGCATTCTTTGGCATTGCCTTTCTTTGGAATTGGAATGAAAACTGACCTTTTCCAGTCCTGTTGGCTACTGCTGAGTTTTCCAAATTTGCTGGTATATTGAGTGCAGCACTTTCACAGCATCATCTTTCAGGATTTGAAATAGCTCCACTGGAATTCCATCACCTCCACTAGCTTTGTTCGTAGTGATGCTTTCTAAGGCCCATGTGACTTCACATTCCAAGATGTCTGGCTCTAGATTAGTGATCACAGCACATGATTATCTGGGTCATGAAGGTCTTTTTGTACAGTTCTTCTGTGTATTCTTGCCACCTCTTCTTAATACCTTCTGCTTCTGTTAGGTCCATACCATTCTGTCCTTTATCGAGCCCATCTTTGCATGAAATGTTCCCTTGGTATCTCTAATTTTCTTGAAGAGATCTCTAGTCTTTCCCATTCTGTTGTTTTCCTCTATTTCTTTGCACTGATTGCTGAAGAAGGCTTTCTTATCTCTTGCTATTCTTTGGACCTCTACATCCAGATGGTTATATCTTTCCTTTTCTCCTTTGCTTTTTGCCTCTCTTCTCTTCACAGCTATTTGTAAGGCCTCCACAGACAGCCATGTTGCTTTTTTTTGCATTTCTTTTCCATGGGGATGGTCTTGATCCCTGTCTCCTGTACAATGTCGTGAACCTCATTCCATAGTTCATCAGGCACTCTATCTATCAGATTTAGCCCCTTAAATCTATTTCTCACTTCCACTGTATAATCAAATAAGGGATTTGATTTAGGTCATACCTGAATGGTCTAACATGGTGGAGAGGTCTGACAGAATGTGGTCCACTGGAGAAGGGAATGGCAAGCCACTTCAGTATTCTTGCCTTGAGAACCCCATGAACAGTAGGAAAAGGCAAAATGATAGGATACTGAAAGAGGAACTCCCGAGGTCATTAGGTGCCCAATATGCTACTGGAGATCAGTGGAGAAATAACTCCAGAAAGAATGAAGGGATGGAGTCAAAGCAAAAACAATACCCAGTTGTGGATGTGCCTGGTGATAGAAGCAAGATCCAATGCTGTAAAGAGCAATATTGCATAGGAACCTGGAATGTCAGGTCCATGAATCAAGGCAAATTGGAAGTGGTCAAACAAGAGATGGCAAGGGTGAATGTTGACATTCTAGGAATCAGCGAACTAAAATGGACTGGAATGGGTGAATTTAACTCAGATAACCATTATATCTACTACTGCAGGCAGGAATCCCTCAGAAGAAATGGAGTAGCCATCATGGTCAACAAAAGAGTCCAAAATGCAGTCCTTGGATGCAATCTCAAAAACGAAAGAATGATCTCTGTTTCTCTCCAAGGCAAACCATTCAATATCACGGTAATCCAAGTTTATGCCCCAACCAGTAACGCTGAAGAAACTGAAGTTGAACGGTTCTATGAAGACCTACAAGACCTTTTAGAACTAACACCCCCAAAAGATGTCCTTTTCATTATAGGGGACTAGAATGCAAAAGTATGAAGTCAAGAAACACCTGGAGTAACAGGCAAATTTGGGCTTGGAATGCGGAATGAAGCAGGGCAAAGACTAATAGAGTTTTGCCAAGAAAATGCAATGGTCATAGCAAACACCCTCTTCCAACAACACAAGAGAAGACTCTACACATGGACATCACCAGATGGTCATCACCAAAATCAGAATGATTATATTCTTTGTAGCCAAAGATGGAGAAGCTCTATACAGTCAACAAAAACAAGACCAGGAGCTGACTGTGGCTCAGATCATGAACTCCTTATTGCCAAATTCAGACTCAAATTGAACTGTATATAGACCATGAGTTTTTTTAGGGTAAAGTGTGTTACTCAGTTGGGTCACTTCAGACCCTAGTACAGGGCCTAGTAAATAAATAGTAGCTGTGCCTTCAGTCATGTTGAAGGAACCATCTTTTTAACTGAGGCTTACCTAACATTTTATCAGATACACTTAAAATGTTATATACAGCTTTCCAAGAAGAGAAAGAAGACAAGAATGAAAGGGAGTGTGGGGGTAGAGGGGAATCCCAGAATAATTTCAGATCCATTGAAAAAAAGAGGTTAGATTTGCATCTTCAGAGCTAAACCAAACAGATTTTGCACATCTAAATGATATTACAGAAGTGCTCAAAACATCATTAAACACCTCAAGTTCATATTGTTTTCCAGGCTAACAGTGCCAACCTTCCTTAATATGAAACGTTCTCCAACTTTGCATTGTGTTATTTTTTTCTGACCCGCATTCAAGCTCTACATAAATGCTGAATTGAGAACACAAGGCTTAGCTGGATAGAGATTGTTCAAGTCTGGGAAATGGCAACCTATTTTCTTTTTTTCCAGTGAGAGAGCTTTTATGCTATTTAAAGAAAAGTCAAGGGTTCACATAACAATATCATTAATAGCTTTTTAGAAAACATGGTGGCTGTATAGAGGCAGTGTGCAGGGTATGCCAGGGAATTAATAAGCACAGTATACCCTCCTCTGGAGAAGGCAATGACATCCCACTCCAGTACTCTTGCCTGGAAAATCCCATGGACGGAGGAGCCTGGAAGGCTGCAGTCCAGGGGGTCGCTGAAGGTTGGACACCACTAGCATCTGCAAAACAGCTCAAAGATATTGTTGTATATATCCCTTGAGGGGGAACCAGGACTCTGCCCCAAGGCTGCACTATTGTTTCTTGACTTCTCTTCCCTAGTTTCCATAATCCCCTCCATTTTCTGATTAGCAACTTTTGGAACCTGCCCTTTGGAACTCAGGGAAAGTCACAGAAGCTGAATGAAGCTTGTTTGCTACAATCAAAAAAAAAAAAAAAAAAAAAAGAGATGCAGAAAAGCCTTTGTGCCCAGGAGCCCCACAGGGTCCGGATCAGTTTTACTGGCATTGTTTTAACTGCTTTGTATGTACAGAAATTAAATCTCATAGAGATGCTCATTTTAGAGTTGAGGATAGCAATGATTTCTACTTCTTTAGTATCTGTATAAAAAATTGAATTGCCTTTATATTTCACCTATGTTCTGTGCAGCATCAGTGCTCGTTGCCAGTTGATTACAATTTCCTTTTTAATAGTTCCCAAAGGGTTTCTTACGCAATGAAGCAAGATTAATTTGAGTGTAAAATATTTTCACACAGATACATTAACTTGGTGCTACTGTGGATGACTTTGTCCTACTGCCATAGTTTTGTTAACTACCTAAATATTTATCTGGCATAATAACAAAAATAATAAAATGTAAGTCAGCAGCTGTCAGTGCACATATTTTTGTGGCTGATAAATTAAGTAGAAGTGTTGTTAGCTAAACCGATCAAAAAGCAGGTAACTCTGAAAGGTCAATTCTGAATTATTGTTACTCATAATCATTTCCTAAGTCATTAAGCCTATAAAATCCAAATGAAATTGAAAGCCATAAAAGTAAATTATAGAAAAGCTGCCTAAGTAGGTAGTGAGAGTGCCATACATGTGAGCAAGACACATGTCTACAGAAATTACTTTGACTGGATTATTCAGAATAAGACTGCTCTAGTGAATGTTATGTGGCCATTACCATTTACAGACCTCATATCTCAAAGACATTCTAATTAATCAACCACAAACAATTCAATGAGGTGAAGTGTTACCAGAAGCAGTTTTTAAGTATACCCATAAACCGGGATAATAAGTCTCTAGAATTACAAAGGAAGAAAAGCACAGTTAACTATATAAATAACTATAATTAATCACATTAGATGTATTTTGTTACAATAGAGATTTATGAGAAAGATGGTTAGGAAATAAATCTGTATTATATAATTCTAACTGAGGATTAAAAATGTATTTTCCTTCCATGTGAAAGTTTTTCTTTTGTCATTATCAACTTATTTTGTGTCTCATTTCTCATTTGTACAGTCAGATTTCTTTTGCCATTTATTGCTTGTTGAGACTATTGTTATACCCTTTTTTCAATGAAATATGCTGAAACTGCAGATGAAATATGAATATAATTTAATGTTATAATGCAATATTTTATTTTCAGAGTGAATATTGTTTTCTTACCATGCTCACAAGTCTTTAAGATACAAAATTCTAAACACATCAGTAACTCTTGAAGTCAGAATCTACATAGGATTATTTAGGGCCACTGAATTTGCAATTAATGGTTTGTATAATGAAGTGTGAAAAGTAAATGTAGAATTACATCTTGGAAGACAATATAGAAGTGGAAAGAACATGGAATTTTCAGCATAACCACCTGAATTAGAAGTGCAGTCTTGGCAAATTACTCAGACTCTTTTAGTCTTAATGTTTTCATGTGTGAAGTTAGAACAACATTCTTTTTATAATGATGGACTCAATTAATTAAGAAAATATGACAACCATAGAATATATGCACCTAATTGCAGAACTCCAAAATACATAATAAATAAATTACAAAATTGAAGGAAAAATAAACCATTCAATATTAATAATTAAAGATATTTAGACCATAATTTTGACAACTAATAAAACAACCAGTGAGAAAATCAGCAAGGATATAGAAGATTTGAATAACATTATAAACCCACTAGACTAATAAATAGACTTTCCAAGAGGCACTAGTGATTAAGAACCCATCTGCCAATGCAGGAGATGCAAGATATGAGGGTTTGATCCCTGAGTCGGGAAGATCCCACAGAGTAGGAATCGGCAAGCCGCTCCAGTATTCTTGCTGAGATAATTCCATGGACAGAGGAGCCTGGTAGGTTACAGTCCATGGGGCCACAAAGACTCAGACAAAACTGAGCAACTGAGTGCATACACATGCACACACACACATACACACGCACACACACACAGAATAATAAATTTCTATAGAAAAAACACATTTAATAATGGCAAAAGAGAAACAAGATAATATTTTCTTTGCATAAAATGACTCACTTAGTAGCAAAGGTATTGAATTTTGTCCTATATATAAGAAAGGCCTTGAAAAATCAAATGGAAACAAATTAAATTTTAATAACAATTTATAGTTTTTAATTACTGATAGTTGCATTTGGTGCTAGTGGTAAAGAAGCCACCTCGCAATGCAGGAGATATAAGAGACTTGAGTTCGATCCCTGGATTGGGAAGATCCCCTGGAAAAAAGCATGGCAACCCACTCCAGTATTCTTGCCTGGAGAATCCCATGAACAGAGGAGCCGGCGGGTTCCAGTCCATAAGGTCACAAACAGCTGGACATGACTAAAGTGACTTAGCACAAAGAATTGCATCTGATCACTGTAGAAAATTTTAAAGACACAGAATGGCCCAAAGAACAAAATCAGGCAGCATATGTCATCTAATATTTAGAATCTAATTATGTATTTTTTTGATGCATGCTTTTCTAGATATTTTAATCTTTTTCTTTTCTTTAAAAATTCCTGGATTTTGTCATATATACTCTTAGAATAGAATGAGTTCATTCTTAAAACATTGTAGATAATACCTCTATCATTAAATATAAGTGAAGTCACTCAGTTGTGTATGACTCTTTGTGACCCCATGGACTGTAGCCTACCAGGCTCTTCTGTCCATGGAGTTTTCCAGGCAAGAATACTGGAGTGAGTTGCTATTTCCTTCTCCAGGAGATCTCTCCGACCCAGGGATTGAACCTGGGTCTCCTGCATTGTAGGTAGATGCTTTATCATCTGAGCCACTAGGGAAGTCATTAAATATATGTCTATAGCAAATGTTTCATAATATGTTGCATCCCATCAATAACTCATTCATTAAGTATTGTTTGATATGTAAGCTGTTTTGACATTTACACAGTAGGTTGTCTTTTAATTGACTGAAAAGATTCCATATAATTTTTCAAGGCATCATGAAAGTATTTAATTTTCAGATTTTTAATTAAAATATTACAGAGCAAGACCTGTTAGTTTTTGTTTAGATATAGTGTTTTACTTCCGTAAATTTTAATATCATTGAAAAACATAATGATGATAATAATAACATAAGATTGTTGAGGATTAATGTATTTTGGAGTATGTATACTTCTCTAGAAGACCTTAGAAATTATTAATAATATTGAGGTAGAAATTGATAGGCAGTCAGTGTAGGACTCTGAGACCTCAGTCTGTTTTCAATAAACATGTCACTCTATTAATCTAAAGCTATACCCTTTGTCCCTAATTCCTGAAATGTGTCTTTGGTCTGATAAATTATTAGCACTCAAATCCAAGGAAAGCCAATAATTAACTTCTGTTACATATGCCTGAGGGAAAACCAACTGGTGGTCATTAATCTTTAGCCCATACATCTTGTAAAATGGCCAGAGGGCATGAAAAAGGGTAGTGACTTAATCTGGGGTCAAGAGAAGCCATAAAGATGTTAAATTAAACATTTTGAACTTTAAACTGATTGGTTAGAAATGACATGACAGGAGCCAACCAAAAATGTACAGATTAAACTGGTAAGGACATAAACTGCTGTAAGTCCCACCTTTGGAGGCTTTTTACTCCCTCTCAGAGTCTATGATGAAAACTTTATACTTTTCTTCTCTATAATAAATCCCATTTTCTTACTACCATAAGTGTTTGTGTCTCAATGAAGTTCATTCTTTTGCTCCTTGAACAAGAACTCAGATTCCCATTTCAATATTGCTATATTTTATTGATCTAGTTATGCTCTTGAAAATTATATGAAGCATTTCCATTCTCTGCTGTTTGTTATATCTGAGTTTAGATTGTAAGCAGCTATCCTAATACATAAAAAATAATACTTATCAAAAAAATTTGGTCCTTTGTAATATTAGTATTTTCCTTTGATCTTTGTTTAACAGTTTCCCCAAATATGATCACTGTAGTGCTCTTATCAGATCTAAAACCTTATAATGAAATTATAATTTGTAGAAAATAGTTCTGGGCTTGGGAGATGAAATAGTGAGTAAAAGTTAACATTATGCCTTTGTTAATGAAACTTACAGTCTGGTAGAAAAGAGGGACATTAATAAAGTTGTCAAAACCAAGTCTGAGTGTCCATTGCAGAAAGAGGTCAAGCAAACAAAAACACTGAGATTTGGAGCAGAGAAAGTTTTATCGCAGGTCCAAGCAAGGAGAACAAGTATCGTATTCAAAGGACCCAAACTCCCTGATGGTTTTTAGGGAAGAGTTTTTAAATGTGACATTTTGGTTGAGGGATTCAGGGTGCATGACATTCTTCTGATTGGTTGATGGTACATTCAGTTCATTTCAGTCATGTCCAACTCTTTGCGATGCCATGAATCGCAGCACACCAGGCCTCCCTGTCCATCAGCAACTCCCGGAGTTCACTCAGACTCACGTCCATCTAGTAAGTGATGCCATCCAGCCATCTCATCCTCTGTCATCCCCTTCTCCTCCTGCCCCCAATTCCTCCCAGCATCAGAGTCTTTTCCAATGAGTCAACTCTTCCCATGAGGCGGCCAAAGTACTGGAGTTTCAGCTTTAGCATCATTCCTTCCAAAGAAATCCCAGGGCTGATCTCCTTCAGAATGGACTGGTTGGATCTCCTTGCAGTCCAAGGGACTCTCAAGAGTCTTCTGCAACACCACAGTTCAAAAGCATCAATTCTTCAGCACTCAGCCTTCTTCACAGTCCAACCCTCACATCCATACATGATCACAGGAAAAACCATAGCCTTGACTAGACGGACCTTAGTTGGCAAAGTAATGTCTCTGCTTTTGAATATACTATCTAGGTTGCTCATAACTTTCCTTCCAAGGAGTAAGTGTCTTTTAATTTCATGGCTACAATCACCATCTGCAGTGATTTTGGAGCCCAGAAAAATAGTCTGACACTGTTTCCACTGTTTCCCCATCTATTTCCCATGAAGTGATGGGACCGGATGCCATGATCTTCGTTTTCTGAATGTTGAGCTTTAAGCCACCTTTTTCACTCTCTTCTTTCACTTTCATCAGGAGGCTTTTTAGCTCCTCTTCACTTTCTGCCATAAGGGTGGTATCATCTGCATATCTGAGGTTATTGATATTTTTCCAGGCAATCTTTATTCTAGCTTGTGTTTCCTCCAGTCCAGCATTTCTCATGATGTACTCTGCATATAAGTTAAATAAGCAGGGTGACAATATACAGCCTTGACCTACTCCTTTTCCTATTTGGAACCAGTCTGTTGTTACATGTCCAGCTCTGACTGTTGCTTCCTGACCTGCATACAGACTTCTCAAGAGGCAGGTCAGTTGGTCTGGTATTCCCATCTCTTTCAGAATTTTCCACAGTTTATTGTGATCCACACAGTCAAAGGCTTTGGCATAGTCAATAAAGCAGAAATAGATGTCTTTCTTGAACTCTCTTGCTTTTTCCATGATCTAGCAGATGTTAGCAATTTGATCTCTGGTTCCTCTGCCTTTTCTAAAACCAGCTTGAACATCAGGGAGTTCACAGTTCACATATTGCTGAAGCCTGGCTTGGAGAATTTTGAGCATTACTTTACTAGCATGTGAGATGAGTGCAATTGTGTGGTAGTTTGAGCATTCTTTGGCATTGACTTTCTTGGGGATTGGAATGAAAACTGACTTTTTCCAGTCCTGTGGCGACTGCTGAGTTTTCCAAATTTGTTGTCATATTGAGTGTAGCACTTTCACAGCATCATCTTTCAGGATTTGAAATAGCTCAACTGGAATTCCATCACCTCCACTGGCTTTGTTCATAGTGATGCATTCTAAGGCCCACTTGACTTCACATTCCAGGATGTCTGGCTCTAGATGAATGATCACACCATCATGATTATCTGGGTCATGAAGACCTTTTTTGTATAGTTCTTCTGTGTATTCTTGCTACCTCTTCTTAATATCTTCTGCTTCTGTTAGGTCCATACCATTTCTGTCCTTTATCAAGGCCATCTTTGCATGAAATGTTCCCTTGGTATCTCTAATTTTCTTGAAGAGATCTCTAGTCTTTCCCATTCTGTTGTTTTCCTCTATTTCTTTGCATTGATCGCTGAAGAAGGCTTTCTTATCTCTTCTTGGCATTCTTTGGAACTCTGCATTCAGATGCTTATATCTTTCCTTTTCTCCTTTGATTGTCGCAAATGGTAAGTTAACAGGACAGTATTCCAGGAATCTCAATCATCAAACTTCTGGTTCAGACCAGTTTGGGTTCTCAACATGTAGTTCTGTCCTCCACCATTCTTTAGATGTTGTTTATAGTTCCTCAAAATTCTTGCATTAAGTTCCATCTTTATTCCGCTTACAATATTTAAAAAATGATTAGATGAATAAATATTAAAACTAATTTAAATGAATGAATAAATATATATATTTGGAGAAAGAAATGGCAACCCACTCCAGTGTTCTTGCCTGGAGAATCCCAGGGATGGGGGAGCCTGGTGGGTTGCAGTCCATGGGGTCACACAGAGTCGGACACAACTGAAGTGACTTAGCAGTAGCAGCATACTTATTTATAAATTAAATTGTATTGGAAACTAATTGATTTACAATGTTGTATTAGTTTCAGGTAGAGAGCAAAGTGAATCAGTTATACATACACATGTATTCACTCTTTTTTAGACTCAATTAGCATATAGGTCATTACAGAGTATTCAGTAGAGTTCCCTGAGCTATGCAGTAGGCCCCTATTAGTTATTTATTTTATATATATTAATGTGTATGTATCAATCTCCCACTTTATCCCTTCCCTTATGCCCCTTTCCATCTTAGTAACCATATGTTTATTTTCTACATCCAAAATCAGAAAAATCATGGAGGCACAGGTAGAGAAAATATATTTATTTTAAAATAATCATTTGCCATAGGTCTTTGGGATTATGAACTCAATTTCAGTGGTGTATTTGTGTCTTTCTTACACCATAAAGCAATTCCCCAAATGCCAAAAAAGTGTCCTACAATTTAACTCAATTCTAACACTATCTACCTGGAAATAGCATCAGATTGCCCAGGTTAAGCGCCCAGTCCCTAAGGCTGCTATCCACCCCCACCCCCACAACTCTACGCATCAGACTCCAGTGCCAAGTTCAGGTTGTTCCTGTGATTCTGAGGTTCAGAGTTTCTCATGAACCCCTCTGTGGGCTTGATTAGTATACTAGTGTGACTCACCCAGGGAAATATTTTACTTTCTAGATTACCACTTTATTATAAAATGTTGTTACCTAGCAAGGGCTTGTAACCTGATGTGCAAAGAAAGCAATACTAGTGTACTGGCCTTTGAGAGGAAAAAAATAATAATAATAAGAGCTTTATTGCCAGGGCCACTGACAAGGAGACAGATGGCAGTGTTCAAATCTGCCTCCTCCACCTGGTGTTGGTCAAGCTTTTATGAGTTAGGGAGGACAGACTGATATGCAGAAATGCTGGCAAGGCAGGTTTCATTTGCAGGGCTTTAAATTTGACCATTTATAATAAGTTATGGAATGGTGGGTTCAAGTGTGAATCTTCCTGGACAATGGACCCATTATTTCTGAAAGGATTCTGGAATTAAGGCCTCTGTCATATTCTGATTTGCTTATTCTGTGACTGGCTTAACTTTAAACATGCCCAGGTTACATGACTTGTGGTTTCAACTCTGTATCTGCAAGACAGGATGTATCTGGATACAATCTTGTTATGGACAGAGTTGCAGTTACAGATATAACTCAGGAACAGGTGCATCAGGCAAGGGCATGGAGTTTTCATGTCCTTTCTGAATGTGCCTCCTTTCCAATACCTCCAGATGAATGAGGCTCCCAAACACATCCTTTGCATCTTTTATGAATGCTTTATTACATGACATGTTTGATTAATAGTTGCCGTTGGTGATAGATTCAACCTCCAGCCCCTTTCCCCTCTCTGGAAATCAGGGGTGGGTCGAAAATTTCCAACCCTCAATGCATAGCTGCTTCTTCTGACAGCAGCCCCATCCTTAGGTGCTTCCCAGGTGGCACAATAGTAAAGAATCCACCTTCTAATGCAGGGCAAACATGTATAGGAGCTTAAGAAAAGTCAATTTATTAACAAAATCCCAGTTTTGATAGAAAGGGACTTGTTATGAATAACAAAACACCCATTTCACTTTTATGGCTCTGAAGCAGTTTCAGGAAATGAACACAAGAGACCAAATATTGTGATAAAAGGTGATCCCATTGCTCTTTTCAATTGGAAATCCAAAGTGTTTGGGGAGCTGTAAGCCAGGATCCATGGACAAAGACCAAATATATGAGAAATATATATTTTGTCATTTATATTTCTAATAAATAAAAACATTATGTCAGATTACCTGTCAATATCAATAATTGTCATTTAAAAGGAAAAGTGTAATGGAACAAAAAGCTAATTGGCTCAAAATAAATGAATGTTGGGCACGTGCATAGGGCAAAACTCCTGATCCCTGGTCAAAGCAGAAGGAGCATCAGGAATGATTGTCGTCCCTCTCTCTCTGGCCTTATCTTCAACTTGGAATACTGCTCACTGATTAACTAATATTAGATTTTAGGAGGTGATTGGTGAGGTATAAGAAATGCTTCTGTAAGTTCAAAGTAAAATTTTAATAGAAAACATGTAAGTAAAGAGTATTGCAGTTCTCTGACACTCTCCACACTTAGGATCACAAACTGCTACAATGATGTATCTTTTTGAGGAATAAGTACACTCCTCCCTAAAAAAAATGCAAATGTTATATAAACCAGCCTTATGCTAGATATTTGTTAGCAATAAGGTATTTTGCTTTGTAGTAGCCTATTCATTATTACTTGATTTAGTAAATACAGTGGAGGAATAATAAAAATAATTTAAAAAATCTACATCTGAGAAACCTGTAAGTGAGAAATTAGAGCAACACTTTTATTTATGTTATTAAATTTCAATTTTCAAAATGTCAGGGCATGCCAGTCTGTTTGATAACTCTTCAGATAACAGACTACTGACTTTACCAAAAGAAAATTGGATAGAATTGAATGAAATATAATTCAACTAACCAATGTTTTACAATTAAATGCTTGTCTAATAATAGAATTTTCATCTTTTAGTATGTGAAATCAAAGTTAACAGCTTGGAACATTGACAAAGATTGGCTAACTCTTCTAATGCAAGAAAAATAGCTTAATCCTTATGATTTATTTCTTCTAAAAATAAGTGACTTCTATAATGAGAAGGATTTGCTTCAGGGATTAAGGAGAATGATTTTTTTTTTCTTATAGTAAAGTTTCATTCATTTATTACTTTAAAATAAACAATTTCATAAAATCTGTGGTGCATTCCTTTGCTAACCAGTGACATACACTGAGGTGGGTGTGAAACTCATCCCCTCCTTCATTTGCCACCAAAAACAAAACCAAAAAAACAACAGTAAAACAAACAGACCTATGATCCCAGAAACATTAATGCAAACACACTGCCATTATTTTAGAGGAAAAGGGCGCATTACATAAACATGACAGAGTAAGCGTAGATATGTCATTTACGTATATAGTGAAGGAAATTACTGTGTAAATATGTTGCATTTAAAAGTAATTCAAAATCCATATTGAGTCGCTTTTTTTCCTGAGATCATAGTGTTTGGAGACACATATATCATGGCTCAAAGATTGTCTTTTCCACTTTCCTGCTGGGTCAATATGGGCCACCAAGTTTATTTTCTAAGTTTGTTTTCTCAATTTAAAAGGAAGATAATAATATCAACCCATTAGGGTTGTTCCAAAGATTAAGTATATAGTTGATTTTAAGTATCAAGCAAAGGGTTTAATACTCAAGAAGCCCCCAATGTTAATGTAACTGCATTAATTTAGTTTTCTATGGTATTAGATAATCAATCTTAGTAAAGCAGTTTTTTCATTAAATAAATTTAAAATCCTCATGTATATTTTATGGTTAGAAAATAGATTTGATTTGCCAGTCAGTAATTAATGGAAAAGCAAAAAAAGGAAATTCAGCCATTCATTGTTTTCCATTGACTAATATTGATTGTTAAGTGTTATTATTTTCATTACTAGTAGTCATTGTATTCCACACTTGTTTTCACTAAGGATAGGAATAGTTACTTTGTTTAAGTCTTTCTCGAATCTGTCATACAGAGTTACTAGTTAACTAGAAATTAATCTTGTTTCAGATTGGAAATGCCAATCTCCTCCAGACTTGCAATACTTCAATGAACATTTTTTTCATATTATTGCTAGTTTACTACTGTCTCTATATACTTACTAGAATTTGTAAATCTTAAGATAGGACTAAAAGTATTGAACCATTATTATGAGAAAGTAAATATACTTTCCCTTAATATGGCATTAACTAAAACATCAAACAAATTTTGGTAAAAATTGGCTGATAAACAAATTTTAATTTTTGTGCACAGATTGTACACAGAATTTATTTCTAATAAGTTTTTACTCTGTACAGAAGGCTAAGATCTTAAATATGAAATGTATGCCAAAATATCCATTATTATATTTAATATTTTAGCCAAAACTCCTCTCAAATGCATGGCTGTGTAAATGGTTTACTTAGAAAGTCTTTAGCTGAGCCATATTTCTCTTGAAAAAGCGACTTAAACTTGGAAGAGATGAATACTTCTGGAATGGAACCATACTGCCAGGAGCAGTTCCTAAGATCATATGGTTCAGCTCCCTGACATATTCTAATCATATTCGTGTATAGCACAAAGCTAGAGATGTGCTGTGACATTGGATTCAATAAAATAAAAGCATAATTCAAATATAGCACATTCTAATACTGGAAAACTGTATAGAGTAGAACATAAAAATAAGAGGTTGGGGAGCTAGAAAGGAAAAGTGAATTTTAAGGAAGAAAGATCAGCATGTAGCTTAACGTTAAGATCAGTCATAGCATGAATTAAGATGAAAAAGTCCTAATAGTGACACTACAGCAACAATAAGGACCTTGTATCCCATGATAAGTAGTTGAATTTTTATCCTATAGCTAATGAAAAACTATAACTATTGGGAAACTAATGAAAATCATTAGAGACTAAAATGATCACACTTTCATTATTATTTTTCCCATTTTTTCTTATTTACATTTTTCAGCTATTTAATTTAGATATTTTGAAATCTAAGAATAAAAAGAACCAGTCAATTGTTATATACAATATTCTTTATTACTCCCTTACCTTGTTTTTAATAAAATGTCATTATTACTAAAAAAAAATTAATGTACAACCTAAAGTTGAGAATTATATTTTATTCATCAGACTTAGTAAGGGATTAAGCCCTTGGATAGCCGTGAGAGACTGTTCTGAAGAGATAAGGGAAGAGCCAGGATATATAAGAGTTTTGCAGAAATAAAATAAGTAGCTGAGCAAAGAGATTTATCTTAAAGAAAAAAAAATGTATATGAACATGCAAGAATCTCAGCTTAATGAAATATTCCTTTGATATACACCTTAGCTATCTAGGGCAAATATCATGTTCCTTTCCATCCGGAATCCCCTAAGTGTGTACTATCATGGGCAGCTACAGTGGCAGATAACTTAATGGCCTCAACATGTTTTGTTTCCTGAAATAGTGGTAGGCATTCTGTGTCCTGATTATATATTTACATATAGTATATATCTGTGTGTGTTTGTATATATATATATAGAGAGAGAGAGATAGAGATGGTACAGTTATTTATAATTCCATGTCCTGGGGGTGGGATGAGAGGAGGGAGAGAAGCTCAAGAGTGAGGGAGACAATATATAGATATCTATAATATATATATATATATATATATACACAATTATGGTTGATTTGCATTGTTGTATGGCAGAAACCAATGAAACATTGTAAGGCAATTATCCTCCAATTTAAAAATAGTCTATGCCCTGTATTTTTTCTTTATATCATAAGAAATTTTTGAAAATTTAGTTTAATTGGCTCTACAATAGTGCCTCCCTTAGTTTTTTTTTTTTAATTCTTTTTTTTTTTAATTTTAAAATCTTTAATTCTTACATGCATTCCCAAACATGAACCCCCCTCCCACCTCCCTCCCCAAAACATCTCTCTGGGTCATCCCCATGCACCAGCCCCAAGCATGCTGCATCCTGCGTCAGACATAGACTGGCGATTCAATTCACATGATAGTATACATGTTAGAATGTCATTCTCCCAAATCATCCCACCCTCTCCCTCTCCCTCTGAGTCCAAAAGTCCGTTATACACATCTGTGTCTCTTTCCCTGTCCTGCATACAGGGTCGTCATTGCCATCTTCCTAAATTCCATATATATGCATTAGTATACTGTATTGGTGTTTTTCTTTCTGGCTTACTTCACTCTGTATAATCGGCTCCAGTTTCATCCATCTCATCAGAACTGATTCAAATGAATTCTTTTTAACGGCTGAGTAATACTCCATTGTGTATATGTACCACAGCTTTCTTATCCATTCATCTGCTGATGGACATCTAGGTTGTTTCCATGTCCTGGCTATTATAAACAGTGCTGCGATGAACATTGGGGTACATGTGTCTCTTTCAATTCTGGTTTCCTCGGTGTGTATGCCCAGCAGTGGGATTGCTGGGTCATAAGGTAGTTCTATTTGCAATTTTTTAAGGAATCTCCACACTGTTCTCCATAGTGGCTGTACTAGTTTGCATTCCCACCAACAGTGTAGGAGGGTTCCCTTTTCTCCACACCCTCTCCAGCATTTATTGCTTGCAGATTTTTGGATCGCAGCCATTCTGACTGGTGTGAAGTGGTACCTCATTGTGGTTTTGATTTGCATTTCTCTAATAATGAGTGATGTTGAGCATCTTTTCATGTGTTTGTTAGCCATCCGTATGTCTTCTTTGGAGAAATTTCTGTTTAGTTCTTTGGCCCATTTTTTGATTGGGTCGTTTATTTTTTTGGAATTGAGCTGCATAAGTTGCTTGTATATTTTTGAAATTAGTTGTTTGTCAGTTGCTTCATTTGCTATTATTTTCTCCCATTCAGAAGGCTGTCTTTTCACCTTGCTTATATTTTCCTTTGTTGTGCAGAAGCTTTTAATTTTAATTAGATCCCATTTGTTTATTTTTGCTTTTATTTCCAGCATTCTGGGAGGTGGATCATAGAGGATCCTGCTGTGATTTATGTCTGAGAGTGTTTTGCCTATGTTCTCCTCTAGGAGTTTTATAGTTTCTGATCTTACATTTAGATCTTTAATCCATTTTGAGTTTATTTTTGTGTGCGGTGTTAGGAAGTGATCTAGTTTCATTCTTTTACAAGTGTTTGACCAGTTTTCCCAGCACCACTTGTTAAAGAGATTGTCTTTACTCCATTGTATATTCTTGACAACACAGAAATACAAAGGATCATAAGAGACTACTATCAGCAGTTGTATGCCAATAAAATGGACAACGTGGAAGAAATGGACAAATTCTTAGAAAAGTACAATTTTCCAAAACTGAACCAGGAAGAAATAAAAAATCTTAACAGACCCATCACAAGCACGGAAATTGAAACGGTAATCAGAAATCTTCCAGCAAACAAAAGCCCAGGTCCAGACGGCTTCACAGCTGAATTCTACCAAAAATTTCGAGAAGAGCTAACACCTATCCTCCTCAAACTCTTCCAGAAAATTGCAGAGGAAGGTAAACTTCCAAACTCATTCTATGAGGCCACCATCACCCTAATACCAAAACCTGACAAAGATGTCACAAAAAAAGAAAACTCCCTTAGTTATTTAATTTTGCTTTTTACCACTTTTTTCAAATTTTAGTACAATTTTGTATTTTTATAAATAATACTTATGATGAATGCCTTTTTGTTCATTTGGGTACATTTCATATTCTTAGGTGAGGATAGACTCTCCCTGTGGATAATAGGTCACAGACTGGTTATTTTAACTATATTGATATATATTATCAAATAACTTTCCAGAAGATTCTAAAGTGCCATACCAAATAGATTAATGTGAGATAGAACCTACTTTTGAGTAATGAAAGGCACATGCCATCTGCTTAGGCATTTCTACCTCGGATGCTTTGACTATTTCTCTAGTAATAAATAGACAGGAGGCTATGGGACACAATTTAAATTCTCAACATCCTGATAACCATTTTGTAAGTAAGTAAATAAGTAATGTCACTCAGTCGTGTCCGACTCTTTGTGACCCCATGGACTGTAGCCTACCAGGCTCCACCCTCCATGGGATTCTCCAGGCAAGAGTACTGGAGTGGGTTGCCATTTCCTTCTCCAGGGGATCTTCCCAACCCAGGGATCGAACCTGGGTCTCCTGCATTCTGGGCAGATGTTTTAACCTCTGAGCCACCAGGGAAGCCCAATTATCTGGAAAAGGATGAGGAGTGGTAGGATGGAGGTAGGAAGGAGGGAGACACAAGAATGAGGGATACACACACACACACACACACACACACACACGGCTGATCTTCATTGTTGTAAGGCAGAAATAAACACATTATAGAGCAATTATCCTCCGGTTAAAAATTTTAAAAAATAATAATTAAAAAAAGAATTAATGTTTTCTTAAAATTATTTTACTTATTTTAATTGGAGGCTAATTACTTTACAATGTTGTAGTGGTTTTTGCCATACACTGGCGTGAATCAGCCATGGGTGAACATGTGTCCCCCATCCTGAACCCCCCTCCCACCTCCCTTCCCATCCCATCCTTCAGGTCATCACAGTGCACCGGCCCTGAGTGCCCTGTCTCATGCATCAGACCTGGACTGCAGATCTCTCTCACATATGTTAATATACATGTTTCAATGCTATTCTCTCAAATCATCCCACCCTTGCCTTCTCCCACAGTGTCCAGAAGTCTGTTCTCTATATCTGTGTCTCTTTTTCAAAAAAAGAAAGAAAAAAAAAAAGGGAAAAGGATGAATAGGCAAAAAAAAAAAAAAAATCGTGACAACCTTTGGATGCTTTGACCAGACTTCCTGGCAAGAAGGGAGGGAGATGGAACCTAGCTAGACAGTGGTCTATAAGAAGTGAGCACAAGTCAAACCTATAACTGCTTTCTGTTGTCTGTTGACATCCAATCTGAACTTCTGTCATGATACTACAATAAAGCCTAGCGTCATAATTATCAAGTAATACAACGTTTCAGTATCTCATTTACCTTTAAAGGCTAGTGGTTGAGTGATTTGAAATACCATTGTTAGTC
This sequence comes from Ovis canadensis, assembly GCF_042477335.2. Lineage (NCBI taxonomy): Eukaryota > Metazoa > Chordata > Mammalia > Artiodactyla > Bovidae > Ovis > Ovis canadensis. The sequence goes on along the minus strand of NC_091246.1, from coordinate 78,474,760 downwards.
ATATGCTTCAGCTGCTGCCCTAGGACATAGAAGGCACAATAATATGAGGGTTGTACTATGAATTTTGTATAGGCTAGGTATAAAAGGAAATCTAAATTCTGTGAGAAATGTTTTCCATATTTTACATTTACTTATATTGTTTTGGTTTTTTTTGTTGTTTTTTTTTTTGGTGGAGAATATCATCATGCTGCAGTATTTTTCCTCCAGTATGAAGTGTGGCAACCTAGCATCACAGTTGACCTACATTTTGAGTTAGTGAATAATTCATTTCTCGTAAAAGCAAGCAAACTAACAAACACGTACTGGCCTACTTTTAAATTCTAGTTACTTTCTACCATTTCCAGCTCTTACTTGTGATTGTATACCAGGAGTTAAAAGGTTTGGTCAGAAAACATACGTCTGTTCAACTTTAGTTGATACTGCCAGATTTTGTTAGTTGCCCTCTGTGTATAAATGTTCACACTGGTAATTGTATGTAATTGAAATGGGAAAACCAAGTTCTATTCATGGAGTCAAAGAACAAATTCCACAAACTTGGAAAATAAATATTCACACAGGCAAATTTTATTTTAAGGATAGAAATTCAAAGCTCTCAGTATGGACACTGAGATTGGGTGAAGAGCCCCCAGAAGGCAGGGGTTATATCAGTTGTATATCTTTGCTGTTACTGATCTATACATTTTTGGTTGGCTTGTGACTTTAATATATGTCATTTTTGACCAATCAGTTTGCATAATGCAATGTCCAGTTTACCATTTTTATCGCTTTTTTGGATCCCTTAGTTTCTCAGTTTCTCCAGACATTGTGAACCATCCCTGAACCCTTTCTCAAGACCCCAGACCATTATTTAGGGGCCAACTGTATGTTTAAGAGCTAATGGTCCTCCTGGAGTTCTTCTTCTTAATAGACTGGATAACAGTTAAGGATTGTCTTGTCCTGGGTATGGATATTTTATGACCATCCAGACCAGGGAGGAATTCCTCTGAATGCCTAGAAACTGGAGCAGCAAATATAGCTTTGGGCTAATGTAGCAAAATGTTTATGTGAGAGAATTAAAATTGAAATTAAAAAAGGAAGCTAGACTATAACCCTACACTGACTACCTAATGAATGATTTCTGCCTCATAATTATGATTTTAGTTTATGATGACTGATGTTGCTGGACCACATTATTTTTCTATTTTATTTGATTTTATTATAACTTTAAGAATTTTATTCCATCTACATTTTAATAATTTTGTTGATATAATTTATATCAAACTTCACCCGTTTAAAACATGCAATAGTTTTCAATATATTCACAAGTTATATAATCATATATTCACAAGTCATAATATATTTACAAGTCATGCAAGCATTATCATTATTTGATTTCAAACATTTCATTACCCTTGAAATAAAATCAGCAGTATACCCACCCTTTTCACCATAGTTCCACCCCTAGAAAATCTTCATTCTATTTTTCTGCCTCTATGGATTTGCCTATACTGGACTTCTCATATTAATGCAATCATACCAATTGTCTTTTGTGATCAAATCTTCCATTTAGCATGATGTTTCTGAAATCCATCATATTTTAGCATGTACTGGTACTTCATTTGTTTTTATCACTGATTATTACTTCATTGTATGGTTATATTATATTTTGTTTCTCAGTGGCCATCCAGAATTCCTTCTATTGTGAAGTGCTGTTGAATTGCCTCTCACATTTGTCTTTTGGCTTGCTTGACTTTTGGTAATGATTAGCAAGTTTCTTATATACTCATATATTCTGAGTGTGTGACACTTGTTTGTTGTATACATTGTATATATCTTTTCTGTCTCTATGGCTTGCCCTTTCAGGGTTTTAAACTTGTATTTTGATGAAGATGATTTCTTAATTTTAATGTTTGGTTTATCAGTCTTTTCTGTTTTGGTTAGTGCTTTTTGAATTCTGTTTAATAAATCTTTCTAAAGTCCAAGTTCATGAAGATATTTGATTTTTCATCTTACCTAGAATATTTTACCTTTTGTATTTGTAAAGCTGTTTTGATGCAAAAATAATGTATTTCTCCTGAGGGTCCTCATCAAAAGGACAACATCTAGTGTGGAGCATGGCATCTAGAATAATATATTAGTAAGTTTAATGGCAATATTTTTAATGGTACTTAATGTAAACAGATGCTCTCTTGCTAAGGGAAACTTTAAGAAAAGCAATTCTAAAGGGGTACATTGGTGGGCACTTGACACAAGACACCCATCCAAGCCCTGAACTAAACAATATTCTAAGCATTTGTTGTTAATGTTCAGTCACTAAGTTGTGTCCGACTCTTTGTGACCTCATGGATTGCAGCACACAAGTCTCCTCTGTCCTTCACCATCTCCCAGAGTTTCCTCCGACTCATATCTATTGAGTAGATGATGCCATCCAAACATCTCATCCTCTGTCACCCCCTTCTCCTCCTGCCTTCAATCTCTCCCAGCAACAGGTTCTTTTCTAAGGAGTTGGCTATTTGCATCAGGTGGCCAAAGTACTGGAGCTTCAGCTTCAGCGTCAGTCCTTCCAGTGAACATTCAGTGTTTATTTCCTTTAGAATTGACTGGCTTGATCTCCTTATAGTCCAAGGGACTCTCAGCAGTCTTCTCCAACACTGTGGTTCAAAAGCATCAATTCTTTGGCATTCAACCTTCTTCGTGTTCCAACTCTCACATCTATACATGATTGCTGGGAAAACCATAGCTTTGACTACATGGACCTTTGTCAGCAAATTGAAGCCTCTGCTTTTTAATACATTGTCTAGATTTGTCAAAACTTTCCTCCCAAGAAGCAGTAGTCTTTTAATTTAATGTTTGCAGTCACTGTTCACAGTGATTTTGGAGTCCAGGCTAATAAAATCTGTCACTGCTTCCACCTTTTCACCTTCTATTTGCGATGACATGATGGAACTGAAAAGGCTCTTGATGAAAGTGAAAGAGGAGAGTGAAAAAGTTGCCTTAAAGCTCAACATTCAGAAAACGAAGATCATGGCATCTGGTCCTATCACTTCATGGGAAATAGATGGGGAAACAGTGGAAACAGTGTCAAACTTTATTTTGGGGGGCTCCAAAATCACTGCAAATGGTGACTGCAGCCATGAAATTAAAAGACACTTGCTCTTGGAAGAAAAGTAATGACCAACCTAGATAGCATGTTGAAAAGCAGAGACATTACTTTGCCAACTAAGGTCCATCTAGTCAAGGCTATGGTTTTTCCAGTGGTCATGTATGGATGTGAGAGTTGGACTGTGAAGAAAGTTGAGCACTGAAGAATTGATGCTTTTGAACTGTGGTGTTGGAGAAGACTCTTGAGAGTCCCTCGTACTGCAAAGAGATCCAACCAGTCCATTCTGAGGGAGATCAGCCCTGGGATTTCTTTGGAGGGAATGATGCTGAAGCTGAAACTCCAATACTTTGGCCACCTCATGGGAAGAGTTGACTCATTGGAAAAGACTCTGATGCTGGGAGGAATTGGGGGCAGGAGGAGAAGGGGACGACATAGGATGAGATGATTGGATGACATCACTGACTCGATGAACGTGAGTCTGAGTGAACTCTGGGTGTTGGTGATGGACAGGGAGGGCTGGTGTGCTGCGGTTCATGGGGTCGCAAAGAGTTGGACACGACTGAGTGTCTGAACTGAACTGATGGAACTGAATGCCATGATCTTAGGTTTTTAAATGTTGAGGGGGTTTTTTCCCCCTTTTTATTGAAGAATAATTGCTTTACAGAATTTTGTTGTTTTCTGTCAAACTTCTACATAAATCAGCCTTATGTATACATATACCCCCTCCCTTTTGAACCTCCTTGCCATCTTCCTCCCCATCCCATCCCTCTAGATTGATACAGAGCCCCTGTTGAGTTTCCTGAGCCATACAGCAAATTCCCATTGGCTATCTATTTTACATATGTCAGTGTAAGTTTCCATGTTACTCTTTCCATATATTTTACCCTCTCCTCCCCTCTCCACATGTCCATAAGTCTATTTTCTACGTCTGTTTCTCCATTGCTGCCCTGTAAATAAATTCTTACTTACTTATGAAGACTCCAACTGTCAGTTCTTTCAGATTGTCATTATCTTCCAAGTTTTTTAAAGTAATTTATGAAAGTGATAGTTGCTCAGTCACGTCCAACTCTGTAATCCCATGGACTATAGAGTTCATGGAATTCTCCAGGCCAGAATACTAGAGTTGGTAGCCTTTCCCTTCTCCAGGGGATCTTCCCAATCTAGGGATCGAACCCAGGTCTCCCACACTGCAGGTGGATTCTTTACCAGCTAAGCCACCAGGAAAGCCCTATATATGCATTAGAATACAGTATTTATCTTTGTCTTTCTGACTTACTTCACTCTGTATAATAGGTTTTAGGTTCATCCACCTCATTAGAACTGACTCAAATGCTTTCCTTTTTATGGCTGAATAATATTCCATTGTGTATATCTACCACAGCTTCTTTATCCATTCATCTGTCGATGGACATTTAGGATGCTTTCATGTTCTAGCTATTGTAAATAGTGCTGCAGTGAACAATGGAATACATGTGTCTTTTTCAACTTTGGTTTCCGCAGGGCATATGCCTAGAAGTGGGATTGCTGGATCATATGGTGGTTTTATTCCTAGTATTTAAAGGAATCCCCATATCATCTTCCATAGTGGCTGCCTCAATTTATATTCCCAATGACAGTGCAAGAGTGTTCCCTTTTCTCCACACCCTCTCCAGCATTTATTGTTTGTATAATTTTTGATGATGGCCATTCTGACTTGTATGGTGATATTTTATTGTAGTTTGGATTTGCGTTTCTCTGATAATGAACAGTGTTGAGCATCTTTTCATGTGTTTGTTAGCCATCTGTGTCTTCCTTGGAGAAATGGCTGTTTAGGTATTTTTCCCACTTTTTGATTGGGTTGTTTGTTTTTCCAGTATTGAGTTGTATGAGCTGCTTGTATATTTTGGAAATTAAACCTTTGTCAGTTGTTTCATTTGCTATTCTTTTCTCCCATTTGGAGGGTTGTTTTTTCACTTTGCTTATAGTTTCCTTTGCTGTGCAAAAGCTTTTAAGTTTAGTCAGGTCCCACTTGTTTACTTTTGTTTTTATTTCTGTGACTCTAGGATGTGGGTCATAGAGGATCTTGCTTTGATTTATGTCATCAAATGTTCTGCCTATGTTTTCTTCTAAGAGTTTTATAGTGTCTGGTCTTACATTTAGGTCTTTAATCCATTTTGAGTTTATCTTTGTGTATGGTGTTAGGAAGTGTTCTAATTTCATGCTTTTACATGTAGCTGTCCAGTTTTCCCAGCACCATTTATTGAAGAGGCTGTTTTGTCTTCTTCTTTGATTGACCCCTTTATCATTATGTAGTGTCCTTCCTTATCTCTTGCAATATTCTTTATTTTAAGGTCTGTTTTGCCTGATATGAGAATTGCTGCGCCAGCTCTTTTGCTTCCTATTTGCATGGAATATATTTTTTCATCCTCTCACTTTCAACTCTATGTGTGTCTTTAGATCTGAAGTGGGTTTCCTGTAGATAGCATATATATGGGTCTTGTTTTTTTATCCATTCAGCTAGTCTGTGTCTTTTGGTTGGAGCATTTAATCCATCTACATTTAAAGTAATTATTGATATATATGTTCCTATTGCCATTTTCTTAATTGTTTGGGGCTGATTTTGTAGATCTTTTTCTTTTCTTGTTTTTCATGACTATATAAGCCCCTTTAACATTTGTTGTAAAGCTCGTTTGGTGGTACTGAATGCTCTTAATTTTTGCTGATATGAAAAGCTTTCTATTTCTCCATTAATTTTGAATGAGATCCTTGCCGGGTACAGTATTCTTGGTTGTAGATTTTTCCCTTTCAGTACTTTAAATATATCCTGCCATTCCCTTGTGGCCTGCATAGTTTCTGTTGACAGATCAGCTGTTAAGTGTATAGGGTTTCTCTTGTACGTTACTTGTTGCTGCTCCCTTGCTGCTTTTAATATTCTTTCTTTCTTGATTTGTTTAGTATGCATCTTGGCATGTTTCTCCTTGGGTTTATTCTGTATGGGGCTTTTTGTGCCTCTTGGACTTGATTGACTATTTTCTTTTCCATGTTGGGGAAATTTTCAAGTGTAATCTTTTCAAAAATTTTCTCATACACTTTCTTTTTCTCTTCTTCTTCTGAGACCCCTATAATTCGAATGTTGGTGCATTTGATATTATTCCAGAGGTCTCTGAGACTATCTTCAGTTCCTTTCATTCTTTTTGTTCTATTCTGCTCTTCAGAAGTTATTTCCACCATTTTATCTTTCAGCTCACTGATTTGTTCTTCTGCTTCAGATATTCTGCTATTGATTCCTTCTAGAGTATTTTTATTTTCAGTAATTGTATTGTTTGTCTCTGAATGTTTATTTTTTAATTCTTCTATGTTTTTGTTAATTGATTCTTTCTTTTTCTCCATTTTGTTTTCAAGGTTCTTGATCAACTTTACTATCATTATTCTGAATTCTTTTTCAGGTAGTTTGCTTATTTCCTCTTCATTTCTTTGGACTTCTGTCTTTCTAGTTTGTTCCTTCATTTCTCTGCCTTTTTAATTTTTTTAAAAATTATTGTGTTTGAGTATTCACAAGATTGAAGGCTTCAAGGTTGAATTCTTTTTCCCTTTTGGTTTCTTCCCTCCTAAGGTTGGTCCAGTGGTTTGTATAAGCTTCCTATAGGGTGAGGTTTGTGCTGAGTTTTTGTTTGTTTGTTTGTTTTTCCTCTGATGGGCAAGGCTGAGTGAGGTGGTAATCCTGTTTGCTGATGATTGGGTTGCATTTTTGTTTTGTTTGTTGTTTAGATGAGGTGTCCTGTATAGAGTGCTACTGGTGTTGGGTGATGCCAGGTCTTGTTTTCAGGTATTTTCTTTTGTGTGAGTTCTCACTCTTTGATATTTCCTAGGGTTAGTTCTCTGGTAGTCTAGGGTCTTGAAGTCAGTGGTCCCACTCCTAAGGCTCAGGGCTTGATCTCTGCTGAGAATCGAAGATTCCACAAGTGGTTTGTTATGGCAATAAGTGAGACTAAAACAAATATCCAAACAGGAGGAACCAAAGATGAACCCCAGACAAATGGCAGTTACAAAATCAGGCAAATAATAAAAATAATGGAATATATACATATACCCATGAGAAAAGTCAAAACAGTCCAACAAAATGAAGTACAATAGATTGATGCAGCAAACAAAGGAAATCAAAAATTTTATTTATTAGTTAACAAAATTAACTAAAGCACAAACTGGAAAACAAAACTAAAGCAAGATGCCAAGTGGGGAATGAAGCAATGAAAACAAAAGTAACAAACATATTGAGGGGAAAGGAAAGAAAGAATAGATATGCAAAGTTAAATAGAGGTAGATGAAGAAGATTTATATACATTAAATATTAACTGCAAAGGGAAAATAACAGTAGAAAAAGAAATAAAGGAAAAAACAGAAAAAATATGATAGGTTTAAAAAAATTAAAAATTAAAACTATAAAAAAGTGAAAATAAAATAAAAAGGAAGAAGAAAGATAAAAGGAGAAAAAAAAAAGCAAAAGGTAAGCTCCACAGAACTGCAAAAGTCCAATGTAGAGGCAGAGGTTTATAACAACAATAAAAAGTGTGACTGAATATACACATGCATATATACCCATGAGCAAAGTCAAAACCGTCCAAAAAAAATTAGGTACAATAGATTGACCAGGCAAACAAAGGAAACCAAAAATTATATCTTCCAGAACAAAACTAACTAAAGAACAAACTGGAAAACAAAACTAAAGCAAGGTGCCAATTGGGGAATTAAGCAATGAAAATGAAACCAACAAATGTGTTGAGAGGAAAGGAAAGAAAGAAAGTAAAGAAAGATGTGCAAAGTTAAATAGAGGTAGATAAAGAAGATTTATATACTTTGAAGATTAACTGCAAGGGGGAATGAACAGTAGAAACAGCAAACAAAGGAATAAATGTAGAAAAAACAATAATAGGTTTAAAAGATAAAAAATTAAAATTGAGAAAAAAAAGGAAAACTCCACACACAGAACTGCAAAAACCCAACGTAGAGGCAGAGGTTTATACCAGCAATAAAAAGTGTGACTGAGGGAAAGAAAAAGAAAGCTCAAAAGCTTAATTAGATCAGATTTCATAGTGCCAATAAAATCGACAACTACAACAAAGGAGAGGAAAAAAAAGAAAATACAAAAGAATCTACAGAACAAATCAAAACATAAGAATAATAAGTGTTTTTCTTGAGTTAGTGCTGTCAGAGTCCCTTCCTTCGCTGGGAGTCACAGTTCACTTCACCTCCCTAGGATGCCCTCCAACACTGTTCTGATCTCTGGACCTGCTGTGGGGGCAGCTCAGATTCTAATCTGGTCCTACTTCTGTGTGTTCTTGCCTCCAATGTCCGATGTCCACAGTTAACATAACTAGTTTGTTTCATTTGGGGAGTTCTCAATGACCTTTTACATAATACATATACACAGAGTCTGCCCAGTTGATCGTGTGGACTTAATCTGCAGCTTGTATAGTTGGTGGGAAGGTTTTGGGTCTTCTTCCTTAGCCACGCTGCCCCTGGGTTTCAATTGTCGTTTTATTTCCACCTCTACATGTGGATCGTCTACTGGGGTTTGCTCCTGAGGCTGCCCTGGATGACTTGGGTTTGCTCCTGTGAGGGCCAGGTGTGGAAGTGGTGCAGCTACTTAAGTTGGAGGGGTTCTGGCAGCACCAGGTACTCAGGGGAGCTGGTGACTGCCGGGGTCCAGCCCCGGTGGATCCAGGGTGATTCGAAGGTGGGGACGGAGTCGGCGTCCTGGAAAAAACTTATTTAATTACAGATATAGAGGGAGATTAGAAACAGATAGTGTAGTAGGAGAATTAGTGGAGAAAAGAGGCTGACCAACTGGTTTACATGGAATACCAATCACCACCTACGTAGGCCACAGGCGTCTTTCCATTCTCCCAAAGGAGCGGAGGCACTGAGGCCTCCCCATTCCGACCTCAGAAGCCCAGGCAGAATTAGCAGGCTTGGTGAGTACCGACATTTCAGATGGGAATTCAGCCAGGAAAACGGGGAGTGAGAAAGAAACGACATGGGGGAATCAGTCTTTCCAGAAACTGATCCGATTTCTTTATTTTTCAGGTTTGTTTATATACCTTTTTGTTATACATAGGGATGAATACAGAGTCATGCGGGGGTCAGCAGACCTGACCCTTGTCACAATCAGGTGCTTCATATAAAATTATACAAAGGTCTTATGAGTTTCATCATCTTTTAGCCATGAGGTCTGCTGACATTTTATGGCCCTTTCTGATACTGGTCAGTTAACCAGAAAACTTATTTTTCCAGGGGTTATTTTTTCTTAAATCAGGCGCCACCCTCCAAATAAAGTTTCATTCCTATAGGGTGAGTGTGTAGTGAGTTACAATCAAGAAAGGAATTTACTTAACCTAAGGTTTAACATGATTAATCTTAAAGGTTAATACTTATTTTTCCTATATGCTAGTTATATTCATTATAAGGGCAGGAATATGGAGATTTAGCAGCAAATATTGGCTCAACAAATGTAAACCCTTCACCAATGTTCCTCTTAAGATCTATTTTGTTTTAAGATAGTGATAAAGTTACATTTTTGCATAGCAAGGACACAGTGATTTATAGTGATTTATAACAAAGTACAGTGATCTATAACAAAAGAGAAGATTCATTAACTCAAAAAGTCTAGTATTGCTAACATCAAAAACTACTATATTTCCTTTTCTATATTCCAAATACATCGATTAATATATTCCCAGGTGCCTAAGGATATGGAGGCCTGATGGCAATCATTGACTCATCAATGAAAAAAAGCCCTATGCTAATACTCCAAACTCTCTGTGCTGTTTATGGCTGAGAGGCTGTCACAGAAGCTAGTCTGTCAGCAGAGAGGTTTGACCTGAGATATCCTTGTCACACCCAGGGCAGGGAATTAGCAGTAATTATTGGCAGGACAAATGAAAAAACCCTTCACCAATATAATTCTTAATCAACCTACTATACTATACTAATGATCTTCTAACTTCTCAAAAGAGTCTGTATTTAGAAACTTTTAAAACATCCCTTGCCTCTCACAGTTGGGAGGCTGTAAACAATCACATGCGGACAGACGAGCCTAATCAGGCAGGCCAGAGAACCTTCAGAGTTCGTAAGTTGAAACACTCTTATCACGCCCAGGAATTTTTATTAACTGGAGCTGCAAGTTAACTCCTTCTCTGAGAGAAATGGTTATGGGGGAGAGCTCCCCGTAAAGTACTCTGGTTTTGGGGTAGATGCTCGGGAACAGGGGGTTTCCTGAGGCTTGATCACACCTTTGCGTATGCCAAGCTTCCTTCCTCATGACCTTTGCCATGGGTGGAGTTTCTCACGCTGGCTCCCAACAGATGACTACAGCAGAAGGAAATTTAGTGCTCTAGAAGGGTATGGCAACCAATATTGGCCAATATGTTCCAGTATTCTTGCCTGGAGAATCCCCCTCCCTGACAGAGAAGCTTGGCAGGCCACAGTCTACAGGGTCGCAAAGAGTCCAGACACAACTGAAGTGACCCTGCGCAGATAGACACGACATTTTTTGCCTGTGGCAGCTCTGCCACAGTGAGAGTTAAGCATGAAGGTGGCACAGTTGTTTGGCTTCTGGGGACCCCGGAAGCACCAAGTATGTAGGGACATGGACTGCCTTCACTGCAGGAGTTATGGCCCTATCAGTCTTTTTTTGAGCCTCTTGTAGCTCGTGATCAGAAGGCCTCTTTGGCTAGTCTTTTTCTCCATAGCTCCACTTGTTCAGGCACTTGGAGGTCTCCCTCGCCTGGGGCCCTTCTCTGTTGATTGGTGAGTCAGGCACATAGAGGGCCCCCCTGACTGGGGTTCTACTCTGTAGATAGGTGCATCAGGCACTTGATAGGGCACCCTGCGGGGGGTGGGGGAGGGGGGTCCTACTCTATAGTTCAGTGCATCAGGCATTGAATGGGCCAGCCTCTCTATTGTTCAGCTGCTGATGCTGGCATGGGGGGAGAGAGAGGCTATTGTGATGGCTCCACCATCTACATGTGACTCAGCAGTATTGCCTTGCTTCCATGGCTGCCTGGCTTTCCACCACAGGCTCCTCCCTCATACCCCCTTCATTTGTCTCCCTACAGTCAACAGAAGCCCTCACCCTGGGATTGCTCCACAATCCCTAAACTCCAGCTCCAACCCCTGTGCCTTCTAGGGGATCTGTGCCCCTGTCTGGGGTATGTATGGCTACTACAAGGACTGTCTGATTCTCATCCCATTTAGGCTGCCACAGATCAGCTGTTTCCCTCTCAGCCTTAAATGTTTCTCCTCTGACTCAGACAATTGCCCCATGTGGGGACTGGGTTCCCTGCTTCAGTTCCCCCACCCGCCAAGGGCAGTTCTAGTTCTACTAACACTCCTGTTTTTCACTCTAGTTCCCTCATCCTACCAAGATTTGCCTGGTTCTATATATTATTTTCCACTGGTCAGGTACTCCTGTCCTCTCTCAGCTGGTATTCGGCATGCACTTCTGTTTCTGAAGGTATATTCCTGATGTATCCATGGAGAGAGATGTACTCCATGTCCACCTACTGCTCTGCCATCTTGTTCCTGAATGTTGAGTTTTAAGCCAGTTTTTTCACTCTCCTCTTTCATTCTCATCAAGTCTCTTTAGTTCCTCTTCACTTTCTGCCATTAGAGTGCTATTATGTGCATATCTGAGGTTGTTGGTATTTCTCCCCACAGTCTTGATTCCAGCTTATGCTTCACCCAGCCTGCCATTTCACACATTATGCTCTGCATTTAAGTTAAATAAGCAAGGTGACAATATACAGCCTTGACAGACTCTTTCCCAGTTTTGAAGCAATCATTTGTCCCGAGTCCAGTTCTAAGCATAAAGGTACAGTTCTGTTGACTCTTAAGTTATCACAATATCAAAATGAAGACAATATATAACTGCATTATTTTCAAATATACAGTTTCCTGATAAAAATTATTTATTATAATTGGCTTTATGAGTTGACTTTATTGCAGATATTTTAAAATAATTTAAGATTGTATGTTCAAAGATGATTTTAACTTTACATACATACCATTGTTCAAATATTACACTTTAAAGGAAAAAAAATATGTCAGTCTGTTTTATTTCTTATCTTGATTTTGTCTAGTTAAGTTTGATTCCTGTAACAATTTTATTCAAGTCTTCTCACATCCTGTGTATTAAATTCTTTGTTCTAATTCTTCTCCTTTTGGTCATCCAAGCTAATAAATGATACAAGTAGCTTGGCTAGCTCAGCTTCTGTTATAAAGGAAATCCTATGATATTTAATGATAGGAAACCATTTAGTTAAATGATCTTCTTAAAAAAAAAAATGACCTGAATAGATATAGCTCTTCTGTGCTTAGTCACTTAGTTATGTCTGGCTCTTTATGACCCCATGACAATAGCCCACCAGGCTTCTCTGTCCATGGGGATTCTCCAGGCAAGAATACTGGAGTGGGTTGCCTTGCTCTCCTCCAGGGAATCTTCCCAACCCAGGGATAAAATCCAGGTCTCCCACATTGCAGGTGGATTCTTTACTGTCCAAGCCACAGGAAAGCCCAAGCATACTGGAGTGGATAGCCTGTCCCTTTTCTAGGTGATCTTCCATATCCAGGAATTGGAACTGGGGTCTCCTGCATTGCAGGCAGGTTCTTTACTAGCTGAGCTATCAGGGAAGCCCTCAATAGACATGGACTCAATTATTATGAGTCTGTGATTACTACCTAGTAATCTTAATTACTAATTCAGATTAATTTGTTGTGCTGAGTTTATCTGTTGCAGAAAATGGAAAATAAATATCCCAAGAAAAATTTCAGCTATAAATCTGATTCTCGTTAGTTTTTACAGTCCATTAATGAAGATGTGTGCCTGTGTAAAATACAAGTTCAAATAAGATGTCTTAATTGGGTGTTCTATATTTTTTTTAATAAATGGAGATCTAAAACAAAATTAATGACTGAGAACTTCAGGGATGGTGTAATTATAAAACAGGGGCTCATTTTTTTAATCTTTTTTTCTATCTTGCTATTTTTCAGTTTCTCTATATAGTTCTCTCTCTATATATATAGTTATATATATGGGTGTATATATGTATGTATATATATATATTTCTCTATATATAGTTCTCTATAGAAATAAATATGTGTGTATATAAATATATGTGTATATATATTATATATGTGTGTGTGTATATATATATACACTATATGTATATAGTTCTCATTACCTGAGTCATGTGTAGCTTGTGTGTGTGAGTGATACTAGAAATGAAATTGTAACATATTAATAGCTTACTATACACTAAGGTTTTGGAGTAGGAAATGGCAACGCACTCCAGTATTCTTTCCTGGGAAATCCCATAGCCAGAGGAGCTCGGTGGGTTATAGTCCATTGGATTGCAAAGAGTCAGACAGGACTGAGCACTCACTCACTCACACTAAGTTTTGAACCACTTTTCATGTTATCTCACTTAATACTCATGGTACAAGATATTGCTACAATCTGTCCCACATATTGCTATAAGTTATCAACTGTTTACCCATTTTTATAGGTATAGGAACTGAAACTCTCTGAGGTTAAGTAACTAATCCAAAGTCAGCCATTTTGTAGGACTTGATTCAAACTCCGATCTGACTCCAGAGGTCATGTTCTTTCCAGTAATCCTGGAGGTTGTGCTCTGCTGTGTTTTTTATACATGTCACATCTATCTCTAGTAATAAAATTTCAAATACTATTGCCTGGCACTGAGGCATAATTGCTTCAATTATAGAAAATAAGACCTCTGCTATAATTCCATTCAGAGTGCTCTTTCCTTTAATTTTCTGTACGTTAGTTACATTTTCCATGTGCAAAAATATGAAAGAAATGAGTAAAAATGTAGGATCTGCAAATTGAACTTTCTAATTTTGTCAGAGGACATTGCTGCCAGCTAGAAGAGCTTTTTGGTTGTAACTGTGTGGAGTCATTTATTCCCAGTGAAACCAAAAGGCAACAGCTCTGTATGGTATTTAGGGTGATGTTTACTGAAAGGAGAGTGTCCTGATGTGCGACAAGAGGAACACAGCACATTTATGGTACAAGTATTAGTACAGAAAGTCATTGCTCTTATTTTGGTTTTCTCTTTATTTCATTAAATGTCAAGTGTAATTTTTTCCTTTGTTCCATAGTGAAATATGGCAAGGTTTTCTTTCCTTTTTATTTTATTTTATTTTTTTTGTTTTGAAGTTGTGAATTTTACTTTATTTTTTTTTTTAATTTTTATGTTTACTTTATTTTACTTTACAATACTGTATTGGTTTTGCCATACATTGACATGAATCCACCACGGGTGTACATGCATTCCCAAACATGAACCCCCCTCCCACCTCCCTCCCCATAACATCTCTCTGGGTCATCACCGTGCACCAGCCCCCAGCATGCTGTATCCTGCATCGGACATAGACTGGCGATTCGATTCTTACATGATAGTATACATGTTACAATGCCATTCTCCCAAATCATCCCACCCTCTCCCTCTCAAAAGACACCCCTTATATAACTTCTGGCCAAAAAGAAGAAAATGAAGTCTTCCTCTTATATTTGAAAAATAAATCTTTGTATCTTAAAGCATATTAAAAATGCTTTTTAGAGTTTTTACAAACTGAACTCTAATACTTCTGCATATGTAAACTAACACTTCTTGTTATTAAAAATCACCCTTGTGTTTTATAGTAAGAAGGAAAATTGACCTCAGCATATTACATTACTAGACAGAGGAAAAACAAAAGTATTTTAAGAACAGGCACAAAAATAATGTGGTATTTGTGATAGACTCAGATCAGGTACTTTAAGACTTATATTCTAAGTGTTCTTAAAATCTAATCCTAAAAAATACAAATACTTTAATAATATAATTGAACAAAATTGTCATCAGTTGCCATAATGAAATAAGTTTTATTTGCATGTTTGAGGTCAGGAAACTCTAATCTATTTAGTAAAGACTGGCAAGTTGTTTCATAATACACACAGTTGCCAGGTCTTGTTTCTGAAATAGGAAATGAAAGGTTACATATTACACTAGGAGAAATTGAAAGACAATATTAACATAACTTCATAAAATACATTTTTTCAGAAATAATCAATAGGTATGGTGTATTCTAAAGCAGTTTTGTTTTGTCACATTGGTGTTCAGTAGCTGATTGTATATTTGCTAGGAGAATTTAATCATCATGTATGTGTGATCAATAAAGGCAATTTACTTTTGAAATTAGGTTAGTGATATATTTAGCTCTAAAACATCCCCCAATAAATATTCTTCTATATTCTGACACCTGTTGTAAAAGCAGATGATTGTCTAGATACCTTTTTATTGGCAACTTTCAGAAGAAATGTGTTGAGATGATTATAATGAAACTGCTATTACTACAAATCTGTCAGTTTGATGTTACTCTAGAGCTGCCTTGTAGGATTTTATGACCAATTATGGTAAATAACACTTCTCTTGTGAAAATGTGAAAAATGAGTTTCAGTGGACCAGTTATCTTTTTCTAGTGTGAAGTCAGTGTACTAGGGAAAAAA
Organism: Ovis canadensis; assembly: GCF_042477335.2. Classification (NCBI taxonomy): domain Eukaryota; kingdom Metazoa; phylum Chordata; class Mammalia; order Artiodactyla; family Bovidae; genus Ovis; species Ovis canadensis. The sequence goes on along the minus strand of NC_091246.1, from coordinate 78,459,131 downwards.
AAACCTATGTCAGAGGTAAAGTTTATTCATTAAAATATTATACTGTTAGTCAAGCTGAATATGAAAAATTAAATACTATTTCATGAAATTTACAGAATACCAAACCTTAAAGAAACTGTAGATACTTTTAGAAATGTTTCTTCATCAAAAACTGATAAGTATAGTTGGTTTAACATTATATATTCTATAAAATTATTAATTTGACTTTAATATCCCAATGCTAGTCATATATGTAAAACATGGATTGCATGTTAACTCCCCACACTTATGATTTCTTTTAGTATTTAGCCTACCCAGAGAGAAGTTTGCTAGTTAGAGTTAAGAGTACACAACTCTCTTGAGTTACAGTCTGCATTTGATTATTGCTAAGTAACTTCTGTCCCAATCACACCATATTATAGCCTATATATTTGTTTCTAATTTTTATTCCCTTTTCTTTCCCAGCTACTATCCTGGATTAAAATTCCCCTTCCCCAAAACTGATTTTAGCTAGATATCATCCCTGATCAAATAATAGATGGAAGCTTAATTATTCCAAAATCCCAGGAGATATTTTTATTATGATTTTTAAAAAACATATAATATGACAACTACCTTATTTACAAATTTTTAAGTGTATAATACCGTATTGTTCACCACATGCACATTGTTGCAGAGTGGATCTCTAGAACTTTTTCATCTTTCATGACTAAAAGTCTATACCTGCTGCACAGTAAGTCTAGGGAGTATTTTAATCATGAAACAGAAATGGAGCTTTTCTAAGTGGTACATTTTAAATGTTGACTCATATGAATGTTTCCTACCTTAATGTAAAATTTGTCTTTTTTATTATAAAAATAATACGTGCTCAATCTAAAAATTTAGATAATATAAATACATATTAGGAAGAAAATAAAAGGCTCCACCAGTAGGAAAAAGCGACTGTTAATCATTTAGAGATTATACTTTGAGTCTTTGTGTTTAATACATGCATAAAGTTTGATCATAGCAATAAGATTACACAATGATGCTGGTTTTTATTCTCATAGCATATTATGGGCAATTATTCGCAACAAAATTACTGTTTGACAATATCAGTTTAATGAACATATAGTATGTCATTATATCAACAGACTATAGTATATTCAAATTCCTATTGATAGACATTTATTCTATATCTACTTATCACTGTTAGGCTAATTTCATAAAGCCAAAGCTAATATTTATACCTTTTAATTTGCCCAATTATTTTTCTGAATGTGGAATTTCTAGTTTGGAAAATATGTTGAGTTTTAAAGTATTTGATGTTCTTTAAGAGTCCCTGGTGGCTCTGATGGTAGAGAATCAGCCTACAATGCAGGAGACCCAAATTCAGTCCCTGGTCAGGAAGATTCCCCTGGAGAACAGAATGGCTACCCACTCAAGTATTCTTGCCTATCAAACTCCATGGACAGAAGAGCCTGAAGGGCTATAGCCCATGGGATTGCAAAAAGTTGGGCATGACTGACCAACTAACACTTCACTTCTTCAAGTGTACAAAATTGGTACTGATTTTTATTTCTCAACCTTGTAGAGACAGGCGATTTTCCTCAAACCTGGCTAACACTGATATAATTTATTCTCTGTAATTTCTGCCTAATGAATACATTTTTAAGTAGTAAAAAGTTTGGAAGGGGTAATTTTAAACTACCAAATTCCCAGGATTCTAAGACTCACCCCTCAAAGCAAATTAACTAGTTTTTCAAGGATTAAAATAAAATTCCTATAGTTATTGTGAGAGTTTTTAGTGTTTTCTCTTAAGCGCTGTATATTATTTTTCACATGAGAAAGGCTTGCTCTGCCTCCATCTAGGACTTATGAAAGAAAAATAAAAAATATAAGTTGTATAATATTTTTCTAAACATGATATATCATTAGCTAACAAATTAAATTTTGTTTATAAATGTATTTGTCATAATTATAATTATTACAATTAATGTGCTGCAAAATTTATCCAATTATTCTTATATTTATACCATGTGGAAATATTGTTTAGAAACAATCATTGTTCAACTCTTTTCAGTATTTTGGAATGAGAACTGCAACTAACTGCATCAAACATAGCTATCAGAACAAATTGTTAAGACTATGTATTGTCCTGACTTAGTTTGTTCCCAAGAAATATTTGCTCAGGGAAGATAAAACTATAAAACAATAAATAACAGTATGCTTGCTTCAGAAAACTTATACTAAACAATATTATGAAATAGCTGTTCAAGATTTAACTCAAGATCTTCACTTTGTTCCATGTACCAATCTGGAAGTATTATGACATAGACTGAACAACTCCAATCAGTCCCCTGAAAGCTCTACCTTGAACTACTTGTGCAAAGACCTTGAGACAATATAAACATCCCATATCTGACATTCACATTCTTCATAACTGCTAAGATCGTGCTAAAGATGGGGTTTTCCCTTACTACAGTGACTACTAGTGAACTTAGCATTTATTTATTAGCAGGTTGTCCAGTGATACTTTGGGGAGTTGAAAAGGTTAGGGAACTACTGGACAGTTCCACTGAGATCTATTCAAGACTTCCTCACTGCCATAGTTTGAAAGACTTGATTCAGAAATAATGTGCTCTACAGAGATTTGAGCCCCTTATGCAGGGGTCTTTCCAAACAATCTGGTGGGATTAGTCTTACAGTGGATCTCAGCACAGATTTATTTTCTGTGAGTTTTAAGTGTTAAGTTTATTTTGTATCCCAGGAATGGATTCTTTTAGGAATCTTTTGGTTTTCTGATCAGATTTGAAATCACTCCTTATTAGTTGAAATTTATCTTGTGACTACAAATGCTGTTTGTCAGTTCTTGCCAATTTACATAGTAAATCTACAAGAAATATGTTATAGAAAGAGAATGAACATAAATAAGCTCAATAAGTCTGTCTTTAAGACAAAATCTGCAGGAATGCCTAGGTACATTTTACTTTGAGTTATGTTTTCAAAAACTTATGAGGATTTCCCTCACTTGTCTTTGTAATTAATCTATTCAGCTCTTTCTATGTGGATTTTATAAATGTGTTGACCCTTTTCACCACTTTAAATGTTAAAAATTATTTGTCAAATTTGACCAAAAAATAATTTTTTCTTAGATGGCACTGAATCCATAAAATAGTATGGGGAACATGGGAATGTTGGTATTTTTATAATATTAGATATATTTATTATTAATATGTAAACATGGTATATTGCTATATTTATAAATGTCTCTGAATTAAATTTTATAAATTTCTCTTTTTTAGGTGAGCTTTGAACATGATCTATTCATTTATTATTAATGCAGAAGCCTTTTTTTGATGAGCATTCTCAAGCATCAAAATTAAAAATTTTTTTCAGTAAAATAATTGAATATGATGTATCTGTAGAATCTCCTATTCCTCCCCAAATTACTTACAGTAAATATTTAAAGTCTCTCCTATTATACATTAGTTATTTGGATTAGAATAAACTTTTAAATACCTATTTATAATTTCCACTAGTATCTCTATCAGTGGCACAGTTTATTTAGATATTTGGATACTTTTTGTTACGGTAGCTTTCCCTAAGAAAATTATGGGAAATGACTAGAGCATGCTGTTAATAGAGAGTTTCAAATAGCATATAGAGTAGAGCTGTTTTTGTTTAGTCGCTAAATCATTTCTGACTCTTTTGCAACCCCATAGACTATAGCCTGCCAGGCTCCTCTGTCCATGAGATTTCCCAGGCAAGAATACTGGAGTGGGTTGCCAATTCCTTCTCTTGGGGATCTTCCTAACCCAAGGATCAAACCTCCATCTCCTCCATTAGCAGGCAAATTCATTTTACCATAGAGTCACTGGGGAAGCCCTTTATAGTAGAGTACAGATAGCTGTTGATCAAAGAATGAAAAATTATATACAAAAATCCTAAATCTAGTGTATATTGCTACCTATTAAATATTGCCTTTCAGCTCCATATTAACCCTTCAGTATATGTTCTGCAATAATGAAATCTCTGTAATTATCCCTTCTTCACAGTGATCGCAATCTCAGTAGAGAGGGTACTGTGGGATATTATAGGAGAAGGAGAATCTCCTGTGGTTTCTGGCCTCTGGACAGTGGGTCAGCAGTGTGGGTGTAAGGACATTCAGGGATGCTCTGAAGGCCATGCATGCAGAACTGTCCCTCTTGACATGGACACCGAACAGTGCAGGGCTCCTCCCTCACCAAGGCCCCGATTCTCTTTGCTCACTCATTCGCCTCCCTAGCCCAGGTCTTCTGAACACTGGGGCCCTCCCAACAAGCTCGAGTCCTCGTGTCACAGCTGTTCTCCCATTCCCTTTGAATGCCCATGTCCCCACCCACAAGCTTCAGCTAGTCAGACCCCACCTGCGCCTGTGACAGTTCCCCTGTTGTCCCTAGTTCCTGTGCCCACTCACACACCTAGCTACCAGCTGTGGATCACTTGAACTTTCGAAGATTTCTTTACACTTGTCCTGTGAACACTTTGTCAATCCCTGACTGGGACACAAAATTGAACTCTCTCACCAGTGGGTTGCAGCTACATCTTTTCCAACAAAGTCTGAGTTCCAGGATTTGGAAGGGAAATCCCCTTCCAAGTTTGTCCTTCCTTGGGAAATTTCATTGTACTGCAAAGGATATCTGAAATATTCCAGTATTATTATATTCTATAATTGCTCATTTATCAGAATTTAATAGGTTTTATATTAAATTTCCCTGATTAAATCAATCTCTGCTCTCTTTCTCTTGATTGGACACAGACTGCTACATGCAATTATCTCTAGTTTGTGGTTGAATGAGTGATTCCTAATATCTTCTTTTTTAAAATCTCTACTTTGAAAACTTGCTGTTGTAGTCATAAATTATTTTTTGTAATAAGAAAAATAATATGAATAAAGCAATAAATATATCCCTCTTTTGATCACAGCTCCATGCTATCCAATTCTTTGTTTTGGTTGGATAGCTATCCTTCTGTTATAGATTGACTCCATATAAACAAAGCAATAGTCTTATTAAAACAAGCCTTGGTTATGTCTGAGAGGACACTAGAGAGTAATTGATGGGAAAAGAATGTGTGCACACATACATGAATGCACGGGTTAACTACTACTGTGCCATTAGCCTCTGAAGATTAGTCTGTCAAATATCCTAGTTTTCAGTAGTGTTACTTTTTTTTCCTCTTTACTTAAACAGAAGCAAATGGAAATATAGTAAAGATGACTATTATTCCCTGATATTTTTGTTATCAATTTGAATATATATGGATTTCTATATTTTGAATTAGTGTGAAATATATATAAATAGCCACCACTAATGCAGGGCTTACTATGTAACAGGTACTGTGTGCTTTACTTTTATATTAATATTGGTGGCAAGAAAAAGTTTAAAACGCAGTTGTCATATTTTTGGAGTTTAATTTTATATAGCTTTCCTACTCGATTTTATTTCCGCTTCTTTCTGCAGACACTTTTATTATAGAGTATTTATGGTATAGCTTAGAGATTTTTGGAAGGGCAACCAAACTGACTGTTGAATGAAATTTCAAGAACTCTGGCATAAATGCTACAGAAGCATGCCAGGGCCACCTAGCAAAGGCACTGCTGCTGCACTACCACTTTACTCAGAACCAGGCCACTTCTGCTTCTGTCAGCATGTTCAAGATGAGTACCCTCTGTCCCTGTAACCCATTCTGTATCAGAGTCTAGCATGGGTTCCTTTGACTGGTATTGAAATTAATTACCTGTATCTTATCCACAAGTGAGATTCAGAAATACAGTTTTTTGTATGACAAGAGGATTTGATTTACACAGACCTATCAAAATGTGGAACATTCAGCAGATATCAGACAGCTGTGAATGACCAATGTCTATTGTATCATCTTGCTTTCCCACCTGTAGAAGTTTACTTATCACCAACAATCACACAGATCCTATTTTGTTATAACACTGTTTATTTAGCACATGAATCATCAAGTTTGATTTGTGGAAAAGCTGAACCTAAGACAGAAAAGCATTGTAAAGAGAAAGCTACAATCAAGAAGGGAAAATACATCCTTTTTGATACAGGAAGAGATATTTTTCATTTTTCAAATCTGTCCTTTGAGATCCTAACAGGTAGCCTCAGTTACAAAACAGCAATAACAAAAACTTACTGTAGAAAAGCCTACACAGTTTGGCTTCTAGATTCTTGTATACCCCCAAAATATATAATACAAATGGGAGATAAATGAGAGTCCTCAGTTTTGTCTTAGGAGAGAGACTTACCTAAAAAGTCACTTTTCTGTGTTTATAATGGTGAAAATTACAATTAGTTCATGTTTTTATTTACACTTATAAGTGGATATGAAGATGAATTTTGCTCATTTACTGACCAGTGGTATGTATAGGATCCATCCCTAGCACCATGGAGAGCATATCACAATAATGCTATTTTATTTAAGAACAATGTGTTGCAAGGTGATAACGTGGAGTTTGTTTGGACCGTGACATTCTACTTAGCAGTTATGGCCAAAAATAAATATAAGCTTCTGGCTGGGTACCTCAAAGAGCCTTGTCAGGATTAGGAAGCCAGAGGTTTCTTGGCAGCTGTGCACTGTGGCAACACTTTCTGGATTACAGGAAACAGAGAAACCATGCTTGCCATATGCTCATCTTAGGAAGCTGTCTACCGAGAGGAGACGTGCTGTTTCAATTGAGAGATGCTCAGAAGTGTTTTGATAAAGCAAATTATGGGTAAAAGTCATCATCATTAATTTATTAATAATTCAACAAATAATTTTTAGTTTCTAATATGTATCAACATTCTATTTTTAAATATATTGGTATCTGAGACCTTAGACAAAAGAGCTATGTATTTATGGACTTTATATTATAGCAGGAAATAGACATATTAAGTAATAATATTATATTAGAAGGGGATAATAATTATAGAAATAATGAGACAAGACCAGGAGCTGACTGTGGCTCACATCATGAACTTCTTATTATCAAATTCAAATTTAAATTGAAGAAAGTAGGGAAAACTACTAGACCATTCAGGTATGACCTAAATCAAATCCCTTATTAGTATACAGTGGAAATGACAAATATATTGAAGGGATTAGATCTGATAGATAGAGTGCCTGAAGAACAATCAATGGCAGTTCATAGCATTGTACAGGAGATGGTGATCAAAACCATCTCCAAGAAGAAGAAATGCAAAAAGGCAAAATAGAGAAGGGCTTACAAATAGATGAGAAAAGAAGAGGAGCAAAAAAGCAAAGGAGAAAAGGAAAGATGTATCCACCTGAATACAGAGTTACAAAGAATAGAAAGAGATAAGAAAGCCTTCCTAGGTGGTCAATGCAAAGAAATAGAGGAAAACAATAGAATGGGAAAGACTAGAGACCTCTTCAAGGAAATTAGAGATACCAAGGGAACATTTGCCTTGAGAACCCCATGAACTGTCCATCAGTTCACTTCAGTTGCTCAGTCGTATCAGATTCTTTGCGACCCCATGAACTGCGGCATGCCAGGCGTCCCTGTCCATCACCACCTCCCGGAGTTTAACCAAACTCAAATCAACTGATCGGTGATGCCATCCAACCATCTCATCCTCTGTCATCCCCTTCTCCTCCTGCTTTCAGTCTTTCCCAGCATCAGGGTCTTTTCAAATGAGTCACCTCCTCATATCAGGTGGCCAAAGTATTGGAGTTTCAGCTTCAACATCAGTCCTTCCAATGAACACTCAGGACTAATCTCCTTTAAGATGGACCAGTTGGATCTCCTTGCAGTCCAAGGGACTGCCAAGAGTCTTCTCCAACACCACAGTTCATAGCATCAATTCTTCGGAGCTCAGCTTTCTTTATAGTCCAACTCTCCCATCCATACATGACTACTGGAAAAACACTAGATGGACCTAGTTGGCAAAGTAATGTCTCTGCTTATTAATATGCTGTCTAGGTTGGTCATAACTTTCCTCCCAAGGAGTAAGCATCTTTTAATTCCATGGCTGCAGTCACCATCTGCAGTGATTTTGGAGCCCAAGAAAACAAAGTCAGCCACTGTTGTCATTGTTTCCCCATCTATTTGCCATGAAGTGAAGGGAATGGATGCCATGATCTTAGTTTTCTGCATGTTGAGCTTTAAGCCAACTTTTCACTCTGTGTGAAAAGGCAAAAAGATATGACACTGAAAGATGAACTCCCCAGGTCAGTAGGTGCCCAATATGCTACTGGAGAAGAGTGGACAAATAACTCCAGAAAGAATGAGAGATGGAGTCAAAGCAAAAGCAATGCGCAGTTGTGGCTGTGACTGCTGATGGAAGTAAAGTCCAATGCTGTAAAGAGCAATATTGCATAGGAATCTGGAATGTTAGGTCCATGAATCAAGGTAAATTAAAAGTGATCAAACAGGAGATGGCAAGATTGAACATCGACATTTTAGGAATCAGCTAAATAAAATGGACTGAAATGGGCAAATTTAATTCAGATGACTATTATATCTACTACTGTGGTCAAGAATCCCTTAGGAGAAATGTGGTAGCCCTCATAGTCAACAAGAGTCCAAATGCAGTACTTTGTTGTGATCTCAAAAAAACCCAGAATGATCTCTGTTCATTTCCAAGCAAAGCATTCAATATCATAGTAATCCAGGTCTATGCCCCAACTAGTAATGCTGAAGAAGCTGAAGTTGAATGATTCTATGAAGACCTACAAGACCTTCTAGAACTAACACCGCCAAAAGATGTCTTTTTCATCATAGGGGACAGGAATGCAAAAGTAAGAAGTCAACAGATACCTGGAGTAACAGGCAAATTTGCCCTTGGAGTACAAAATGAAGAAGGGCAAAGGCTAACAGAGTTTTGCGAAGAGAATGCACCGGTCATATTAAACACCCTCTTCCAAAAACACAAGTGAATACCACACATGGACATCACCAGATGGTCAATACCCAAATCAGATTGATTATATTCTTTGAAGCCAGACTGTAACGTGTTAAGATGGAGAAGTTCTGTACAGTCAGCAAACACAAGACTGGGAGCTGATTGTGGCAGATCATGAAACTCTTTATTACAAAATTCAAATTTAAATTGATGAAAGTAGGAAAGCCACAATACCATTCAGGTATGACCTAAATCAAATCCCTTATGATTATACAGTGGGAGCAACAAATAGATTCAAGGGATTGATCTGATAGAGTGCCTGAAGAACTATGGACGGAGGTTTGTGACATTGTACAAGAGGCTGTGATCAACACCATCCTCAAGAAAAAGAAATGCAAAAAGGCAAAACAGTTGTCTGAGGAGACCTTACAAATAACTGAGAAAACAAGAGAAGCAAAAGGCAAAGGAGAAAAGGAAAGATATACCCATTTGAATGCAGAGTTCCAAAGAATAGCAAGGAGAGATAAAAAAAAGCCTTCTCAGTGACCAGTGCAAAGAAATAGAGGAAAACAATAGAATGGGAAAGACTAGAGATCTCTTCAAGAAACTTAGAGATACCAAGGGAACATTTCATGAAAGATGGGCACCATAAAGGACAGAAATGGTATGGACCTAACAGAAGCAGAAGATATTAAGAAGATGTGGCAAGAATACACAGAAGAACTATACAAAAAAGGTCTTCATGACCCAGATAACTGCAATGGTGTGATCACTCACCTAGAGCCAGACATCCTGGAATGCAAAGTCAAGTGGGCCTTAGGAAGCATTGCTACAAACAAAGCTAGTGGAGATGATGGAATTTCAGTTGAGCTATTTCAAATCCTAGAAGATGATGCTGTGAAAGTGCTGCACTCAATATGCCAGCAAATTTGGAAAGCTCAGCAATGGCCACTGGACTGGAAGAGGTCAGATTTCATTCCAGTCCCAAAGAAGGGCAATGCCAAAGAATGTTCAAACTACTGCACAATTGCACTCATCTTGTATGCTAGCAAAGTTATGTGCAAAATTCTCCAAGCCAGGATTCAATAACACATGAAACATGAAGTTCCAGATATTCAAGCTGGATGTTAGAAAAGGCAGAGGACCCAGAGATCAAATTGCCACTGGATGTTTGAAAAAGCAAGAGAATTCCAGAAAAAATATCTACTTCAGCCTTATTGATTATGCCAAAGTCTTTGACTGTGTAGATCACAACAAACTGTGGAAAATTCTTCAAGAGATGGGAATACCAGACCACCTGACTTGCCTCCTAAGAAATCTGTATGCAGGTCAAGAAGCAACAGTTAGAACTGGACATGAAACAGCATGCTGGTTCCAAACTGGGAAAGAAGTACATCAAGGCTGTATATTGTCACCCTGCTCATTTAATTTATATGCAGAGTACATCATGTGAAATGCCAAGCTGGATGAAGCACAAGCTGGAATGAAGATTGCTGGGAGAAATATCAATAACCTCTGATATGCAGATGACACCACCCTGATGGCAGAAAGTGGAGAGGAACAAAAGAGCCTCTTGATGAAAGTGAAAGAGGAGAATAAAAAAGCTGCCTTCAAACTCAACATTCAAAAAAATGACGATCATGGCACTACATCCCATCACTTCATGGCAAATAGCTGGGGATCAGTGGAAACATTGAGAGACTATTTTGGGGGGCTCCAAAATCATGGGGTCGCTAAGAGTCAGACACAACTGAGCGACTTCCCTTTCACTTTTCACTTTCATGCACTGGAGAAGGAAATGGCAACCCACTCCAGTGTTCTTGCCTGGAGAATCCCAGGGATGGGGGAGCCTGGTGGGCTGCCGTCTATGGGGTCACACAGAGTTGGACACGACTGAAGTGACCTAGCAGTAGCAGCAAAATCACTGCAGATGGTGGCTGCAGCCATGAAATTAAAAGACCCTTGCTCCTTGGAAGAAAAGCTGTGACCAACCTAGACAGCATATTAAAAAGCAGAGGCATTACTTTGCTGACAAAGGTCCATCTAGTCAAAGGTTTGGTTTTTCCTATATTCATTATGGATGTGAGAGTTGGACCGTAAAAAAAGCTGGGCACCAAAGAATTGATGCTTTTGAACTGTCGTGTTAGAGAGGACTCTTGAGAGTATCTTCGACTGTAATGAGATCAAACCCGTGAATCCTAAAGGAAAATTGTCCTGAATATTCTATAGGAGGACTAATGCTGAAGCTGCAATATTTTGGCCACCTTATGTGAAGAACTGACTCATTGGAAAAGACTCTGATGCTGGCAAAGCTTGAAGGCAGGAGCAGAAGGGGATGACAGAGGATAAGATTTTTGGATGGCATCACCTAGTCAATAGGCTTGAGTTTGAGCAAGCTTGGGTGTTAGTGATGGAGAGGGAAGCTGGCATGCTGCAGTCCATGGGGTTGTGCAGAGTCAGACATGATTGAGTGACTGAACTGAACTAAACTGATTATTGTGACAGGCTGTTATTATCAAGGATTGAAAGAATCCAATCAGGAGTGAGCCAACGTCCCATCTTATACTTGATATTCAATGATTATTTTAAATTGTTTCATTTGATTCTCATACATGGCAGCATTGGGCTTCCCTGGTGGTTTAGATGGTAAAGAATCTATCTGCAATGTAGAAGACCTGGGTTCCATCCCTGGGTTGGGAATATTCCCTGGAGGAGGGCATGGCAACCCACTCTGGTATTCTTGCCTGGAGTACCCCCAAGGTCATAAGAGCCTGGCGGCTACAGTCCACGGGGTCGCAAAAAGCTAGACATGACTGAGCAACTAAGCACAGCACGTGCAGCAGTTCCTTCCTGTATGTTTGTTCTTTGTAGAAATCTGCCTATTGGTTTTCTATTGTTCACTTAGAAGCAGTACTGTCTCCCACTGTCTATATCCTGGATGAAAGCAGAAAGCTCATCATTATTTTCTTCTGGAAATATATTTTACAAACACAATTTTAAAATACTTCATTGTTTAAAAAGAAATAATAATCACTTCCACTTTTCAATGGGCCTTCAAATGTCTTATTTTCTCACTACCTCTTTAACAAGCTTTTGTTGAATCATAACCACAGTCAAATAAATCTAAATTCCCTTGTCCCTTCTATCTTCAAATAATATAGAGGAAAATGACAATGAATGACATTTTCTGGCAGAATTATTATCAATGAGAATAATCAAAAGCTAAGTGATTTTTTTTTCTTCAGTTGTATTCATTTTCAGTTTCCACTGTCTTCACTCTCTTTTGTGTCATTTTGAAACCTGCTGTTTATACCCTAATATATCTGTACCAAAGACTGTAAAATACCAAAAAAAAATCCTCCAAAAACCAAAAGAAAATTCCCACTAGTCCCTCCATTTTATAGTGCCCTGGTCTGTGATTCTGTACTACTTATAATATCATCATATTTATGGATTTTTAACTTTTCACCACTAAAAAATTAAGCATAGATCTGTGAGTATAGAACTCTGTACTTTCTGTGCACTTCTAATATCTTTTCCTTATTATGTGATTTTATTATTGGAATCTGATCTTATAAATCTACCAGTAAGAGCCTTGAGGTAAAAGCATGTACCACATTCTGTTTTACTTTGTTCTTTTATCAAGCCCAGATAAACTTTTGGGGCTTCTAGATGGTGTTTTCTTCTTTGGAGATTCCAGTGCCTTATGGAACATTTAAAATAGCACAAACCTAGGAAATAAATCCATATATCAAGGCTTTGAGGTAACATCACTTCAAAGAGTAATCTGAAAACTCCAGAAACTTTGACAAACTCTGTCATGTCCATACATTTTTAAGTTGATAACTGTATTTTATTAACTATTTTCAAATAATCATAAAATTTTCAGTTTTAAGAGTACAGCACATATTTGTGCTTAAAAGATGTTTGTTATTATAATTTTGTTTTACCGTTAGCTAGTACTCATTCAATTTATGGAAAAACAAGTTCCCATTATACGGTGAAGTTAATCTTCATTGCCAAACCAATCAGGAAATCAAATATACTGTCAGAAAGGCTGTGTTCAAATCTGAATTTTTCTGAAATAGGTAGCTAAATGGCTGGCTAGAGAAGAGGGTCCTAAGTCTTGCTATCACTTAGATGATGCATGAAAATGAAAAGTGCCTTTGGTGCCTCAAATGGTTTGTTTCATTTTGTTTTCATCCAGGACAATGTTAGGTTTTGATTTTGTAAATTGGGGAAGAACACTTTTGTGAAAGACAAGGGGAAAAAGGGAAAGAAAGGCAAAGCTCAGATACTGATGAGTTTTAATATTAGATAAATTATAAATGGATGTGTATTGATATTGAGGATCTGAAAACATGTTCCACTTAAAACTGGTGGTTCCTCTGTTTCATCTGGATGTATTTATTACGTTTAGGAGTTTGTGTACTCTAGCTGAAAACTGCTGCTTTAGTTTAATTCCAGGTAGAATGTTTAGTTTACTTAGTTTATTTATTAGTTTATTTACTTAGTTTATTTAGTTTATAATGTTTAGTTTACTTCCAGATAGCATGGCCTGAAGAAAATACCTTTTACCTGTTTGCAGACCCAAGTTCACTCAATCCTAGAGGCACTAATTAAATTTACTGAGAGCTTACTCTGCACCAAACAATAATATATGATACAAAGTAACTGTATGGATTTAGTATTATTATTGTCTCCCTTGTAATATTGGAGACGGCAATGGCACCCCACTCCAGTACTCTTGTAATATAGTAAACTGAGGCTTGTTGTTGTTCAGCCACTAAGTTGTACCTGACTCTGCAATTCCATAAACTCCCCAATGCCAGGCTTCCCTGTCCTTCACTATCTCCCAGCATTTGCTCAAATATGCCCATTAGTCAATGATGCCATCCAACCATCTCATCCTCTGTCACCCCCTTTTCCTTCTTCTCTCAGTCTTTCCTAGCATCAGGGTATTTTCCAATGATTTGCCTCTTCCTATCAGGTGGCCAAAGTATTGGAACTTCAGCTTCAGCAACAGTCCTTCTAGTGAATATTCAGAATTGATTTCTTTTAGGATTGATTGGTTTGATCTCTTTGCTGTCCAAGGTACTCTCAAGAGTCTTTGCCAGCATCACAACTCAAAAGCAGAAATTCTTTGATGCTCAGCCTTTTTTATGGTCCAATGCTCACCGAGGCTTAGACATATTTATAAGTAACTTGATAAAGTTAAAAGACCTACTAAGTATTAGGATCCAGGTAGTTTGACCCAGATCAAGAGAATGCAATGGCAACCCACTCCAGTATTCTTGCCTGGAGAATCCCAGGGACGGGAGAGCTGGGTGGGCTGCCGTCTATGGGGTTGCACAGAGTCGGACATGACTGAAGCGACTTAGCAGTAGCAGTTTGACCCCAGAACCCAGGTACCCACCAGCTATAATATCTCCTTCAAAAGCATTTCTTAATTATCTCAACAGAGTGTTGTTGTTGTTTTCTTTCTTTTCTTTCCCCTTGCTTTTTAGGTTGATAGGATGTAGAGTGAAAGTGAAAGTGAAGTCACTCAGTCCTGTCTGGCTCTTAGCTATCCCGTGGACTGTAGCCCACCAGGCTCCTCCATCCATGGGATTCTCCAGGCAAGAACACTGGAGTGGGTTGCCATTTCCTTCTCCAGGGTATCTTCCTGACCCAGGGATTGAACCCAGGTCTCCTGCATTGCAGGCAGACACTTTAACCTCTGAGGAGTATATATCAAATTTTAATGCATGTGTAGATCACATAATGATTTTTTTAATGCATATTCTATTTCAGGAATGTATGCTCTTGCAGAGTCTGAGAAGTTTCAGGTGATGCAGTTCTGTTTGTCCTAGGTCTCTGCACTGAGTGACTCAGTGGTTTTCAATCCTAAATACACAGCAAAATCTCCTGATTTTGTCTATTTATGAAATTTGAGAATGGAGCACAGATGAATTTTTTAAATCTCTCACAGGTTATTCTGAATAGTATCGAGTGATATAGACTTCTTTATATCTGGAAAATCATAGATTTAGAGCGAATATGATTGCTTTTAAATTGTATGTAGTTTTTGAGATTTGTCTCTAGTTTTACGTCTTCTTACCACAAAATAAACACCTCAAAAAAGAGAGAAAAGACTTACAGAGTCCTCTTAAGTTTTTCTGCTAAATGAAAGAACTCATTGTGTGCTGTGTTTATTAATTTATCTATTCAACAAATATTTACTGTGCCAACACTTTTTTAATGGCAAACACTGTAATAAAAAAATAAAGGTATACAACACAACCCTTTTCCTCAAAGAGCTCAGTCTAATAAGAAAAATTGTTGACGTGAAGTGGTAGTCACATGTCCGACTCTTTGTAACCCCATGGACTGTAGCCTGACAGGCTCCTCTGCCCATGGGATTCTCCAGGCAAGAAAACAGATTGGGCTGCCATTTCCTTCTCCAGGGTCTTCCCAACCCAAGGATTGAACCCAGATTTCCCACACTGAGGGAAGATTTTTTACTATCTGAGCCACCAGGGAAGCCAAATGAAAATGAAAGTCGCTCAGTCCTGTCTGACTTTTTGCGACCCCATGGACTAATTCTTGAGGCCAGATCACTGGAGTGGGTAGCTTTTTCCCTTCTCTGGCAGATCTTCCCAACCCAGGAATCAAATGGGGGTGTCTCCTGCATTGCAGGCCGATTCTTTACCAACTAAGCTATCAGGGACGCCCTAGTTGTTGTTGTTTAGTCACTAAGTCGTGTCCTATGCTTTATGGCCACATCGACTGTAGCCCACCAGGCTGCTCTGTCCATGGGAATTCCCAGGCAAGAACACTGGAGTGGGCTGCCATTTCCTTCTCCAGGGGTTCTCTGTACCCAAAGATTGAACTCACAGCTCCTGACTTGGCAGGTGGATTCTTTACCTCTGAGCCACCAGGGAAGCCCAGTAAGGGTAGAAAGGGAAGTAAAAATACGCTTGCCGTAAGTATGTATCAAAATGTCCTGAGGAAATTTTGTTTTTATTTGATTTTAAAATCTTTTAAAAATATTTACCTATTTGGTTGTGTCAGGTCTTGGTTGCAGCGCACAGGATCTTAGGCCTGGCATACAGGGTTATTCCTTGCCAGCGCACAGGCTTCTTTCAAATTGTGGTGCAGAGTGCACAGACTCAGCAGTTGCCCCGCAAGGGCTTAGTTGTTCAGAAGCATGTGATATCTTAGTTCCCTGTAAGGTAAAAGTGAAGTCACTCAGTTGTGTCCAACTCTTTGGGACCCAGTGGCCTGCCAGGCTCCCCTGTCCATTGGATTCTCCAGGCAAGAATACTGGGCTGGGTTGCCATTTCCTTCTCCAGCGGGATCGTCCCAACCCAGGAATCGAACTGGAGTCTCCCGCATTTTGGGCAGACGCTTTAACCTCTGAGCCACCAGGGAAGCAACCTCTGACCAGGGATCAAATCCTCCGTTGGAAGGTGGATTCTTAACCGCTGGACTGCCAGGGAAGTTTCCTGAAGAGATTTTGAGTGGATGTCAGAGTCTCCATGGAGAAGAACCCAGCCAAGGAAGTTTATTCTGTAATTAACAAAGTAAAAAGAGAAACGCTGGGCTGGAAGAATCACAAGCTGGAATCAAGATTGCCAGGAGAAATATCAATAACCTCAGATATGCAGATGACACCACCCTTATGGCAGAAAGTGAAGAGGAACTAAAAAGCCTCTTGAAGAAAATGAAAGAGGAGAGTGAAGAAGTTGGCTTAAAGCTCAACGTTTAGAAAACCAAGATCATGGCATCTGGCCCCATCACTTCATGGGAAATAAATGGGGAAACAATGGAAACAGTGTCAGACTTTATTTTTCTGGGCTCCAAAATCACTGCAGATGGTGATTTCAGCCAAGAAATTAAAAGATGCTTACTCCTTGGAAGGAAAGTTATGACCAACCTAGATAGCATATTCAAAAGCAGAGACATTACTTTGCCAACAAAGGTCCCTCTAGTCAAGGCTATGGTTTTTCCTGTGGTCATGTATAGAAGTGAGAGTTGGACTATAAAGAAAGCTGAGCGCCGAAGAATTGATGCGTTTGAACTGTGGTGTTGGAGAAGACTCTTGAGAGTCCCTTGGACTGCAAGGAGATCCAAACAATTCATTCTAAAGGAGATCAGTCCTGGGTTTTCTTTGGAGGGAATGATGCTAAAGCTGAAACTCCAGTACTTTGGCCACCTTATGCAAAGAGTTGACTCATTGGAAAAGACTCTGATGCTGGGAGGGATTGGGGGTAGGAAGAGAAGGGGACGACAGAGGATGAGATAGTTGGATGGCATCACCAACTCGATGGATGTGAGTTTGAGTGAACTCCAGGAGTTGGTGATGGACAGGGAGGCCTGGCATGCTGTGATTCATGGGATCGTAAAGAATCAGACACAACTGAGTGACTGAACTGAACTGAACTAAAGTAGATCTAGGTTCAGAAACCAAGCATAGGTTTATTTAAATGGGTCACTTTGAAATAGATCTCGAAATGGCATTTTTTTTTTTCCTAAGCCTAGTGACCTTCTTGGCTACAGAGTCAAAATACCAATTAGTGAAAAGGATACAAAATTAAACACTATTTGTGTTACTAAATCAAACTTGGTTCTCCTTGTAGGCATGTAGTATAGCTAATCTACTGACACTGGCTTATGATAAAGGAAAATGCAACGTTTATTGTAAGGTACCAAATAAAGAGTCCTGACACCTGATGCTCAAAAGACCTGAACTCCCTAATGGACTTAGTGAAAGGTTTTTTAAAACAGGGTGTGGGAGAGGGTTGTGGAGTGTGTGATTAGCGTGTGGTCATTCTTCTAGTTGGTTGATGGTAAGGTAATTGACAGTCATGATCAACCTTCTGGGGTCTACATGCTTGTACTCAGAATGTGATTAACTTCATCCACCTGGATGGGATTTCAGTATCTGCTAAATAGTTCAAAGATCATGTCTCAGAATATTATTTGTAGCTCTTGAGATAAAACTAAAGTTCCTTAACTTTGTTTAATGGCTAAACTATTGTTTCATCTTGCATGACTATTTTCTTTGTTTCTGTGTATTCTCACTTCTCTGATTAAGTTTATTCTTTTGAACTAGGGGAGGCCTAGGAGGCCACAGTTTTTTTCCACAAACAAGAGGCAGATGGAGGACATTGGGGTGGGGAGAATGGTGTCTGTCTAGATTATATTTGCTAAGTAAATTTTATTCACTATTTGTGTGAGTCTGTAGGCAACTTCTTTAATAGCAAAGAAGTATATTTTTGTAAACATTTTGGCATCATTCAATGTAGGCCACCTGTGCATACTTCTGGAGAAAATAAAATGCTTTTAATTGGTGGTTTTATGCTTAAATACCTCTGGAGGCCTAAACCATTTAAAAATAATGCATTGAGGTTACATAGTCAATAGAGAGCTGTTGTATTATAGATTGTACAAAATAAAACAAGAGAAAAAATACCCTCTAATATATAGAACAGAGATAATGAGGATGCCATCTCCGTTTGTTCTTCAAATTAAAAACATTTGGCAAGCCTGGTTTTCAGCTGCCTGTAGTGAAAGCTGCTTTATAACATAATCAAAAGCATATTATCCCAGGGGTCATTATTTCTAACTTCCTATGATATGGACAAATCTATTTATAGAGCAAACAACATGTGCTCTTCCTCTTTACAAACGTCAAAGCAATTTGGGAGGTATATGGAAAGTTTGTGATCACCTCTCAATTTTTGGTTGGCCCCTTTAGATGAATGTATTTGCCATGGCTAGATAACTAGAAAATTGTCCAAGATAAGATCATAAAAATAAAAAATAAGAGATCCTTTGTTCCAAGGGACATATTTTCACATCAATATATCCTTTCTTAATTCAAGGTGAAAAGATTAAAGCTAAGCTGCAAACCCCCACAGACTACCTAACCTGTGGCTCATATTCCCATGTCCCAGACATGTACTCTTCATAAAGAATATAGATTCTTTCTTTCTCTGTCTGGAAAGTTAGATTTATAATGATAAAGGTGAATAAGAAGCTAAAGCAACTTTTTGAGTAATTCAGACAAAGTCAGTCTCTTTCCAGTTGCCATCAAAATATCTACCAATTTGTAATAAATATTGTTTTTAAAAAATGAACCATGTTAGTGTATGTATTCTTTTTTTTGGTCAGTGTAACTGTTTACTAGGCTTACTGGACTTTCCTAAGTTACCCTGCAGCATTAGTTTTGAGTTTCTTTTTGGGCTAGGTTGCATTATGCTCTCCATCACTTCCCAAAGATGCCCAAGCCTTAATTCTAGAACTGATGGATATAATCTTACAGCAAAAAAGAAATCTTGCAGCTGTGATTAATTGAGGCTATAATGATGGGGCAACTACCCTGAATCATCCAGGTGGGCTCATGTAATTACCGGGAACCTTGTAGGGAGGAGGCAGAAGGCTCAAAGTTAATAGTAGGAGATGGGAGGAAAGAAGCAGGAGGGAGGTGAAGCAAGGAACAGGCCATGGGTCAAAGGATGCCCTGTGACTCTAGATGCTGAAAAAGGCAAAGAAGTTGCTGTTTCTTCAGTCTCCAAGAGGTAGCAGCTCTCCTGACATCGTGGCTTCGACACCCCACGACTGACTTTGGATTTCTAACCTCCAACTGTCAGGTAGTAAAACTGTTTTCTTGCAAGTCACAAAGTTTGTGGTAGTTTGTTACAGCAGTAATAAAACAGTAACAATCTAGTTGTAGCATGATTAGTTACTCAAATAATGGAGATTAAATGAAGTAAAAGAATGTATTTAATTTCAAAGGCTAACCTAAAAATGTAGCATGGGAAAAGTAGGAGTGTTCACCCTAGCCCGACTGTAACTATCCTGATGGTTACTCAAACCAGATACAGAAACATCCAACCTCTTGTTAACTGTAAAGTTGAGGGGGCAAGTTTTCACTTTTTTCAAGAAATGTGAGGAAGAAATGTGCACATTCAACACTGAATGTCTGCTGGTTAGTGTGGTGGTACAAAAACATTGGGGAACCTCCTGAAAATTTAAACACGTGGTTATTTTCTCTGTGGAGCAGGTCATGATGTGGGCATTTTTGACTGATAAAGTCTACATAATTGCATAGCATAAGATGTGCTTCTGCCTATTGGCAAATGTTGTCATTGTGACTTGAACTCCTGGAAGAAATAGAGTTAATTCAGATGAAACAGACCTCTAATTTGAGAAGTTCACTAGACTTCTTAAAATTTTCATTATGGTGCTAGTTTTGTTACTAAAGGGAAGTTCTTGTATAAATTACTAACAGCATTTGTAAAGTTGGTGTTACTTATGAAGCACTGTTTTTGGTTAATATGAATTATCATCTGTGAATGTGTGATCCATCCCAAATTTGCTCTAAAAACACTTAAGTTTTAATCGTGTCTACAATTTAAGTAAACCAAGTGATATAGGATAGAAATTACATGCAAATAAAGCTGATTCTCTGTGAATCATGATGGCAGCTTGGTGGTGCTGTTTGCACCAGTGCGTGGGTTCTTATCTAAGCATGTGAAATGCTCTTCCTTTTAAACATACTAGAAATCAGTTTCTCTTGGCGTTATACAGGATCCAATGCAAAATAATCAAATCCTATGCCATAACATACTTTGCCAGTTTCTAGAGGTGAGATTATCAGAAAGAAGTTTGGGACTGTTGCTTCAAAAATTAGTGGAAAATTCAAAACATTCACAAAAATAGATAATATTACAGTGTTCCAGCATCAATGGCTATCTACTTATGGCCTATTTTGTGTCATGTTGTCTATTATCCCTTTCTTTCCAACTACTCTCAACATGCTAATTTGCTGGTTTATACTCCAACTTTTATCATCCTAATAGCTTCAGAGTTCTTCAGCTGATTCTGATAATTAGCTTTTAAAAATTACCTTCTTAAAGAAACTTTAGTCTGTTCTTTTTCTTAGCTTTTTTCCAGTTATTTTGTCAACCACATAATTGATTTCCATATTATTGTTTAATTTCTCTTTTTTAATACTGAATATTAAAAAGAAATCCTTTAGAGAGAACCTACAACAGATTTTCTATTTGCATAGGTTGATAGCTCTTAAGAGTTATCTTTTCTACTAAACTGTTGAGATTTTAAAATGGACATCTATTTTAAAATACTTAAGAATAACTTAAGAGCAACAAGGTTGGATTTAAAATTCAAACTTAGAACAGAGTATTAATTTCCAGTTTCTTTAAGTAGTAGACTGTCTAAATCAGAACCATGTCCACTGTGACATTCCAGGACAACTTCTCAACTCGGGAGTTCCTGTGGTCCAAGGCAATGTAGAGACTGTGATCTTGATAATTCGGAAGCTCTAATCCAGTTTGTCTAAACCTAGGTGTTAGATCTGATAGGGCGCTCTATAGAGGACAACAGAAGGACTCTGAGACAAGTCTGGAAATGTTCTTCCCTTAAGTTCTCAGTAACTACCCAAACAGAAACCCAGATAAATCCTGCAGTACAGACTTCGGGGCTGTCATGTGTAGAAGGAAAGGACCGATAGATTTTTTTTCCCCTACTAGGTACAAGCCTGCTGCTCTTAAAGTCGTGTCTGAAGTATGTAGCCTCCTCCACGTGAGCTAATTCAACTACCAGAGTAATCCTCTTATGTTTGGAGACTTCCTGCCTAAAATGATTTGATGGCTTTTAATTATCATCAGAATAAAACCTAATATTTTTAAGTCGGCTTTATAAATCCTGTATAAATCCAGGGTGTGCTTCTCTTAACCTCCCTTGACTCTTTAGGTACTACCCAACCAGACTGCTTCCTGCCTCTGAAATACAAATGGTCTTTTCTCCTCTTTAAACTCTTATGTCATTGTCCCCATGTGGCCCCTTTTTTTTTCTGTCATAAGATATGATAGTCCTAATGCGGGTTGAATCATAAAGGAGTGGGCAATGAGAAAACACACTTAGCAAGCTGGAGGAAGGAGTTGAAGTGTTTGACAGAGGCTGAGGATAAATGTGCATGTGATCCTCCTTCCTGCTACAGCTTTCTGTTAACCCCCACCTCAGCTCGATTTTACTGTTTCTTTTCTCCTTTCTCTCACTGTCATGCCAAACTGTGAGAAAAGGCTGAGATAACTGGCCCTGTGACTACATGTTTTGTTACTTGTTATGTGATTTTTTTGTTGGATAGAAACTGTCCTCTGCTTTTATCTCCTTGGGAATCCTAATTTTTTTGGAAATAAGTCTTACAATGTGGTGAGGTATTTGCCCCTCCTTCCATTCTAAAAACAAAAAAACAAAATAAAGCCATCTTCATCTCTTCTGTGCTTTTTGGCTTCTGAACTCCATTCTCCTGACCATTATTTTAGGACCTTTGACAGGCTGTTCTGAGTTTTGACATTTAACTATTTGCTGTCAATTCAAGTAGTTTGTCCTCACACATTATGTTTTCTTATTGTTGGCAATAGAATATATGATTTTCTAATAATAAAAAAATTTCTATTATTTCTAATAATATTCGATTTTCTAATCTTACTGCAAAATGAAGTTGTAATGATTGCCCTCTTGAATGAGGCTACTGGAAATCACCATCACCTTCAATCAAATATCTAGCTTCACTGAAAGTTGATGCTGCTGCTGCTAAGTCGCTTCAGTCATGTCCGACTCTTTGCAACCCCATGGACTGCAGCCCACCAGGCTCCTCTGTCCCTGGGATTCTCCAGGCAAGAGTATTGGAGTGGATTGCCATTACCTCCTACAGAAAGTTGATGAGTGGCCTTTAAATGTCCTGACTTGGCACTTGTTCATGCAGTCAGTCCTCATAGTCATGCCTTCATCGTTTAATTTAGGGATAGCAGTTTGGCTCATAAAATAAGATCTTTTAAGATTTAAAATTTTGCTTCTACCTAGTGTAAAATCCTTAACTCTTTATGTGTATAACTATTCTCATGAGCATTAGAGAAAACTTTTCTCACTATTCTAATTGGGATTTTTGCACAGAAGATTCTCTAATATGAATATAAAATTCTAAAATTCTGTGCAAGATTAAAAAAAGTATCAATTTATTTCAAGCATAGTTTCCATCTCTTGCCATTTTTCAGGCATGGTGTGCATAAAACAATATTAGTTAACAATGCTGAGTTGCCTTTCAACTTTCATTCCTTCAAGCTGTGGATGTTGACCATCATTTTTAATTTTGAAATAGCAAAAGTGATATCACATGGGCAATCAAAGCTACCTAATGGCATTAAAAAAGTTAATACTTTTTAAATCTTTTCCAATCCTGTTAAACTTTGAATTATGTGTGACTTTAGCAAAGCCCGTGAATTCCAGGTTCCTCATCTGAATAATCATCTTTAGGATCACTATGGAGAAGGCGATGGCACCCCACTCCAGTACTCTTGCCTGGAAAATCCCATGGACGGAGGAGCCTGGTGGGCCACAGTCCATGGAGTCGGGAAGAGTCCGACGTGACTGAGCGGCTTCACTTTCACTTTTCACTTTCATGCATTGGAGAAGGAAATGGCAACCCACTCCAGTGTTCTTGCCTGGAGAATCTCACGGACGGTGGAGCCTGGTGGGCTGCCGTCTATGCGGTCGCACAGAGTCATACATGACTGAGACAACTTAGCAGCAGCAGCAGCAGGATCACTATGGGTTACATGATGCAGCATGTACAATTATGGGGCTTACATTCTTAGACATAATTGTCTCATGCTATTCCTTCCCTCTCTTAACCTCTGCCCTGTATGATCTTCAACATATTAAGAAAAAGGATTGTTAACAGTTTAGTGAACAGGTTATTTTAAAACAGAGTGGGAAGAAACTTACAGATCTAGACACTCCTTTATCTTCTGTGCCTGAGTTCAACTTGGCTTACCTTCTAATTGGTAAGGACCCTTATTTATATCATCTTACTGCTATACTACTACTACTAATGATAATGATCACTATTAACACTCACTGCAGGTGCATGTAATCCTTACAAGAACTGAGAGTCAGTATTTATATCTACAATGTACATATGGTAAAACCAAGGAAAAGGATGCTAAGAGTTGCCCAAAGTGTCCAAATAAGCTCCCAGGTGGTCTGACTATGAATGTGACACTGAAAGGTTACCTCCCCTTGTCCCTCGTATTTTCTTTCCACAGCGTAGCATAGGGAAGAGCTTGTCTTTAGAGGCCTGCTATCTGGGGTTAAATCCTGGTGGTGTTCTCCAGTGTGTGAATTTGAGACTCTAAACTTTTCTGTGACTCAGTTTATGATCTGTAAAATGAGTAGCATTTATAAGACCTTACTGAAGAAGTATATTTAAGTGCTTTGGTCAATGGTTGGCAAAAGAGAAATGACGAATAAGTTAGCTATTTCTGCCAGTGGTTAGAAACACCATTGTCTTTTCTTCTCTGCTTTGAGGCTGTCTTGGAAGCATTCATGTAAATTTTCTTTCGTTCTTTTTTTTTTTTTTTTCCCCAAGTAAGACTTTTTTTTTCCTTCCGTGATCCTGATCCTTAGAAACAGTTAGTTACCACTAACTAGTAGGAGTCTGCAGCCCAAGATGACCATGATACTGGACTTCCTCTTAAACTCCCTTGGTCCCATTCATGACTTACCTAAAAGACTATGTAACGCCCAGCCTGACTACACTATATTAAAGTGAATTCAGATAACAAACAGGACTTTCTTTTTTTATAGAGGACATTGTTTTAATGGCTCTAGCTTTAATGCAGAAGAATTTAGTTAGCCCTTTAAAGCTCTAAAATGGAAGCTAGATCTTTTTCCTCCTAAGGCCTTTCCTCACTGACATAACAGAGGCCTGCCCTAGAAACAATTCTAATAAAAATTATGTTTGAAAGAATGCAATGACAGCAAAACATCTAGCAAAAGCTGATAATATTTCCTGATATTTTGGATACGCCAAAAAGAGAAAAAGCTGTGGGAAATTCTGAAAAAGATGGTAATACCAGACTACCTGACCTGATTCTTGAGAAGTCTGTATGCAGGTTAGGAAGCAACAGTTAGAACTGGACATGGAACAACAGACTGGTTCCAAATAGGAAAAAGAGTACGTCAAGGCTGTATAATGTCACCCTGCTTATTTAACTTATATGCAGAGTACAACATGAGAAATTCTGGGCTGGAGGAAAGGACAAGCTGGAATCCAAATTGCTGGGAGAAATATCAATAACCTCAGACGATATGGCAGAAAGTGAAGAAGAACTAAAGAGCCTCTTGAGGAAAGTGAAAAAGGAGAGTGAAGAAGTTGGCTTAAAGCTCAACATTCAGAAAACTAAGATCATGGCATCTGGTCCCATCACTTCATGGCAAATAGATGGGGAAACAGTGGAAACAGTGTCAGACTTTATTTTGGGGGGCTCCAAAATCATTGCAGATGGTGATTGCAGCCATGAAATTAAAAGATGCTTGGAAATAACTCCTTGGAAGGAAAGTTATGACCAACCTAGACAGCATATTAAAAAGCAGAGACAGCAGTTTGTCAACAAAGGTCTGTCTAGTCAAGGCTATGGTTTTTCCAGTAGTCATGTATGCATATTAGAGTTGGACTACAAAGAAGGCTGAGCACTGAAGAATTGATGCTTTTGAACTGTGGTGTTGGAGAAGACTCTTGAGAGTCCCTTGGGCTGCAAGGAGGTCCAGCCAGTCCATCCTAAAGGAGATCAGTCCTGAGTGTTCATTGGAAGGACTGATGTTAAAGCTGAAACTCCAATACTTTGACCAACTGATGCAAAGAGCTGACTCATTTGAAAAGACCCTGATGCTGGGAAAGATTGAAGGCAGGAGGAGAAGGGTCTACAGAGGATGAGATGGTTGGATGACATCACTGACTAAATGGACATAAGTTTGAGTAAACTCCGGGGGTTGGTAACAGACAGGGAGGCCTGGCGTGCTGCAGTCCATGGGGTCGCAAAGAGTCAGACACGACTGAGTGACTGAACTGAACTGACTGAAAAGGGGAAAATCACTAGATCTATAGATGAGAGTGTCTGAAGAATAATTGAATTTGGCAAATACAGTTGACCTTTTGTATCTGCAGGTTCCACATCTGCAACTATGGATCAAAGATTTTCAAACATCCCAGGGAATGTCACAAAAGCATAATATGAGTCTGCCATTCTGATAACTATTTACATAGCATCTACTTCGTATTTTAGATATTATAAGTAATCTCAAGAATTACTTGAATTCTTATATCTAATTTAAAGAATAAATCATGTATATAGGTTATATACAAATTCCACATTGTATAAAAGGGACATAAGCATCCATAGGTTTTGGTATTCATGAGAGTCTGAAGCCAATCCCCCTTAAATAGCAAGGGACACATGTACACGGCTGCCTATATGAGTAAGTCTAGCTATGTTACATATAATTCAGGAATTGAGAAGAAACTTTCCTGTCATGCTAAAATAATAGTCTTGGGTCCCACTTTCTTCTCTAGGTATACAAGAAGAATTGTTGGCATAGATGGCTTCTTATCTACAAGGTCAACAACTCAAAGCTTTTAAAATCAGTGATGATACACGTTCCCTGCAAATATCATAGACAATGATAACATAGATATATGCAGTCCCCAGTTCTATCTCAAATAAAAATTTTATCATAACTTTGTATAAATGGTCATCAGATTTACCAAACACTATATTGCATGGCTTATTCATTATTTAATTTGATTTTTATATTAGCATAATATGCATTTATACTCAGGTTTGCCTCCCTGCTGCTTCCCAGTGTCATAACATTTATAACACTGTATTACCGGTCAATTAAGTAATCATCATCAGGGCAAAAGCAAAACTTGATCCAGGCTTTAGTTCACAGTTTGGAGCACAGTGCCTGTTATTTTGTGGGCTTCACGTAATGTCTTGAGTGAATCTTTACTAATCTGTTGGGAAGTTTAAACCTTTTGTGGAAATAGGCTAACTTTATCATACCTTTCCTGAGTGACTAAAAATAGAAAGAAAAAAAAGACACAAGAAAGTCTTTCTCATTTATTCCAAGATTCAGTCAAAACTATCATTTCAGCAAATATATTGTCCACCATTTCTCAAACAAGGAATAGATGAGGAAGGCATGTTTGCTGTATCTCAAATTTCTTGGTTTTTTAATTTGTAATTCTAGAGTTGGAAGATACATATGTTGGCAATTATAGTTGAGAAAATAATGTCTCCTTATGAGACACTTAAAAATACAAATTATAAATATATGCATATGTTTAAGTGATAGTGAATGCTCACTTAACCCAGGTTTTAATTCACTGGTGAAAGGGAATATTGGTATTAAACTACTAATAGATTTTTTGAGGATTTTGAGAAAATTCATGCTAAGCCTTCAACAATAATAGTATTAGCCAATAACATGTAAATATATATCCATTTTCAGTTCAGTTCAGTTGCTCAGTTGTGTCCAACTTTTTGCAACCCCATGGACCTCAGCATGCCAGGCCTCCCTGTCCATCACCAACTCCCAGAATTTACTCAAACTCATGTCCATTGAGTCAGTGATGCCATCCAAACATCTCATCCTCTGTCATCCCCTTCTCCTCCTGCCTTCAGTCTTTCCCAGCATCAGGGTCTATGACAATGAGTCAGCTCTTTGTATCAGGTGGCTAAAGTATTGGAGTTCAGCTTCAGCATCAGTCCTTCCAAGAATATTCAGGACTGATTTCCTTTAGGATAGACTGGTTGGATCTCCTTGCAGTCATAATTATGACAATGTCAAATGAACATGACATTTCATATGTTTCCATCTTTCTACTATCTCTTCTCTGCCTTAAGATATATGCTCTATGAGCATTAAAGTGCTTATTGTTTCAGAACACACTTTGATGCTTCTAATCCACTACCATTGGTGATGCTGTCTCTTCTACTGGGAATAACCTCTTGTTTGAATTCACCATAGTATGCCTTCATCACTTAGTATGCTAAAAGCTCCCAGGATGGTTAGGATCCCTCATGCATATTACTTGGTGTATATGTGTTTCGATTGCATCTTTACATTATTTTTATCATATTATACATTTCCACACATCCCTACATTGCTCTTGTCTCATATTATACTCTATTATACTCAAACAGTTTTAAGTGTTTTAAGGGAAATGATTATGTCTTGATATGTTTTATACTCATATATGATTCAATAAATGTTAAATGAAAAGCTAAAAGATAAATGAAAGGGTTTTGAAACATCTCCATCTTTTTATCTTAATGGAATTCTCACTGTAGGGGCAATACTGGGGCTTTTATCTTGATTATGCATGTGAGACAACTGAGACTCAGTGATGGATTCAAGAATATATCAAAAGCCTTATTTTAAATAATCCATTCTGGAATTTTAATGTACTCTGACTACATACAGTACCACAGTGGGTACATATCAGATATACAGCTGAAGCA
This sequence comes from Ovis canadensis, assembly GCF_042477335.2. Lineage (NCBI taxonomy): Eukaryota > Metazoa > Chordata > Mammalia > Artiodactyla > Bovidae > Ovis > Ovis canadensis. The sequence continues at coordinate 78,430,894 of NC_091246.1, read as the reverse complement.
GTGAATTGGAGACAATCTAAATCTTCTTACATTCTCCTATTTTACCGTGTTTGCAAAAATTAAAAAAATATATATATAGTACAGAAATAATCTGTATCCAAAGATTTTCAAAATCACCTCTTGACTTGTATTCAGCATTTTGTTAGGTTTTATTTTATGTTTCCAGAATTTTAGATGCACTATGAAGAGGGCTAAGCTCTCTTCTAGCATGGGGGAAAGAATAATGTTAATAGAACTGAGAAAAGCTTCATGGCCAAGACTGATGTTCTGCTTCCTTTTCGATGTGCCACCCCCACCCCCCAAATAAATTACGCAGAAGATAAACTGCTTTTTTCTCCCCACATTGCTATTTAATTTACTTATTTAAAAAATTTATTGAAGTATACTTGATTTACAATGTTTTAATTTCTGCTGCACAACAAAGTGACTCAGTGTGAAAGCATCATTGCTCAGTTGTGCCTGATTCTTTATGACTCCATGGACTGTAGCTGGTCAGGCTTCTCTGTCCATGGGATTCTCCAGGCAAGAATACTGGAGTGCATAGCCATTTCGTTCTCCAGGGAATCTTCCTGATCCAGGGATCTAACTCAAGTCTCCCACTTTGCAGGCAGATTCTTTACTATCTAAGTCAGTAGTTCAGTTCAGTTGCTCAGTCGTGTCTAACTCTTTGCAACCCCATGGACTGCAGCATGCTGGGCTTCCCTGTCCTTCACCATCTCCCAGAGCTTGCTCAAACCGATGTCTGTCAAGTTGGTGATGCCATCCAACCATCTCATCTTCTGTTGTCCCCTTTTCTTCTTGCCTTCAATCTTTCCCAGCATTAGGGTCTTTTCAAATGAGTCAGTTCTTTGCATCAGGTGGCCAAAGTAGGAAACCCGTGTGTGTGTGTGTGTGTGTGTGTGTGTGTATTCTTTATTATATTTTCTGTTATGGTTTATCACTGTTGATATACCCTGTGCTATACGTTAGGACCTTGTTGTGAAAGGTTGTTGCTGAACCATGAAAAGATGCCAGGATTCTTGGCCTCCGGAGGAGATGAATTCAATCCGGGGCCAGAGATGAGGCTTAATTGCTCAGAGCTTTTGTGTAATAAAGTTAAGGAGATAGAGAAAGCTTCTGATGTAGGCATCAGAACAGGGCAGAAAGAATATCCCCCTGCTAGTTTTTAGTTGGGTGTTATATAGTCACTAGCAGTCTGTTAATGAAAGAAAGGAATGTCTTAAAAGTCAAAGAATGGCACCAGGTCCCTCATCCATAAGATGTGTTTCGGGATAGATAATCTTGGCACCAGGTGAGTCATCCCGGGCCACAAAATGACTGACTTGAATCTTGTAGGAAGGCAGACTACCTAAGGTACAAATGGTTTCATTTACATAGATTAGGGGAACAATGTCTGAGTATTACATTATTGTTTGTTGGTTCTGAGCCATTAGAGTCTGGGGTAAATGCATAGTATATTAACATAGCTTAATACAAACATTTCCATAAGAAAAATACATTGGTTAACTCAAGGTTTGAGGATAGTTAACTTCGGGTGGAACCAGGTGCCATTATAGCAACACAGTATTTCAAGAGAAACCTCCTTTTTAAATTTGTGTAGAGAAGGGAAAAAATATATCACTGGTTTATGTCTTGCTGCCGCTTAAGAGAGAGCTGAAAAATGTCTGACACTTGCAGCCTATTTCCTCCGTTTGGAGACCCCTGGCCTTCCTGCCTGTTGCCCTCTCAGTTGTTTATCAAAAAACTTTTTTAATACAGTTCAGATTTTAGGTTTCAAAGGAATGGGCAAAGATAAAGTAATAATTTTAACACAAATTAAAATGTAAAAACAGTGAAATTTTGTAAGGGGAAAGATGAGTTGTATTTCCATTACCCTAAATTAGAGATTCTGTTAATCAATGAAACATGTCCTTTCCACATAGAAATTGCATGGCAATTATAGGGTGAACTCAGGAAATTAGTTTAAAGCAGATAACCCTGAATTATCTTTGTCACTATAAGATCCTTGTTTCTCCATGTAATTACATGTGAATTATAGTTTAAAATGTTAATAAAGAGCCCACCTAAATTACTGGCACATTATAGAAATGGCTCTTCCTTGAGTAATTTCCACTGTGATTATTTTCATCTTGAAACATAGATTGATCCAAGTACACATGGGACTTTTGATGAGCAGTTTAAGCTGTAAAGCTCTTTGATTTTGCATTTTACTTTCAGTATTTTTTTCTAAAATTCTATTTGTGTGAACAACTTGCCATTTTTTTGTAGTTCTCTAAATGAATTATGGAGACAAAACAAAATTGGCCATACTCTTCCTCTAATATTCAAACCATCGAGCCATTCTGCTTTAGATTCAGAAAGAGAATCTTTTTATAAAGAAGGGATTCTATTACCCCTTATGGGCCACAAATACTGTAGAATCGAATACAGAAACAAACTATGTTAACACATTAGGGTTTCTACAGCTCACTACTTCAGTTCTATGTCTGTTATGTACGCTTACCCTGTGTACCTATCCTACTGCTGGGCAGAGAACTTGCTGGATTGAAATAGCACCATCAGCAGAAAAAACTCACTCCAAAATGCATTCCATGTAATCTATTTCCCCTTTTGGGAGACATGCCCAAAATGTACTTTTGTCTGCTTTCACTTTTCCTTTGATTTTAGCCCCTGTGCTTAATTCAGGTCCTTTCATCCACCCGCCTAAGGACCATTTTTGCCTGGATAATTTTGATGTCTAATTATAAAATCCCAGTTAAACTCACTTCCAAACCTGCTTTTCCTACCTTTGAGATTCCCTGATAATATCACCAATTTCTAGTCACACAAATCATCTGTAGTGACTGTATCAGTTTACATTCCTAGCTATTGCTCTGCATTTTCAACACTTTATTTATTTATTTTTTTAGTTTTAGCCATTCTAGAAGGAAGATGTATTGTGTCTAATATGTATGTTGTCTTAATTTTTTTCTGTATTTAATGCAAATGATATTGCTAGTCTTTTGTTTGCCATCTACTTATTTTCTCTGAAGTGTTCAGATACCTGTTTTTCACTAGACTGGTTTACTTACCATTGAGTTTTAAGACTTCTTTGTATATTTGATAAAAGTTCTTTGTCAGATAAGTGCTTTGTTAATATTCCCAAAATGCAGCTTCTTCGATTCTATTAGTCCTTTTAAAGAATATAATTATTTTAGTTATGTTAAAATCATTTTTGCCCCCCATTGGCATGTCATGTTTTTGGGGTTGTAGCTAAATAATCACTGCTGAATTCAAGGTTACATAAATTTTCTGCGTTCTAGAAGTTTTACAGACTTGTTTACTATTTAGATCTATAATCCAATTTTAATCGTATATTTTGAAAGAAGATCTATGTTTAGATTTGAAATATGCATTTTTAGCATGAGTGTCCAGTTGTTCCAGTATAACTTATTTAAAAGTTATCCTTTTTTGATTCAATCGTCACTGCATCTTCATCAGATATCAATTAGATTCGTGCGAATCTGTTTCTGATCTCTCTATTCTGTTCTTTTAATCTATATGTGTTATTTCATCACTACCATGTTATCTTGATTATTGCAGGTTTTTAGTAGGTCTTGAACTTGCGTTGTTTCGGTGTTCAATCTTTGTTCCTATTATCGTGTTTTCAGGTCTGGATCTTTTCATCTTTATATATGAATTTTAGAATTTGTTAATATCTACAAAATAGCTTGCTGGAATATTGATTGAGTTCATTACATATATATATCAAGTTGGGAAAGAACTAACATATTAACAAGTGAATCTTCTCATTCATGAACATGGAATATCTCTTCATTTATTTAAATCTTCATTGATTTTTCCAATAGAATTTTAAATCTTCTGTTAAATTTATAAATGCTTCAATTTTAGTCTATAAGTGGTATTTGGTTTTTCATTTCAAATTCCTAGTCTCTAACGCAATGGCACCCCAGTCCAGTACTCTTGCCTGGAAAATCCCCTGGACGGAGGAGCCTGGTAGGCTGCAGTCCATGGGGTCACTAAGAGTTGGACACAACTGAGCGACTTCACGTTCACTTTTCACTTTTATGCATTGGAGAAGGAAATGGCAACCCACTCCAGTGTTCTTGCCTAGAGAATCCCAGTGATGAGGGAGCCTGGTGGGCTGCCATCTCTGGGGTCGCACAGAGTTGGACATGACTGAAATGACTTAGCAGCAGCAGCAGCAGCAGTGCTTTATAGATAAACAATTACATTTTGTATGTTAACCTTATATCCTTATATTCTATAACCTTAGTATAATTGCTTGGTCCAGTAGTTTTTGTTTAAATTATTTGGGATTTCATATAGAGGCACTCATGTCCTCTGTCAACAAAAGTTGTATTTGCTCCTTCTAGATCTATGTACCTTTATTTCACTTGGAAGTACTTCCCTTAAGATATTGAGAGTGATAGTGAGAGGGGCATCCATGACTTTTTCCCTATCTTAGGGGAAAAGTTTGTCACCAGTAAGTATGCTACCTGTAGCATTTTTTGGGCTGCTGCTGCTGCTAAGTCACTTCAGTCGTGTCTGACTCTGTGCGACCCCATAGACGGCAGCCCACCAAGCTCCCCCGTCCCTGGGATTCTCCAGGCAAGAACACTGGAGTGGGTTGCCATTTCCTTCTCCAATTTTTGAGGTAGATATCCTTTATCAAGTTAAGGAAGTTTTCCTCTGTTCCTAATTTGCTGTAAGCTTTTATCATGAAGGGTGCTGAGTTTCACTGTATGATCTTTCTGTGTCAGTTGATGGCAGTTTCCTTTTGTCTATTGATATGATGGATTATGTTATATTTTCTTACATTAGGTTAACATGTATACCTGGAGTAAATTCTACTTGGCCATGGTATATAGTTATTTGTATACTTTGTTGAATTTTATTTGATAATATTTTGAGAATTTTTGCATGTTGTTGATGAGAGAGATTGGCCAGTAGTTTTCTCTTGAAATTTCTTTATCCGGTTGTGGTATTTTATGGTCTCCTAGAAAGAGGCAGTGAGTGTTCTGTTTGTTTCTGGTTTGTAATTTCAATGACCATACTTTATTTTCAGATGTCCAATTTGAATATGTTTATAAATTTGCCTGGTGATTTCTTGTTTTTCTCATTTGTGTACAACTTTAATAATTCATTTTACAGTCTCTATCTATGTGGACTCTCACTTGTATCAACTGGTATTTTGTAATTTTGGATTGTGCATGGTTTGACAGAACTTTATTTGTGGGATTTTTGTTTTTATGATTGGATTTATTAATTACCTTATGCTGAGATTATCTTGGGCATTAACAGTTCTGTATCACTCTGTTTTTACTTGGTGAGGTCCTTCATAGAAGGCTAATATAAACAAGTTTTATATTTACACCCTCCTTGTCAATAAGAATTTTTTTTAATCAAAATTCATTTTCAACAAAATGTACAGCTCTTTATGGGCTTTAGCTTACTACAAAGCTCTCAGACTTTCAACCTAACCTGATCCTAAGCCTTTATCTCATCCTATTTCTACTCTTAGCTGGTTCAAAAAACTGGCAATTTAACTCTTCAGCATTGGTGTTAGGTTATTACGTACCTACTTTTCTTTAAATTTTCACTGAACATATATTGATACTTAATAATTACTATAACTCTCATTCATAAACTTATGTTTTCTCTTGTGGTTGTGTGGAAGAAATTTTGTTTATTTCCTTCATTGCTAGAAAGTGAGGTCTTTCATTGCTTTGACGTTTCTTTTACTGAAACATGGATATGTCTGTCGCTATGTAAGTTTACCTCCTTAAAGATATTTCCCATGTCTCATTCACCTCACTATTTCCCACGCTACTGATCTGAAATGATTAATTGTGGAAAATGGATACTTCAGGAACACAACACTAAATAAATGGCAACCTTCTAAATCATGTCATACAACTTTTTGTTTTAGGTCTAATTCTTGTAGTAGTACTGGCTTCTTCCTATACGAAATATAGTCAATCAGTTTTGAAAAGTCATATGCACATATTAAAAGCAGTCACACTCTGAATCCAAGTAGCGCTTGAGTGTTTTAAGCTTTTGTGTTCGTGTAGAAATTCCGATCATCTGATCCATAATCTCAATACTCAGTCTCTATAATACTTCTGCCTTGGGAATTTTCAGAGCTTTTGTCTGTTTTTTGTTTAAGTCAGGGTTGAGATAATTTCCCCTCAGTGTAATTTATATTTTCTTTTTTCCCCAGAAAGGACAAAGAGTAATATTATAAATATTAAGTTGAAAAGTAAAGTATTTCTTCAAAATGAGTTATTTTTAAAGAACAGGACATCATTCATGATACTGAAAAATTTTGAAACATAAGCAAAGACTAGAAATAATTGCATTTAATATACTGTAAAAGATTAAAAGCAAACAAAACAGGAGGCTTGGTGGGAAATATGCTATCTTAAAAGGTTTTATTCTAATTATAATGTCACTATTCAAGATATTTGGCTGTCTGTTGAATAGTACTTCTGATGCTGTTTCAGGAACATGTAGTTACATTCAGTCCTGAAAAATCTTTGTCCTTTGAGAGGAACATTATTTTCTTAATGGTGCAGAATATATTCAGAGTTATTTGTTGTGGGTAAGGTTGATGATAGAGAAACAAAATTTGAGTACCAAACTGGCAGGTAACAAAGTAGAAGGATAAAATCATTTTGTGATTCATAAAATTTAAAACATCACATAAATTAGAATTTTAATATTTAGAGAATCTGCCTTAAATGAATATATATTCTTTATTGCTTTATAATCTCTTGAGTACTTCTAGGATGATAGTCGACTCCAAATTCTGCTACTTAATACTCACTTATTCACTCATTCATTCATTCTTTTTCAGTTAGATGTTTCCTATTTAGTGCTATAATGTAGATATTTTGACCCCTTGGCTGAGAGCTAAAGAGGATCTGACTACTTAGGTTTTCAGTGCCTAGTTTATGATGAAAGGAGGTTAGTTCTCTGTCCTCTATTCCACTGCTTTGATAAAATGTAAGTTTTTTCAGCATTTAATTTGGTTCAGTTCAGTCCAGTCATTCAGTCAAGTCCTACTCTTTGTGATCCCATGCACTGCAGCAGGCCAGGCCTCCCTATCCATCGCTAACTTCCAGAGCTTGCTCAAACTCATGTTCATAAAGTCGGTGATGCCATTCAACCATCTCATCCTCTGTCACCCCCTTCTTCTCCTGCCTTCAAGCTTTCCCAGCATTGGGGTCCTTTCCAATGAGTCAGTTCTCCGCATCAGGTCGCCAAAATATTGAAGCTTCAACTTCAGCATCAGTCCTTCAAATGAATAGTCAGGACTTATTTCTTTAGGATAGACTAGTTTGATCTCCTTGCAGTCCAAGGGACTCTCAAGAGTCTTCTCTAGCACCACAGTTCAAAAGCATCAATTTTTTGTGCTCAGCTTTCTTTATAGTCCAACTCTTACATCCATAATGACTACTGGAAAAACTATAGCTTTCACTAGATGGACCTTCGTTGGCAAAGTAATGTCTCTGCTTTTAAGTATGCCATCTAGGTTAATCATAGCTTTCTTCCAAGGAGCAAACGTCCTTTAATTTCATGGCTGCAGTCACCATCTGCAGTGATTTTGGAGCCCAATAAAATAAAGTCTGTCACTATTTTCATTGTTTCCCCATCTTTTGGCCATGAGGTGGTGGAATCAATTGCCATGATCTTAGTGTTTTGAAATGTTGAGTTTTAACCAGCTTTTTCACTCTCCTCTTTCACTTTGATCAAGAGGCTCTTTAGTTCCTCTGCACTTTCTGCCATAAGGATGGTGTCATGGGCATATCTGGTTATTGATATTTTTCCTGGCAATCTTGATTCCAGCTAGTGCTATATACAGCTTGACATTTCACATGATGTATCCTGCATATAAATTAAATAATCAGGGTGACAATATACAGCCTTGATGTACTCCTTTCCCGATTTGGAACCAGTCTGTTGTTCCCTGTCTCCTTCTAAGTTTCTTCTTGACCTGCATACAGAAACCTCAGGAGGCAAGTCAGGTAGTATGGTATTCCCATCTCTTGAAGAATTTTCCACAGTTTGTTGTGATCTACACAGTCAAAGACTTTGGCATAATCAATAAGGCAGAAGTAGACATTTTTCTGGAATTCCCTTGCTTTTTCAATGATCCAGTGGATGTTGGCAATTTGATCTCTGGTTCCTCTGCCTTTTCTAAATCCAGCTTGAACATCTGGAACATCATGTTTCACGTACTGCTGAAGTCTGGCTTGGAGAATTTTGAGCATTTGCTAGTGTGCGAGATGAGTGCAATTGTGCAGTAGTTTGAGCATTCTTTGGCATTGCCCTTCTTTGGGATTGGAATGAAAGCTGACCTTTTCCAGTCCTGTGGCCATTGCTGGGCTTTCCAAACTTGCTGGTATATTGAGTGCAGCCCTTTCACAGCATCATTTTTAGGATCTGAAATAGCTCAACAGGAATTCCATCACCTCCACTAACTTTGTTCATAGTGATACTTCCTAAGGCCCACTTGACTTCACATTCCAGGATGTCTGGCTCTAGGTGAGTCATCACACCATCAAGGTTAATTTGGTTGTGAAGATATTTTTTGTATAGCTCTTCTGTGTATTGTTGCTACCTCTTCTTAATATCTTCTACTTCTGTTAGGTCCATACTATTTCTGTGCTTTATTGTGCTAATCCAGCATGAAACGTTCCCCTCAGTTCAGTTCAGTCGCTCAGTCATGTCTCTTTGCGAACCCATGAAGCACAGCACAACAGGCCTCCCTGTCCATCACCAAATCCCGGATTTCACTCAAATTCATGTCCATCGAGTGAATGATGCCATCCAGCCATCTCATCCTCTATTGTCCCCTTCTCCTCCTGCCCCCAATCCCTCCCAGTATCAGGGTCTTTTCCAATGAGTCAACTCTTCACATGAGGTGGCCAAAGTATTGGAGTTTAGCTTCAGAATCAGTCCTTCAGTGAACACCCAGGACTGATCTCCTTTAACATGGACTGGTTGGATCTCCTTGCAGTCCAAGGGACTCTCAAGAGTCTTCTCCAACACCATAGTTCAAAAGCATCAATTCTACAGCTTTCAGCCTTCTTCACAGTCCAACTCTCACATCCCTACATGACCAATGGAAAAACCATAGCCTTGACTAGAGGGACCTTTGTTGGCAAAGTAATATCTCTGCTTTTCAATATACTATCTGGTTGGTCATAACTTTCCTTCCAAGGAGTAAGCGTCTTTTAATTTCATGGCTGCAATTACCATCTGCAGTGATTTTGGAGCCCAAAAAATAAAGTCTGACAGTGTTTTCCGTCTATTTCCCGTGAAGATATGGGACCAGATGCCATCATCTTCATTTTCTGAATGTTGAGCTTTAAGCCAACTTTCTCACTCTCCTCTTTCACTTTCATCAGAGGCTTTTTAGTTCATCTTCACTTTCTTCCATAAGGGTGCTGTCATCTGCATATCTGAGGTTATTGATATTTCTCCTGGCAATCTTGATTCCAGCTTGTGCTTCTTCCAGCCGAGTGTTTCTCATGATGTACTCTGCGTATCAGTTAAATAAGCAGGGTGACAATATATAGCCTTGACATGCTCCTTTTCCTATTTGGAACCAGTCTGTTGTTCCATGTCCAGTTCTAGCTGTTGCTTCCTGACCTGCATACAGGTATCTCAAGAGGCAGGTCAGGTGGCCTGGTATTCCCATCTCTTTCAAAATTTTCCACAGTTTATTGTGATCCACACAGTCAAAGGCTTTGGCATAGTCAATAAAGCAGAAATAGATGTTTTTCTGGAACTCTCTTGCTTTTTCCATGATCCAGCGGATGTTGGCAATTTGATCTCTGGTTCCTCTGCCTTTTCTAAAACCAGCTTGAGCATCTGGAAGTTCACGGTTCATAACTGCTGAAGCCTGCCTTGGAGAATTTTAAGCATTACTTTACTAGCATGTGAGATGAGTGCAATTGTGCAGTAGTTTGAGTATTCTTTGGCATTGCCCTTCTTTGGGATTGGAATGAAAACTGACCTTTTCCAGTCCTGTGGCCACTGCTGAGTTTTCCAAATTTGCTGGCATATTGAGTGCAGCACTTTCACAGCATCATCTTTCAGGATTTGAAGAGCTCAACTGGAATTCCATCACCTCCACTGGCTTTGTTCGTAGTGATGTTTTCTAAGGCCCACTTGACTTCACATTCCAGGATGTCTGGCTCTAGATGAATGATCACACCATCGCGATTATCTGGGTCATGATGCTCTTTTTTTGTACAATTCTTCTTTGTATTGTGCCACCTGTTCTTAATATCCTCTGCTTCTGTTAGGTCTATACCATTTCTGTCCTTTATCAAGGCCATCTTTGCATGAAATGTTCCCTTGGTATTCCTAATTTTCTTGAGGAGATCTCTAGTCTTTCCCATTCTAACTGTTTTCCTCTATTTCTTTGCATTGATCGCTGAGGCAGGGTTTCTTATCTCTCCTGCTATTCTCTGGAACTCTGCATTCAGATGCTTATATCTTTCCTTTTCTCCTTTGCTTTCTGCTTCTCTTCTTTTCACAGCTATTTGTAAGGCCTCCTCAGACAGCCATTTTGCTTTTTTGCATTTCTTTTCCTTGGAGGTGGTCTTAATCCCTGTCTCCTGTACCATGTCACGAACCTCCATCCATAGTTCATCAGGCACTCTATCAGATCTAGTCCCTTAAATCTATTTTTCACTTCCACTGTATAATCATAAAGGATTTGATTTAGGTCATACCTGAATGGTCTTGTGGTTTTCCCCACTTTCTTCAATTTAAGTCTGAATTTGGCAATAAGGTGTTCATGATCTGAGCCACAGTCAGTTCCCGGTCTTGTTTTTGCTGACTATATAGAGCTTCTCCATCTTTGGCTGCAAAGAATATAATCAGTCTGATTCTGGTGTTGACCATCTGGTGACGTCCATGTGTAGAGTCTTCTCTTGTGTTGTTGGAAGAGGGTGTTTGTCATGACCAGTGTGTTCTCTTGGCAAAACTATTAGCCTTTGCCCTGCTTCATTCCGTACTCCAAGGCCAAGTTTGCCTGTTACTCCAGGTGTTTCTTGACTTCCTAATTTTGCATTCAAGTCCCCTATAATGAAAAGGACATCTTTTTTGGGTGTTAGTTCTAAAAGGTCTTGTATGTCTTCATAGAACCGTTCAATGTCAGCTTCTTCAGAATTCCCTGGTGTCTCTAATTTTCTTAAAAAGATCTCTAGTCTTTCCCATTCTATTGTTTTCCTCTATTTCTTTGTATTATCACTGAGGAAGGCTTTCTTATCTCTCCAGCCATTCTTTGGAATTCTGCATTCAAATGGGTATATCTTTCCTTAATCTGATAATTTTGTTATAATCTGATAATTTGGTTATCTAATCTTATATTTGGTTATCTTTTTATAAATGTGAATCCTGTAACATTTCCTTCTATGATTAATTATAAAATTAATTGAAAAGTGGCTTACTTTTTAAAAAGGCTTAATATTAAAGCTGGGTTTTATCTTATCCTGTTGTAGAATTCCATTCTAAATAAGATATAATTCAATCTCATGCATTTGTAACACTTCCCAGCTAGTCAATATAGCCCTTATTATGAGAATTTTTATCATTATGTATATATATCATAGTTATTTGTACTGCTTAGTCTATTAGTATTGATATACACAAATATTTCTGAAAACACATAGAAATTACTGTGGGTAAAAGTGAACTGTTTGAGGCTGGAGGAGAGATAACTATTATTATACATGATATGAATTTTTAAAGTGCATGTTGTTATCTACTGGAAAGAAAAGAATCCATGAATGTGAACTAGTTATTAATTTATAGCCTCAGAAATAATAGACATTCTATTTCTGCAAATTATTTGATATTGTTTTAAACTAGTAAGAAAAATTGTTTCCTGCTATCTTAGATATTTTAGTAATTGTGTTCTTATGAGCAATAGTGACATGTTAAAAATGTTAGAATAAAATTTTTAAAGCTTGTATTCAAAAATTATCAATTTAGCAGGGAAAAAATATGAAAAATATTAACCTCTTCTAAATAGAAGAGTTAGTTGGGACTATTCATAGAATAATGACCTTCACTCTAGGGCCTTAGATACCTAGAGTCCTTCAAGGTAATATTTGGATGAAAAGAAATATATTATTATAACACATAACTAACAAACCATGCACTTATACACACAGCAACTTGAAGGTTTACTATAATGTTGTATGTGTGTACACCTATTTCTTAATGGCATTCTAGGTCTATAGGCACACACATGTCAATAAAACTATGACAGGAATTGTGAAGTACATGGAATGGGCATTTCAATAAAGCATTTCAAGTGGCATCTACAAAAAATTGGTTCCAGAACACAAAACTGGTTGCTTCAGCAATGATTGCAGTGTGGCAGGAATGAGATGTAAGTCACCGTGTGTAAGTCAGATCCACTAATATCATAGGGAGTTAAAATAGCGTATTCTGTGCTACATTCTGCACAGCAGTTCGTCATTGTATTGGATTGACCAATGTTATTAGTTCCATAACATCTCATGGAAAAACCCGAACAAATTTGTTAACCAACCCAACATCAGGGTTCTCCAGAGAAAGAGCCCAAAGTGTATGTGTGCATGGAGGGGTGTGTTTATATACAGAGATTTACTTTGCAGAATTCACTTATATAATTATTGAGTCTAAAAGCTGAAGTTCCAATGTGAAGGCCATCAGGAAGAGACCCAGTAGAGAGCTGATGTTGCAGTTTGTGGCTCCAAAGGCCATCTTGCTGCCAGAATTCCTTCTTGCTAGGGGGATGGCAGTCCTTTGTCATAGTCAGGTCTTCAGTGGACTAGGTGAGGCCTGCCTACATTATGGAGAACGATCTTCTTTACTCAAAATCCCCTAATATAAATAGTGCATTCTTAGTTGCTCAGTCATGCCTTACTCTTTGCAACCCCATGGACTGTAGTCCACCATGCCTCTGTCTATGGACTTTTCCAGGCAGGAATACTGGAATGGGTTCCCATTTCCTCTCATCCAAAAACACCCTTGCAGAAATATACAAAATGTTTGACCGTATACCTGGGCAGCATGGCTCAGCAAAGTTGACACACAGAATTAACCATTTCAGTTATGACTTTAAAAAAAGTTCATGAGAAAAACAGATAAAGCATCACCTTTTCATTCTTTGGGTCTTTAATGGTACCACTAATTCCTATAATTATAAGATTCATTACTGCATGTAATTTTACTCTCTTGGCTAAAATGGTAAGGGGCATTCTCTGGGACTTGCACACCATAATATCCCTTATTCCACAGCTTTGTGAATCAATGTGGGAGTTCTAGTTAAGTACTTAACTCCTATGAATGAACTTATGAAATGTTCATGTTTAATTCTCAGAGAAATAATTGTTAGATGGATCTGTAGACCTATCAGAAACACTGTATGACGGACTTGTAATAAACTTAATTTATCCCCTGGTCTCCATAAGCCCTCACTCTAACATGGTAGTACTTCAGGTACTTTATTTTCAGTGTCAGATCTAACTTCAAACAGTCAGAATTCAGTGTATTATCCTTTTCCCAGTAAACAGTCTGGCAAATGGCCCTGGGACTCTCTGGGGAATACAAGTATATCATGTACAATGGTATTGCACAGCATTTCCTCCATAGGTGCCAGCCTTCCATCCAGTCTATGGACTCACAAGTCAGTGAACCAACTCAGTTGTAGAAAATGGGTGAGGGACAGCAGTGTTCCATTGCAGTGACTTATGTCAAGTTTCCACTCACATTTTTTTTCCAATTATATAATTGAACAATACCCTAGTAAGTTATATATGAATCTTGTCCCAAGGAGAACCATGGTGCACCAATCATTGCCAAAAATGCCTGTGGAACAAGGTACCGTGACGGCCAATGTAGTGTTGCTAAGCATTAGAGTATTTATAGCTTTTAGCCTAGCTTTGCTTCTGATGTTTACCCGACATCTGTTCTACATTATCCTTCTTAATACTACAGAGTCCAGTGATCTCCCATCTTCCAGAATGTAGCCAACTTTCAAGCCTTTCCTTGTTACTCTTTGCCTTGTCACTAATGTGTTGTTTCACCTGCTTGAATAGCTTTGGATCTTCTGGGTTGCCCTATGGACACAAATGAGGTGGTAAGTTCTCTAATCTTATAAATCCGTTCATATCATATCTTATAAAACCATATCAGCACAGACTTCTGGACTTCATCAATGCCTTACCAAAAACAGTCCTGACACCTCTACTTCACTTGCTGTGGGCCATAAGGCAAGCTTCAAGGAGTTGTCCTAATACGTGCATTTGGGCCACGTGTTTCTGCCTGAACATTGAATTCATATCATGAGTAGGTTCTGTGAATCAAAGTCTCCGCTTATCTAGCTCTATGTTGCCTCCTCCTTGACTTTGGACTAATAAACTGAGTGGACTCCCATAGGTTTAATTTTGGCCCTTGCTATAGTTTATTAACTAGGTACTGTAGTCCTTGGGTAGATAAGCTATTTCATCCCAGAGCAGAGATCATGCTTCTCCATTCAGATTGTGCTGAGACCTCCCCCTAGTTATTGGAAGGCAAGGCAAGATTATAGGCAGGGATCTTGAGGAGAATAACATTATCTTTTGAAGAATCTATTTTAAGTAATATCCTTATACATTGCTCAGGCAAGGGGAGTTGTGACTTTCTTCAAAGTTTCAGGGCACTACTGTTTCTGACCCACAGGATTCAGAGAAATTCAGAAGGTCAAGCTTCACAGGCTCATCCACTCAAAACCCCTCATAAGAGTTCCTTTCCTATACCACTGAAGGGCCATGACTTTGTTACAGGTTGCACTTAGTTTCCTCTGCAATTCTTGTGCCTTTGCGATTAAATCCTAGTTCTGATTTTTCTAACCAGTCTGCCTTTCAATTCAGGATTTCAATTGAGGATAACTTCTAAATCTTCAGTAGAGGCTCTAGGCTTTTGTGGCTTTCTCTGGGCTAGAGTTGGATGCCTTAAGCCTATTCCTTTTATTTTTAAATTTTTTATTTTTTATTGGGGTATAGCCAATTAACAATGTTATGATAGTTTCAGGTGAACAATGAAGGGACTCAGCCATACATATACATGTATCAATTCTCCCCCTAAGCCCCCTCCCATTCAGGCTGAAAATAACATTGAGCAGAGTTCCATGTGCTACATTGGTTATCCGTTTTAAATTCAGCAGTGTGCACATGACCATCCAAAACTCCCTAACAATCTTTTCCCCTGGAAGCCATACATTCATTCTCTAAGTCTGTGAGTCTCTTTCTGTACTGTAAGTAAGTTCATTTGCATCATTTCCTTTTAGAGTCCACATATAATGGATATCATATGGTATTTCTCCTTTTCTGTTTGACTTTCTTCACTCAATATGACATTCTCTGCTGCTGCTGCTAAGTCACTTCAGTCATGTCCGACTCTGTGTGACCCCATAGATGGCAGCCCAACAGGTTCCCCCGTCCCTGGGATTCTCCAGGCAAGAACACTGGAGTGGGTTGCCATTTCCTTCTCCAATGCATGAAAGTGAAAGGTGAAAGTGAAAGTGAAGTCACTCAGTCATGTCCGGCCCTCAGCGACCTCATGGCCTGCAGCCTTCCAGGCTTCTCCGTCCATGGGATTTTCCAGGCAGGAGTACTGGAGTGGGGTGCCATTGCCTTCTCCAGTGACATTCACTAGGTCCATCCATGTTGCTGCATATGGCATTATTTCATTATTTGTAATGGCTGGGTGATATTCCACTGCATCTGTGCACCACATCTTCTTTATGCATTCTTCTGTCAGTGGACATTGAGGTTGCTTCCATGTCTTGGCTATTGTAACTGTGCTGCAATGAACGTTAGGGTACACGTATCTTTTCAGACCATGCTTTTCTCTGGATATATGCCCAGGAGTGGGATTGTAGGGTCGTATGGCAGCTCTATTTTCAGTTTGTTAAGGAACCTCCATACTGTTCTCCAGAGTAGCTGTGCCAATTTACATTCCCATCAGTAGTGTAGGAGGGTTCCCTTTTCTCCATACCCTCTCCAGCATTTATTGTCTGTAGGCTTTTTAAGGATAGCCATCTGGCTGGTGTGAGGTAATATCTCATTGTAGCTTTGATGTGCATTTCTCTAATAATTAGCAAGGTTGAACATCTTTTCGTGTGCCTATTGAGCCTATTTCTTTCATCTTAAGGCTTCTAATTTATTTAACAGAAGCCATATCTCTCTACAAAAATCATTGTCCATGTACTATCTGAGGGCTCAGTTCAGCTCAGTGGCTCAGTTGTGTCCAACTCTGTGCAACCCCAGTGACTACAGAATGCCAGGCTTCCATGTCCATCATCAACTCCCGGAGCTTGCTCAATCTCACGTGCATTGAGTTGGTGATGCCATCCAATCATCTCATCCTCTGTTGTCCCCTTCTCCTCCAGCCTTCAATCTTTCCCAGCATCAGGGTCTTTTCCAATGAGTCAGTTCTTTGCATCAGGTGGCCTAACTATTGGAGCTTCAGCATCAGTCCTTCCAATAAATATTCAGGACTGATTTCCTTTATGATTGACTGGTTTGATCTTCTTGCAATCCTAGGGACTCTCAAGAGTCTTCTCCAGCACCACAGTTCAAAAGCATCAATTCCTCGGCACTCAGCTTTCTTTATGGTCCAATTCTCACATCCATACATGACTACTATTAGAGGGCTACAAATAACTAATGTTTCACCTTCATCGTACATTGATCCTAATTACTTTGGCCACCTCATGTGAAGAGTTAACTCACTGGAAAAGACTCTGATGTTGGGAGGGATTGGGGGTAGGAGGAGAAGGGGACGACAGAGGATGAGATGGCTGGATGGCATCACAGACTCGATGGACATGAGTCTGAGTGAACTCTGGGAGTTGGTGATGGACAGGGAGGCCTGGCGTGCTGCGATTATTGGAGTTGCAAAGAGTTGGATACGGCTGAGCAACTGAACTGAACTGAACCATAGGTAAAAAGCTTTAGTATTTGTGATGTGTTTGTATGTCATGGATTCTTACCACACTAAATACAACCAAAAGTGGAATTCTTACTTTCATACCAAGAGTGATACAGTCCCTAGATCCTTTCCTCAGAGTCTTTCTAGTTTCCTATATGTTTTCCACTGTCTTTAACCCAGTTTATTAAGAAGTCAGAACAAAAGATTGTCCTACTAGTATTGTGAGGAACACTTCTTGGTAACAGGAATAAAAGACAAGTGAAATGAGGAAATAGGAGTAAAGAATTTTAAAAAGTAAATATACTTTAGAAGGCAGGAAGTACTAGTATGGAGAATGCTGAGCTTTAGTTTCAATCTTAAATATCTTTAAAGATATCTACTACTTGCCTAAAGTATAGAGAATCAGAAATTCAAGCATGAATTAATAGACCGTTTTACAATTGAAGATTTTGCAAAGAACTTAGAGGTCAGTTTCCATTCCAATCCCAAAGAAAGGAAATGCCAAAGAATGCTCAAACTACCACACAATTGCATTCATCTCACACGCTAGTAAAGTAATGCTCAAAATTCTCCAAGCCAGGCTTCAGCAGTTATGAACCATGAACTTCCAGATGTTCAAGCTTGTTTTAGAAAAGGCAGAGGAACTAGAGATCAAATTGTCAACATCCACTGGATCATGGAAAAAGCAAGAGAGTTCCAGAAAAACATCTATTGCTGCTTTATTGACTATGCCAAAGCCTTTGACTGTGTGGATCACAATAAACTGTGGAAAATTCTGAAAGAGATGGGAATACCAGACCACCTGATGTGCCTCTTGAGAAACCTATATGCAGGTCAGGAAGCAACAGTCAGAACCAGACATGGAACAACAGACTGGTTCCAAATAGGAAAAGGAGTACGTCAATGCTGTATATTGTCACCCTGCTTTATTTAACTTCTATGCAGAGTACATCATGAGAAATGCTGGGCTGGAAGAAACAAAAGCTGGAATCAAGATTGCCGGGAGAAATATCAATAACCTCAGATATGCAGATGACACCACCCTTATGGCAGAAAGTGAAGAGGAACTAAAAAGCCTCTGATGAAAGTGAAAGAGGAGAGTGAGAAAGTTAACTTAAAGCTCAACATTCAGAACACGAAGATCATGGCATCTGGTCCCATCACTTCATGGGAAATCGATGGGGAAACAGTGGAAACAGTGTCAGACTTTATTTTTGGGGTTCCAAAATCACTGCAGATGGTGATTGCAGCCATGAAATTAAAAGACACTTACTCCTTGGAAGGAAAGTTATGACCAACCTAGATAGCATATTCAAAAGCAGAGACATTACTTTGCCAACAAAGGTCCCTCTAGTCAAGGCTATGGTTTTTCCTATGGTCATGTATAGAAGTGAGAGTTGGACTATAAAGAAAGCTGAGAGCTGAAGAATTGATGCTTTTGAACTGTGGTGTTGGAGAAGACTCTTGAGAGTCCCTTGGACTGCAAGGTGATCCAACCAGTCCATTCTAAAGGAGATCAGTCCTGGGTGTTCTTTGGAAGGACTGATGCTGAAGCTGAAACTCCAGTACTTTGGCCACCTCATGGGAAGAGTTGACTCATTGGAAAAGACTCTGATGCTGGGAGGGATTGGAGGCAGGAAGAGAGGGGACGACAGAGGATGAGGTGGCTGGATAGCATCACTGACTTGATAGATATGAGTTTGTGTGAACTCCGGGGGTTGGTGATGGACAGGGAGGCCTGGCTTGCTGCATTCATGAGGTCGCAAAGAGTCGGACACAACTGAGCGACTGAACTGAATTAGAGGGTAAAATTATATATCAGAAAATCATTGATTCTGTCATTTTGCTCTTTTGTTTGACCTTTATCTGACTTGTGATTTTTCTATCTGAACATGTAATTTTCTTTTATCAGATACCCTTCACCCTACTGCAGAAATCTTTCACTCACCACCTTGTTATTGCTTCAGTTACAGTGGTGCTCACTGCAGTTTAATAGTCTTTTATTTACAAAATATAACTCTACTATTGGATGATTTATTTTCATTAAAATAGCTTTTATAATTTGACTATCAGTCTTGTTTTTGCAATTACCTTTTCATTGTCATAAAATCTCAGTTCTCCTTTCCTTTGCTCTTACAAAGAGCATGTCTTACACAGTACTGTTACTTTGGGGGAGTGTCTGTTAGGCTGATAATATTCTCCTTTTTCTCTTATGAAAGTGGTTCTGAAGTCACTGCCATTGGATCATGGAAATTTCTTGGGCACACTTAAAACACTCGGCTAAGTACTGCACCTTTATCCTTAAAATTATACCTTTGTAAGACACAGATGTAGCAGAGTACTGGATAATCAGGTAAACAAGTTCATGACCAAAGAGGAGCTGGAAGCATGGAGCTATTTAATGACTTTTAACTTATCTTTAATTTTGGCTTCTATTTGCCCTTAACTATGATGTTTTTCATGTTTTATTCAGTCATTTTTATCACTAAACACTCAAAAGAGCTTAAACACTTTCCAGTCATGATATTAGGCACTGGCGATGGAGTGGGTTGAGGGCAGATAGCAGGAGGAAAGAATGGCAACCATAAAGGATGCATATCTCTTCTTGCAATGTCCTAATCTGAAAGGGAACACAGCCCTGTTTAAAAAAACTACAGTGATAATGTGCTGATAGAAAAAATGACAGTGCAGTTCATAAGTACCATAAAGGGAACGACTACCTTTACTGTGAGGGGAGTAGCTTCATCTTCATAAAGATGACTTTTGAATAGTTTTGAGTCATGAGGATCACAGAAGGCAAACCGTTAATACATTTGAGGATCACCGATAAACATCTTGGCAATTTGTCATGCTCTGAATTTTCATTTTTGCTTTCTCTCTGTTCTCTTAGTGAAGTCATGGGAAGAAAAGTGGTACTTTGCCAACAAGATATTCTTCCATCAAGGAAATGATAGCTTCCTTCCCGACTAATGAATTTCCCGAGCACTTGTCTTCCTGTATTGCTACCTTTCTTGATTTTTTTCTCTCTAGAGATACTTATTTACTCTCAGGGATGTCCAACTTAATAAAATAACCTTGGTAGGCATTTTTATTTGTTAAAAAAAGTTTATATAGTTTCACAAGAAAAGGTCTCTTCTTGGATAATGATTTTGGTTTTTGGAACCAAGAATCAGGATGAGTCTAAATTGGCCTTTCACTATACCCACATGCCATTTTGAGTTTTATAGTCATCTTGAGAGCACATGTTACATATAATAAACAAGGGAATTAGACACCTAAACTTTAGCATAACATATCAAGGTTCCTTGTTGGAAGCTAAGTGAAGAACTAGTATAATCAAACTGTTCATCATGTTGAATAAACTTCTAAATGTAGAAATACATGATAAAGGGAAGTGTCAACCCTTTAGCTAATTAAAATATTGATAAATTTTGATATAAAAGTTGATTTCTATTTTTGGTCTAATCTCATTTTATATTTTCAGATATTTTCTGGTTTTCACGAGCAAATAGAACTCTGCGTGGCTGACAAAATCAGAATTTTCATGTATATAATCATTACTCATTTTGTCATTTATATTATAAAATGTTAATGAGTCAGCACATATTCATAGCTTTTCTTCCCAGGGCACTTTGCTTCAGTTAAAGCATTTTACGTTACAGGGGACATGAATAGGTTTTTACTTCTACTTTTATTGCGAAGATCTCTGTTTGTAGGCATGAATTGGGGGAAAAAAACCACAACACTGGTGGCTCTAGAGCCTAGATAGCTGATGCCTGTCTAGGCATTAAGATATTTACATGAGAATCTTTCCCACCTTTGCACTGACCAAATTGTACTTCAAGAAACTAAAGTCTATAGAGGAGGAGGTTTGGGGGTGCAGTAATTAGGAGACCTGTGACTTAAAAATGAGTGCGTCTTCCTTCTACAGTGTGAATATACCTCAGTTAAGAGCAGGCAAAAGTCAAAGCAGGTCTAAGGAGTAGATCTCTTTGGGAATTAATAAGCAGCTACTAACCCGGTACTTTTTCTGTAAATTTATTTTTGCATGCAATTTGAAGAATGAATCTTTTTTAAAGTTAATTCCACTCAGTTCATCTGATGCCACTCAATAACAGGTCTTTTCAGACATACATTGACTTTGTCCATCCCTCACTTCTACTTACCAAGTTGTAATACAGGTAGGTGTCCACAAATTCATCTCATTCACTCATTAAATAGGCATGTACTGAGTACTACCCACTTACTAGCTATTTTGGCAAATGCTAGGTATTTCTAAAATACTTGCTTTGAAATTGCCTATAGCCTAGTAAGGAAGATGAGCATATAGTCAAATTTTTTTAGAAATGGTGCAAAAAAAAAAAAAAAAGCCTATGGTTTTTGTCTGTGTGGCAAATCTAAGTACTTTCTAGAAGCATTGTTCTGCCTGTGAAAGGGAAACATGGGAGAGAAAATAAGGATCTAAAAGGTTTCTCAGATTTTAATATGTAATAGCTCTATTGTCATTCAGTTTATGTTGCTTTAAATTAATTTCTTGCCTGGCTATTTACATTAAAAATTTTGTAAACATAAGGTTGTTTGTTTGCGTGTATCCTTTTGTTACTGACTTTCAACTTACTCCCATTGTACTGAGGGAATGTTATTTGTAGCATCTCAACATCTTGACTTACTAAGGCTTGATTTCTGAGGTAAATATGGTCTACATTAACTTGTACATGAAAATAGTATATGTGCTCTTCAGTATGTACCCTCTGGACTTGTTGTTATTACTCTGTTCTAATGTCCTCCTCATCATTTCACTAAAACCCATTTTATCACAGTCACCCCTGGTTTCTACATTGCAAGTAAAATGGACAATAGCCAGTCTTCATCTTGTGTGACTTATCGGCTATAGTTGACACGGTTGAACATGCTCTGCTATTTGATCCAGTTTTTGCTTGGCTTCTGAAACACCGCTTTGTAACTTACCTGCACACCTCACTAGTCCCTTCATTCTTCATTTCTAGTTTCTTTTCACTGTTTCAATCTCTAAAAGCTGAAGTGTTCAAGAGTTCAGCCCTTGGACATCTTTCTTCCCAAACAACACTCACTGCTTATCTCAGGACTTTTTAAATGCCATTTATGGTGGGCTACAGTCCATGGGGTCACAAAGAGTCAGACAGGACACAGAGACTAAACCACCACAATGTTCTAAAGACTTGGAAATTTACATTTCTGGGTACATTACCACAGTCTCAGAGTCTCAAAGATGCCTACCCTTTCCAGTTCAAGTTGAAAAGGACCTCCACCTCCTCATACTCTCAGATTCAAGTCTGTTAATATAGTGTATTTGCTTAATTATGTATTTTCTGTTTCTTCCAAGTAGAAGATATGCTTCAAGAGGAAGGATTTTTTTTCTTTTTTTGGCTGCTTTCTTTACTGAAAAATTCATAGGCACTTGGGACGTTGCACATGGTATTCCAAATACCCATAGAATGAATGAATGAAATCAGTCTCAAGTTTCTGATTGACATTGTTATTTTTTAGTACATGGATTCCTACGGAGTGGTGATTGTCCTTTGGATTTCACTGATAGAGAGAGGGAAGGCCGAAGCAGAGCCTGACTGCCCATAGAAGTCTACACTGCAGCTCACTGAAAATATACTCCAGTACATATTTAAAAGCAACTGGTGTCACATATATGTGGAATCTAAACAGAAGGCACTGATGAATTTATTTTCAGGGCAGCAGTGGAGAACCAGACACAGAGAACAGACAAATGGACGTGCGGGGAGGGGAGGAGGAAGAAGGGCAGATGCATGGAGAGAGGAAAATAGAAATTTACATTACCATAGGTAAACTAAATAGCCAATAGGAATTTGTTGGATGAGTCAGAGAACTCAAACAGGGGCTCTGTGACAGGCTGAAGGGTGGGGTGGGGAGTGAGATGGGAGGGAGGTCCGGAAGGAAGGGAACATGGGTGTACCATAGCTGATCCTTGTCGATGTGTGACAGAAAACCATAAAAATTTGTAAAGCAATTATCCTTCAATTAATAATAATAAAAAGCAACTAGGAGAAAAAGAAAGGAAAAAAAAAAAAAAAAGAAATGAACTCTGCCTGTTAGGACACGCACCAATTTGTTGCTAGCCTAGTTCTGGTTCCTTAAAGCCTAACTTTGCAGTAAAGTTGTAGGTGTAGTTTCGTATCGTATACCAAGTGAGGAGATTTGAACCAGGTTTGTGTGCATGCTAAGTCACTCCAGTCAAGTCTGACTCTTTGAGACCCCTATGGACTGTAGCCTGCCAGGCTTCTCTGTGGGATTGCTTCTCTGCCTGTGGGATTGCTTCTCTGTCCATGAGGTTCTTCAGGCAAGAATACTGGAGTGTATTTCCTTCTCCAGGGGATATTCCCAACCCAGGGATCGCACCCACGTCTCTAATGTCTCCTGCATCGGCAGGCGGGTTCTTTACCATCTGAGCGACCAGGGAAGACAAAGTTGTGTTCAGTTCAGTTCAGTTGCTCAGTCGTGTCCGACTCTTTGCGACCCCATGAATTGCAGCACGCCAGGTCTCCCTGTCCATCACCAACTCCTGGAGTTCACGCAAACTCATGTCCATGAGTTGGTGATGCCATCCAGACATGTCATCCTCGGTTGACCCTTCTCCTCCTGCCTCCAATCCCTCCCAGCATCAGAGTCTTTTCCAATGAGTCAACTCTTCCCATGAGGTGGCCAAAGTACTGGAGTTTCAGCTTTAGCATCAGTCCTTCCAAAGAATACCCAGGACTGATCTCCTTTAGAATGGACTGGTTGGATCACCTTGCAGTCCAAGGGACTCTCAAAAGTCTTCTCCAACACCACAGTTCTAAAGCATCGATTCTTCGGCGCTCAGCCTTCTTCACAGTCCAACTCTGACATCCATACATGACCAATGGAAAAACCATAGCCTTGACTAGAGGGACCTTTGTTGGCAAAGCAATGTCTTTGCTTTTGAATATGCTATCTAGGTTAGTCATAACTTTCCTTCCAAGGAGTAAGCATCTTTTAATTTCATGGCGGTAGTCACCATCTGCAGTGATTTTGGAGCCCCAAAAATAAAATATGACACTGTTTCCATTGTTTCCCCATCTATTTCCCATGAAGTGATAGGACCAAATGTCATGATCTTGGTTTTCTGAATGTTGAGCTTTAAGCCAACTTTTTCACTCTCCTCTTTCACTTTCATCAAGAGGCTTTTTAGTTCCTCTTCACTTTGTTCCATTAGGGTGGTGTCATCTGCATATCTGAGGTTTTTGATATTTCTCCTGGCAAACTTGATTCCAGCTTGTGCTTCCAGTCCAGCGTTTCTCATGATGTACTCTGCATAGAAGTTAAATAAGCAGGGTGACAATATACAGCCTTGACATACTCCTTTTCCTATTTGGAACCAGTCTGTTGTTCCATGTTCTAACTGTTGCTTCCTAACCTGCATATAGGTTTCTCAAGAGACACGTCAGGTGGTCTGGTATTCCCATCTCTTTCAGAATTTTCCCTTAGAGGCTTGCGAAGTCTGACCTCAAGCTTCTGCCCCAATTCAGGGACGATGCAATGAAGCAGATCGCCACCAGAGGGCACTGTGGTACCTCTTTGCGAGGTTTAGTTTTCCAGGATGTATAAGATTGTGGAAGCTTGGGAAGCTTTTTAAAAACCCATAAACATGGAGGAATATTTTGCTCATGTCGTTAATGACTTTGCTTCATTTTGAAAACAATAAGAAAGACTGTGTTGGACTGTGGCTATAAGTAATAAAAATGATGAAGTCTGATGATAGAAATTTCACATGAAAATATACGCAATATCCCTTGTTATCTCAAGATTCCAAACCCACTCATAATTTTTAAGACTGCTGATGAGAGCATAAATTTGCTTGATTTTCAAGGAGGATCATTGGTCAGTATATCTGAAATCTACAAATGCATTCATCTTTGAACTCTCTCCCCATGCTTGTAGGAATGTTTCCTACAGATGAACCTATGAGATACTAACTTACTTTTACTAAGTCATTTATCATAGCCTCTTAATAACAGTGAAAGTTTTGAAAAACAAACCTTAAGGAAGTTAGGTTAAAGAATTTACCGTATTTCAGAACAATAGAAATACATGAAACTGGATATGATTAAGATACTGTTTACTTGATAATACAAATGATCTCAAAGTTACTTTAGGTGGAAAAACAGGCTTATAATAGTAGATAAAGTATGCAATTTTTAAAGAAGGGGATGAGGAGTGAAACTACACATACACCTCTGTATTTGCAGAAAGAAGTTTAGCAAGGGCGCACAGATGCTAGGAAATGTCTTATTGAGGATGACAAATGGAAAGATTTGAAATCAAATGGGAGTAAGACCATTTTATACCATTTTTCTGAGACTGAGACTGATGCAAATTACTTACTTACTCACAAAGCAGACTATATTTAATTGGTGGGGAAAAATGTTAGGTTACTCATTGAGAAAATGTTGGTGATTCCACTGGTTGTTTCATCACTCAGTGCATCAGATACATAGAAGTGTTAGTTGGAGTTAGCTAATTCTGTGAGTTACTGAATGAATTCTATTAGGACTAGTGCTTCTGGCATGCTTGCATGAGGTGAATTTTCCAGCAAAGGTTGTCCAAGGAAAAAAAGGCAAAGTTGCTTGGATTTTTCCTTTGGGACCTCTTTCTAACTTTCTTTAGTCCCCAGTATGAATGATTGATTACAGATTGATATGCCCTTTGGGCAAAGAATGAAGAAATTACTGAGCCTTTTCCTTACATTTTAACAGACTTAATCTAGTAATACATATTCATTTATTCACTTAATATTTATTGAGTACTAAGAACCTGGCAGTGAACCTCCTTCTGAGGATACAAATCTGTCAGCCAGAAGCTTATCTTTCCCTCAGAGAGCTCACAGTCAGCTAAGAAGACAAGCAAGGTCTAATTGCTTTGCAGAGTGATATGTGTGCCATAGAGAAACAAAGAATGGTTTCCCTTTCTTGAGAGAGACTGGAGAGAGCCTTAACATCTTATTATTGTGCGAGTGCTAAGTCACTTCTATCACGTCCAACTCTTTGCGACTCTGTGGACTGTAGCCCACCAGGCTCTTCTGTCTATTGCTTCCTCCAGGCAAGAATACTGGAGTGGGTTGTCATGCCCTCTGCCAAGGAATCTTCCTAAATCGGGGATAGTCTCTTAAGTCTCCTGCACTGAAAGGCATGTTCTTTACCACTAGTGCCATCTGGGAAGCCCCTCATATCATATTACAAACTTCAAAATGAGTGAATTTTCTAGGTAACATGGTTGTCATAGGGGAAGAAAAAAGCTCTTAAGTAGAAGGAAGAACGTTTAGGAAAGTCAGACTTAAACACATGGTCTATTGGAACAAGAGCTGAAGAGTTTAGCATGACTGTGTGTGTGTGTGTGTGTGTGTGTGTGTGTGTGTGTGTGTGTGGTGTGTTGACATTTTGAGAGAATTACTGCTAATTTTAAGTACTTAGTGTGTGCTCTAGGTACATTATGCTGTTTAAAAAAACACTCTGAAGTATATATTATCCCCATTGTACAGATAACGATACTGAGAAATAAAATAATTTGTCTAGAGTTACACATGTAGGTAAACCTAAGACTCAGATTTACATTTGATTCTGAATTTGATGCTCCAAAAGTATGAATAAGAGTGTTTGCTAGATGTCTTCTGTTCGCCTTTCAGATGCCCTGTTTACCATTCTCCATCCTATTCTGTAAATCTGGAAACTAGCCTGGATGAAGTCTATCAACAGGCTTTTATGCTCTTACAATTCCTGTGTGGTCAGCCCCATAGGTAGCATAGACAGGAAACCAGAGGGAGAGGAAGAGAAGAGTATTTTATCCCAGGGCTCCCTTCTGTTCTGTCTGCTTGTGCTACCTGGTATCCTTAGCAGAGATCACAGCTGATATGCAGGGGGCCTTCTGTGCACGCCTGACTCTTGAAGTGAAAAAAGTGTTAGTTGTTCAGTCATGTCCAATATTTTGTGACTCTGTGGACTGTAGCCCTCCAGGCTCCTCTGTCATGAATTCTCCAAGCAAGAATGCTGGACTGGGTAACCATTCCCTTCTCCAGGGCATCTTCCCAAATCAGGAATTAAACCTGAATCTCCCACACTGCAGGCAGATTCTTTACCATCTAAACCACCAGGGAAGCCCACCTAGCTCCCAGGTGACAGCAACTGTTCTCTGTTCTTGTCCCAGCAGCTCTGGGGTGAGAGCAACTCTTCTACACCTTCCCTTGTGGTTTCCTTACATGCCACCCACTGTTTTTTAAATAGGACTTTTATTAAAATCTCTTCAAATTGTCCTAATTTTAAAGTGCCATCTGTTTTCAGTTGGCACCATATCAACATTTAGGAAGTTGTGTTGTTATCTAAGCGAGAGTTGATGAAAGTCTATTGGGGCAGTAGTTTAAGATGAAGAGTCAGACACGACTGAACTGAACTGAAGTTTAAGGTGAAAGGGATAGGCTAGATTGCAGAAAGAGAGAAATCTGGATTTTAAGAGGACTTTAAGGAAAGAACAATCATTCTTAAGGTTTGAGTTCTATAAAGGAATCCAAATAGACCTTTCTTTGCAAGTTTCCCATTTCATTATATAGACAAAGTCTTCACCTAAGTAAATAGCAAGATAGAACAAAACAGATGGTTGCTAACTTGACACCAGAAGACATTTAGGGTTTGTATGTGTTGAAGTACATGGAGCCACATTATTCATTCATGGAGGGTGGCACCAGGTAATAAGTGGTGAGTCAAATAAGCAACTAGTGCTGAAAAGGTATAGCAAGAAGAGGGAGCCCAGGCAGGTGGATCAAGCAAGAAAGTATGTCAACCTGCTCAGCCCAGGTTCTGAGAGTTCAGGATACAGTGATCATAAGGTGGAAGGTCAGCAAACAAAACTCCAGATCCTGGGGAAGGGGATGAAGGTGAAGCAAGTGCTGGCTGGACCAGCTGCAGCAAGACTGGCATATTGCTAGGGCTTCCCTGGTGGTCTAGGCAGTAAAGACTTTGCCTGCGATGCAAGAGACCCAGGATTGATCCCTGGGTTGGGAAGATCCCCTTGAGAAAAGAATGGCAATTCACTTCAGTATTGCCTGAAGAATACCATGGACAGTGGAGCCTGGCGGGTTCCGTGAGACTGCAAAGAGTTGGACACAACTGAGTGACTAACACTTTCACTTTCCGTCTATATCTCTTGGATATTTCCTTAAACCTCCCAATTGTATACAGAACTAGAGCAAGGGTGAGAGCTCTGGAGGTCAGGTGGATGATAACTGAGAGGCCCTAACACCCCATTCACAAAGGCAACTCAACTCTGAGATTTTTTTGAAGTCTGTAATTTTATCAAGTAGTTGAAAGGTCTGTTTTCATCTTATGTTCCAAAGCAGCAACATTGTTCATTTGGGGAAACATGCATGTTCTTCATCAGTGTCCCTCAAGTTGAAGAATTTTAAATAAAGGCAGGCATAAAACTAAATGGAATTGCATTATTAAATTCTGTTTCCTTCTGAGATTCCTTTTTGTGATGGGAACAAAGGAATTCTGAAATGTAATATTTTTAACACTAGCTTCTTTCTGGGGTTTAAAAATGAATTTTGATTTATAATCTCTGAGGAAAATATATAGAAAATATTTTCCAAAATTAACACATCAATTAAACCAAATGGATGGTAATAATTGTGCTAAAATAATAAATCTTTTATAAAGAACATTATAGGAAATAAAATACGAATGCACCCTGTGACTTACACAGGTGCTATATTAATCACTGAGGTGTGAATTATAGAGGTGAAGAGTTTATGCATCTTTCCTTTGTATTGAGCATTCTGATAAATGAGAGTCTAATGTGACAGGAAAAGATAACATAATGCATATGTTATTATGCTTGAAGGAACATGAAAAAAAAAAAGTGACTGACACTGTATTTTGTTCCAGGTGGGAATAAAAAGCAAGCAGTTCCTGGCCCATAATACTCCAGCTCAGAATGTCTGACTGATGGCATGCTGGCACCAGCATTGGGGGAAGTGATGAGCTTCAGCTCCAGGTGAGTTTGGTGCACCAAGACACAGTTTGTGCATCTTTCCTGCTTCTACACACAGAGTTCCTCAAATAACTCCACTGAGCCTTTTGCCATTTAAAAAATATCAGGCTATAGCATTTCTTTAAAAGACTAGAGTTGTGAACTTCTATAGTGCTTTAAAAGTCATTGGATATTCTTTTAACTTTCAGTAGTAGAACAGGTAATTAAAGATATGTTTCCTTCTGAACCAAGTGTTAAAATGCCTGAACTAAAAGTATTATGAAAGATAAAACTTCACATAGTATTTGGGGGTAAGGAGGGAAGGCTCTTTCTCTAAGAGACCTCAGTGGAAACCCAGTTACCATGAATCATTTCAGATGGATACATTGTTCCAGATCCTCCTTAGTATCAGGTACCAGTTGGCTGAGTTACCCTTCAGGACCCCAGATTTTGTCAATTGTAGAGTCATGCCACAGTGGAGCAGACAATCCAGTAATTGAAAAGAATTTCTGATGTCTGGTTTTCAAGAGATCATAAATAAGGGTCAAATACACTGTTATGACGAACCTAGACAGCATATTAAAAAGGAGAGACATTACTTTGTCAACAAAGGTCTGTCTAGCCAAGGCTACGGTTTTTCCAATAGTCATGTATGGATGTGAGAGTTGGAATATAAAGAAAGCTGAATGCAGAAGAATTGAGGCTTTTGAACTATAATGTTGGAGAAGACTCTCGAGAATCCCTTGGACTGCAAGGAGATCCAATCAGTCCATCCTAAAGATCAGTCCTGGGTGTTCATTGGAAGGACTGATTTTGAAGCTGAAATGCCAATATTTTGGCCACCTGATGCGAAGAGCTGACTCATTTGAAAAGACTGTGAATGTGGGAAAGATTGAAGGCAGGAGGAGAAAGAGACGACAGAGGATGAGATGGTTGGATGGCATAACCAACTCAATAGACATGAGTTTGGGTAAACTCCGGGAGTTGGTGATGGATAGGGAGGCCTGGTGTGCTGCGGTTCATGGGGTCGCAAAGAGTCGGACACAACTAAGCAGCTGAACTGAATGCTGTTGCACAGATTATATTTATGATCTTCCCTGAGTCTGTACCTTCATGAACCCATAAACCAGAATATGTGTATAATCTAGAGTCATGAATATAAAGTTTTTGTGACTTGGAAAGAGTGATACACTATAGATTTAGGAGATGGAATATATTTCATTCAAAAACATTTCATACTTCATAAGGTCTAAAAACTAGAACCACTATGTGTCTGTCTTACTTAGTTTTATAGAATACCTGCTTTTCAGAAATTAAAGATTAGTAAAGAAGATAAGCCAATCCAGACTAGTAGGGCAAGTGCTATAAAATATATAAGAAACATGCAATGAATATTTAGTCTATTTATCAAATATATTAATAAATACAATTCTATATCTAGTGACTTAATGTAAGAAAATATTTATGGGTATCTGAAAAGAGTTAGAGGATACTTCTCAGTCTGTTGTTATATCAGAGAAAATAATGAATAGCCCAAATACTTAATTGAATTATATTTATCAAATAGATTTTGTTCCAGAGAGTAGCATTCTATAGATTTATTAAAATAGGTATTAATGGTTTAGAAGAATACTCAAGACATAGAAGAAGGAGCAGGTATATTTTTAAAACTAAAAAAGGAGATTAAAAATTCTTCATAGGAGAACAGTTATAAATCTATGGAGAAAATGATATAGAAAAGAGACTGATTTTTAAAAAATTTTTAATACTTCTGATGTCTTCACAATGTATATTTTGATGATTAGAAACAAAACAAAATATATAATCATTAGGTTTTTTCAGAAGAAAATATTGCAGATGGTCATTTAAATAAAATCACTGTATTTTTTCAGAAATTAAAAAAATGAGGTTAAAAGATAAATCACAGTAAAACTCTGTGTTTAAACATAATGGCATGCTTACATATATTATTATATGCATGAATTCATAATAAGAAAAAAATTAACTTTTTCATTTAAGTAAATGAGAGTTTCAGATAATGAAGCCAATTGATTCCTATTTAGTTAAACATGCAAAGACACCAAAGAAGGAATAAAATTTGAGTAGGACCTTGAAGGTTAAATATATGGAAATGTGCTTTCATTAGTATTGATAATTACTAAATTTAACTAGTTGAAATGGATAAATGCACATATGCTCACTTACCTCATTCTAATTTTCATTTTGTAGAAGATTATACCATAAAGGCTGCACATTGAATAAGTTTAGATATTAGCATTTTTGTTTAAAGTTAGTTTTTAGTATATCAAATTGATTATTCTGTCTCTTATCATACACTTTGCAAACATCAATACCTTTTTAAAAAAACTTCCTCATTGTATAAGTAATCACAGTAATAAAATATTTGTCAAATCTCTCGGTTACTTATTTTCATTACCATATTCTTTAATTATTATATTTTTTACTTCGATGATGCATGAATAAGTTGTATTGTTATCTAAAAATTGAGATAATTTTGTAATTTCTTATGTGAACATCTTTTAAAGAGAAACTTTATAAAGAATACTGGTAGTATTCTTTCAAACTTTTCTTCGACTGTGTCTCTAAGCCCATCCTTTGCCCTCTAATTCCTACTGAATATTCTGTTTGGATGATGACATTGGCACCCAAGTCTTCAATATACCCAAATTTATAACTGTATGAAACCATACTCTACTTGGCCACTAGGTCTATATACGAAATGAACCACAGGTATCTTTTCACCTGTATTTCTTCCCTCTTTCCTTCAGATGCCTCTCGTTGGATCTCCCATTTTCACCTTTCCCAATATTAAATCTGAAAAAGGAAAACCTTGCTTGATAGGCAAGAGTGTATGCGAGGGGCTGCCTAGATTTACTGAATAGGCTTGAATCTTCCTTAGTAGACAGGAGAAGGGGCAAGATTTTTTGTATCAACATAGAAAAAGGGAGAAAAATGTTACCATCAATGAATTTACTCTTCAAAATTGACCTTCTATGCTCTCCTCCAATATGAATATTATAAGTGTATGAGCTATCATTAGGTGGAAACTAGAAGAGCAGCAGAAAACATGTATATAATCATAGTTGAAAGTTATCAACATATCCACATGTGTGTGGGAGGACAGATACGGCATTAATTGGGCTCAAATATTTACCCTGCTGTGAATGAGTTATGTAACCCAGAGCATAATTTTCTCTTTAAGCCTCTGAGACTGAAATTACTTGTTGATATGAATCATTCCCATTCTGTAAGTCAACTAATAGAATGTTTGTGTAAGCCTTTTATAAATGTTTAAGCATGTTGCAGATTCCTACCAACTCTAAAAAAAAAAATAGTATTTATTTTACTTAACAAAACGCACAAACACGTGTACATGTGCATATAAGTGGAGGCATGTGCAGCCACTTATTCTACTTGTTCCCGTGTAAAATGTCTCTGCTTTCCAGTAAAGTATCCTTAAGTATTTGCAGAGAAAGTTCCCTCCTTCTCACTCTATTCTATGTGGCCTGCCCATGAAATCAGTATGGTTCAACAGTTTAGAAGGTGTTCGTGTTGCCCTTTGATCACAAAGGAAATTCAGCTCTGGAGCAAATCCTATGATAATGAGTTTGGCAACACCAAGCAACTTCCTTTTATGAAAACCACTCACAAAATAAATGTGGTATGAAAATTAAAGACAGAATATTAAGATAGCATTGATTCATTGATCTGGAAATTATTTCTAACCGTATAATATTAATAGCCCTTCATGACTTGAAATGTAAGCTTCAGCTAACATCACATGGCAACAGGAATTATTTAATATCGCCAACAACTGAAGTCATGTTGAATTTTTTAGCAACTGAAATTACATTTGCTGAAGTACTATGATGAGGATATTTTGCAAACTATAATAAAATACTGGAAATTACCACAAGATGAGAACTTGTTTACATCAATCAGTGTTCGTTAGTCATTCATGAATATATGCCTAAGATAAATCAAAATATAATGTATATTGATCACACTGAAATCACTTTTAGTGTCAAATAATGTGTAGTAAAATTTGGGAGAATTAGATTACTGCAAACCAAAAGTTGCAACCAGGTTTACTCTCTGTCTTTTATTCACATTTCTCAAGAAAATGTGAGTTACATGAAAATAGACCAGAGCTGGGGGGGTTAGAAAAAAGACACTGACTGTTAGTGATGGTTCAGTTCAGTTCAGTCGCTCAGTCACGTCCAACTCTTTGTGACCCCACGAATCGCAGCACGCCAGGCCTCCCTGTCCGTCACCAACTCCCAGAGTTCACTCAGACTCACATTCATCGAGTCCGTGATGCCATCCAGCCATCTCATCCTCTGTCATCCCCTTCTCCTCCTGCCCCTGATCCGTCCAGCATCAGAGTCTTTTCCAAGGAGTCAACTCTTCGCATGAGGTGGCCAAAGTACTGGAGTTTCAGCTTTAGCATCATTCCTTCCAAAGAAATCCCAGGGTTGATTTCATTCAGAATGGACTGGTTGTATCTCCTTGCAGTCCAAGGGACTCTAAAGAGTCTTCTCCAACACCACAGTTCAAAAGCATCAATTCTTCGGCGCTCAGCCTTCTTCACAGTCCAACTCTGACATCCATACATGACCACTGGAAAAACCATAGCCTTGACTAGACAGACCTTAGTTGGCAAAGTAATGTCTCTGCTTTTGAATATGCTGTCTAGGTTGGTCATAACTTTTCTTCCAAGGAGTAAGCGTCTTTTAATTTCATGATTATCAATAACTAAAACTTGAAATCATTTACAAAACTTTAAGCATCTACTATCAACACTGTATTTCTCTAGCCCTGTGGGGGATATAGATATCAATAAAGCATTTCTACTTTCAAGGGACTTTTCTCCAGGAAAGAAGATATGCTGTATACACAGATAGTATTCAATGTTATGTTATAATGCAGGTGCACATATTTTTAATATGTTAGGTAACTATTAGTGTTAGATGCTAAAGATAATGCATGATAAAGAGTCTTGTTTACTGGAAGACAGATATTTTGATTTGTATTAAAGCAATTATGAAGGCTTCTTGAAACTGAATCTGATATAAATAACAGGGATTATATATAGGCTGGGAAAGGCATTGTGGATAGAGGGAACAATACATTTACGAACAGTGACCTCAAAGGTAGAAGACAAATATTAAGGACAGTTAGCAATCCCTTTGTTTTCTCCTTTTTATAAAGGGTAGGAGTACTGGGCTTACCTGATGACCCAGGTGGTAAAGAATCTGCCTGCAGTGCGGGAGACCTGGGTTTGATCCCTGAGTTGGGAAGATCCCCTGGAGAAGGGAACGGCTACCCACTCCAGTATTCTGGACTGGAGAATTCCATGGGCTGTATAGTTTATGTGATTGCAAAAAGTCTGACACGACTGAGCGACTTTCACTTCGTCTTCAGTAGTACCGAAAAGGACGATGATTAATTTTCGTGG
Source organism: Ovis canadensis (assembly GCF_042477335.2). NCBI lineage: Eukaryota > Metazoa > Chordata > Mammalia > Artiodactyla > Bovidae > Ovis > Ovis canadensis. Next base: position 78,396,384 of record NC_091246.1, on the reverse strand, counting down.
ACTTGAATATTAACTCAAGAAGTGTCTTTATTTTTATGATCCTCCTCCAGTGATTTGTGGATTTTCCCATTGTGCTAAATCCCCATAACGTCACAAATACATTTTTTTCTGACTTAATTTGGAAATACTATATCTTTTATACCCATGAAGCATATCATAGTTTACTAATCTGATGCTTATAGTAGTACTTAAATATCAGTTATAAACAACGTCGACCTCCAAAGTTTTATGTCTTACATGCCATAACATTTTTCTACCACACTCAATTATGTATGATTTTCTACAGTAAATGTTTGTGTCAAGGTCAGAAAGCAACAGTACTTGCAATTTTAAAACTAATATTAGAAAAAAATGTTTCCTGTAATATACCATTTGTACTAAACACATATAAATTCAAATTTATGATGAATATTCAAAAGGTATAGCTTAAAACCTGAGCGCCAAAGAATTGATGCTTTTGAACTGTGGTGTTGGAGAAGACTCTTGAAAGTCTCTTAGACTGCAAGGAGATCAAACCAGTCTATCCTAAAGGAAATCAGTCCTGCATATTCATTGGAAGGACTGATGGTGAAGCTGAAACTCCAATACTTTGGCCACCTGTGTGCAGAACTGGTTCATTTGAAAAGACCCTGATGCTGGGAAAGATTGAAGGCAAGACCAGAAGGGGATGACAGAGCATGAGAATGTTGGATGGCATCACTGACGCGACGAACATGAATTTGAGCAAGCTCTGGGAGTTGGTGATGGACAGGGAAGCCTGGCATGCTGCAGTCCATGGGGTTGCAAAGAGTCAGACACATCTGTGCAACTGAACTGAGCGAATAGATTAAAATAAAAATTTTATGGTAACAAGTAGATAATCTTTATCTTTCTAAACAAAGACTGGTAGGTTAAACCATAGTTTTGTCTTCTCAAAGCACTTTTGTCACATTCTTAAACCTGTAAATTTCCTGTTAACACTAGTTAGAAATTTTGGCCTCCAGTTTCAATTATCACTTCAGTAAAGAATGAGTCAAATGCATTTGAGGCTTAAAATTTTTATTTCTAATTTTTCTCAATTATGTTAGTCATAAAATTGTCTTCATGTTTACTAAAATATTTAGATAATTCTTTCCTTTTTCTCCTCATTTCCATCCTACTCATTCAGAACATGTTTGTTAAAGTGAGGCATTTTTCTGAATCCTGAAAGTCTTTCACATCTTTTATATTTTTTATATATATATTTTTCTGTCTAATCAATATTTTAAGCTCATTTTCCCCCCTTGACCAATTTTTAAAAATCACTGTTTCTCCTTTTTATCATATTGTTACCATAGAAATTCTTCTAAGATACAGCAGTATTTCATAGTTACTATTCCCTGCCCCATTATGGTATTGTATTTATACTGAATTTTTGAGAGCTTGACATGGTGGCAGAATACTGCAGTATGTAAAAAGTATGAGACAAGAGTTAGAAGCATGGAACTGAAAAACTTAGCAGTTGGAGCTTGGTATTTAGATTTGAGAAATCCCCACAAGTGATTTAACGTTAGGGTGAAACAAATGAAGACAAGCGCAGGAAAACAGGTGCTAATATAAATGTGTTTGGAGACATGGATATTGGAATACAAAAGGATAAAGATGAGTGAGAAGGAATTATCCCAGATGATTAAAGAGATGTAGGAAAGTTTAGGAAAAAGTTAAAAATATCTGTGCCATCTGCTGGATGGCAAAAAAGTAGTTTATTAAAATGAAGTGGTGTTTTATTTATTTAATATGTGAGATAAAGCATAATTTTCTGGTTATGTAAAAACATAAATCAGTCTCCTTTGAAGATCTACCATACATGAGGCCTCAAATACAAAAATGTCAGAAGTTGCCCTTCTTTCCCCTTAGATTACTGTCAGATGCTGAAGATGACATGATTATGGTGAAAACTCAGAACTTGACAATGTTGTTCATTTGCGCAGTTGTGTCTGACTCTTTGAGACCCCACAGGAGGAGGAAATGGCAAACTACCACTGTATACTTGCCATGAGAACCTCATGAACTGTATAAAAGAACTTGGCAGTAGTATATATCAAGATACAAATAGAGGGGAAGATACAAATTTCTGTTTGATATGGCAATGTTCTTTTATCTTAATAAATTAGAAGAATTTTCTCTCATTTTTAAGTATCACTTAAGCAATTGTTGCCTTTCTGTAATAAATAAGTGAACTTCAACACTAAAATCATGTCTTACACATGTGATTATCAAATACTTTTTGTTGCAATATGCTGAAACAGTTAAAAACATCTGAATTTAGATGAATACATACCATTGGCTACAGTCAGAGGTAGTGGTAGTCAGTATTGGCAGCTCAATACTGGAACACTGGACATGTGGAAATTCTCAAATTCTGTTGCTGCTGCTGCCAAGTCACTTCAGTTGTGTCTGACTCTGTGCAACCCCATAGATGGCAGCCCACCAGTCTCCCCTGTCCTTGGGATTCTCCAGGCTAGAACACTGGAGTGGGTTGCCATTTTCTTCTCCAATGCATGAAAGTGAAGTTGCTCAGTCGTGTCTGACCCTCAGCGACCCCATGGACTGCAGCCTTCCAGGCTCCTCCATCCGTGGGATTTTCCAGGCAAGAGTACTGGAGTGGGGTGCCATTGCCTTCTCCAAATTCTGTTGCTAACAGAGATAAATAGTGCGTACTCAGGGTAGGCCTTGAAAGCATGGGCAGAATGTGCTTTATTTTCAAATACTTTTAACAGTGGAAACAAATTATTTTACAAAATCTAGAGGGATATGGGATATTCTTACCCTGTATTAAACCCACAAAATTTTAGCTTTCAAATTTCAGAGAGTGAGTGTTAATTTTTAAAGCAACTGTGTTTAGAAATGAGAAGGCAACAAGAATATCTGCTGGGTTCTTGGAAATTTCTTTTGGTAGGAGGTGGTTTTCCTTTCGGAAGTATGTCATGACACTAGATGGTGTTTCTTTTTAAAAGATTCTACATAATTCTGGCAGGGGGTGGACATCTCCGTGCAGTCTTCAGTGTACACTGTTGCTGAAATGGTTGAAGCAGTTGTAGAGCCCTAAGAATTCTTCTCCTTACTGTTTTCTAAATAGGACAGAAACTGATCATCTAGTAATTGGACAGTATTAAAGGGCCTTATAATAGCAACAGAATCATAGCATCTTGCTCCACATTGTCTGTCCTATAGCCACATTCAATAGGAAAAGGTCCAACTTCTTCCTGTTTATCTTGGTGATAACTTTGCTTATTTTTATTTTATGTTTCTATTGTTATCTTGACTTATCAGTTCTAAACATAATCTACTAATTTCCTACTATGATACTTTAGAGGATATAGGCCAGCCACTGATCACATAACTTTTTTTTTTCCAATCTCCTCTCAATATGTTGAATCAAATTGTGTTGAACTCAGTACTCAATGTTTACTTAATGACTGTGTAGATACTGCATTCAGGTTTACATTGTTTAGGGCTAAGATCTTTGTTTTCCTGAAGCTTAACAGATTATAATGCCTTCAAATTTCAAATGTACAAAATTATTAACATGTGTGACAAATTCCATTATTTTGAAATTGTATTCCTCCAGCCTTCCATCATTTTCTTCCCATCTATCTGGCTGTCCTTTTTATGCCCCCTGTCTGTTTTGCTCTTAATTTCTTGTTCCTGAATTGTATTTACTACTCCTTCTTGATTGGACCTCTCCCTCTTTTTGCAGAAACAAAACAAGTTTCTAGTAGCTTCTTAAAAAATAGTGTGAAAAGTACATATATTGGACCCATGCTTGTCTTCAGAGGGCTTACTTCTACCCTTCCATGTGATTGATATTTGAGTATATGCTTTAGTATCTGAGATGAAAAGGATTCCCTGTCATGACTATGATAAGATCATTCTAATGCCAGTCTGATCTCTTTTCATTTGTAGGTGACTTTTGTTTTACTTTTCTCTTTGTAGGAATCTCTTATGATTTTTAAGGTTCATGATGGTGTGCCTTGATATGGGACTAATTCCACTTAAGAGTGATTTTTCTTTGATGTTAAAAATCATATGTAATTTCTTTGATAACTTTATCCTATCAACTGTCTTTATATCATTACTCAATTATTGAACCTTCTAGATTCAGGTCTTAAAGTTTTTCAACTCTTACTCCCTCTCTCTCTCTCTCTTTTTTTGAGGGGGGGATGTGTCTCTATTTTAAATTTCCTTGGCTTTATCTTTTACCTTTCTATTGATTTTTAGGAAATAGTTGGACGTGGAACAAAATTAAACATTTAGGGAAGTTGTGATAAAAATACAAGAAATACTTCAGTACTTCTTACCTGTAGTTAACATTTGCCTCATCTACTTTCTTCTTAAAATACACTCAGTAACCCAAACACACTATCTCTATGCTTTCCTTCTTTCCTTTCCTCTGAGAGGGGGTTGCATATATGACTTTCCTTCACCTCTAACTACCTCAATGTTTTTATTTCCTGAAGGACAAAAATAATTTCTCACGTACTTACAGTAGGGTAATCCGTTTCAGGCTTCCCCAGTAGCTCAACTGGTAAGAATCTGCTTACCAGTGCAGGAGACGCAAGAGACACAGGTTCCATCCCAGGGTCAGGAAGATCCTCTGGAGAAGGAAATGGCAAGCCACTCCAGAATTCTTGCCTGGAAAATTCCGTAGACAGAGCAGCCTGGCTAGCTGCAGTCCATGGGGTTGCAAAGAGTTGGAAATGATTGAGGGTGCATGCATACCTGCAGAAGAAACAAAACTGGAGACAATCAGCTTCAGTAAATGTGCAATCAATAAAACATTTGGGACACCAGCAAGTAGATTATATCAGTGTCATCAACTGTTATCAGCCAATTCTTCATGGTGCTTTTTTCCTTCAAGTATGGGATCCAGCCTAGAATCATGTATTGTATTTACTTATGTTAAAAGGTAAACTGAGACATGTTAAATTTCAAGAGTGAAGAAAAATCGATATGAATTGGTCAGCATCAAACCAGAAGTGGTTAACCATGCTCCACAGAGAGGAGTTGGGGAGAGACTTGATAGAGAAAAGGCAGAAGCAATGCAAGGAGATTATTGACTGGCTATAGCTTAAAACATAGTTTACTATTTGGTTGACTTAGATTTTGGTTTTGTAATCTCTGAGGCATTTATTGCCTTGGACTCTGGTTTGCTTACAAATACCTTCATGGCATTAGGCCACCTCAGACTAACAGCCTCATTGTAAAAATAACAGGTGTCTTATTCTGCAGACTCCTTCAAACTAAAACATTGCCTCAGCCTTCTTTGTCTTTTCTAACAATGTTTTTTTAAAGAATAGTCTCCCTTTTAAAAATGAGAACAGTTTTGGTTCATCCATTCTGTTTTTAAAAGTTCTTACTTCTAATTTCCAATTTTGTGTTTTACTTACTATAAGTGAAAGTGAAGTCACTCAGTCGTGTCTGACTCTTTGCGACCCCATGGGCTGTGTAGTCCACCAGGCTCCTAGTCCATGGGATTCTCCAGGCAAGAATACTGGAGTAGGTTGCCATTTCCTTCTCCAGGGGATCTTCCCGACCCAGGGATCGAACCCAGGTCTCCCGCATTACAGGCAGACACTTTAACCTCTGAGCCACCAGGGAAACCTTGCTGTTATTGTCATAGGATATCTTATCATAATGTCATAATCTATTCATGCTCAGCCCTGGTGCCAGTGATGTTTTTGGTGTGTGTTCTTAAGCTTCTGTATTGTCTCTCTTTTGTGTCAGTGTGTTTGGTTGGTACTGTAGGATTTAGCTAAAGGTCACAGTCATGTTGCAGTTTTGCTCAGGTGACCTTTTCTTTCTTGCTTACGTATTAGAGAAGGGTTTTAGAGCAGGATCTGTGGTCATACAATTTGATTGCTGTTGTTCTAGAAACCAAGGAGAAGGGGATTCCAATTTCTTTGGTTAGGTATGCAGCTTGAAAAAAGAGTTCTCTTTAAAGTGTACCAGGCTTATTGTCTCCAAAGCAAATACTTAGAATTCAGGGTTTCTGGATGGGAAATGCTGAAGAATGGGGAACAATTGCCAGCTGTGGGGGATGAGAGAGCAACCACTTTATAGTATTAGGATTTTTTTTTCTCAAACCGCATCACACCCCTTTGTTCTAAACATTCACTCCTTCTAGTGAATGGGTGGTTTCATGGGGTGATAAGCTGACTCTCATATGTGCCCCGCACTCTGGGCACATAAGGCAATACCTTCTCTGCTCCACCACGTCAATCATCGTTTCTCTATGGTTCTATTCCTCTACAGTTTAAATGTAACACAATGATTATGGGTGTGATTCTGAAACCAGACTGCCTGGATTTGACTCCTAGCTGTATCACTTAATGAATATTTGATTAGCACGTTGCTCGATGTTTCTGTGCCTTTATTTTTACATTTATAAAATGGAGATAATGATAAGGATGTTACTGAGTTAGAACCGTGCCTGACACACTGTCAGCTGCCTCACTCCACCTTGCTGCTATCATCATCTCTCTTCTAGTGGTATCACCTCTCTAAGTTGATTTTTTAAAACAATTATTTTGCTGTCTTTTGCTTGATGTTTGAGAAAAAGAAGTTAATGCCTGTGGTCAAACCATCAGTCTTTTTTTAAAAACATTATTAAGGCTTTTAGTTTTATTATTCTCATTCTCCTGACATTTTTTTTTCCTTGAGCAATAATATATTTGTGTGCTAAGATCTCTTTTAGTAAACTCCTTCATTTCATCTTAAAAAACTAAGAACTGTAACTTCTAATACACCTAGATTAATTATAGGATTTTATTCATCTTTATAAAAAGTACTCATTCTGTTTTATAAACATTTTTTTAGAATTTTAGGTTCAAAATGTCAAACGCTGACATCATTGATTGTCCTGAGACATAACTATTCATGAGAACTTACTACAAGATGACTTAATGAAACATTCCAAATTAATATTAAACTATAGAAATTTATTAAAAAATTTATTCTACTGCTATCTGTAACCTATTAAACAGGCAATAGACTCCCTATCTTATGTGCATAGATATTTATGTTATAGAAATTGAGTTATTTAAATATTTATAAAAAGTGAGTTGAGAGCAAGCAGAACTTTCAAAAAGCAATTAATAATGAACAGACTTCAAGGGAGCTATCATTATAACAACAAAGTGCTTTGGAACTCCAATAACTTCACTGGTGCAGAAATAGGCCATCAAATATAATTAAAAGCAGTCAAAAATAAACAGAAATTGAGCTGTAAAAGGCTGTCCTTTGCTAGGAGCTTAAGGCAAAAAGAAAGCCAGGAAGAACCTTGAAAGTAGTAATGAATTGATAAGCCTTACTGCCTACAGCTTGTAATGTGCTCTGTCAGATTTTAGTATCAGTTAAAGTAGATTAATAGAGCAATCACTGATTCTCTATCTTAAATTCTTCTCTGTTGTTCCCCGGTTATAGGCTCCCATGATAGATGAAAGCCTGAGTGGGTTAAAATTTCAATTCATTTTTCTGCTCAGTTTCTTTTTAAGTAATGCTGGCATCTACATTTGCTGGACACCAGCATTCTCTATGATGTTTTAAAAACAGAAATAAATTCAGTTATTGACATATTTTAGTCCTCATTTCTGGGAAATGTTGTGTGTGTGCGTGAAGTCACTCAGTCGTGTGTGACTCTTTGCGACCCAGTGGACTGTAGCCCGCCAGGCTCCTATCTCCATAGGAGGGTTAATTCCTCTGTATTCAACAGAGGAGGAATTGCCCTGGAACATGAGCAATTGACATCTTTCTACCACTAGGGGCTACCATAGTGAAGTGTGAAAGTGAATAGTGAAGTGAATGATAAAGAGAAGATAACAAATTTATTGTGGCTCTAAAGGCTCAGATTAATGTGAATCTGCAGAAACCGTACCACAAGGACAGAAACAATTTGCCCTTGATCATTTTATTTTTATAATAATGTTCTTTAATGAAGCTAAAGCCTCCCTGCTGTGACCTTATTATGTTTTTCAACATCAATGAGAAATAGATTCTTCTGAATTGTAAGAGAGCTCATGAAACAGCAGGCATATTGAAATAGGGGATCAATTACTCCTTTTGCAGTAATTCTGAACTTGAAATGGCTGTAGCACAGCCTAGGTAGACAAGATAGAGCAGCATATTGAAAATCTGTATACAAATTAATCAGAGAAAGCTGAGATAAACTGTTTTGTTTTCTAATATCTTATGATTATAGTATCCTTTTGAAAAGCACATGGTAAAGATTCTGTTGTAGCAGAAGCAAACAAAACCTGAAAGTTTTATCCCCAATTTAAATGTAAAAAAATTTACATACATTTAACAGTCCTCCTGAAAATTACTTGATACCACTGCTTATGATTTTCATTTTACTCATTTTAACCTGAAGAAGGATCTTTGATTAAGATGGGAGCTTAAAGGTCCTGATGAGAATGGAGACAGATGAGTCTAGATGTTATGAATGTAACAGATTATTACTGCATTTATGAAATACTCTAATTTGTGAAGTAATTTGTTTCCATTATGTCACTCAATCCTGGCAGCAATCCTAAAAAGACATGAGCTCAAACAGCGCACTGACAGCTTTACAACTGCAACAGTAAGGCAGACTGAGGCTCAGACAGGGTAAATGAAGAGCACTAGGTCATGCAACTGCCTTCTGCTGGCACCTGGACCTACATAGAAGCTCAGTATTCTGTCTTTCCCTTTAGGTTTTGCAAGAACACTGAACTTTCAAAATGCAAATCATTTTGCTATAATAAATTCAGTGTTACCAGAGTATATAATTTCCATTTTCATCTGCCACATCCAGGCAGGAGCTTCCCATTTGTGCTGATAGTGGAGTCACACGGATCAATGGGCCTTTAGAGAATGAAATGCTTTATTTGAATGATTGTCCTGCGGCACATGCAGGACTACACAGCACTGTAAGATGCAAGAAACTGAGACAGCAGGGAAGGGGGCTGTCCGAGAGCCTTCTTCAGAAAAGGGCAGGCAGACTGAATGCTTCACTCTTTGCTGGGCAGGGACTTTCCCACCTGACAGGAGAACGGGGTGGGACTCTGGCTGTAACACCATCCATCATCCTGGTCAATGAGATTGACTTAAAGTGACTGCTGAGGGTCAACATGATAGAAACTGAGACTACTTAGGAGGAAGAGAAATGGACTTTCAAAATGAGGATCACAAGAGAATGGTATAAGTGAAATTAGGGAGAATGAAAGAATTTTTTTAAAAGGTGGTAGGAGATCAGTGTGATAGAGGTAAAAAATAGTGGAAATACAAATGATAAGCTTATTCATACTCATTCAGATGAGTGATAGTGTTTTATTTATGTATTTTTAGCTTTTTCTAAAGCTATTTTCCATTCTTTTACATAAACCAGTGAAAGGCTGCTAATAACTTTGTACCTCTAATATTTCAACATCAGTATTAATATTTTTGTGCTAACAAAAAATAATGGTATTCATTGTATTGTGACAATGTATCAGACACTTTCTAGAACTCCAAATGTATTAACATATAAGCTATTAATCCTATTTTAAATATCAAGATAGTACTGTGTTTCAAATTTAAGAACCTTGCTTACCCATGAAAACTACAAAGCTCAGTGGCAAAGTCAGGAAGTTTAATTCTACAGCCTTCACTCATTCCCTAAAATAATAATCTGCTTGCTCATTAGAACAACTTTGCTATTTGCTTTTGAAAAATAACATTTTGATAAACCCCAAAATTTATGTGATACTTAAAATACACTGATATTGCTTGAATCTTTCTAGAATATTTTGGGTTGGGACAAAGTCCACTTTGCCTTAAGATTATGGCAAGAAAATTTGCATTTTTAACAGTGATCATAATTCCTTATGAAGTGCAATGGCTAATAGCACTTTATGACTTTCTATAAAAATGGTTGCCATGATGCATGGAGATGCACAATAATAGTTACTGTCACACTATCTTTAAACATGAACTTGAGTTAAAACCATTTACTTAAAACATGGGTTTTGGCATAATTGAATGTTATAAACTATTCCATTACTGAAATTCATGTAGATCAACTCTGTGTATCTGAATGTGTTCAGATGTATACTGTTGATCTTTATTTCATTTTTTCTGAATTTTCCTACTGCCTAAAATTTGTTGGTAACCCTAAATCAATGCTTCTAAAATGCTGTCATTCCCAGACATGCACAGAACAGCAAAAGCGAGTCTCCCTCCCCTTACACCTCCCAGCTAAGGTGGAATGAGGTGGTACCTTCCCTTCTCATTTGACATTCATATTGATAAACAAGTATCCTTTTCATGGTCTATTAAGTGTGACTTTTTTTTAGAAATTTCCTCATTTTAGGGGGATATTATGGTATCCTTACTATTTTAAATGGCCCACAGTTGTAGAGTGTTGAAGTGTTGTCAGTATTCCTAGGTGCAAGATAACAGATTTGCTTTGTGGAGAAAATATGCATTAGACAAATTTCATCCAGGCATGAGTTATAATTTTGTTTGGCTGTATATTTAATGTTAGTGAATAAATGATATGTATTTAATAGGGTATTTTTAAACTGCTATAGTGTCTTGCAAACCATTCTTTTCAGTAAAAACCTACTATAAACATATTTCTATGTCTCTTAAAGGATAAAATTCTTAATGGTCTTATGAAAATTTATTGCATGGATTCATTGGAAATGTTTTTTTACTTGTTTCCCTTTTTTAAGTCTGTGTTGTTTCTAACTTTTCTTCATTATAAACAGTATTCTAATAAGGATACTTGGAGAAACATTTTGTTAACATGTTCTGTTATTTACTCAGGATATATTGCAAAAAGTAGGAATGGAACTGCTAGATCCAAGTCTATGTATGTCTTACCCTATCAAATTGCCCTCCAGGCAACTCTGCTGGTTTATATTCCCTCTAAACCCCAGATAAGTCTTTCTCCCCACACCTTTTGCAGTTCTGGATATAAGTTTCTTTTCAGTCAGTATCAGTTACACATAGTTCTAGTTAAAAAAATGAATAAATAAAGCTGAGTTTGCTCTAAAACTTTAAGAGCTTTAAGAGGTAATTAAATAGCTGAGGGGAGAATTTCTGGAAATAGCATTCTAGAATGAGGCTTGCCATTTTTTAGAGAGATTTTTTTTTATTGGCACTGTAATAAAGTATTTTAAAATAAATTTCATTTCCACCAATTAGCCATTTACACTAACAAGATTGTATCCTCCTTTGGCTTTTTAAATGTCCAATCTCTTAATTTAAAATTACCAAAGTTAGAGTGACTGATATAACTAAACAGGGTTTTCTTAAGTGATGTCTTTCAGTGCTAAAGAAGGAAATACTAAAATAATTTAGAAGTGACTTAGATTCTAAAGTAAATTGAAATATTCTAGTAATATTCCGAATCTGGAAGATGGTGGAAAGAAAAGAGAATGAACTGATTGGGATTATTGAATCAAATAGGGCTAGATCAACTTTGGCTGACAATGAACATGTACTTTCAAGAGAGGGATTCCTAAATGAATGGCTTCTCTTATTTGCCTAGTCCCGGCTCTCTCAATGTTGCTGCCACCAATATGAGTCCAATGGTGCTTTGATTACTGGAACTGGATTGGTATGCTGGTCATGCACAAGTCACGATGATCTTTATCTCCATTCCATTCAGGCAGAGAAATGAAAACAGACTGACAACACTTGGAATTTTAAAATCGTTGTGTAACAATATTTATTTTAAAATACTATCCTCTTCACATTTTTTTTGAAATTTTAAAGTAACTGCATACTTTTAAAAAAATCTCAAAGGGGAAGAAGGAAAAGTAACATTTCCTCCCCTATTTCCTCCCCTTTACTTCCTCAATTCTGTTTTGAGATAAACATGTTTTCTAGGTAAGCATATTCTTTTAGAGAGAATCTGTGTACAAAAAGCATGTGTACAAAAGTGTACTTTTAAAAAAATGTTTTAATTATTGCAATCTGTGCTTACTGTTCTGCATCTGTATTTTCCATCTCTCAAGAAAAAGTGGATGTTGGCCCTTCATGTGATTAAACATAATAGAACGGACACAGGTAAAAGTTAATAATCACTAGTGACTTTGTGCCAGGCACTGTGTAAGCCTTATATGTGTCAAAGTGTTAGTTGCTCAGTCATGTCTGATCTGCAACCCATGGACTGTAGCCCGCCAAGCTCCTCTCTCCATGGGATTCTCTGGGCAAGAATACTGGAGTTGATAGCCATTCTCTTCTCCAGGGGATCTTCCCAACCTAAGGATGGAACCTGTGTCTCCTGCATTGTAGGTAGATTCTTTACCATCTAAGCTACCAGCAAAGCCCCTTACATAATTCTCATAGCTCTCCTAAAATACTATGACCTCCTTTATAAATAAGGCAGATACCTGAAGAAATTCAGCAAGCTGTTGAAGCTCAGCTAACTAGTGACAGCAAAGCCAGGCTTAAACCCAGGCCATTGGACTCCAGAGTCCCCTGTCATGTCCATCATTCCTGAACTTTACAGGACTAGTAAGCGGTGGGTTGTTGAGTTAGCTGAATGTGACCTTTAGAAAAACTGTGTAAATTGATTTTACAACAAATGGGGAACTTTAAAAGAAGGGAAATATATATATATATTTTTTTTTGACTGAAATAAAAGGCATTAGGGACTTTGCAGAACTAGAGTATTCTTTCATTTAAAATTTTTGTATTTTAGCTTTTTTAATCTTGATAATCATAACTAAAATAACCTGGAACAGCAGGAAGCTAAGACAGTGACACATGAGCAAACACATTTGCACTTACGAAAAAGGTTGGGTGTGGAATGGAAAGATATAAAAGAGACTAGCAAGTTAATTAGGAGTTTTGAGGAAGCAAATCAGCTTGATCCTAATGGTGATGAGCTTAGTAGAGTGGGCATCTATGGAGGGAGGAGGGCCCTGTGACATTCACTTGCAGTGCTCTGAGTTTTGCAAATGAGCAAATCAATACAGGGAAAAGAAAAGGTAACAGGACAGAAAAGACTAAGGTTAGCTGCTGCAGCTGCTATCGCCTCAGTCGTGTCAGACTCTTTGAGACACTATGGACTGTAGCCCACTAGGCTCCTCTCCATGAGATTCTCCAGGCAACAATACTGGAGTGGGTTGCCATGCCGATCTCCAGGGGATCTTCCTCACCCAGGGATTGAACCCACATCTCTTATATCTCCTGCATTGACAGGTGGGTCCTTTACCAGTAGCACCACCTGGGAAGCCCCTAAGGTTAGCTAGTCAATTATCAAAGTAATGTTTAAAGTATTAGCTTTAAAACATTTAAAGTATTAGCTTTAAAATTTAAAAATTTTTATTAAAAATATTGTGAGTGCACTGGTCATAGCAAACACCCTCTACCAACAACACAAGAGAAGACTCACTCATGGACATCAACAGATGGTCAACACCAAAATCAAATTGATTCTATTCTTTGCAGTCAGAGGGAGAAGCTCTACACAGTCAGCAAAAACAAGACCACGAGCTGACTGTGGCTCAGATCATGAACTCTTTATTACCAAATTCAGACTTAAATTGAAGAAAGCAGGGAAAACCACTAGACCATGGAGGTATAACCTACATCAAATCCCTTATGATTATACAGAAGTGACAAATAGATTCAAGGGATTAGATCTGATAGACAGATGCCTGAAGAACTATGGACAGAGGTTCATGACATTGTACAGGAGACAGAGATCAAGACCATCCCCAAGAAAAATAAATGCAAAAAGACAAAATAGTTGTCAGAGGAGGCCTTACAAATAGCTGAGAAAAGAGAAGCAAAAGGCAAAGAAGAAAAGGAAAGATATACCCATTTGAGTGCAGAGTTCCAAAGAATAGCAAGGAGAGATAAGAAAGCCTTCCTCAATGATCAATGCAAAGAAATACAGGAAAACAATAGAATGAGAAAGACTAGAGATCTCTTCAAGAAAATTAGAGATACCAAGGGAACATTTCATGTAAAGATGGACACCATAAAGGACAGAACGGACCTAACAGAAGCAGAAGATATTAAGAGGTGGCAAGAATACAGAGAAGAGCTATACAAAAAAGATCTTCATGACTCAGATAATGATGATGGTGTGATCACTCACCCATAGCCAAACATCCTGGAAGCAAGGTCAAGAGGGCCTTGGGAAGCATCACTATGAAAAAGCTAATGGAGGTGATGGAATTCCAGTTGAGCTCTTTAAAATCCTAAAAGATGATACTGTGAAAGGGCTGCACTCAGTATGCCAGCAAATTTGGAAAACTCAGCAGTGGCCGCAGTCCAGGAAAAGGTCAGTTTTCATTCCAGTCTCTAAGAAAGGCAATGGCAAAGAATGTTCAAATTACTGCACAGTTGCACTAATCTCACACACTAGCAAAGTAATGCTCAAAATTCTCCATGCCTAGCTTCAACAGTACATGAACATGAACATCCAGATGTTCAAACTGGATTTAGAAAAGGCAGAGAAACCAGAGATCAAATTGCCAATGTCCACTGGATCATCAAAAAATGAGATAGGTCCAGAAAAACATCTACTTCTAGTTTATTGAATACTTCAGGGCCTTTGACTGTGTGGATTACAATGAACTGTGTACAATTCTTCAAGAGATGGGAATACCAGACCACCTGACCTGCCTAGTGAGATATCTGTATGCAGGTCAAGAAACAACAATTAGAACTGGAAATGGAAAAACAGACTGGTTCCAAATCGGGAATGGAGTACATCAAGGCTGTATATTGTCAACCTGCTTATTTAATTTATCTGCAGAGAACATCATGAGGAATTCTGGACTGGAAGAAGCATAAGCTGGAATCAAAATTGCTGGGAGAAATATCAATAACCTCAGATATGCAGATTACACCACTCTTAAGGCAGAAAGTGAAGAAGAACTAAAGAGCCTCTTGATGAAAGTGAAAGAGGAGAGTGAAAAGTTGGCTTAAAACTGAACATTCAAAAGACGAAGATCATGACATCTGGTCCCATCACTTCATGCCAAATAGATGGGGAAACAGTGTCAGACTTTATTTTGGGGGGTTCCAAAATCACTGCAGATGGTGACTGCAGCCATGAAATTAAAAGATGCTTGCTTCTTGAAAGAAAAGCTATGAGCAACCTAGACAGCATATTAAAAAGCAGAGACGTTACTTTGCCAACAAGTGTTCACCTAGTCAAAGCTATGGTTTTTCCAGTACTCGTATAGATGTGAGAGTTGCACCATAAAGAAAGCTGAGTGCTGAAGCATTGATGCTTTTGAACTGTGGTGTTGGAGAAGACTCTTTAGAGTCCTTTGGACAGCAAGGAGATCCACCTAGTCCATCCTAAAGGAAATCAGTCCTGAATATTCATTGGAAGGACTGATGCTGAAGCTGAAACTCCAATACTTTGACCCCCTAATGTGAAGAACTGACTCATTTGAAAATACCTCGATGCTGGGAATGATTCAAGGCGGGAGGAGAAGGGGATGACAGAGGATGAGATGGTTGGATAGCATCACCAATACAATGGTCATGAGTTTGAGTAAGCTCCAAGAGTTCATGATGTACAAGGAAGCCTGGTGTGCTGCAGTCCATGGGTCGCAAAGAGTTGGACACAACTGAGCCACTGAACTAAACTGAATAAGCTTCTTTTTTTTTTTTTAATGACCATTTTATAGAATGAACCCAAAGTAGACTTATATATGTCCTCTGCACAGCCACAACTGGAGTATTTTAACATTTTGATGTAAGTAGCCAGTTCTATGGTGCCATCTTGTGGCATACTGTAATTCCACATGTAGGGCCTTTAAAAAGTCTTTGTAAAATGAGTGAGCTTCAAACCACACCTACAGAATGAAAATTTGAAGAGAGGAGAAAAATGGAATGGGTTCAGCAGTGGCAGGTATTAGCAATGGCTGACTCTGCCAGGATTCCAGTTGTGAATGATAACTCTGATCTATTTGAATTCTAGCTTTTGGGAGGATTAAGTTGCTGTAAATATTTCTCTTTGAAAAGACAAAAATATTTCTATAAGCCTGAAGAATATATGGCAAATCCAGTCAGTTTTAAGAAAACCAGGTTGTATTATATATTGCCAATGTCCTGGGGTCATGCATGATGTCTCTGGTTTAATTTTTGATTTCCACATAACACACATTTGAGTGTGATAAAGGTACTGGAAATATCTAGGAAGTTTTATGTAGAAATACCTGGATTCTGCTTTGTATCTTATAAACAGGAGAACTGGCTAAGGGAAAGAAGTATTTAACTCAGGTTTGGGATGTTCCAAAATAAGACAGGCTGATGATGGAGTGAAGGAATCCAGGATGCTGGAAAATACATCTCTGGCAGCACTGAATGTGGAGTTCAGACAGGGCTGAGGAAGAAGTGAAACTAGAATGGTCTGATGGGCTTAACGTGGGAGAGTGCTATGATACAGAAGGTGAGGACTCACAGGCATGAGAGAGGCAGCAGGGTAAAGTGATCCTTGGAAGGAGTGTTTGAGAGATTAGGTATTTTAGAGAAAAACATCTTAGCAGTATGCTCCAAGACGTGGCCAAGTTTTGAGACATTCATGAGAGAACAAAAGAAAAAGTGCATTTATTTGCTAGCATTGTTCTGTACACTCTGATGTACCTTATCTCACTTAATCTTCATAGAAATCCTCTGTGTAGTGATAGCCCTATTTTATAATAGATTAAAACGCTTTGGCTCAGAGAAGTAGACAAATGTGTAAGGTTATGTGTGTTAAGTGAAAGAACACTCCTGCAATGGCACTCTTATTTTTTCCACATTTCATCATGAAACTAGAGTTTAGGAAGGTTCTCAGGATGGATGGTAAAGTATAATAAATGTTCAAAGATCCGAGAAATACTAGGATATCTTAGATGTTCGATGGATATTGAAGGAGGCATGTTAAAGTAGACGCATATAACTGCTTTTAACTTAAAGGGGCAGGTTGACATTCAAAATGAGAAAATATGAAGTGAACACCTTAAGCAGTATTTGAAAATACCCCCTGCATTCAGGACTATAACTGTTGCTTTTTTAAAAATATAACTTTCCCTTCAATATGCGATGGTTTATGATAAAATAAGACAAATGAGATCTTCTGGTATTCTAAACTTAAAAAAAAAAAAAACAAAATCTGTGAAACAGAAATTGTTACAGTATTTCTCAACCTAGAACACAGAAAATCAGCTGTGAGCAACATTAAATTTTCATAGCAAGTCTGAATGTTATCCAACGTGCTTATCTTGATTTACGTTTATAAAAGGAGACAGGAAAGATGAAAAGAAATTGTAAATATTTTAAAAATTATAGTACATGTTGTTGTTGTTCAGTCGCTAAATCGCGTCTGATTCTTTTTTAACCCATGGACTAAAGCATGCCAGGCTTCCCTGTCCTTCAGTATCTCCCATAGATTGCTCATACTCATGTCCACTGAGTTGGTGATGCCATCTATTTCGTCCTCTCTCACCCCCTTTTCCTCCTGCCTTCAATCTTTCCCAGCATCAGGCTCTTTTCCAATGACTCGGCTCTTCACATCAGGTGGCCCATATTGGAGCTTCCAGCTTCAGCATCAATCCTTTCGGTGACTATTCAGGGTTGTATTCCTTTAGGATTGACTGGTTTGATTTCCTTGCTATCCAAGGGACTCTTAAAAGTCTTCTCTACAACCATGATCCAAAAGCATCAATCCAAAACAAAAACAAAAACAAACAAACAAACAAAAGCATCCATCCTTTGGTGCTCAGCATTCTTCATGGTCCAGTTCTCACATCCATACATGACTACTGGAAAAACCATAGCTCTGACTATATGGACTTTCGTCACCAAAGTGATGATCTGCTTTTTAATGCACTGTCTAGTTTTGCCATAGCTTTCCTTCCAAGGAGCAAATGTCTTTTAATTTTGTGGCTGCAGTCACCAACCACAGTTAATTTGGAGCCCAAGAAAAGAAAATCTGAGGTGATGGGACCAGATGTCATGATCTTCATTTTTTGAATATTGAGTTTTAAGCCAGCTTTTTCACTCTTCTCTTTCACCTTCAAGAGGCTCTTTAGTTTTTCACTTTCTGCCATTAGAGTTGTATGATCTGCATGTCTGAGGCTGTTGATCTCTCTCCTGACAATCTTGATTACAGCATGTGTTATACCAATTTTATACTCTTTGCTATAAGGAAGTTGGAATGTTACCAATGTTTAAAAATTCTTGCTGTATTTCAAGTGGTGTAGAATCACAATAGTTTACAAAAAGAAAATCTTTAAGCCAGGAAAGTCTATGGGAACATGATTTTATTATCAGCCTGGTGTTACTAGCTTCTTACCTCGATTATCTAAATTATAATTCCTATCCTCTCCCTATTTCTTTTTCCCACAAGAGGGAGATGAAAAGTCACATGCAGGGCCCTGCACTGTCAGTGTAAATGTTTAGTAATATTTAACTGTCTCTCTCAGGAAGCTTCATTATCAAATTACTTCTAGGCGTTGATAAGGCAAAACATGTTGCCATTGGGAAGTGTTACTGTGATTTTGAGCTTAAATTTATGTGACAAGAAAGAACATTATTTTATGCAATTTGGTGTATAATAACCCCAGAGAAATAGTAAAATTTATACCATAATCAAAGCTGATGTTTGACAAAGAAGATCTTTACCTCACAATAAATGAATTGACTCTTTGAATTTTGGACAAATGTCTTACTCAAACACTGTAGTTTGCATATTTTAATTTGGCAACAACCACAAATGCCTTGCCTTTTCAGTTTAAGTGGCAGGTTTTCCAGAGGGGCTCACCTGCTCAAATATAAATTAAAAGACAATATATCATTGGTATTTATCAGCCTTCATTTTTACTTACAAATTTACTTGGAAATTTACTGAATTTGTGGGTTTTACTTTTTTATTTGTTTTCCCTCACCTTCTGTATATATTACAGATATATCAGCAAGGCTATATTATTGGTATCATTTTTCTTGCTTCTCTTGCCCAATATTCTTAAATAAAGAACATAAAGATCTTTTACTAAGTAGAGTAAATTATGGTGGTATATACTGGCTCCAAAAAAATGGACAAGAAAAAACAGATGATCTGTTTTATGTCAAGTAAAATGCCTTAGTCATTTCAAGAATATTACTTTTCAAATGTACTTTGATTAAACAATAATGTCATAGGAGAAGTTTAAAAATATATCAGTTTATTAACACTATTGTATTTTATTATCCTAGAGATTTTACTTAAAACCAAAATAAAAATTAAAATATATTTTCCTTATACCCCACTGTTATTTAGCCCAATTTCTTGGCATTTAGAATAATATGAAAGTTTGTAACTAAATAGAAGTATGAAAGCAATACTTTTGGACTCTGTTGGTAAAATGCAAATTATTATGAAAATGAAAAATAGTAGGGTTCCAGAATGTTAATTTCTTTGAAATTATTGTAAAATTTTATACTGCATCTTATTTTAGTAGGGTAACTTGTATACTTGGGATTTGCTGGAAGTTAACTCTGATGAGGTTTGGCTGTTTTTTTTTAAGGTTTCTTTTTTTTTTTTTAAGCATGAGGCTAATGTTCATTTTCATGCACATTTTCATCCAAGCACGTTTGGAAATTATGTTTTTTAGTTTGTTGGCATTGCTTAATTTCTAAGTCGTATCTCTTTTGCAACCCCATGGGCTATAGCCCACCAGGCTTCTCTGTCTGTGGGTTTTCTCAGGCAAGAATCCTGGAGTGCATTACCATTTCCTTCTCTGGGGGATCTTACCCACCCAGGGATCAAAGCCACATCTCCTGCATTGGCAAGCAGATTCTTTACCACTGAGTCACCAGGGAAGCTCTCTTTTTAGTTAGGTAGAGTCTATGTTTTGATTAAAATAAATAAATAAATAAAGATCTCACATTCAACTATGACAATTATCTCAGTGTAGTGTTGGATCTGACCAGTGGTTTTACCAGCCTCGGAAATTTTTTCTCTAATCAGGGTAATAGTAGTTATTGTAGCTCTCTTAACACCTTCCCAAATATATCTGAGAATGTGGATGACTTGTAGGAGGAGAGAATAGGGTTGTTGTGTGTGAAGCAAATAATACTCAGGAGCAAAGACAGGACATGGATGGATAAATATCAACAGAGAGGAGGTATGAAGCAATGAAGTGGAAACCAACAATGAAAAAAACAAACCCAAAGCAAGTAGCTTCCAAAGGAAATGATTGCTATAAGAATGAGAATGCTCAAAATTACATGCATTGAAATCTCTACTGGATAAAGGTTTATCAATTTTGTTTATCTTTCAAAGAGCTGGCTTTTATCTTCTTTCATTAGCTGCTTTTGGGGTAAGGTTGGGATTTGTCTTGTTTCTTATGGTAAGATTTTATTGCTATAAGCTTCCTTCTTAGAACTGCTTTTGCTGGATCCCGTAGGTTTTGAGTTGTTGACTTTTATTTTCGTTTTCTCTAGGTGTTTTTTTATTTCCCCTTTGATTTCTTCAGTGATCTTTTGGTTATTTAGGATCACATTGTTTAGTGTGAGTGTGTCTGTGTGTGTGTGTGTGTTTGTGTGTGTATACAGTTTTTCTTATAGTTGATTTCTCATTTCATAGTATTGTTGTCAGAAAACATGCTTTATATGATTTCTTTTTTTTTTTTTTTAATTTACTGTGACTTGCTTTGTGGCTCATTATGAGGTCAGTCCTGGAAAGTGTTTCTTATGCACTTGAGAAGAATGTGTATTCTGCTGCTTTTGGCTCAAATGCTTTATAAATATCAATTAAGTCTATCTTGTCTAAGGTGGCACTCAAGGCCTGCATTTGGGAACTCTGCTCAATATTCTGTAATAACCTTAAATGGGAAAATAATTTGAAAAAAAAAGAAACATGTATATGTATAACCAAATAATGTTGCTATATACCTGGAACAAATACAACATTGTTTGAATATATATATATATCTCTTTCTCTCTCTCTCAAGAAAAGTTATTACTGGAGCTAACAAATTTATAAGATCTTCCCAGCTTTCCTGATTTTATCTAGACAGTTAAGAGCCTCCTTACTGTACACTGGAACTTTGAAAATAGTTATTTATTTGATCATTTTAACCAATATTTTCAGAAAATATTTCATTATAAAATGATCTCTTCGAAATCAGTAAGAAAAAGACAAATATATCTAAAATGGATAAAAGACAAAATTAAATGATAAGCAGTAAATATTGCCTAATTGTACAAGTAATTGAATGTAAAATGAAGCAATAGATTTTAAATTTGATAAAATAGAAGAGTGCAATGTTTTGTGCTAGTAAAAGTGAAGAGAAATGGTCATACACTTGTACTATTGAAGGCATGACACCTGTTTCAAAATAGTCTTCACAAATACTTTCAACTTAATATATTTGCAACTAGGAATTTATTCTGAAGGGATCACTCAAACAGATGCACAAACATGTAGACTGATGTTCATTGCAAATTGCTGTGTAGATTTTTGAAAGATTACACAGACAAACATCTCCATTAGGAGAGGAAAAATTTAAAAATGCCAACACATTATATTAAGTGAAAAAAGTTCATATGGTATGTCAATTTTTATAAAAATGTTGTGGGTTCATACATAACCTTAGAATAATATACTTCACATCAATGTTTATGCTTATTGTATATCAGGAACTCTTATTTATGATAGCTCATTTAATCCTGATCACTCTGTGGGAAAGACATTGTCATTATCTGTATTTACAGATATGGAAGCTGTGGTAGAGACAGACTGAATCAATTGCTGAGACAGCAGTAAGCAGCAAAGCCAAAATCTGAACCCTTGCACTATAACTCCTGGGATCATAATATTTACTTTAAAATAGACACACAAAGGGTATTAAAACATTTCTTTATTTTGTCAATTTATGTATACCTTCTGTATTTCTGAACATATTATATGTATGTATTACTTTTCTATTAAGAAACATTACAAAGTTAACTGCATGTTAGGGGGAAAATAATTATACATATAGGCAAAGACAGATGTTGAGTCAGATCTAGTAAGTAATGAAGGGCCTAGAAAATAGAGAATTAACTAATGATGTCCCAAAGGCTTGCATTTCTACATGTTCTAACCAATTTAGTCAATGTCTTAATTAGTTCATCTATATATAAACGGCCTAAAAAGACAAGGAGACTTCCAATATCAAAATGAAAAATTAAAGTGATTTTACATTTGGAGGTGTTTATATCAATTAAACTGCTTTGAAATTTATGCAACTTTTTACAATGATGTCTAAGGTAGTACCTAATGTTAGATCCATATGCTTAGTATATTAAACAATAATGCATTTGGAGTTAAGAGATTATGACATTTATTTAATTCAGTATTGTACTGTGTTTTTTCCAGTTGTCATTTTTTTGGTAAATTGGCATTTATACAGATAATGTAAGCATTTAAACTCTCCCAATACTAATTCTCAGCCCCCAGCATTATTGGTAGTATATTAGTAGGAGAAACATTGAAAATATTTCAGATTAAAACCTCAACCTAAAATCCTACTCATCTGCATGTTTTTCATCCATACCAACATTATGTGAGAGGGGGAAAAATATGCACTAAGCACTCAATTGCCAAATATACCATTTCAGGTAGAAAAGTGTTGCTTCATTTATTTTTTGATGAACAAAAAATATGCAGTCAAAAAATAATATTATATCCATTCCCTCCTTCAGAATAAGAAAGAAAACTTGTGCCCTATAGTTTATTGGCTCTTTATTCCTAGGAAATATGGGGAAAATATGCCTTATTTACCTTAGTGATATTGATAAAATATAATGTCATATGCCAAATTTTAAAATAAATTCTAATACCATAGCTTTGGTTAAATCAATGGATTCATCTTATATCTTCTTTCCATATGATAATATATTGATTTGAATTATTTTTACCTTGAAATTGATGACTATCAAGGCAGTTTTACTGATAATTTTAGCATTTGTATCATGCATATTTGTGTACATTTTCCAAAGATACTTCATAGACTAAAGTAAATTGGCATATTTTCTTTGTCCGTCGCTCCTAGATGTAATTTATTTACTAGTTAACAACTCAATGTGGAGAAATATAAGCAGTATGTTAACAGAAAATACATGTTAAATAGCAAATAGAGGTAATGATTACAGTTTCAGAATCTGCCTGGGAAATTAAATCTTTAAGGCCCATATCTGTCACCCAAACCTTTGACACTTTATTTCCTACCTGGACTGCCATCTGAGCAATAATATAGACCAACACCCCGGTGGATGGCAGCAACTCCCAGCATCTATACTTCTGTTCTTTTTCAGGCCCACAGTGGAATTGTAAGCAAGGACAGTCCACTACTTTCCCAGGACAAGTCGTTAGACCTAGAGAAAGTTCTCCCTATCTCTGCCAGTTGAAACAGCCTCTGTTCCCTTGCATGGTACATCCTCTTCATGCCAGTTATTGATTTGTTGTCCTCACTTTAGGAGAAGTCTCAGAGGAGCCTGGTGGGCTGCAGTCCATGGGGTCACTAAGAGTTGGACACGACTGAGCGACTTCCCTTTCACCTTTCACTTTCATGCATTGGAGAAGGAAATGGCAACCCACTCCAGTGTTCTTGCCTGGAGAACCCCAGGGATGGGGGAGCCTGGTGGGCTGCCGTCTCTGGGGTCTCACAGAGTCGGACACGACTGAAGCGACTTAGCAGTAGCAGCAGCAGTAAATTATGTATGGTCCTCAAAAATTATACATACATACACCCTAAATGATTGTTTATACCTGAAACTAATTTAACATAAATTAACTATATTTCAATTAAAAAAGGAAAAAAAAGACTAATGTGACATTGTAAATAAACCATACTTCAATAAAAAAATAAAATAAAAATGACATTGCCTGCTACTTGTGTGCTAGTTGCTTCAGTTGTATCTGACTCTTTATGACCCCATGGTCCGTAGCCGGCCAGGCCCTTCTGTCCATGGGATTCTCTAAGCAAGAATACTGGAATGGGTTGCCATGTCCTTCTCCAAGGGATCTTCCTCATCTAGGAATCAAACTCACATCTGTTACTCTCCTGCACTGGCAGGTGGATTCTTTACCACTAACACTCACTCCAGTATTCTTGCCTGGAGAATCCCAGGGACAGAAGAGCCTAGTGGGCTGCCATCTATGGGGTCGCACAGAGTCGGACACAACTAAAGCAACTTAGCAGCAGCAGCAACACTACCTCTTATGAAACATCATAAGAAGGTTCTCTGTGAAATTATTTTTAGACTTTACCTATATCTGTAAGAGAAAGGTCTATCACTTAATCCACTTAAGTTTATTGAACATGGAGAATGTAACTACCATTATTATATAACAGAAATAAGAGGAATTGAAAGCTTAAAACCATTAGCATATTAATTACATGGGGAAAACATTCAGATAATCTGTGAAAAATAAAAGCAATGGTTATTTATTTAGCATAATCTATATAAAAAAGAAAAAAAATGATACATGAGGAATCGTTTTGGAGAAATCTAGAGCTATGTTTCAGAATCATATAAAATGAACCTTCTCATCTTGTGGCTGAAAACCTTGAATGAATCTTTCTTTCTTCTCCTGCCTTTGTATTTTAGAAACATTTTATAAATATATCCTGAGATTGGTTATGCTTTGAAAAGATCCTCACATCTATCTTTTCCTTTCCCTTTCTGCTGGAGTACAACACTTTCTTCCTTTGCCAGGACTGGATTATTTTATTTTATTTATTTTTTTTGTTTTGTTTTGTTTTGTTTTTTGTTTTTTTTTTTTTTTTTTCTTTTTTTATTTTTTAAATTTTAAAATCTTTAATTCTTTTTTTTTCTGTTTATTTTTTATTTATTTATTTTGTTTTAGTTTTTTATTTTTTAAATTTAATATCTTTAATTCTTACATGCGTTCCCAAACATGAACCCCCCTCCCACCTCCCTCCCCATATCATCTCTCTGGGTCAATTGCTTTGTCTCCACTAAATTCTAGGAATTTGTCTCTTACCAATCCTGCATTTTTCTGAAACCTTATCGTGTTTCTCACCTGTGTTAAAAATTACAAAAACTTCTATTGCCTACAGCGTCAGGTTTTAAATTTATTCTCTGACAATCAAATTTATCCTAATCCTAAAGTTTTACCTTATCTTTCAGTTCAGTTCAGTTGAGTCACTCAGTCGTGTCCAACTGTTTGTGACCCCATGGACTGCAGCATGCCAGGCCTCCCTGTCCATCACCAACTTCTGGAGTTTACTCAAACTCATGTACATCACATCAGTGATGCCATCCAACCATCTCATCCTCTGTTGTCCCCTTCTCCTCACGCCCTCAACTTTCCCCAGCATCAGGGTTTTTACAAATGAGTCAGTTCTTCACATTAGGTGGCCAAAGTATTGGAGTTACAGCTTTAATGTCAGTTCTTCCTATGAACACCTAGGACTGATCTCCTAAATGATGGACTGGTTGGATCTCCTAAAGTCCAAGGGACTCTCAAGAATCTTCTCCAACACCACAGTTCAAAATCATCAATTCTTTGGCACTCAACTTTCTTTATAGTCCAACTCACATCCATACTTGACAACTGGAAAAATCATAGCTTTGACTAGACGGACCTTTGTAGGCAAAGTAATGTCTCTGCTTTGTAATATGCTAACTGCTGCTGCTGCTGCTAAGTCGCTTCAGTTGTGTCCAACTCTGTGCAACCCCATAGACAGCAGCCCACCCAGCTCCCCCGTCCCTGGGATTCTCCAGGCAAGAACACTGGAGTGGATTGCCATTTCCTTCTCCAGTGCATGAAAGTGAAAAGTGAAAGTGAAGTTGCTCAGTCGTTGGTCATAAATTTTCCTCCAAGGAGTAAAGGTCTTTTAATTTCATGGCTGCAGTCACCATCTGCAGTGATTTTGGAGCCCAAAAAAATAAAGTCTGACACTGTTTCCACTGTTTTCCCATCTATTTCCCATGAAGTGTTGGGACCGGATGCCGTGATCTTCGTTTTCTGAATGTTGAGCTTTAAGCCAACTTTTTCACTCTCCTCTTCACTTTCACCAAGAGGCTCTTTAGTTCTTTGCTTTCTGCCATAAAGGTGGTACCATCTGCATATCTGAGGTTACTGATATTCTCCAGGGAATCTTGATTCCAGCTTGTGTTTAATCCAGCCTAGCGTTTATCATGATGTACTCTGCATGTAAGTTAAATAAACAGGGTGACAATATACAGCCTTGATATACTCCTTTTCCTATTTGGAACCAGTCTGTTGTTCCATGTCTGCTTCTAACTGTTGCTTCTTGACCTGCATACAGATTTCTCAGGAGGCAGATCAGGTGGTTAGTATTCCCATCTCTTTCAGAATTTTCCACAGTTTGTGGTGATCCACACAATAAAAGGCTTTGGCATAGTCAATAAAGCAAAAGTAGATATTTTTCTGGAACTCTGTGGCTTTTTCAATGATCCAGTGGATGTTGGCAATTTGATCTCTGGTTCCACTGCCTTTTCACCAGTTTGACATCTGGAAGTTCACGGTTCATGTATTGCTGAAGCCTGGCTTGGAGAATTTTAAGCACTACTTTGCCAGCATGTGAGGTGAATTCAGTTGTGTGGTAGTTTGAGCATTCTTTGGCAATGCCTTTCTTAGGAACTGGAATGAAAAGTGATCTTTTCCAGTCTTGTGGCCACTGCAGAGTTTTTCAAATTTGCTGGCATATTGAGTGCAGCACTTTCACAGCATCATCTTTCAGGATTTGGAATAGCTCAACTGGATTTCCATCACCTCCACTAGCTTTGTTCGTAGTGATGCTTCCTAAGGCCCACTTGACTTCATGTTCCAGGATGTCTGGCTCTAGGTGAGTGATCACACCATCATGGTTATCTGGGTCCTGAAGATCTTTTTTGTATAGCTCTTCTGTGTATTCTGCCACCTCTTCTTAATATTTTCTGCTTCTGTTAGGTCCATACCATTTCTGTCCTTTATTGAGCCCATCTTTGCATAAAATGTTCCATTTATATAATAACATGAGAACAGACTTATTTGAAAACATTAAGAATACATTTGTTTTATTTGCAATTATTTTCTTCCATTCTGAGAATTGTCTTTTCATCTCATTTACAATTTTCCTTGCTATGCAAAATCTTTTAAGTGTATCAGGTCCCACTTGTTTATTTTGATTTTATTTCCAGTACTCTTAGATGTGGGTCCAAGAGGATATTGCTGTGATTTATGTCAAAGAGTGTTTTACCTATGTTTTCCTCTAAGAGTTTTATAGTTTCTGGCCTTACATTTAGGTTTTTAATCCATTTTGAGTTAGTGCATATATATGGAATCTAGACAAACTGTACTGATGAACCTATTTACAAAGGCAGGGATAGAGATGCAGACATAGTAAACAGACTTTGGACGCAGCAGGGGGAAGAGAGGGTGGGACAAATTGGGAGAGTAGCACTGACATGTATACATTACCGTATGTGAAATAGATAGCCAGTGGGAAGCTGCTGTATATGCACAGGGAGTTTAACCCCGTGCTCTGCAGGAACCTCGAGTGGTGGGATGGGGTGGAAGGTGGGGGGAGATGGGGGGGAAGGGGACATATGTACGTATGGCTGATTCGCTCTGTGTGGCAGAAGCCAATGCAGTATTGTAAAGCAATTATTGTCCAATTAAAAAAGCGATCAAAAGGGAATATATTCATTCTTTAATGAATAGAATGCAGTGTTTATATACTAGTCATTAATGAAAATTGAGCTGATTATTTAAGGGTACCAGAAATGCAGTTCTGGTTACAAAAATATAGACGTGATTTTACTAGCCCCCCGTCCCCCCAAAAAAAGCAAATTTGGTGTGACTAAATGTGTGCAATGTATACGAAGTAGATGAGAAGATACTGAAGATGGTTATAAACACACAGAATAGCTGAACAAGAACTTTTAAAAATAGGATTAAATTTGCTGAATTCAGATATGAGAAGGTGAGTTATTCAGATGATAAGCTCTCATTAGAGAGAAAACCACAGAGTAGATCACAATGAATATTAAAGAGAACATCGATAATGTATGCCTCACTGATTTGAATCTTTAGGATGGTGATTTAAACACACTTAAAATCCATGTTTATGCATGTTCTGTAATGAACTGAATAAAAATGTGACAAATTAAAGGCACTTCCAGCATGAGAACATGAGCCCTACTTTTGTTTCAACAACATATATCATTGCCCACTTATGATCTCTCTGAGTTTGATCTTTGGCAAACCAAACATAAGTGAACTTCTTTTACCTCATCTATTTTCCAAAAAAGTTTGAGTGTATGATTAAATTTTCATGGTTAAGGAAAAAAAGAAAGGTCAAGCTTTATCATTTGCCTTTTGGTACTTGTATCATACCTTGCATTTATCTCATGGCTTGCCTTTTTCAGAGTATTTTGTATGTGCATTATGGCAAACCAAATGTGAATTTAATTGCTTTGAGATAATTAAAAATATATTATTATTATTTTTGTAGATATGGAACCTGAGACTCAGAAAAATTACTTATTTTTAGCCATATATAATGGTACAAATGAAAGCAAAAATTTTAAATTATAATTTTTGCCTTTGAGGTTATGGCATTCTAATTGAGGATTCAGAATAAAAGGTGAACTAAAATAATTTACTAAAATAATACTGCAGATATTTCAATTCCGAAACAAGTATATAAAGGTAATGTTTTGTCCCATCTTGAAACTCTTAACGTTTTTCTCCTTCCTTCTCAAAATAATCTCTGTCACATATAAGTAGCCAGTGAATGATAACCTTAGAGAAGTGATCTACCTCATCTCAGTGAGCATCTGACTTCCAGGAGGTGATCTTATCTCCTGCAGCTCATCAAAGGTTTATGCCTAAAACATATTCAAGATTTAGAAAAGAAACACGTTTCAAACTGTAGACCCAGACACACTGTGTCACTCTGTCGTTGCCTGACACACAGCATTTCTTAGTGAGCAGAGAAGTGAGATGATGAAAAGAACAGGCTTTGCTTCAGAAACTGTCTTTCACTGTAATCAGTGCTCCTGGAGGGCTGAACTTTGCCAGGAATGACCCATGGTTTGCTGATGATACCAGAAGTGAAAGCAGAGGCATTGACTTAAGATAAAGGCTAATGTTCCCTCTGTCTATAGGTTGTGAGCCAATGCCCCTATTTAGTTGATCAATGAGTTTTGAAAACTGAGTTTCAAATAAAACTTAGGATGCAATTGTTCTGACAGACTTAATGGGACACACAGTCATGATAGTGCTGCATGGTAATGAGATAGAAAGAGTTAGAGACTTGGAGAGATCCAATAAAAAGCTTCAAGTACTTTTGAATTTTCTGTCATCCCCAAGACAGATGAGATGGAGATAAACAGGAAAGAATATGTTATAAAATCTGAATTTCCAGAAATCAAACACATTGATTTCTTTAATGATCTTATATTTCTTGTATTCTATTTAATAGTATTAATTTTAATTTATTATCTCAAAACTACTTATTGAACTTTCCTATCTCAACCATTGTGTCTATGTTACACATATAAAATGAGATAAACTTTATGTGTCATGAGAGAAATAGCTATTATTTAAAGGACTCATGCTGTAGCTGAAACTCCAATACTTTGGCCACCTGATGTGAAGAACTGACTCATTGGAAAAGACCCTGATGCTGGGAAAGATTGAAGGCAGGAGGAAAAGGGGACGACAGACGATGAGATGGTTGGATGGCATCATTGACTTGATGGACATGAGTTTGAGCAAGTTCCAGGAGTTGGTGATGGACAGGGAGGCCTGGCGTGCTGCTCTCCATGGGGGTGCAGAATCGGATGCGACTGAGTGACTGAACTGAATTGAATTAATTGGGTGCTTGATCTGTGCCCAGTGGAGATCTGAATGCATCGTGACTATTTGCTCACAAATGCATAAAGCTGTTTCTATGATTATTTCAATCTTAATGGTGTGGCAACAGACAGAGATCTGGAGTGGGATTCATTAAATGATTGTGGCATAACTTTTTAGCAAACTGCCTGTCACAGGATTGGTATTAAATAGATAACAAAATAATGCTTAATTAAGCTAAATGAAATAAGCCATTCACAAAAAGACAAATACTGTATGATTCCATTTATATGAAAGTGAAAATTAGCCACTCAGTGGTATCCTGCTCTTTCTAACCCCAAGGACTATAGCCCACCGGGCTCCTCTGTCCATGGGATTTTCCAGGTAGGAATACTGGGGTGGGTTGCTATTTCCTACTCCAGGGGATCTTCATGACCCAGGAATTGAACCCCAGTCTCCTGCATTGCAGGCAGATTCTTTATCGTCTCAGCCATGATTTATGTAAATAGTCAAACAGGGAGTGGTATTTACCAAGGGCTTGGGGGAAGAGCTGATGCTTCATGGACGTGGAATTTTACTTCTGTAAGATGAAAATGTCCTGGAAATCTGTTTCGAAATAATGTGAGTAAACCATACACTTAAAATATTTAAAATTACTAATTTTATGTTATGTTTTTCATCACAATAAAAAGTATGCATTTTGGTAAAAAAAAAAAATAAAATGTTTCATTTCATAAATTAAGGTGTTAGTTGCAGGGCTTGTGTTACTGAAGTTCCTACTAGCAGAAGACATGAATAGTACATACTGGAGTCACTGTCTTGATTCCACTTATGGGTAAACAAGTTTCTAACTTGACTTGAACAAGTTAGAAAAACTCACCCAAACTCTTTTCTTATGTTAATAAGGAAGATGTAATATGTGACAGTGTTGTTTGAGGACTGAAATAAGATGATATGAACAGTGTTGTTAATATAGATACAGACTAGATTTTTAATGATTGAGGGATTATTATTTTGATTATATTCAGTTCGCTTACTCAGTTGTGTCTGACTCCTTGTGACCCCATGGACTACAGCACACCAGGCCGCCCTGTCCTTCGCGAACTCCTGGAGTTTATGCAAACTCATGTCCATTGAGTTGGTGATGACATCCAATCATCTCATACTCTGTCGTCCCCTTCTCCTCCTGCCTTCATTTTGTCCACATCAGGGTCTTTTCCAATGAGTCAGTTCCTCGCATCAGGTGGCCAAAGTATTCGAGTTTCAGCTTCAACATCAGTCCTTCCAATGAATATTCAGGAATGATCTCCTTTAGGATGGACTGGTTGGATCTCCTTGCAGTCCAAGGGACTCTCAAGAGTCTTCCCCAACACCACAGTTTAAAAGCATCAATTCTTCAGGGCTCAGCTTTATAGTCCAACTCTCAAATCCATACATAACTACTGGAAAAACCATAGTCTTGACTAGATGGACCTTTGTTGACAAAGTAATGTCTCTGCTTTTTAATATGATGTCTAGG
This sequence comes from Ovis canadensis, assembly GCF_042477335.2. Lineage (NCBI taxonomy): Eukaryota > Metazoa > Chordata > Mammalia > Artiodactyla > Bovidae > Ovis > Ovis canadensis. The sequence goes on along the minus strand of NC_091246.1, from coordinate 78,365,062 downwards.
TTGGTCAGAGCTTTTTTCCAAGGAGCAAGCATCTTTTAATTTCATGGCTGCAGTCACAATCTGCAGTGATTTTGGAGACCGCCTCGCCCCCGCCGCCAAATAAGGTCTCTCAGTGTTTCCCCATCTATTTGCCATGAAGTGATGGGACCAGATGCCATGATTTTGCTTTTCTGAATGTTGAGCTTTAAGTCAAATTTTTCACTCTCTTTTTTCACTTTCATCAAGAAGCTCTTTAGTTCTTTGCTTTCTGCCATAAGGATGGTATCATCTGCATATCTGAGGTTATTGATATTTTTCTTGGCAGTCTTGATGCTAGCTTATGCTTCATCCAGCCTGGCATTTCACATGATGTACTTTGCATATAAGTTGAATAAGCAGGGTAACTGTATACAGCCTTGATGTACTCATTTTCTATTTGGAACTAGTTTGTTGTTCTATGTATGCTTCTAACTGTTGTTTCTGGACCTGCATACAGATTTCTCTGGAGGCAGGTCACACAGTTTGGTATTCCCATCTCTTGAAGAATTTTCCACAGTTTGTGGTAACCCACACAGTCAAAGGCTTTGGCGTAGTCAATAAAGCAGAAATAGATGTTTTTCTGGAACTCTCTTACTTTTTCCGTGATCCAATGGAGGTTGACAATTTGATCTCTCCCTTTTCTAAATCCACCTTGAGCATCTGGAAGTTCATGGTGCATGTACTTTTGAAGGCTGGCTAGGATAATTTTGAGCATAACCATGCTAGCGTGTGAAATGAGTGCACTTGTTCAGTAGTTTGAGCATTCTTTGGCCTTGGCTTTCTTTGGAAGTGGAATTTAAACTGACCTTTTCCAGTCCTGTGGACACTGCTGAGTTTTCCAAATTTCCTGGCATATGGAGTGGAGTACTTTCACAGCATCATCTTTTAGGATTTTAAAGAGTTCAACTGGAATTCCATCACCTCCACTAGCTTTGTTCATAGTGATACTTCTTAAGGCCCACTTGACTTCATATTCCAGGATGTCTGGCTCTAGGTGAGTGATCACACCATCATGATTATCTAGGTCATGAAGATCTTTTTTGTATAGCTCTTCTGTGTATTCTTGCCACCTCTTCTTAATATCTTCTGCTTCTGTTAAGTCCATACCATTTCTGTCCTTTATTGAGCACATCTTTACATAAAATTGTTCCCTTGGTATCTCTAATTTCCTTGAAGATTTCGCTAGTCTTTCCCATTCTAATTGTTTTCCTCTATTTCTTTGCATTGATCACTGATGAAGGCTTTCTTATCTCTCCTTGCTATTCTTTGGAACTCTGCATTCAAATAGGTATATCTATCCTTTTCTCCTTTGTCTTTGACTTCTCTTCTTTTCTCAGCTATTTGTAAGCCCTTCTCAGACAAATGTTTTGCTTTTTTGCAATTCTTTTTCTTGGGGATGGTCTTGATCCCTGCCTCCTGTACAATGTCATGAACCTCCATCCATAGTTCATCAGGCACTCTGCCCATCAAATCTATTCCCTTAAATCTTTTTCCCACTTCCACTGTATAATCATAAGGGATTTGATTCAGGTCACACCTGAATGGTCTAGTGGTTTTCCCTACTTTCTTCAATTTAAGTCTGAATTTGGCAATAAGGAGTTCATGATCTGAGCCACAGTCAGCTCCTCGTCTTCTTTTGGCTGACTGTATAGAGCTTCTCCATTTGTGGTTGCAAAGAATATAATCAGTCTAATTTCGTATTTACCCTCTGGTGATATGCATGTGTAAAGTCCTTTCTTATGTTGTTGTAAGAGGGTGTTTGCTATGACCAGTGTGTTCTCTTGGCAAAACTCTATTGGCCTTTGACCTGCTTCATTTTGTACCCCAAGGCCAGATTTGCCTGTTACTCCAGGTATCTCTTGACTTCCTACTTTTGCATTCCAGTCCCCTGTAATGAAAAGGACACCTTTCTTGGGTGTTAGTTCTAGAAGGTCTTGTAGGTCATCATAGAACCGTTCAGCTTCAGCTTCTTCAGTATTTACTGGTCAGGGCATAGACTTGGATTACTGTGACACTGAATGGTTTGCCTTTGAAATGAACAGAGATCATTCTGTCATTTTTGAGATTGCATCCAAGTACTGCATTTTAGACTCTTGTTGACCATGACGGCTACTCCATTTCTTCTAAGGGATTCTTCCCCACAGTAGTAGATATAATGGTCATCAGAATTAAATTCACCCACTCCAGCCCATTTTATTTCACTGATTCCTAAAATGTCGATGTTCACATTTGCCACCTCCTGTTTGACCACTTCCAATTTGCCTTGATTCATGGACCTAACATTCCAGGTCCCTATGCAGTCTTGCTCTTTAGAACATCAGACTTTCTTCCATCATCAGTGACATTCAAACTGGGTGTTGTTTTTGCTTTGGCTCTGTCTCTTCATTCTTTCTGGAGTTATTTCTCCACTGATCTCCAGTAGCATATTGGGCACCTACCGACTTTGTGATTTCATCTTTCAGTGTCCTATCTTTCTGCCTTTTCATACTCTTCATGGGGTTCTCAAGGGAAGAACACTGAAGTGGTTTTCCATTCCCTTCTCCAGTGGACCTTTTTTGTCAGAACCCTCCACCATGGCCTGTCTGTGTTGGGTGGTCCTACATGGCATGGCTCATAGTTTCACTGAATTAGACAAGGCTGTGGTCAATGTGATCAGATTGGTTAGTTTTCTGTGCTTGTGGTTTTCAGTCTCTCTCTGCTCTGATGGAAAATGATAAGAGCCTTATGGAAGCTTCCTGATGGGAGAGACTGACTGAGGGGGAAACTGGGTCTTCTTCTGATGGGTGGGGACATGCTCAGTAAATCTTTAATCCAGTTTTCTGTTGGTGGGGGGAGCTGTGTTCCCTCCCTGTTATTTGACCTGAGGCCAAACTGTGGTACAGGTTATGAAGACAATGGTGACCTCATTCAAAAAGTCCCATGCACACACTGCTACACTCAGTGCCCCCAACCCTGCTGCAGGCCACTGCCAACCCACGCCTCCACCAGAGACTCCTAGACACTCAGAGTCAAGTATGGGTCAGTCTCTTGTGGGGTCACTGCTCCTTTCTCCTGGGTCCTGATGTGTACAAGGTTCTGTATGTGCCCTCCAAGATTCTGTTTCCCCAGTGCTGTGTAAGTTCATTTTGTATTTAGATAAATGTAAATTTTTATATTTGGAGAGATAATTATCAGTTTTGATTATGTGACTAGTGTGTGTCTTTTTTTTTTTTGCATACTGGTTTGTGAAGTTGTGCTTGATGATACATTCAAAAGAGTGAGGTCACCTGATGAACTCAGATGTAGGTAGGTACAAAATAGAGAACTTTGGGTACTTGGGAATGCAGCAATGAATTATAGTTATTTTCTTTCAAATACTTTTTCCCCAAGCACATTGCAACACTTTTGGCCATGCAGACACATTTAAACATATTAGGTGATAGGCAATTCCAGCTCACAGGGCTCTATTTTGTAAATCCTCCAGCAATAAAAATCCAAGTGTAGAAATTCACACTAGTGTGATTTTAGTTGCCATTGAAGTGGGGTGAGCGGGCATAACTCACTCTAATTCTGTCAAAATGCACCCCTCACTTCATACCACCAAAGTAGAATATTGTCTCAATCTGTCTTCTTTAAAGAAAACTTAGCATCTCAAATTTCCTACTTACTCCTTGTGGTTTAAAAGGAGTTTTGCCTGAGTAAGGAGACTGTGTGTTTCCAGCAAAAATCAAAGGTTTTACATATGCACATATATATTTGTGCTTAAACATATATGCTTATTTAACCTTTTGTGCCATAAAATAAGACATCAAATGGAAGAAACAACTAATTTGTTGAATCAAATCACTTTCTTCTAATGATTGTAAATCTAATATAGCACAAAGATTGAATGCATATGAATGAATGCATGTGATTTACTTTATATTCTCTTGCAACTTAAATCTTCATGTTTTTAATATTTTTCCCTATCCAATATTTTTTTTCCCCCCATTAAAGCAGAAAACATGTTTAGTTTTTACCACAATAGTTCCCAGAATCTAGTATGGTTGTTGCTGGTTTATGAGTAGGAGCACAATAAATATTTATTGACTAATTGGTTACAACTTTGTGTTTTCATAAGTCATGATCATAAACGAGTTGAATTTATGCTAATAGTCAAAGAAGTTCAAGAATTTTAAAAATATTTTTACTTTGAAAAATTTTAAATATGCAAAAATTTGGCCCACCAACTTCTAAATTTTACCACAAGTATTTTATCTGCTTTGCTAAATCATTTGAAATTAAGTTATGACCATTGATACTTCATCCCTGATTACATAAGCATTCATCTCCTAGGAATTTTACTAATATTTTATGTGATGATCAACTTCCATTTAAAATTACTTCTTCAGATGTCAAGGTAAGACATTACCACTCTGACAAAAACGACATATTTGTTTAGTAAACACTGTTAGTGCTATATTCTGAAGGGCTTAAAATTGTCCCAACTTGTTGTAAAGCTGACCTATAATCAGTGATGATTGAAAATAGCAAAAAATGTGATTATTAAATCCAATTAATATTTTATAAAATCAAGCCATTGTTACCTTTTATTTTCTTAACTGAGTTTTCATATCCTATTTTCAGCTCAGCCATTCTGAATTGGTTAACAACTCTGTGCAAGAAAATGCTCTAGTCTCAGGAAGTCTAAATTTGTTTAAAATAGTTATTAACCTGGAATACTTAGAGAATTCCACATGTAAATCTTTCATGAACTTACTATTTGAGATTCTGGGAAAAGAAATAAAATCAGATTTCCCTTGTTTTTTAATTATGAATCAATTTGAGTATTCTCAGGCATTTGGACCCATGGTTATCAAAGCTAAAATCCATAATGGTTAATTCTCAAAGATTTAATATGTTTCATTTGTCATAAATTATCCTATTCAATGTAGCATCATATTTTATAAAGCTATAATGGAAGAATCACCTTTGGAATCTATTTCTTAAGATTTGGTCTTATTTTAATCTCATCAACAATTATGACAGTTGTGTGAATTAACCTCTAGACTTCAAGTAGCATTCCAGGAGATTGAGCACTGAAAGTTCAAAACCTCTACAGGAAATGTCAATGAAGGGTTCTTACAATCATTTTATAATAGCAATATATTCACATTTGAAGAATATAATAAACCTTTCTAAAATAATGACCTCAAGAGCCTTATCTGAGAAATGCAGTTGTGATGATTATATCAGAAAATAGTGAATGTATGTATCTCTATATATGTATGTATATATGAAATCATAATCATTATCTATAGGAATTTTACTCCACTGCGATAGATCTAAGGACCACACTTTACAGAAACTTTACATGGTTTCCTAATCAAAGTTCAAGAATTCAAGGTCAATAAAGAGAGGTTTAAATATATCTGCATGTCAGATATCTCAGTCTACTCTTGCAGTTCATAGAGTATATGACACCATGAAACCACCATAATTTAAGTGCAGTAACCACCCCCAAGAACCGTGATATGATTTTCCTTCCCCAAGACCTTCAAATATCTCAACTTGAATTCCATTATAGAGGATAATCCAGAGATCCATACGAAGTCTCATGAAGTAGTCCTTGGCATGGTATCTTTCCCTGTTAAGGAAAAAAAAAAACAACGCAATACCTTCAAGTGTCTGCAAAATCAAATTTTTGTATGGGAGAATAGGGGAGTGTGAGTTCTACTTTTATTGATACTCAAGTACTATTATTAAGGCATCATTATATAAACAATTAAAACACATCCCCTTCATTAATTAAGCTATAATGCCATCAAATATCATCAAAATAACTGCAGGTGGTGATTGCAGCCATGAAATTAAAAGACACTTATTCTTGGAAGCAAAGTTATGACCAACCTAGATAGCATATTCAAAAGCAGAGACATTACTTTGCCAACAAAGGTCCGTCTAGTCAAGGCTGGTTTTTCCAGTAGTCATGTATGGATGTGACAGTTGGAATACAAAGAAAGCTGAGTGCAGAAAAATTGATGCCTTTGAACTGTGGTGTTGCAGAAGACTCTTGAGAGTCCCTTGGATTGCAAGGAGATCCAACCAGTCCTTCCTAAAGGAGATCAGTCCTGGGTGTTCACTGGAAGGACTGATGCTGAAGCTGAAACTCCTTTGTTTTGGCCACCTGATGTGAAGAGCTGACTCATTTGAAAAGACCCTGATGTTGGGAAAGATTGAAGGCAGAAGCAGAAGGGCACATAGAGTATGAGATGATTAGATGGCATCACTGACTCAATGGACATGAGTTTGGATAAACTCCGGGAGTTAGTGATGGACAGGAAGGCCTGCCGTGTTGTGGTTCATGTGGTCGCAAAGAATCGGACATGACTGAGTGAGTGAACTGAACTGAACCATCAAATAATATTTGACTACCTTTGGCCCCAAAATGAAATGGTTATTTATTTTCATTTATTAATATTTTAAAAGGTCATATGGACATACTTCTGTATCTGTGGGGCATTTACTATTAGTATGAGTAGGTTATTTATCTTTGAAATACATTTCAGACTGTAGAAGTTTTATGCAAAGCAGTAGAATTCTTCATGTAGCCAATCTGTCTTATTGAAGACATTCTTATCTCATCATTTATACCAGCTTTTGGCAAAGCATGACTAGGTACCAAAGGCATCTGTTGTAAATACAATTTTATTGAAACAGCTGTATTCACTTGTTTTTTTTTTTTAATTAATTAATTTATTTTTTTAATTTTAAAATCTTTAATTCTTACATGCGTTCCCAAACATGACCCCCCTCCCACCTCCCTCCCCACAACATCTCTCTGGGTCATCCCCATGCACCAGCCCCAAGCATGCTGCACCCTACGTCAGACATGGACTGGCGATTCAATTCTTACATGATAGTATACATGTTAGAATTCCCATTCTCCCAAATCATCCCACCCTCTCCCTCTCCCTCTGAGTCCAAAAGTCCGTTATACACATCTGTGTCTTTTTTCCTGTCTTGCATACAGGGTCGTCACTGCCATCTTCCTAAATTCCATATATATGTGTTAGTATACTGTATTGGTGTTTTTCTTTCTGGCTTACTTCACTCTGTATAATTGGCTCCAGTTTCATCCATCTCATCAGAACTGATTCAAATGAATTCTTTTTAACGGCTGAGTAATACTCCATTGTGTATATGTACCACAGCTTTCTTATCCATTCATCTGCTGATGGACATCTAGGTTGTTTCCATGTCCTGGCTATTATAAACAGTGCTGCGATGAACATTGGGGTACATGTGTCTCTTTCAATTCTGGTTTCCTCGGTGTGTATGCCCAGAAGTGGGATTGCTGGGTCATAAGGTAGTTCTATTTGCAATTTTTTAAGGAATCTCCACACTGTTCTCCATAGTGGCTGTACTAGTTTGCATTCCCACCAACAGTGTAGGAGGGTTCCCTTTTCTCCACAGCCTCTCCAGCATTTATTGCTTGCAGATTTTTGGATCGCAGCCATTCTGACTGGTGTGAAGTGGTACCTCATTGTGGTTTTGATTTGCATTTCTCTAATAATGAGTGATGTTGAGCATCTTTTCATGTGTTTGTTAGCCATCCGTATGTCTTCTTTGGAGAAATGTCTATTTAGTTCTTTGGCCCATATACAAGCAACTTATGCAGCTCAACTCCAGAAAAATAAATGACCCAATCAAAAAATGTATTCACTTGTTGATCAGTTTCTATAACTGCTTTTACATGACCAAGGCAGAGTTGAATACTTGCAATGGATATCACAGGACCTGAAAAGCATAGACTATGTACTACAGGCTCTTTAGAGAAAAAGTAATTGATGCTTAATTCAGATGCCTGAGAAAGCAATAGTTGAGTATATATTGTCTACCTTAGAAATCAACAGATTTAAAAATAAAATGCTGAATATTTGGTTGCTTTAGTATGCTGATTGTAACAGAGCACACATTTTGTATAACATTGTAATAATCTATTTTTCAGGGTATTTAAACTCTTCGTAAACAGGAAAACCAACGTCTGCAATTTAAATTCTGCTTATTTTCTATTATTAGAAATACAATATACATTTCAACAAGGTTAAAAAGTATCATCTTCATATTTTGAAATAAGGTATGGATATATTCCTATTTGAGGAAACATATAAAATAATTATACTTTGCAAATAGATTTTTTCATTTTCTTAAATATTCACCATAGAATTTAACTTTCCTTCAAATATGCCTTTTTTACTTTAAAATATGCTACTGTTTGTCTTATTTCCTTTCTAAAATTCTTGTAGGAAATGTGTTGGTTCAAAATACTGTCTTTTTATGTATTTTCTTTAGTTTAAATTTGATATAACATATCAGTAATTTTGAGATAATTGTGGACCATTGGCTTAGAAGCTCATTCCTCTACCTGTAAGTTTTAGCAATAATTCTGAAGGAAGTGGGCATTATCGTCTCCAATTCTCAGTCACCTTTGAAAAGGTGTTTGGGTATTAGAAAGGTTTTTGAAGGAAGAAAGTCAAAAGTCTTGCAATGTAGCCAGTTTCAAAGAAGATGGGATATCATTAAAGCCTCCATAGAGAAATACTATACATTCAGAGATTATTTATGAGAAATTACAGAAAGCTTTAAGATTGCAAATATTAACACGTTCACATTCACACATCAATTTTATTATTGTCACTTAGTTAATGGATCTTCACTTAATTATTTTTTCTAATGTGTTATTAAAATGGTTTCTCATTGTAATCCAAATAAATGGCAACTGATGTCAGATTTGCATTATATTTGAAAATGTTGTTAATTATGAAAATTGCAAATTTTTCAGTTGATGCCCCAAAGACTATATTTTCTGATGTGGCATTTAAAATATTCTTTTATAATCTATAAGTCAATTCCTTAGGCTGGCCCTCTTCAAATAAATTCCTTCAATCTAATTCTTTAGTTTTTTTATTAAAAAACTATAAATGTTATGATTTTTAACCTCTTCTGTTGCCAATCATTGTACATATTCCCTTTATTTTACGAAAAGAAAAAAATTTTAAGAGAGACTATTACACATACACATTCTGTGTATGTGTGCGTGTGTTTTAATGTGTGTGTTTCAGGGAAGACTTCAGCCCCCTTCATTGTAAATTAAGGTTCCAAAGAGAAAATGAGAGGTGGAAAAAATTAATCTGTCTGTGTAAATAAATGGATGAGCCCTAAGCTGTGTAGCCATCTCATTGGCAGCAGACGAACTGTGACAAACAGAACCTTTAGCTACCCATCATTCATGTTTTCAGTTTCAGGTTCTACCTGTGTGCCACATAACCTCAAGAAAGACAAGCTTTCCATTAAAGATGAAAAATGACCTTATACACCACCATTGTGATAGACTCAATTTTTAAGTTATTTATCATAACTATAAAAAAGAATAGCAAGTATATAAATCACTGAGATTTTAAGTGACTACGTTTCATGAGTCCTAAATTGAAATTAGCACTGCTACAGGTCCTTCACTTAACAGTTTGCAAAAATGAAAAATATTCAACTAGATATAAGGTTTTAGTCTGGAGTTTACTGCTTTGCCTCTATCTCATTTTTGTCATTTTAGGAATACTAGTGGAATTCTTCCCTCTTTTCACTGGCTGATACTTAAGGTTTTCTTTTTTCCTATTTCTTCCTCTTCCTAGTAGTATCCAGAATACCATGTGTTCATTGCTATCCACTTCTCTTCTTGATTTTTGGGCTAATTGTGTCTTTAGGATAGTAACAAGTACTCAAGAGAAAAAAGAACAATGTTCATTCTTAACACTATATCCCCTGATACCCAGACAACACCCCAAATTTTCCCTAGTCCAACGTATTCATCTTGATGAAATTGAGAAATAAGTACACACATGCTTTTCAACCCTCTGTGCATCTGGAAACTCAGCTTTACCTTTTCTTAGCAGAATTTTAAAGGGAAAAAAAAATAAGTAAAAGGAATTAGAGCTCAAGGGAAGAATTGAATTTTGGCACTTCATTTTTTTTCCCCCTTCCAGTTTAAAAGCACAGCAACATCTCAAAAAGTACAAAAGAAATAGCAGTGTCAGTGGGATAGCATAGATGACTATATTCAACAAGTATTTAATACTGTTGTATAGCCCAGACCTGAATGATCTAGTGGTTTTCCCTATTCAATTTAAGACTGAAAAATTGGGCTTAAAACTCAACATTCAGAAAACTAAGATCTTGTCTTCTGGTCTCATCACTTCATGGCAAATAGACAGGGAAACAGTGGAAACGGTGACAGATTTTATTTTAGGGGGCTACAAAATCACTGCAGATGGTCATGGCAGCTATGAAATTAAAAGATGCTTGCTTCATGGAAGAAAAACTATGACCAACCTAGATAGCATATTAAAAAGCAGAGACATTGCCAACAAAGCTCTGTCTAGTCAATGCAATGGTTTTTCCAGTAGTCATGTATAGATGGGAGAGTTGAAATATAAAGAAAGCTAAGTGTTGAAGAATTGATACTTTTGAACTGTGGTGTTGGAGAAGCTCTTGAGAGTCCCTTGGACTGCAAGGAGGTCCAACCAGTCCATCCTAAAAGAAATCAGTCCTGAATATTCATTGGAAGGACGGATGCTGAAGCTGAATCGCTGATACATTGGCCACCTGATGCAAAGAACTGACTCACTTGAAAAGACCCTGATGCTGGGAAAGATTGAAAGTGGAAAGAGAAGGGTCAACAGAGGATAACATGGCTGGATGGCATCACCGACTCAATGGACATGAGTCTGAGTAAACTCTGGGAGTTGGTGATGGACAGGGAGGCTGGGAATACAGAGGGGTTTTAACTGACTCAGTGAATTCAGTGAAGAATCTCATGGAAAATAAAATGGTGCTTAGCTGCAGTTTGAAGGATGAGTGAAAGCTGGCTAAACTCATATGGAAAAAGGGAAAAACCATAGCAGGAGGTAAAATTGAGTATAAATAAACTGAAAATTAAAAGAGGTAAGGGCAATCAGTGGGAATAAGATTAGAGATAGAGAGCAGAGAGATCACACAGGGTCTTGATGAGACTTTAAACAGTCAGTCTAAATGTGTATGTGGACAGGAATCATGGAAAGGATTTCAGTGTGAGAAATTAATGTGCTGTGAATCACCATCTCAAAAGGTCTGTTTGGGGCAGAATGGAGAACAGATTTGAGGGGAACAAAACTGAGACAGAGAGAAACGGACCAGGTGGCCATTGGAGAAGCTCGACAGAGATGACTGTTAGTCGCTTGGAGGTAGAGAGAAGAGGACAGTTATGTTAAACATTTGACAAGAAAAAGAAACACGCTAAAAGAGGGCAGGATGAAGGAGCTATTGAATCACACAGCTTCTTTTATTGTTTTAATGTAAGAACATTGAATATGCTTAAAGTCATTGAAAAGGATCCAGTTAAGAGGGGAAAGGTCACTTAAATACCTAGAAGCAGCATGAATCAGTTATGAGTATACAATGTCCTCTCCGCTTTGAACCTCCCTGCCACCTCCTACCCCATCCCATCTGTCTAGTTGTCACTGGCAGAAACCAACACAGTGATGCCAAATAATTATCCTCCCATTAAACATAAAAAAGTAAAATATTTAAAAAACAACAGAAAAAATACAACACAAAACAGAAATAAAGTTCTTAGAAAGCACAGAGGGTTCAGGAGCCACAAGTGCTTCAGAGATGGAAGAAATTATTGAAAGAGTGGTTGTGGTTGCCAGATAGAAGGGGTTTTAGTCTTAGGGCTGAAGCTCTGTATTATTTTGGGAAAATAGGCATAAATACATTTTTTTTCTAGAAAAACAATATTTTGTATAGTTCACTGTGCTTCTGGTATGCTATTACCTTTCAAGAATATTCTGGGAGTACTTTTACAAAATCTGTGCTTTAGTAACACTCTATCAATGTTAATTCCTTGTTTGTTTGTTCCCTAAACAACATAGGATTTCTTTATATTCTCAGAATTGTATTAGAAGTTTCAAGCCTCATTCAAATTTCTTTTAAATGACTAAGATAATAAACTTTCTAGTCTTTTAGCGGTAATGTTCAGTTCAGTTCAGTTCTGTCGCTCAGTCGTGTCTCTTTGCGACCCCATGGAATGCAGCACACCAGGCCTCCCTGTCCATCCCAATCCCAGAGAATACTCAAACTCATGTCCATTGAATCAGTGATGCCATCTAACCATCTCATACTCTGTTGTCCCCTTCTCCACCTGCCTTCAATCTTTCCCAGCATCAGGGTCTTTTCAAATGAGTCAGCTCTTCACATCAGGTGGCCAAAGTATTGGAGTTTCAGCTTCAACATCAGTCCTTCCAATGAACACCCAGGTCTGATCTCCTTTAGGAAGGACTGGTTGGATCTCCTTGCAGTTCAAGGGATTCTCAAGAGTCTTCTCCAACACCACAGTTCTAAAGCATCAATTCTTCAGCACTCAGGTTTCTTTATAGTCCAACTCTCACATCCATACATGACCACTGGTAAAACCATAGCCTTGACTAGATGGACCTTTGTTGGCAAAGTAATGTCTCTGCTTTTTAATATGCTGTCTAGGTTGGTCATAACTTTCCTTCCAAGGAGTAAGCATCTTTTAATTTCTTGGCTGCAATCACCATCTGCAGTGATTTTGGAATCCCCCAAAATAAAGTCTGCCACTGTTTCCACTCTTTCCCATGTACTGATGGGACTGGATGCCATGATCTTAATTTTCTGAATGTTGAGCTTTAAGCCATTTTTTCACTCTCCTCTTTCACTTTCATCAAGAGGCTTTTTAGTTCTTCTTCACTTTCTGCCATAAGGGTGGTATCATCTGTATATCAGAGGTTATTGATATTTCTCCTGGCCATCATGATTCCAGCTTGTGCTTCCTCTGGCCCAGCATTTCTCATGATGTACTCTGGTTATAAGTTAAATAAGCAGGGTGACAATATACAAGCAATATACAAGCAGGCTTGTCTTACTCCTTTCCCAATTTTGAACCAGTCGGTTCCATGTCTGATTCTAACAGTTACTTCTTGACCTGCATACAGATTTCTCAGGAGGCAAGTCAGATGGTATTCCCATCTCTTGAAGAATTTTCCACAGCTTGTGGTGATCCACACAGTCAAAAGCTTTGGCATAGTCAATAAAGCAGAAGTAGATGTTTTTCTGGAACTCTCTTGCTTTTTCAACGATCCAGAGGATGTTCGGAATTTGATGTCTGGTTCTTCTGCCTTTCTTAAATCCACCTTGAACATCTAGAAGTTGACGGTGCATGTATTCATGTACTGTTGAAGCCTAGCATGGAGAATTTTGAGCATTGCTTTCCTAGCATGTGAAATGAGTGCAATTGTGCAGTAGTTTGAGCATTCTTTGGCATTGCCTTTCTTTGGAATTGGAATGAAGCTGAACTTTTCAAGTCCTGTGGCCACTGCTGAGTTCTTCAAATTTGCTGGCATATTCATTGTGGCCCTTTCACTGCACCATCTTGTAGGATTTGAAATAGCTCAACTAGAATTCCATCACCTCCACTAGCTTTGTTCACAGTAATGCTTCCTAAGGCCCACTTTACTTTGTATTCCAAAATGTCTAGCTCTAGGTATGATCTCACATTTGTGGTTATCTGGGTCATGAAGTTTGTTTTTTTTTTTTATAGCTCTTCTGTGTATGCTTGCTACCTCTTCTTAATATCTTCTGCTTCTGTTAGGCCATACCATTTCTGTTCTTTATTGTGCCCATCTTTGCATGAAATATGCCCTTGGTATCTCTAATTTCATTGAAGTGATCTCTAGCCTTTCCCATTCTGTTCTTTTCCTCTGTTTCTTTGCATTGATCACTGAAGAAGGCTTTTTTATATCCACTTGCTATTCTTTGGAACTCTGCATTCAAATGGGTATATTTTTCCTTTTCTCCTTTGTCTTTCACTTCTCTTCTTTTCTCAGCTATTTGTAAGGCCTCCTCAGACAATCGTTTTGCCTTTTTGCATTTCTTTTTCTTGGGGATGGTCTTGATCCCTGCCTCCTGTACAATGTCATGAACCTGCATCCATAGTTCAAGAGGAACTCTATCAGATCTAGTCCCTTAAATCTATTTCTCACTTCCACTGTATAATCATAAGGGATTTGATTCAGGTCATACCTGAATGGTCTAGTGGTTTTCCCTACTTTCTTCAATTAAGTCTGAATTTGGCAATAAGGAGTTCATGATCTGAGCCACAGTCAGCTCCTCGTCTTCTTTTGGCTGACTGTATAGAGCTTCTCCATTTGTGGTTGCAAAGAATATAATCAGTCTAATTTCAGTATTGACCCTCTGGTGATGTCCATTTGTAGAGTCTTCTCTTATATTATTGCAAGAGGATGTTTGCTATGACCAGTGTGTTCTCTTGGCAAAACTCTATTGGCCTTTGACCTGCTTCATTTTGTACCCCAAGGCCAGATTTGCCTGTTACTCCAGGTATCTCTTGACTTCCTACTTTTGCATTCCAGTCCCCTGTAATGAAAAGGACACCTTTCTTGGGTGTTAGTTCTAGAAGGTCTTGTAGGTCATCATAGAACCGTTCAGCTTCAGCTTCTTCAGTATTACTGGTCAGGGCATAGACTTGGATTACTGTGACACTGAATGGTTTGCCTTTGAAATGAACAGAGATCATTCTGTCATTTTTGAGATTGCATCCAAGTACTGCATTTTAGACTCTTGTTGACCATGATGGCTACTCCATTTCTTCTAAGGGATTCTTCCCCACAGTAGTAGATATAATGGTCATCAGAATTAAATTCACCCACTCCAGCCCATTTTATTTCACTGATTCCTAAAATGTCGATGTTCACATTTGCCACCTCCTGTTTGACCACTTCCAATTTGCCTTGATTCATGGACCTAACATTCCAGGTCCCTATGCAGTCTTGCTCTTTAGAGCATCAGACTTTCTTCCATCACCAGTGACATTCAAACTGGGTGTTGTTTTTGCTTTGGCTCTGTCTCTTCATTCTTTCTGGAGTTATTTCTCCACTGATCTCCAGTAGCACATTGGGAACTGACCAACTCGGTGAGTTCATCTTTCAGTGTCCCATCTTTTTCCCTTTTCATATTCTTCATGGGGTTCTCAAGGGAAGAACTCTGAAGTGGTTTTCCATTCCCTTCTCCAGTAGACCATGTTTTGTCAGAACCCTCCACCGTGACCTGTCTGTCTTGGGTTGCCCTGCATGTCATGGCTCAAATTGACATGCACTAATCTATTCCAGTTTAGCAGCTACCTACATTGGTATATAATTTTCTTCTTTTTTTTAAATTGAAATACAGAATTATACTCTTTCTATGCAAGTTTACATTTCAAATAACATTTATAGCCATGATTTATCACCCATCTTTTCATAATGTTTTCATTTACGGATTCCCTGGTACCTCAGATGGTAAAGTATCTGCCTGCAATGCAGATAATTAAATATGTATAAGCTTATGAGGAAAGGCAATGACAAAGAATGCTCAAACTACCACACAATTGCACTCATCTCACATGCTATAAAGTAATGCTCAAAATTCTCCAAGCCATGCTTCAGCAATATGTCAACCATGAACTTCAGATGTTTAAGCTGGTTTTAGAGAAGGCAGAGGAACCAGAGATCAAATTGCCAACATCCGCTGGATCATGGGAAAATCAAGACAGTTCCAGAAGAATATCTATTTCTGCTTTATTGACTATGCCAATGCCTTTGACTGTGTGGATCAAAATAAACTGTGTAAAATTCTGAAAAAGAAGGGAATACCAGACCACCTGACCTGCCTCTGGAATCAAGATTGCCGGGAGAAATATCAGTAACCTCAGATATGCAGATGACACCACCCTTCTCGCAGAAAGTGAAGAGGAACTAAAAAGCCTCTTGATGAAAGTGAAAGAGGAGAGTGAAAAAGTTGGCTTAAAGCTCAACATTCAAAAAACTAAGATCATGGCATCTGGTCCCATTTCATGGGAAATTGATGGGGCTCCAAAATCACTGCAGATGGTGATTGCAGCCATGAAATTAAAAGTCGCTTACTCCTTGGAAGGAAAGTTATGACCAACCTAGATAGCATATTGAAAAGCAGAGACATTACTTTGACAACAAAGGTCTGTGTAGTCAAGGCTATGGTTTTTCCAGTGGTCATGTATGGATGTGAGAGTTGGACTGTGAAGAAAGCTGAGCACTGAAGAATTGATGCTTTAGAACTGTGGTGTTGGAGAAGACTCTTGAGAGTCCCTTGGACTGCAAGGAGATCCAACCAGTCCATTCTAAGGGAGATCAGTCCTGGGTGTTCATTGGAAGGACTGACGCTGAAGCTGAAACTCCACAACTTTGGCCACCTCATGTGAAGAGTTGATTCATTGGAAAAGACCCTGATGCTGGGAGGGATTAGTGGCAGGAGGAGCAGGAGACAACAGAGGATGAGATGGCTGGATGGCATCACCGAGATGGACATGAGTTTGGGTAAACTCCGGGAGTTGGTAATGGTCAGAGAGGCCTGTTGTGCTGCAATTCACGGAGTCGCAAAGAGTAGGACACGACTGAGTGACTGAACTGAACTTAAGCTTTAATGAACTTCCTATATTATATTACCAAGATATTTCTGTTGCATAAACTAATAATTATGTCTTAAATTTTTATAAACTCAAATAGTGATAAAAAATTTCAAAGTAGCTATGATACCATAAGTGCATTTGTTAAGACAGATACATCTACATTCTTTTATATATGCAAGAAACACAAGTAATACATGAATAGAAACAAATACATTTGCCACCCAAGCCTTATTATTTAGAAGTTGTGGGGAAGAACTGATATTGTACAATTCAGTCAGCTAAATTCTGTTTTAAATTGCTATTCACTATAAATTTCCAATAATACTGCCCATGTATTAAGATCTATATCTAGATTATGATAGTTTCCCTTAGTGAAGCAGCAGGTAATTATTTCAAGGGTGGTAATGTTTGGAAGGAATTGGAGAGACAGGATGGTAACATTTCCAAAAATTGAGCAAGAGTTCCGTGAGTTGGGATAGTAGAAGGCAGTTTCGTCAACCATCACTGGTGGTGGTTTATAGACCTAAATACTAGTGACTTTTCTGCAGCCAGGTAAGAGATAACATGTGGTACATTCAGAGCAAGAAATGCCATGTGTCTATGCTGCAGGAAAGAGTAGGTGTTAATTTCAGGCATACCTTGAACTGACTACTACATCTTCTGCCTATTAGCTATGTGACTGTGGAAATTTATTTAATCTCTCAGTCTCAGTTTCATTGCAAAATTGGTGTGAGGATTAACAGAATGACTGACACATAATAGGCATTACCAACACTACCTGCAGTGACCTATCTAATCTTAAAACTTATCCGCAGTGACTTATTTAGTCTCCTAACTCTACATATAGTATGTATGCTGGTATTTCCCAAATGTATGTCTTTAACTGGGAACTCTATCCTGAACTTCATAGTCTTACCTCCAACTGCGTGCTCAGTATGTCTACTTGGGTGTTGAATGAGTACTTCAAGTTTATCAAGACCCATACTGAATTTCTGATCTAATACCCTTGTCCAGTTTCTCCAAATGTAAGCAATCCTTCTACTTGTTCTGACTAAACCAGACTTGACTCCTTTTCTCTCATATCTCAAAACTAATATTTATATCTTAGTGTTATGGTTAAATTTTGTCCGATATGGTATCCCTTCTCAACCCCTCTGCTGATATTTCCATAGGGAAGCCACTATTTTCTGGTTATGGTAAACTCTTCATTATGATAACAGTCTCCTCCTAATGTACTTTCTCTGTCTCTCTGTCCATCCCCACTCCCTACCAAAGCCTATCTTTGATCAGCAGACAGTGGAATCATGTCATAACTCTGCTCAAACTACTTCAGTCCCTTCCCATCTCACTTAGAGTAATGACCAATGTCACTACAAGTGCTCACAACGTTCTGGATTATTTCACTTCTGTATTGGATATATCGACTTCCTCTGCTTCCTTTACTTCTGCTTCCCCTCTGGCTCACTGTGCTAGAGACCTCTTGTTCTTCTTGGTGCAGAGCAAGTGCACATATATTTCAGGGCTTTGCATTTGCTGTGCACAAATTGCCCCTACGACCCCCATGCATGATTGTTCCTCTTCCAAAATGCCAACTTAATGTTTTCCTTCCCCTTCTTTAGCTCAAAGACATCTGAGTGAGGCCTTTCATGACTATTTAATTATTCATCCCTCTCTCATTTACTCCATGCCTCTCTTACTGATTCATTGCTTTTTTCCATTGAACTTAACCATGTCAGCTAAAATACATTTGATTTATTTACTTGTTTATGTACAGTACATGGTACATAGTAGTCACTCCATAAATGCTTATTATATGAATCAATGTATAAACAAAGGTACCTAAAAGTAAATTTCAGTTTAGTCTCCTCTCAATCTTTTATATCTGATAAAATAGAGATGAAAATGTCATTTATATTTTCCATCTAACTTTAGAAGTTGGTAATAATTTATAAAATTATGGGGTAAATCTTTTAATTTTTAAACTAAATTTACAGACCTTTTGACTCTTGCTTAGTGAAAAAGAATTGGAATTATGTATATTATGCATTAATGAAAATTTAAATGTGTGACTCAAAAGCTATTAACTTTTCCAGTCATATGTACTTAGTATTTAGACTTTCATGTAGGTTTCATGTGCCTATGACACAAAGCCAAAACACACAATTATTGAAACATCTAATTTTTTCTTTATTTAAAATACGTAATACTATATATTTGACCAGTGACCTGTGTTAAGCCTCAATAGAAAAGTTTCTTTATAAATGACCATCAAAATCTAATCGATAAATAGATCTGTATCAGTCTTCTAAGATAATTACGTAAGCGTGAATGTGTTATCAAGAAAGTAAGGTTGTATATATTGTTAAGCTGAAAAGATGTATAACCAGGTACAATAGCATTTATATGAAAGAAGAAGTAAAAGCCTATGTACTAGTAATTGCTTTCTCTATGTGCTAAGTGACAAATAGCTCACAATCCTCACAGGAAACTGCGTCTTTGCTTAAAAAGTTAAATGTTTTCCTGATGCCATTTATTACTTTAAATATAAGAAGTACTTTAAATCTAAGCATTATCTCTTTGTTCTTTGTTTGTTTGTTTGTTTTGGTCTGGAGGGGGCTTCCCTGGTGGCTCAGATGATAAAGAATATGCCTGCAGTGCAGGAGTGAAGTGTTCCACTCTTTGCAACCCCGTGGACTGTAGCCTGCCAGGCTCCTCTGTCCATGGGATTCTCCAGGCAAGAATACCGGAGTGGGTTGCCATTTCCTTCTCCAGGGGATCTTCCCAACCCAGGGATCGAACCTGGGTCTCCTGCATTGCAGGCAGATGCTTTGCCCTCTGAGCCACTAGGGAAGCAGGAGACACGAGTTCAATCCCTAGATTGGGAGATCCACTGGAGAAGGGAATGGCTACCCACGCCAGTATTCTTGCCTGGAAAATCCCACTGGACAGAGAAACCTGATGGGATACAGTCCATGGGGTCCCATAGAGTTGGACATGACTGAGTGATTAACAATTTCACTTTATTTTCTTTAAGACCCCAAAGTCTAACATAATGGAGAATTTATGACCTTTTTCATGCAAAATTTACCTCATCCCAGTCCCCACACTACTGCGAAAGCTCAGTTAGGGTTGCTTTGGGGAAGAGAGCAAGACAAATACACGCAGGTGGGCATATACCATTGGCTGGGGACTCTACTCCCTCCACACTTCCCTTTTTCCAGCAGCTGGACAAGTCATGACCATATGGCCCAGTCAGTGAGATATAATAAAAGACACTGACAGCCATGGAAGTTTCTGGGCAGGAACAAAATCAGCTGGCATTTCCAATTAATCTTTTTCCTTTCTACTACTTACTGCCTGGTAATATAGATGTGATGCCCAAAAACTCACTGTTTTTTAGATTCACATGCTCAGATGTTCTCATGTAACACTCAAATTTGGAGTTAGGTGACACAAGGGGAAGGAGTATCAGCAATGTGCAAGGGGTGTGTTACTTTTTGTGCAAAGTGAAAGAGTCACTCAGTTGTGTACAACTCTTTACAACCCCATGGACTCATTAAGCCCCCCTGGAGCCCACCAGGGTCCTCTGTTGATGGAATTCTCCAGGCAAGAATACTGCAGTGCGTAGCCATTTCCTTCTCCAGGGAATCTCCCTGACCCAGGGATCAAACCAATGTCTCTGGCATTGCAGGCAGATTCTTTACTGTCTGAGCCACCAAGGAAATGTGTTACTTTGTATGGCCACCTAAAAAAACACAGTGTTTTTTTTTTTTTAGAGACATGATCTGCTTCTTCTCCCTTGGGTGGAAGCTAAGCAGAAATGTTACTGGAAAAATGCATTAGCAGCTTCCTAATTACTCCTCGCTAGGCAATGATTGTTGCTTCTCTGTGGGATAGTCCACAGCATTATTCTAGGAGTCATTCTTTGAGCCCTATCCTAGAGTGTGATCCTTTCTACTTCTTGTGATGATGTTGTGAATAATTTCTGGCATATTGGGTGAGTCAGGGCCCCATCAGGAGGCAGTAATCACACAGAATTTCAGCAGGACAAATTTAATATAAAGATGATTAATCATTACAAGATTATAGTAATGGTGATCACCTAGTTCAGTTCAGTTCAGTTCAGTCGCTCAGTCGTGTCCGACTCTTTGCGACCCTAGTGGGAACATATAACTCTCTAAAAAACTCGGGAATAGCATATCTAGAGTAGTCACTGCCTTTAGGGATGACATAGAACATCCAAGAAAGAATCCAATCTAAAATAACTCAACCCTTAGGATTGAGATCCAGGCCTCATTGAGAGGATATAGTCATCTCACCAACTCCAGAATTGCAGTTAATTCACACTTTGGGGTTCCTTAGGAGACTGTCTACAGTGGGACAGAGACCTAACACACTTCATGAACCTGACCCTGAAGAGACCCTATACCATGTAGCAACTTGATGAGAAGAGAACACTGGATATAAAAAGAGAAGCTCTGCATCCTGCCAGGTGCTTCCAGCACCCTCTACTGCCAAAGCAAAATCAGCAGTGTACCAGTTGGCAAAGGAGAAGGGTTCAGAGATCATTTCAGTTATCAGAATAGGCAATGGAATATACATTTGGGTCTGGGAAGCAATAGGTCAATCACTAGTACACATATGCAACTGAACTCTTACTCAATCACCAATGCAGAGCCTAGGCATTTGTACTTCTCTGGGTTCATGATAGCCCTCACCCAAATATGTGATGCAAATCTGCTGCTTCTGCACTCCTTTCTGCTTCAGTGAAAACTTCTGTATGTATTAGGTTTATGAGTTGAATTGTGTCTCCTCAAAATTCATATGCTGAAGTCCTTATTCTCTGTACCTAGAAATGTGACTTTTGAAGAGAGTGTCTTTGCAGAGATAATGAAGTTAAAATGAGGTCACTAGAAGCAGACCCTCATTCAATGTAACTGGTGTTTTTATAAAAAGGGAAGATTTAAACAGAGAAATACCCATAAAAGAAAGAAGATGGAAGACACAGAGAGAACAAATGGGCATCTTAAACCAGGGACCTGCAACAGATTTTTCCCCTCACAGCCCTCAGAAAGAACCAATCTTTAAGACACCTTAATTTCACACTTAGAGTTTCCAGAACACTGAGACAGTTTTATGTTGTTGAAGCTTCATAATGCTTTTTTATGGCAGCCCTAACAAACCAATACATTAGCATATTTCAGGTTACAAGTATTTTAAATGTGGCTTAAACAATGAGGATCTCTCTCCTACAAGAGATGTACTGATGTCAGTGATCCAAGGTTTGGTTTTGGCACAATGAAATCAAAACCTGGGGTTGGCTTTTTTGCAAGATTCATTGCTTTGCCCATCACATCACCAAATGACTACAGTTACTCTGTGCATCATGTGCTCACAGAACAATGTTCAAGGACTTTCTTCATGAGACTCTCTACATCAAACAGGGGAATCTTTCTTGGAAGCATCTCTGTTTCAATTGTGAGCGATTTGTCACCCCAACAGATGTCTCCATAGTGCCTCTGAACAGTGTTCATGCTCTCCATCTCTCTTGCGGGGGTATGGGAATATAAGTACATGGCAAGATATGGGATCTTCCATTAGAACTTGAGAGTGCAGGGAGTGGATGGGGCGAGTAAGCGACCACGTTTACTCCTTCACCCCTAGCCTTTCCAGCTAAGGTATACGTTTCCCCCAACCATTGTCTTTCCCTTTGCCAGCTGTCATTTTCTTTTATAGCACTTATGTCATCTGAATTTATCCTATTTTATTAGTTTCTTGTAAGTTTGTCTTGTTCTATTAGAATTAAACCTCCATGAACCATGGGGCATATGTGTCTCATTTGCATATAGCCATACTCCCTCAGACAACAGAGTAGATGTTCCATAAAATATTGTCAATTGAGTGATGGTACTTAGGGACATTTCAAAAGTATCCTCTCCTTTATCTTCCTCTACTAGTAAAACTTTCCAGTCCTGTAGGGAGCACTTACATTCTCCTAATTTTTCTATTTTCCAAGAAATGTTTTTGAGGTGGTAGAAGCTACATCTCTTCAGAAACCAGTTTAGTACCACCACACATACTACCAGCCGAGTCTTCAGGTTTGACTCAGTATACTTGTGAGGTCAGTACTCAGATACGTTCACTTTGGTGTCCTTCCTTCCTGCTCTCCTGCAGGAAGCTGAACAGCTAACCTTGTTCTGCCCCTCTACCACAGGGTAAATAAGGTCAACTTCTTGTTCCTTCCAAATGTCTAGTCATCACAATATATGATATTATATATCACATATTACACTTTCTCATATGAATTTAACCTCTCAGGTCACTGTTCTGTGGAACTAAGAATTATAGTAAAGGTCCAACAGTGTTAAACAAACAAACTGTTCTTCTGCTGTGCTGTAAGGGTGCAGATCACTTAAAGGGAACAAGACCCTCTTTTTGTTGTTCAAAATTAAGATTTTTCAAATAAATATCTTTCATCCACATAACAGTGATGGCTTGCAGTCATCAGCAATTGTGTGTCCTTTATGCTTTTCATTGCAGGGGACATAAACTTGAATTCCTCAGGGTATTTTCCCTTGAGGATTTCCTATTTTAGTAGGAAAAACGGAAAGGTCTGTAAATAATACATAGTACAGTAATTTTGAGGAAAAACTTCAGTTTGATGTTGGTAGATGAGGTGACGTGAACATCCAGGTCAGCTATAATATTCAGGGAAGACTTTCTAGAGAAAGGTAAAAGTCTAAGAACTAAGTTACCACCAATATGTAAATAACTGAATCCAGTGTTTTCTTGTTTTCAGGGTTTAAGAAAAGGGACTTGTTTGGTCATCTCTTGGTTATCTCACTGGTTTTGTGGATCAGATATTTGGGATGTGCTTGAAGACAGTGTGTGGATTCAAGTTAGAGGAGCTAGAGCAACTGAGTGCTGGGCATGCCTCCCTCTGGTCAGGTGCTCTACAGATTTGCCAGTGTGGAGTCTCCTCATGGGCTCATTTGGCCTCCCTTGAAGCTGGGTAGCTCAGGGCTGCTGGGCACCTTACATGGTGACTTAGATTTCAGCTTATATTCCAACAAAGTGGAGGCTGTGTGCCTTTTCTCACCTAGCCACAAAAGTCAAACAGTGTCACTTCTTCACTGGATTGGTACCTGAGTGTGACAAGTTTGCCTAGATTCAAAGGACAGGGAATATAGACCGCTGTTTTCAATGGGAGAACTGTCAGGATCACCTTGTAAAATTGTCTCTATGATACACAATGTTGTTACATCATGCCACACTCAGTTCTCTGGCCACAATTTATATCCCTCCCATTGGCACTTCCTTCTCCAAGACTCCTCTCTCCCCCACTGTGTTTTTACAGCAGCAATTTCAGGTTAAAGATATGAGATCTTTTATTTAAACTATACCTCTGTGTTAGTAAAGCGATTTTATGCAATTCCTAAGATACGGCTCTTTGAGCATCATTCTCATTGGTCAGAACACTTGTGAATCAAAAAGACTAAGATGACCAGTAAAGGCAATAATTTTCAAATAGATAAAACTGTGGAACCACAGTAGTTGCTGGTAAGAGGCACTTCTGACACACTGCTGGACAGTGTTGTCAGTTTCTTAGAGCTCAGTCTTGCTCTCTGGAGTTGTCCTTTGGCATCTTTTGGCTATATATCCCTTGGACATTATTAATTTTCCATTAGGAGTGACTGATACATATAAATAAGGAACTCAGCTTATTTCTTGCCCATAGTAGTTCAAAAGTCCAAAATCCTTTCATTTTGCAATATATTCTTTTCATTTTGAAATCACTTTTTAAAATGTGTGTTTTTGTAATGTATCCATAATAATCCACTTCATTAGACAAACTTCACATCCACAAATCTGTTTCCATTTCCTTTTCTTTTCTAGGGGCTGCCCATACTCCTTTGCCTATAGCTTTAGGTCAATGAAAACTCTGCTTTCATTGTTTTATCTCTGACTCCTCTTCTAAGGACTCTCTTGACTACATTAATTTCATCCAGATAATATAGGATAATCTCCCCATCTCAAAATCATTTAAGCTACAAAGTCCCTTCTATCATCCAAGTGACATATCCACAGCAGCCCCCTTCCCCTTTGAGGCTGCTAAAGGAATACTCTCCTTAGAAGCCCTATATGTATTGAGGTTTTCTGTGAGATGTGTCCTTAAAATTTTCAGACTGCACTTTTGGTGGTTATGTGTTAGCATAGGTTCATCAGTTCCAATAAAGGCTCCATTCTGATGAGTGAGATTGATAATGAGGGAGGCAATGCCTTCACAGAGTCAGTGGATATATAGGGAATCTCTGTACCTTTCCTTCAATTTTGCTGTAAACCTGAAACTTCTCTAAAAATGTAAAATCTTAGGAAAAAATTGCACAGCAACTATTTCTATAAACATAAAAATTCAGGAAGAAAATCCTGAGTTGTTCATGCAAAAGCATCTATGAAGCACACCTTAGATCTTTGCTAGGTTTCCCATATAAATTTTTAATCTCATCTTGTCCCCTTCTTACTTACAGGACAGTTTATTGCCTGAAATGATTGGTCTAGGTCCTTGCTTTTCAGTCCAGTAATTTCTAATTTCCATTCAATAAATGGATACTTTGTTATTTAGCTGATCTCTTATTATAGGTACGTAGGCTTCCCTGGTGGCTCAGATGGTAAAGCATCTGCCTACAATGTGGAAGATCAGGGTTCGATCCCTGGGTTGGGAAGATCCCCTGGAGAAGGAAATGGCAACCCACTCCAGTATTCTTACCTGGAAAATTCCATGGACTGAGGAGCCTGGTAGGCTACAGTTCATGGGGTTGCAAAGAGTCGGACACGACTGAGCAACTTCACTTCACTTCAGGTAGAAGTCAGACATTGCCTTCAACACTCTGCCTAGAAATATACTTAGCTATAGGTTGGGTTTTTAGGCATGTTTTGCTATTTTTAAATAACAGTTTTGCTAAACTTCCTGCCACTGTATTATCAAGGTCTCCATTACTCCAGGTACCAACAGTGTTTTCTTTGCATTCTGGACAGCCTCTTAGAAGCCAACCAGACTCCAGTCTCCTTAAGGCCTACTAGCTTCCACCTGCCGTATAGCTCCAGGGCGTATGTTATGTGTTTCAGGAGACAAGGGCATGTTACATGGTTTGGTAGTTGTCTTTGTAAGCAAGGGAAGTAAGCAATGAGCTCTACTATAATATTCAAGAAATGCTTCCTTTTAAAATTGAAATGAGAAGAAGCAACTTCTCACCTGAAATACACAATGAAGTTGAAAGAATTGAAGTTGTTATTTTCCTGTTTTGAGGGGTAAAATGCAGGTGGTGGGAAGAGCATGCTCGTGATTGGAAGAGTGGGATCTAAGTTTTTAGCATAAATGTATTATGAGTAGATATTGATGTGCATGTAATATCAAATATAAAGCTGGTATATATTTTTATATTATTTTGTCTATATTCTTCTTCCAACTCCAGACATATCAAAGGACTTGCAGAGGATCTTTTTTAAAGGATATATTATCCTTTGGAGTTTCTTAAAGGATGTAATATCCTATGGGGTCCATGGTGGAGTTGGTGATGGGGCAATGGTTGTTGGATGTAGCAAGGACCTACCTTTTCTGTTAAATTATAAACAAAAAGACCAGAATTGTAGAAGAATGTAAAATATGGAGGTAGAAGGCCTGAACTCTGTGTTTCATCTCTAATTCCATTATCCCCAATGTCAGATGTGATGGCCTGAACAGAGACCATAGTTAATGTTTGCTGGTTGGTAGGGAGGCTGCTGCTGCTGCTGCTGCTAAGTCACTTCAGTCATGTCCAACTCTGTGTGACCCCATAGACAGCAGCCCACCAGGCTCTTCTGTCCCTGGGATTCTCCAGGCAAGAATACTGAAATGGGTGGCCATTTCCTTCTCCAAGGCACGCATGCATGCTAACTCGCTTCAGTCATGTCCGACTCTGTGCGACCCCATAGATAGCAGCCCACCAGGATCCTCTATCCTTGGGATTCTCTAGGCAAGAATACTGGAATAGGTTGCATTTCCTTCTCCAGGTAGGGAGGCTGAGAGGGCCCCAGATAAACTTCATCTACCCCAGAGTTTGGCATAGGAGCAATCATATTCTTAGCTTTGAGTACTGAGTATCCTTTAGCTTCTTATATCTAAGTTAATATTTAGACATCATTCTATATGATACATGTTTTCCAAATAAATATGTGTTAAGGAATAAAACAAAGGATGAAAGTCCTGGAATTGAAAAAAAAAAGAAAAAGAACAAATGTCAAATACTCATTGAAAGCATAGAATATTCAGCTTGACTTCCCAGGCACTACTAACAGTATTTTTGTTGAGTGTTATTTCTGCTGCATCACATTAGAAATGCACTTTGGTATAGCTCTGCTTCAATTACTTTCCCTTGGGTTTTGAAAAGTTTGCCCTGGAAAATAAGAAAACCAAGTGATGGGAAAATTTCACCATATATGGCTGTATGATGAATACATTTATTTTAATGCTGGGATAAAGGCTGCCTGAGAGGTCAGATATAGTACAGTGGCTGTGTGTCACATATTTTTAGAGTTCTTGGTGATTTTTAGAGTTCTTGGAAACAGATTTGTGGATATGAATTTTGTCTAATGAAGTGGATTATAATTGATACATTACAAAAACACACATTTTATTTATTTAAAAAAAACACATTTAAAAAATGGTTTCAAAATGAAAGCAGATGTATGATTTTCATTTTGGTATAAGCTGATATTTTCTTAAAATTCATAATTGTTGGAGCGATTAGGTAGTTTTGAGAGTGAAAACCAGAAAGTACCTGAACCATCTCTGCGCATTTAATATCCTCTGACTGCCAGACATCAGCTATACATTCCTATTCCCCTTGTTGACCTTCTCTTCAGAGCTTTTTCTCTATTTATTGTGTGTTAGTTACTAGGGACTTTTTTTTTTTCCCAAAAACCTGTTCTGCTTATAAAAATATCTCTATTCTCTAACTTTTCTTTTAGAATAAAGAAATGTCAGGGTCTCTCAAAGAACAGGAAATAATTGAATTTGTGTTTAGGCTTTTTTACAGCAACAAAGGAAATATGGAAAGAAAACATAGCATGGGCCTTCCTTTTCTGTTAAAGTATCAGCACAAGCACCTTGAAGGGCAGAGCTTTGAGTCTTGGTGTAGTGTACATGTGCGCACACATATCTGTGCACAAAGCTCCCTGCTTAACAATAGAAAAAGAAAGGCATTTATGGGACAATCCAAACACAATAGCAGGCTCAAGATGATACTCAGAATCTGAAATGCCTCCAACGAAAACCTAATCTCTTCCTCATAAAAGTTTAGGTGAAATCTCAATTCTGTATCCCCCAAATTTCTGAATTAAAATCCTCTGTGGAAGGGAAAGTTACATGCTGGATCCTTCCTCCCTCAACCCTAGAAAGGAGGGTATATTCACTTCTTAACAGAAGAAATCAACTTTATTCCTTGGAGCACTGCTTTGGTCAGTCATTGGCCAGACATAAACAGTGAATAAAGCAAGTAGATAGTAACAAAACTGTACAGGAAATGGCTCTTAACCTATTCTTTCATGGTCAGCTCAGTCAGTGCTTATGAAGCTTCTGGAAAATGTCCCAGTTTAGGCCTTTTTGCTGACTATTATGTTGAGAAAAATGAGAGGCTGGATTAAAATGGGAAGAAAGGTGGGGATAAATACAGGTGATGGGAAGAGCAGATTGGAAGAGTGGGATCTAAGTTAAGTTTTTAATATACATGTATTGAAAGTGAAAGTCGCTCAGTCCTGTCCAACTCTTTGCAACCACATGGAGTGTTCTCCAGGCCAGAATACTGGAGTGGGTAGCCATTTCCTCCTCCAGGGGATCTTCCTAACCCAGGGATCGAACCCAGGTCTCCCACATTGCACGCAGATTCTTTACCAGCTGAGCCACCAGGGAAGCCCAAGAATACTGGAACGGGTATTCTCAGGTGAATCTTCCCAATGCAGGAATTGAAAGGGGGTCTCTTGCATTGCAGGTGAATTCTTTACCACCTGAGCTACCGGGGAATCTCTACATGTATTATGAGTAGATATTAAATTGATGCGCCTGTTGGGCTGCCATCTATGGGGTCGCCCAGAGTCGGACACGACTGAAGCAACTTAGCAGCAGCAGCATGTAATATCAAGTGTAAAGCTTCTAGACATTCTTTATATTAGTTTGTCATATTTTTATTTCAATTCTAGACATATTAAAGAGCTTGCAGAGGATCTGAAAAGATATGGAGTCCATGGTGGAGTTGGTGGTGGGGCAATGGCTGCTGGATGTTGCTCACAAGTCCAGGGGTTGCCTGGGTGACTGATACTCCTGCAGTGATATTTCACATTTCTTTGGCAAGCTAGCTTAGACCTGTTCATGGTGAATACAGGAGGTGTACACGCATGCAAACTCAAACATTCACACATATTTCAAGTTTCTATTTTTTTGCTTTGCTAACATTGTGGCTAACATGATTTGCACAGCACCTCTGAGAGTCCAGTTGCAGGGCTCTGTGTTATCACAGAGGGATACATACAGGAGGGGATAAATGAAGTGGGACCTTCAATATAACCCATCTACCACACATGACTGCATAAATCCTTCCAACCATTGTTTGTGGCCCTAAAACTGACTGATGGGTCAAGAAGTTCAAGGAATATAACTATTTTATTTTATGTCACAGCAGTTATTTAGGTATTTTCTGTTTAAAACATAATATAGATACTGAGGCCAATAGATGCTATGGCTTCAATGAGCTTGGGACTCAAACCCAAATCAAACAAAGCTCTTAATCTCGTTAGAAAAGCACAGTACTAAAGAGGTGAAAATTACTCCTAGTTGGAGATGGGCAAGACAGTGATAATAAAAAACAGCAAAAGTTAGTGAGACAAGTTGATAGTAGAGACCCCAGTGTGAAAATAGCTGCCCATTATTTAGTGCTAGTTGTGATGGTGATCCAAAGGACGATCAAGTGCCCCAGTGTACCTTCTTTTGTTTTATTTTTTCTTTTAATGTCTAAATTCTGCAGTATTAGCCAATTTTGAAATACCTAATGCTTGCTTTTTCCAGTAGAGAATGAATTTAAAAAGGGAATTTTGTTGAATGAAGTTTCACTTCACTGCTCAAGGATTTCCATATACTTTTCCAAAATGGCTAGTGAGAATTTTGCTGAGCAGTCTCATACTTGAAATATCTGTCAATGCATGGTCTCCAAATATTAGTATAGAAAATTGTTTTCGGTTGCACAAAGATATAAGTGTAAAGGAAGGTTTGTTGTTCACTTAAACTGTTTAGAGCACATACAAATCTGATTATTTTCTAAAATAAAACTACCAGAAGATACATTTAGAGCTTCTGACCTTTGCTGCTAAGGTCAAAGCAATATCACTGGAGCTCTGCACAGTTAATAAATCAACAGAAATACATGCTCGGCTGACTTTGATCATCTCAGCACTAAAAAGCATCTGTCTAAAAATGTCTACCATATTTACAAAAAAATCATAGTAATCACTGTACCACTGCAGGTAAAACGCTGGGTATCATATATAAGCATGCACACACAAACTCACATATGTATATATAACATTTCAAAGAGATGAATTAAATCCTTCTCTAGGGCATTGAAACTTGGTGTACTTGGTGCTCACACCTGACAGAAGAGACAGATAAAAACTAGAGATCATATATATGCTAATTTTAATTTGAATATATATTCTAATACTGTTTAGAATTATACCCAATGGAGATGGTGAGATCTGATTATCAGAATTCTGAAAAGTAAGCCAATTAACATCTGAGGAGTACATAACATTTTCATTTAAATGCTAGCAATTAGCCCTATAGTTATCTTTTAGAAACTGTAGGGGAGAAATTCAGGTGTTTTCTTATTTCAAGTTTTGAATATATTTTCTTGTCAATATTGACCCAACTGTCAGTGATTATTCTTGGTCTTCAGGCTGTCTGAAGCAAGAACTGGAAACTCAAGCTGTTCTTAGGTATTAACTTGATCACGGAAAACCAGGAGGTAAAGGGTTTTATATCACTTCAAGCTTCTTATCTCCTGAGATTACCTAATTTAGACATCTCTTACCTCTTGATCTTGAGATTTCTGTCCTCTAAATCAGCAAACCTAACATTTTTACTCAGGTGACCCACCATGTTCTCAGTCTGACAGTTTCACTTAGGTGACCCACCGTGTTCTCAGTTTGACAGGTGTGAGTAGAGAATTGCCCACATTTTCAAGATGTAATTGTTGCAGTATCAAATACCTTAAACTTATTTTTTTTCCTGTTCTCGAACCTTAATTGAGCCTGCTGCTGCTAAGTCACTTCAGTCGTGTCCAACTCTGTGTGACCCCATAGACAGCAGCCCACCAGGCTCCCCCGTCCCTGGGATTTTCCAGGCAAGAACACTGGAGTGGGTTGCCATTTCCCTCTCCAATGCATGAAAGTGAAAAGTGAAAGTGAAGTCGCTCAGTCGTGTCTGACTCTTCGTGACCCCATGGACTGCAGCCCACCAGTTTTCATTAATTTAAAAAAAACTGCTAGTTTCCTCTGTGATGAAATTTCTTTGGAATTAAATATTTACAGATTTGTTTCTCAAAAGTGGAAGGGTGTTGTACACTTGACTCTATCTGGAGACATTTTTCCCTGCCACATCTACGAATGAAATTAAACTAGGAATGTTGTGGATAGAGGCCAGGGATGCTTCTGAACAACCTATAATGCATAAGACAGCCTGTCATGACACTAATTTATCTGCTCTAATTGTTAATAATGCTCAGGTTTAGAAACTATCCTATAAACAAAAGAAAAAAGGCAAATACCACTGACCTCTACTTCAATTCTTTACCCTTTATCCCTAGAGGAGAATTGAGCCTAAGGCTCAACCATGCATTTACTTTTAGAAAAAGGATTTCACAGTCATTGTGGGACTGTCAAAAAATATAGTGAGCGTTAAATGGAAAAAGTTGGTGGTATGTAAAATTATCCATTTTGACGGAAAATATAGTAACAAATTTCCTATTCACTCATTCACTTCTTCATTTCAAACCTACTTTAAACCTGGAGCACATAATACAGTCCAAAGTGGTGGGATGGAGTGGACACAGTGAATCTGGCACATTACTTAACATTGATTGTGGAAGCAAGGGCTGAATAGAAGAGAGAAAATAAAATGCTTCTTCCTGCCTTTGTTTTCCTAGTTGTGGAAGTGCTAATAATACAAAGACCACAAAAACAGAGGAATATAGATGGAAATATAGATGTAAAAATGTAAAGGCAGAAAGAATCTGATAAATATGAGAAACTTAATGTGTCATATTGGCGAGTCACTTGTGACATCATTTTATTCTCCTAAAATGTTATTTGAAGATTAGGAAACAACCCAAGAGAAACTGTAACTCAGCTAAGATTTAGCTTGACAGACTTTGGTCTCAAAGGTCCAGGGTTTCCTCTAATCTCAAAGTTGCCAAGTCTCTCCTATTCAGATTATTTGGCTCTCACCTCATACTCCTTTACCTGGATAATGCCTGTTCACACTTGAGGTCTTAGTAGATGACTCTTTCTTATAAGCCTTCTCTGCAAGTCTGAATAAATCACCTCTTCAACATGTTTCCTGTACTTCTACAACCACAGTTCATATCTCAGTGTACTGCAATAACCTGTGTCCACTCATATTTCTAGAATATAATTTCCTTGGCGCTCTCATTCACTCAAACTCTCAGTAATCAGCTTCATAATAGGCATGTATGTCCCTCTATGACTAAATTTATGACTCTGTGTCTGAGATATTTTATTTTCTAATGTGGCACTAGTAGTAAAGAACCCTGCTGCCAGTGCAGGAGACATCAGAGACATGAGCAAATCCATGCATCAGGATGATCTCCTGGAGGAGGACATGCGTCCTACTTCAGTATCCTTGCCTGGAGAATCCCATGACCCTATAGTCCATGGGGTCACAAAGAGTTGGGCACGACTGAAGCTGCTTAGCTTACATGCACATGTATATGTATATATTTTAGAAAGATATACACAAAGGAAAAAAAGTCTCATAAAGCTCTTCATTTTCTCTAGCTGGTTGTCCTATGGAGAGATTGGGGTCTTAGATCTCTAAGTGATAGGGTCCTTTGTCTCTTTTAACCACCCATGTCATTATGCTTAAATCTGGAAAGTATCAGATGGAAATGATAGGAAAGACAAAAATGCATTTCTTCAAATCTCTTAATTCAGGTCTGTTTTCCTATCTTGGTGATCTAGAATGTACTGAATAGAACATACAGTAACTCCTTGTCTTCTACTGTAAAACTTAGAGCAGAAGACAGTTTTATGCCTCCTTTCTTGGGTTTTTCTCTCACTTTGACCACATGAGTGAGTTGTGAAGAAGAAAAGAATCTTTATCCCTGTTCGGTGGTCCCAATGTATTACCTAAAAGTTCCTGATTTCATCATTAATCCATTTCTCAGTTTCTCCCCTATCCTCAAGAGTGAATAGAGAAGGCATTTAATTATTTGCCTCAAATTTCCCTTGAATTTTGTTGAATTCTCTGTAATAGAGTAGAATATATCTTAACAAATGACTTGAGGAGTATAACTTTAAACTTCTCCCAAGGGTTAGTAATTCAACTTACTCATACATAAAATCTGTTTTTGAATATCTTAAAATTAGTTTAATCTCTAAGTTTATTTTAGTTTAGTTGCTAAGTCATATCCAATTCTTTTACACCCCATGGGTTGTAGCCTGCCAGGTTCCTCTGTCCATGCGATTTCTTAGGCAAGAATACTGGATAGGGTTGCCATTTCCTTCTCCAGAGGATCTTCTTGACCTAGGGATCAAACCCGCATCTCCTGCATTGGCATATGGATTCTTTACAACTGAACCACATGGAAACTAATCTTAAAAATGGCATATTTAAAAGATGTCTTTGATATGATACACATGAGCAAAAACTGTTTATTAGGCTGATAGTGTGACTCAAAAAAATGACCTAAAGCCATCCTCAATGAATGGCAGGCCATTTTTTTCTTAATTTTCCTAAGAAGGTATTTGTCACCAATATCATATAACACATTATTGTACATCATAATTCTAACATAGAATTTGTGCAAAGTGAATTTGAAAAAAAGAGCTCAGCAAATGGAAAACGTATATTAAAAAATATCAAGTGCAAATGTTTCCCCAAAATATTGCCACTGAACTAATTCTAATATAATGAGCCTTAAGAAATGCAATGATCTCATATTTGTCTTATTGTTAAAACTGCGTAGGTGGTTTAACAAGTATTTTCACATCATGTGTGCTTTGTTAGATGTTAACATTTTTTTAATCAGCATAATTAGAATGGTAGGTGTCCTGAGGAGATATTCACAGCTCTGTTTAAATATAAGTGAAATCTCACAGATGTTAGCCGAAATTTCTAAATGTATACTTGCCTCTCAAGTCCTACTTGACAAAGCAATTTTAAAAGTATTTTCCTAAGACCCTTCAGTGATGCCGTTTCATTTATTAGATTTCTTCATTACACAGAAAAACATTCATTCATGTTAATAAAACAAAAATATCTGATTGTGTAAGACTGTTTCCTATAATTTTACAGCAAAGATGAATTTTAAAGTCTGCTTCACCCATCTTTAGACTTAAATGACCAGAATTGCATTAGTCATGATCCTTGGTTAAAACATAATCGTTGTTGGTCTGTGAATGGGCGGTCTCCCTTCCTTGATTCCCCCCTCCATTCCTTCCTTCCTTCTCTCATAGTAATGAAATGACACCATGCAAAAAAAGCTGCTGTCTCCAGGGATAATCATCCCTCCCCCTTATCCTTCTCCCTGCCTCCATCCACTGGAGTATACCATTATCTCGGATTCTGTCTGGACCGTTCTTTATTTTTTGTTTTTATTCATATTCTACTTTTTTGTCAATTAATTCATATATATCTCAGTTGGCTAAATGATTTAAGGTGAGTTGTTACTGTGGACTGTTATTCTGTCTTAAACCTGAAAGTTTTCACTTTCTAAAGAATTTCAGAATTCTGCCTCTAAGTC
The DNA here is from genome assembly GCF_042477335.2 of Ovis canadensis. Taxonomy (NCBI): domain Eukaryota; kingdom Metazoa; phylum Chordata; class Mammalia; order Artiodactyla; family Bovidae; genus Ovis; species Ovis canadensis. Next base: position 78,330,463 of record NC_091246.1, on the reverse strand, counting down.
AGCTGTCTAGAGCATGAATCCATAGAATCTATGTTATTACTAATCACTAGATTTCAAACTGTTTTCCCAAATTTAGGAGACATTGTTAACCTTTTCAAATACTAATGATAGCTGCCTGACTTCAGTGTCCTGAGTGTGGGGCATGTACAAGGTAAAATCAAAAGACAATAAACGTTAGCAAGATAATCATTGATTAGTTAGCTTATTAATATTTAGGTTATTAACAGATATTCAGTCTAGGTAAAATTATCTAGCCATTTTAAAACTTTTTCCTCAGCAGTTTAAAATATCAATATTTATTGGGAGATTGGGATTGACATATATACACTACTATGCATAAAGTAGATAAACGATGAGAACCTACTGTGTAGCATAGGGCAAAAAATAGGTACAGTCTATTTGTAGGACGTATATTAACCTTAAAAATGTATCCCAATATACATTGCTGCTACTGCTGCTGCTAAGTCGCGTCAGTCATGTCCGACTCTGTGCGACCCCATAGATGGCAGCCCACTAGGCTCCCCCATCCCTGGGATTCTCCAGGTAAGAACAATGGAGTGGGGTGCCATTTCCTTCTCCAATGCATGAAAGTGAAAAGTGAAAGTGAAGTCACTCAGTCGTGTCCGACTCTTTGCGACCCCATGGACTGCAGCCTACCAGGCTCCTCCGCCCATGGGATTTTCCAGGCAAGAGTACTGGAGTGGGTTGCCATTGCCTTCTCCCAATATACATTAGCTACAAACAATTACTATTTGATTCCACTTATAAAAGATACCTAGAGCAGACAAATTCAGAGTCAGAAAGTACGTCAGTAGATGGCAGGGTTGAGGGGTTTGGGGAGGTCCCCAACCTAACTCTATTAACTAGGGAGTTAGTGTTATGGGAACACAGTTTCAGTTTAGGAAAGTGAAAACTTCAGGAGAAGGATGATGATGATAGTTGAATAACAGTGTGAACATATTTGGTGCCACTGGATTGTACAGTTAAATGTCGTTAAAATAATATGTATTATATTATGTAGCTTTTACCACAATAAAATATTTAAAATGCTTGAGTCAAAACAATAAAAAAATACTTTAATGGTGTATAAGTTGATATTTTACCAATTTTGTTCACTTGAACTACTTTATAATTCTCAGAACTCTTTGTAGCATAAAAGAAGTCATCATGTTCTATAAAGATTTCACAAAACTCAGTTTAAGTAGAAGGCAATGGCACCCCACTCCAGTACTCTTGCCTGGAAAATCCCATGGACAGAGGAGCCTGGTAGGCTGCAGTCCATGGGGCCACGAAGAGTCGGACAGGACTGAGCGACTTCAGTTTCACTTCTCACTTTCATGCATTGGAGAAGGAAATGACAGCCCACTCCAGTGTTCTTGCCTGGAGAATCCCAGGGAAGGGGGAGCCTGGTGGGCTGCCGTCTATGGGGTCGCACAGAGTCGGACATGACTGAAGTGACTTAACAGCAACAGCAGCAGAAGTTTAAGGAAATTACCTATTATAAATCTCAGAGCTGTAAAATTTACATCTGAGTTTTATTTTTTTAAGATATTTAGGCAACAAAATACACCATAGAATTATTTGTCACTAATCATAAATTCCCTGGACATGAAGTTCAGATTTATCTTGCATAATTTTCCAAGTTTCCAATACTTTCACAGGTAAAAGCAAAGTAACTATCTATTCTGTAACTTAGAGAGACTCTCTGTATGTTCTTCTGAGTAACTTAAAAAATCACTTATGTTTGGCTGGAAGACTGTAGACATACTGCTTACTTTTTGATATACCTTGATTATTATATTTTTTCTCCTTATAATTGAAGTATTATTGACATATTTCAAGTGTACAACATAGTTATGGGATTTTTTTGTACATTACAAAATGATCACCGTGTAAGCCTAGTTACCATCTGTCACCATGCAAAGTGATTAAAATATTATTCATTATATTCCCTATACTATATATTACATTCCCATGACTTATGTATTGTATAAATGGAAATTGATGCCTCTTAATACCCCTCGTCTATCTCATTCATTTCCCCCACCAACCCTCTCACCTATGGCAACCAATTTGTTCTGTGTATCTGAATCTGTTCCTATTTTATTATATTAATTCGCTTGCTTTTTAGATTCTACGTATAAATGAAATCATATGGTATTCGTTTCTCTCTAGCTTATTTCACCTAGCATAATACCATTCAGATCTATCCATGTCATAAATGGCAAGGTTTCATTATTTTTTATCATTGAGTAGTATTCCATTGCTTGCTTAACTATTATTTTTTTCATTTTTGAGGTATAGTTGACAAATAAAATTGCAAGATAAAGTATATATCATGGAGAATTAATGTATGTATATTGTGAATGAATTCCTCCATCTGGTTAATTAACACATCTGTCACTTCATATATTTTTCTTCCCTTTGTTTGCTTTTTTTGGTGAGAATAATTAACTGCTACTGTCTTCCAAGATTTCAGTTACACAACAAAGTGTTACCAACTATAATCACCATATTTTACATTACATTCTCAGATTACATTCACCCTATAGGTGAAAGTTTGTATTTTCTCACCCCAACCACTGGCAACTGCTTTTCTACTTTCTGTTTCAAGGAACTTAACTGTAAATTTTTTTTTCCACATCTCAATGATACTATGCATTATTTGTTTTTCTTTGGCTTATTTCACTTACCATAATTCTTCAAGGTCCATCCATTTTTTCCCCACATATTAAGATTTCCTTCTAATGGTTGAATAATCTAATTTATGTTTGGGTCTGTGTGTGTGTGTGTAAAATATTGATACCTTATCGCAATATATGATTGGCAAATATATTCTCCCATTCCATAGATTGCTTTTTCATTTTGTTGATTTTTTTTTCCTTTTCTGTGCAGAAGCTTTTTAGATGGAGGTAATGCCCTTTGCTTATTTTGCTTCAGTTGCCATTGCTTTTGATGTCAGACCAAAAAAAATAAATACAACACCAAACACCGCCAAGACTGTTGTCAATGAGCTTTTCTCATGTTTCTTCAAGAATTTGTATGGTTTCAGGCCTTATGTTTGAGTTTTTAATCCATCTTGAGTTGATTTTTGTGGGTAGTGTAAGATGATTTGGAATAGTACCTGACAGAAAGCAAAACATTCTGAAGTTTTTTTCTTTCAACTGAAGGGAAAGGGGATTTGAGGAGATGAGGTAATGTCAGTTGGTCTTCAACCTTTCTTGGGTGCTCAGATAAAGTTGGCGTAAGTCCAGCATTCCTTTCAATATCTCTGTGGATTTGGAGAAGGAGATGCTTACAATCACTCATGAGAGTGATCCCTGTTTTTACTGATTTCACATTTCATCTCTTGCAGTTATTATCTTTTCCCTGACCCAAATTCATACAGTATTGATACTTCATAAAAACCATTCATGTAAGTGGGTTGACTGTTTTCAGGAGAATTTCTGTGAAGATTTTGCAGTTGTGGCTACAGATTAGAAAAAAATCAAAGTAATCATTTTAATAATAATAGTAAACACCCTTTTATATAGTTTGAATCATCCCCCTTCCAGGGTAAAATGCTCAGTCAATCTTTTCCAATGTCTCCAGCCCGCTCCCCATTCTAACTTCCTTTCTCACCCTCACAGTCCACTGGCAGCCCCCCTTGGTAGATTCCTATTTGTTTATTATGCACAGTGAGAGTTCCCTTTTTTTTTTTTTTTTTTTCCCTGCACTTGCTTATTCAGACCACTCCCTAAGTTTTCCTTTAGGGCAAGATTCTTTGAAGAGACTTCCATTTAGAAAAAAAAATCCTCTTCCCCTCAAAATCTATATCTTGCTCGTGTGTTTTTCCCCATTTTGTGTATAATAATGCCATTAATTCTTCAATATGTTAGCATTGTTTTGTTTCAGTAAATACTAAACCTATTAAAATAATATACTATGCTTGTTTTGTTTATTTTTGTTTCTGGCCATGTCGTGTGGTTTTCAGGATCTTAGTTCCCCTACTAGAGTTTAAATCCATGCCCTTGACAGTAAAAGTAGGAGTCCTAACCGTTAGACTGCCAGAGAATTCCCAATATATTATGTTCAAGCAAAGTTTTAGTCTCATAACTCTATTTCCCTATAGGCTCATAAGTTTTCTTTCTAAAAATTATTTTTACCATTGGGATACTAAAAAAAAAAATGAGTGTCAGGTTGAAAAAGAATATTGTAGTTAAAAATAATTAAGAATGACTGCCTATTTATCCACGTTTTGGTATTTACACAGCCTGTTTTTTAAAACAGCAAAACTGTGTTCAAATGTGTTATTTTTAGGTTCTTATATAACCTCAGGCATGACATTAGTGAAAATGTAGAATGCAGGCTGGGAGCAGAATTCCTATTCAATTTTGTGCCCTCCTCCTTAGAATCTATGGTAAATTACCCAGAGAATCTTTACTTTACTTCTTATTAGGTTTGCTTACAGAAAAAAAGAGATAGTTAGGACCCACCCAAGTTTTAGTAAGAGTTTGACTTTCTACATAATTGCTTTTTCTGTAAGTAGATGGGAAATATATTGACCATGCTTTGTGCTTTAAGGATTGTTTCATTTCTTAGTTATTCTTTAAAAAAAAAAAACAGGATTGGTATACAAAAGCCACCTATGTCTAATGTTTCCACTGTGGAAGGCAGAAAGCTCAAAAGAAAATGGGCTTTTCTTTACAGGACAGGTTGGAAAAGGTTATCTTTCCATGTTGAGTAGTCAGTGGTAAATACTCCCAAAACATCCATGATGAACAGTTCCTTCATAATATTTCTTCTGTCTGATCTTTCTATGCTCTGATAGGAGATTTGGTGAGATCCATTTACTACATGGAATGATCTTGTGTTGTTTTTTTTTTTTTTTTTAATTTCTGATTTGAAGTTTAAGTTTAAATACTTAACACTTGCTATTTTACCACTACTTTTTAAATAAGTAAAATAATATTGATCTTCTGAATATCTATCATGACTCAATTCATAAATCAAAACCTATTATGATTCAATTCATCACTTATAGCTTAGACATTGTTAATTTCTGTTATTTGACAAATGTTTACCAAGCTTATGCTTAATATTAAGCAGGCACTGTGCTTGGAGATATAATTCAATTTACATTATCCTCTACCAAATCAATAAATATTGCTAGTTTTAGTAACTCCCTTTCCCCTATTACTGCCTGATGATTTTTATTTTGAAACATTGTTGTTGTTCAGTTGCTAAGTCGTGTCTGACTCTTTGTGACCTCATGGAGTGCAGCATGCCAGGCTTCCCTGTCCTTAACCATCCCCTGAAGTTTGCTCAAACTCATGTCCATTGAGTCAGTGATGCTATCCAACCATCTCATCCTCTGTCATCTCCTTTTCCTTCTGCCCTCAATCTTTCCTAGCATCAGGGTCTTTCTAATAAATCAGTCTTGGCATTAGTTGGCCAAAGTATTGGAGCTTCAGATTTAGCATCAGTCCTTCCAGTGAATATTTAGGGTTGATTTTCTTTAGGATTGATTGGTTTGATCACCTTGCTATCCAAGGGACTCTCAAGAGTCTTCTCTAGCTCCACAGTTCAAAAACATCAATTCTTCAATGCTCAGCCTTCTTTATTATGGTCCAACTGGACATGGAACAACAGACTGATTCCAAATAGGAAAAGGAGTACATCAAGGCTGTATATTGTCACCCTGCTTATTTAACTTCTATGCAGAGTACATCATGAGAAATGCTGAACTGGAAGAAACACAAGCTGGAATCAAGATTGCTGGGAGAAATATCAATAGCCTCAGATATGCAGATGACACCACCCTTATGGCAGAAATTGAAGAGGAACTAAAAAGCCTCTTAATGAAAGTGAAAGAGGAGAGTGGAAAAGTTGGCTTAAAGCTCAACATTCAGAAAACGAAGATCATGGCATCCGGTCCCATCACTTCATGGGAAATAGATGGGGAAACAGTGGAAACAGTGTCAGACTTTATTTTTGGGGGCTCCAAAATCACTACAGATGTTGACTGCAGCCATGAAATTAAAAGACGCTTACTCCTTGGAAGAAAAGTTATGAGCAACCTAGATAGTATATTCAAAAGCAGAGACATCACTTTGCTAACTAAGGTCCGTCTGGTTTTTCCTGTGGTCATGTATGGATGTGAGAGTTGGACTGTGAAGAAGGCTGAGCGCCGAAGAATTAATGCTTTTGAAGTGTGGTGTTGGAGAAGACTCTTGAGAGTCCCTTGGACTGCAAGGAGATCCAACCAGTCCATTCTGAAGGAGATCAACCCTGGGATTTCTTTGGAGGGAATGATGCTAAAGCTGAAACTCCAGTACTTTGGCCACCTCATGCGAAGTGTTGACTCATTGGAAAAGACTCTGATGCTGGGATGGATTGGGGGCAGGAGGAGAAGGGGACGACTGAAGATGAGATGGCTGGATGGCATCACTGATACATTGGACATGAGTCTGAGTGAACTCCGGGAGTTGGTGATGGACAGGGAGGCCTGGTGTGCTGCGATTCATGGGGTCCCAAAGAGTCGGACACGACTGAGCGACTGAACTGAACTGAACTCTCACATCTGTACATGACTGCTGGAAAAACCATAGGTTTGACCCTACAGAGCTTTGTTGTTAAAGATTTCTAATACACTGTCTAGGTTTGCCATAGCTTTTCTTCCAAGGAGCAAATGCCTTTTAATTTTGCGGCTGCAGTCACTGTCTGCAGTGATTTTGGGGCCCAAGAAAATAAAGTCTGTCATTGTTTCCAGTTTTTGCCCATCCATTTGCCACAAAGTGATGGAACTGATTGCCATAATCTTCATTTTTTGAATGTTGAATTTTAAGCCAACTTTTTCACACTCCTCTTTCACCTTCATCAAGAGGCTCTTTAGTTCCTCTTCACTTTCTGCCATTAGAGTGGTATCATCTACATATCTGAGGTTGTTATATTTCTCCTGGCAATCTTGATTACAGGTTGTGATTCATATAGACCAGCATGTCACATGCTGTACCTTGCATATAAGTTAAATAATAAGGGTGGCGATATGCAGCCTTGATGTACTCCTTTACCAATTTTGAACCAGTCAGTTGTTTCATGTTTTAATTGTGCTTTTCAGAAGGCAAATAAGGTGGTCTGGTATCCCCGTCTCTTTAAGAATGTTCCACAGTTTGTTGTGATCCACACAAAGGCTTTAGCATAGTCAATGGAGCAGAAGTAGATGTTTTTCTGGAGATCCTTTGTTTTTTCTGCGGATGTTGGCAATTTGATATCTGGTTCCTCTGCCTTTTCTAAATCCATCTTGTCCATCCGGAAGTTCTCAGGTTATGTACTGTTGAAGCCTAGCTTGAAAGATTTTGCACATTACCTTGCTAGCATGTGAAATGAGTGCAATCATACGGTAATTTAAACATTCTTTGGCATTGCCCTTCTTTGGGATTTCAATGAAAATTGACCTTTTCCATTCCTGTAGCCATTGCAGAGTTTTCCAAATTTGCTGGCATGTTGAGTGTAGCACTTTCACAGCATCATCTTTTAGGATTTGAAATAATTCAGCTGGAATTCTGTCACTTCCACTCATTTTGTTTGTAGTAATGCTTCCTAAGGCTCACTTGACTTCACACTCCAGAATGTCTGGCTTAGGTGAGTGACTAATGGTTATCTGGGTCATCATGGTTATCTGGGTCATTAAGACTTTTTTTTGTACAATTCTTCTGTGTATCCTTGCCACCTGTTCTTAATCTCTTTTCCTTTGGTTAGGTCCTTACCATTTCTGTGCTTATTGTGCACATCTTTGCATGAAATGATCCCTTAGTATCTCTGATTTTCTTGAAGGGTTCTCAAGTGTTTCTCCTTCTATTGTTTTCATAGTCAGCTGTTTTTTGTTTTGTTTTGTTTTGTTTTTAATCACATAAAGCTGCAGCACTGAAGAATGTCCCCATTATACTATATCTAATATCTACTGGATACTTTCTATGTACTACACACTCTGCTTTGTTCTTTCAGTGCATCTATCACAAATAATCTTAGTAACTTCACAGGTTAACCCTTCCATTTTACTGTTAAGAAAAATGAACAGTGAAGAAAAATCACTTGGCCAAGGTCATACCACTAATGTGTTAAACATGAGCTTAATTTGCTACCCTCTTAATCATTATTCTAAGATAGGTATTTCATTTAGGGGAACATGATAACTGCCAGCTCTGACGGGTAAGGGCAATATGAAACTTATGAGTAATCAAGCTTTGCATAGTATAAAGGGCAGTGATCGTGACTCCATTACTGACTATCCCATGAGACTACTGTTAAGTCAAAAGCTAATTGCTCTTACTCATGAGTCTGTTGTGAGAATTAAATGAGGTCATACATATAGAATATGTAGTTTGTTGCCTGGTAATTGTAAATTGCCAGTAAACATTTGCCTTTACTCTCATTGTGATTGTATTGGGGTATTTAAATTAATGCATTCCTGTTGTTAAAAGTACCTTAAAGATCTAGTCATATCTTGCCCTCTTGACCTTTTAGAAAGGAAGATATTCATATGAAATGTTCTCTAGGCTAGAGAATGAAGTTTTCTAATTTTTCTTTTATCTTTAATTCAAGTGACCAAATGAATGTATTTAACTTTTTAACTGTAAAAATTATTTATTTAACTTTTTGTTCCTGTATTTCTCTTTCTAACCTTCTACCACAATGAACTTCATATCTATAGAAAAATTGAAAGAATAGTATAAAAGCACATGTAACTCATTTCAGACTTACCAATTATTGTGGGTTTTTTTTTTTTTTTCAAAATTTGAGTTTCTCTTCACTTTTTTCTTTCTAACACCATATATATGTGTGTATGAAATATTTTGGCTGAATTGTTTGAAACTAAATTGGAATGGGAAGTACATTTCATCCCCAAATCTTTAATAAGAATAAAGACATTTTTGCACATAATCATAATAGTATTATAACACCCAAGAAATTTAATATCAGAGAAATATAAATAATGTTATTTAACATGAAGTTTCTATTCGAGCATCTGTAATCATCTCTACAATTTTTATTTTGGATGAAATACATCATGATCAAAGGCTGTTGCTGTAAAATCTCAATTTTCTGAAGATGTGAAAGGTTATGGGAAATTTCATTGTTTACTGTAAACTTTCTCAAATATATGAAAATAACCTACATTCAACTAATAAAGTTTTCTATATTTACTTTAAATGCAGATTGTAGATTGCCTTCCTCGGTTTCACAGTTCTTCCTTCTTTGTCTACTAAATCTATCTAGATTTTAAAGAAGGATGATATATTGTCAACCATTGTATTTTCATATAAAGCTTCCCTGAATTTTTAAAATCATTTTGTTTGGAGGAAATTTTCAAACTTATCTCCAGATAGAGAACAATGGTACAATGTCTCCATGTACCCATTCATCCCTATTTGATGATAATCAACATTTTATCAGTCTTACACATCTCTCCCAATTATTTTTTGTATGAATAGTATTTTAAAGCAAATCTGTGACATCACATCATTTTATCTGCAGATATTTCAATACAAATGTCTAACAGGATATATGTATGTGTCTCTTTTCATTTACCTTTTTTCATGCCATTTACTTCTAGAAAATACTTTTGTCACTTATCTTTAGTGTGTCCCATATTCTAGTCAATATATCTGCTGCAGACTTTCTTTTGGTGATGTTTAGACATCCCTAATTCACCCAGGTTTTCCATTCACTGATTATGATATCTAGAGGTTTTGTTAGATTTAAGCCCTCACCTTTCTTTTTTCAAGAATATTTCATTGATGGGACTATGTACTTGCTGTTTGCATCACACCAGGAGGCATACTGTATCCGATGGTTCTACTATGAGAAAAGCTATGATTGATCTGTATATTTAGATGGTATCATTCTGAACCATTCTTTATGAAGTTTTCCATCAACTTTTCATCTAATGGTTTTAGAATTCATTAATAGTCATGGCCTGGCTCTTTTATTTCTTTAGAGTTTGCAAAATGGTGAATCTTCTATATTTATTGTCTCTTTTGCTATGTTTGGGCTTCCCTGATGGCTCAGCAGGTAAAGAATCTGCCTGCAATGCAGGAGACACAGAAGACCTGACTTTGATCCCTGGGTCAGGAAGATTCCCCTGGAGGAGGAAATGCCAGCTCACTCCAGTATTCTTCCTTGGAGAATCAATCCCGTGGACAGAGGAGCCTGAAGGGCTATAGTCCAGAGGGTTGCAAAGAGTTGGACACCACTGAGTAACTAAGCACATTTACATTTGTTAGCATGATTTATTCCATGAAGACCTTTCCCTCATCCATTTGATTATATGAATATTTGAAGTTTGTTTTATTCAGAAAAAGCAGGATAAATGCTTGACTATTCTCATTAATCAGTTTATCATGTTACCTCCAATTGTGAATTTCTCACATTTTAAATAGTTGTATTTTATATGTTTAGTTGATATAGTGGATGCTACATGCAGGTTTTTAACTATTACACCATATTTTCAAAGTATTTCTCTCAGTTAGATGGGTTTCTGTAGGTGGGTGCATCCTTGTGTATCTGCAAATATTTGTCTTTTCTCCCCAAAGAGGGAAGAATAGTTTTCCTAGGTAGGGGGAGTCTGATTTCAAGCGTCTCTGTTAGTTGTTTTAGAAATTTCTTTATTGACTTTTAAATACAACATTGTAGATGAGCAATTGAACAAAACTTCTTTATCCTTTTTTCTTTCTATTAGAAAGTTCTAATGTTTGTTGTTGTTCAAGGAATTCAAGTATCTAACCAATATATCCCTATGCTTGTAACTTCATTAATCCCACTGGGAACTAGCCAAAATTTATAAAGTATAGGCTGGAATATTCTTCAGCTGATGAAATTTTTAAAATTATGATTGGTTTTATTTTCATCTGTAATCTACTTTTTCTTCTGGAAAGCCTATTCTTAAATTACAATTACTGTATCTACCCTCCAAATCTCATATTTCTCTCCAGACTACATTCTCTTTTAATTTTGCTTTATGATTGACTTGATCTTCCAGACCAGTAATTTTATTCATATCAGAGATGATTCTTTTCTTCAGTGTATATGTTAAATTTTTACAGTTTGTTTCTTCAGTGTATATATTAAATTTTTACAGTTTGTTCCAATGAAGTATGTTAGTCTACAGTTGATGTTATTTTTATTATTTTATAATTAGAATGTTTTCTTTCAATATTTTCTGTCTTCCTTTATATCTTTGTTTCATTAGAGGTACATTCTGATATTTTGTTTGATTGCTTTCTCTCTGGATATGAGATTTTCAAAAGTGTTGAAACTATTTTCCTTCTACTTGCCATGTTTGGTAGCTTGGAATTGAGGACAGTGATATAGAATGCTGAAAGACCAGTGGTCTATCAGCACCTGCAGGCTGGAGATACATCATAAATCAGGTTATCCAAGAAGAAACCATTTAGCTACTGAATCTCTCTGTACTTTCCTTCAATAAGGGGTGCAGAATTGGTTCAACTGTTCAGCTTCTTGTTAGCTTTTCATAGAGCAAAAAAACTAATCATACTCAAATTGATTCCAGATTGCTTTGGGGAAGATCCTAGGATACCCAGGGGCTAGGATCACTTAGATTCAGTCACATTCTCAGTCTCTGTTGCTGGTTCCCATGCTTTCATATGGACCAGAGAGGGGGAAGATACTTATTGACTCTTGAACTTAAACCCATTTATGTGCCAGGTCCAGTAATTTTTTGGCCTAAGAAAATAGAATGACTTTAAGTTGAGAATTGAAGGGCATATGTATTTTTTACTACACCTAGTCTTTGGAAGATTGTTTCTTGGAGTATCAATTTTTTTTCTCTTCGTCACAAAAGCTAAGAACTTATTTATTATTTGCCTATGACATAGAACTGAATCAAATTTAGGAGAAAAGTTGATTTGGATCTCAAATCATTGAGATATCCTCTTTATTCATATTACCTTACTTATAAAGGCAATATATTGAGGAAAATATGCTTATTTTGTGTCATATTTAATTATGCAGACTGTCTTGAATTCTTTTGGAAGTATGGGTTATAAATAAGTAAAGGAAATTTTTAATCCCTCCCAATTGAATAGGAAGATAATTTAAGATTATATGAAATGATTTGATCATTCATATCTTAAAACATTTCCATTTTGAGAAGAGTAGAATATAAAATGTTTTCACTAAGCCAAAAATGTGATCAGCAAAATAAGTAACTCAATTTGTAAGGATACCTGGATTCTAATCTTGATGATGTTACCAGTTAACTTTATGATCTTGGGGAAAAAATATCATGGTAATATTGTTTCTCATCTGCTAAATGTAATAACAATATAGGTGAAAACTTAGACCCTTTTTGTTTCTAAATTTCTGAATCTGCGTAAACATAACTTTGAATATGAGCAGTAAGGTTGAGACCTGTGAAGACAAAAGAATTCAGTCAGTTCAGTTCAGTTCAGTCGCTCAGTCGTGTCCAACTCTTTGCGACCCCATGAATTGCAGCACACCAGGCCTCCCTGTCCATCACCAACTCCCGGAGTTCACTCAGACTCGCATCCATCGAGTCAGTGATGCCATCCAGCCATCTCATCTTCAGTCGTCCCCTTCTCCTCCTGCCCCCAATCCATCCCAGCATCAAAGTCTTTTCCAATGAGTCGACTCTTCCCATGAGGTGGCCAAAGTACTGGAGTTTCAGCTTTAGCATCATTCCCTCCAAAGAAATCCCAGGGTTGATCTCCTTCAGAATGGACTGGTTGGATCTCCTTGCAGTCCAAGGGACTCTCAAGAGTCTTCTCCAACACCACACTTCAAAAGCATCAATTCTTTGGCGCTCAGCCTTCTTCACAGTCCAACTCACATCCATACATGACCACAGGGAAAACCAAAGCCTTGACTAGACTGACCTTAGTCAGCAAAGTAATGTCTCTGCTTTTGAATATACTATCTAGGTTGCTCATAACTTTTCTTCCAAGGAGTAAGCATCTTATAATTTCATGGCTGCAATCACCATCTGAAGTGATTTTGGAGCCCAGAAAAATAAAGTCTGACACTGTTTCCACTGTTTCTCCATCTATTTCCCATGGAGTGATGGGACTGGATGCCATGATCTTCGTTTTCTGAATGTTGAGCTTTAAGCCAAGTTTTTCTCTCTCCTCTTTCACTTTCATCAAGAGGCTTTTTAGTTCCTCTTCACTTTCTGCCATAAGGGTGGTGTCATCTACATATCTGAGGTTATTGAGAATTAACTATATCCAAATAGAATATAAATGATATAACTCCTACCTGGCCTCCACCTCAGGAACAAAAATCACAAAAACAGGAGCCTTGGCTACTGAATAAAAACTGTTGTTCTGTGTAAATATGAAATATTTTCCAGTTCTATCTACCACCTTCACTAGAGTTCTATTTAGGCATTAAACTTAGAGAATACTTAGAGTTATACTGTTTTTATCACAATGTTTGATGCTTTTCATCATATGTAAAAGATGTTTTCCAAGGAGTCATAGTTATAACTGTCTAAAAACTGTAAAAGTCAACCCCAAAATCACAAAGAAGCATTTAAATTTACAAAGAAAATTTCCTGAGAGCTAAGAATCCTCTAAAATATAACCTCTTCTCACCTTTAACATTTTTTTTCTTTTTCATCATATTATTCTCCTCTGTAAACTTTTGAGGGTATTATTATTCATACCAACACTTCTCATACGTATTTCTCTATTCTTTGTTCTTCTGTGTCACCAGCCACAAAATACCCCAAAAGAGCTTTACTTACTTCCTTTGCTGAAGGACAAAATATCTCTTCATACTATTGGATTGCATGTCTATAGTACCAAATTAAGTCTTGAGTATCTCTCTGCTTAGTTATTTTTTAAATTTAATTAAGCTATTCCTACAAAATACAGGAGTATAAAAGTACTATGAAATATTATTTGTCCTGCATATATAATAGACTTTCATGAAAATAACATGAACAAAACCAGAACCAATGAGCACTAGAATATATATGCAGATTCCAAAGTGTATGATATACATTGTTAATAAAAGTAACATAAGCTTAGACCATTCTGGAAAATGGGTAAAACATGAACTAAATGTTAAGTGTTGGACAAATCTTAAATGAGGGAGGAGGTTTCAAGGGCTCAGATTCATAGGTATAAACACTTGTGCTTAGTCGCTCAGTCATGTCCAACTCTTTGTGACCCTTTGAACTGTAGCCCACCTACCTCCTCTGTCCATGGGATTTTTCAGGCAGGAATATTTGAAGTGGGTTGCCATTTCATACTCCAGGGGATCTTCCCAACCTAGGGAGCAAACCCAAGTCTCCTGCATTGCTGTCGGTTTCTTTACCTGCTGGGCCATTGGTGAAGCCTAGGTATATACACACACATGTCCAAAGGATGATGTGTGTGTGTGAAGAGAACCCTGAAAATGCCAGAAGAGAAAACTATTAGGATGGTTAGCCATATTGTTCAGATGTGAGGAACATACTGAGAAATATCTTCATTCTCCAGGCAGTTGGAAGCAAGTATGGGTTCTTACACAGGAAAATAACAATGGAATCGATATTAGAAGGCCTGCGATTAAAAAAAAAACAACAAACAAAAAACTCACTGTATTATCAGTTATCTTAAATATGATAGTAAAATGTCACTTTTGTTGTCACATATTTATAATAAATGTGTCTTTTTTTTTTTTTAGTAAAGAAAATATCCTTTGAGCAAGAAGTTAGCAAACATTGATGAGAAAAACAGCTGATGGTCTCAGTAGCAATTATTCAATACAAAGTCTCCCACCCATTTCAGTGAACAAACAATTGCTATTGAAAAGTTTAAAAACATTTGACAGAGTAACATTATAATAAAATCAGGTAAAATTTCATGTCTGAAATATTTTGTATTCAACGGAATTATCATTGAAAAGGCACCAGCACACCTGCAATATAACACAGCTAGGAGGCGGTTTAGTTCAGTTCAGTTGCTCGGTCGTGTCTGACTCTTTGTGACCCCATAGACTGTAGCATGCGAGGCTTTCCTATCTGTCACCAACTCCCGGAGCTTGCTCAAACTCATGTCCATTGAGTCAGTGATGTCATCCAACTATCTCATCCTCTGTGTCCCCTTCTCTTCCTGCCTTCAATCTTTCCTAGCATCAGGGTCTTTTCCAACGAGTCAGTTCTTTGCATCAGGTAGCCAAAGTATCAGAGCTTCAGCATCAGTCCTTCCAATATATTCAGGACTGATTTCCTTTAGGATTGACTGGTTTGATCTCCTTGCAGTCCTAGGGACTCTCAAGAGTCTTCTCCAACACCACAGTTCAAAAGCATCAATTCTTCGGCACTCAGCTTTCTTTATGGTCCAACTCTCACATCCATACATTACTACTGGAAAAATGGCAGCTTTAACTGAACAGACCTTTGTCGGTAAAGTAATGCCTCTGCTTTTTAATATGCTGTCTAGGTTGGTCATAGCCTTTTCTCCAAGGAGCAAGAGTCTTTTAATTTCGTGTTTGCAGTCACCATCTGCAGTGATTAACAAGGTTAGTTTCGTCAGAGCTGAAAACTTCCCCTCCCTAATTTTAGTGGGAGCTGCTTTGTATTATGCTGCGAAGACAGCATGTGTTGCAAATGCCTTTTGAGAACTTGGGAAACTAAGTTCAGTGTACCAAAGACAAATATTTCCATATACAAACTCTTATACTTCTAAGTGGGGATTTCTTTGATTTTCAGTCACAAGAAGGTGTTGATTTACGCTTCCTTTCAATGTCAAAGAATTAAAATTTGCATGAGGATTGAAGCCTTTTGAGAAACTTCTTACTGCACACAGGGAGATGCTTTTTACATTTCACACACTTAATATCTTGAAAAAAACTAGCTACACCAACGAGGCAGTTTTGGATATAAGGCACCATGAGGCAGTTAGGGGAAATCCCCGTGTTTTCATAGACATGAACTGATTTTGCACTAGCACAGTTAGTTGATTTTGCCTTTTAAAGAATGAAATAAAATTTTATATAAATAGGTTGATTAGCAATTTATTTTATCGAGATATGTCTTTGCTTATTGAAATGAAAAAGAGCTAACTTTTTTTTCAATTAATGGTACTCAGTAAGAACAGGTTTGTCAAGGGATTCCTGTGTATATTGCTAGTGGGGTTAAACTGGAAAATACTGTTGAGGAAAGCAGTGTTGTTACTGGATAGATAGAGTTTACAAACACATGTAGCATTTGAGTTGTAGTTGTGTCTTTATGCATATTTCCTTAAGCAAGAATTTGTGAATTTGTTTAAAAAATATGGACAACGATGGAGTAATATTGTGATTTACAAAAATGTGTATTTGTTCTTTATCCCGAAGCTCCCCAAATTCTTGGGATTTCCTAAGTGATAATGCTGTAAAAGTAAGGACAGTGTCCTTTGTTATTTTAATAAAGTGACTTGGCTGGCAGCTAAGGATGAGGTTTAGTTACCAGGGGAAACAATCACCTTATGAAAGGGTTGGAATTTTCAGTATTCCTACCCTCAACTTCTGGAAGGGGAGAAGGGTTGGAGGGTGAATCAATTGCCAGGGATTTAATCAACCATGTCTGTGTAATGAAGCTCCCATAAAAGCTCAAAAGAAGTGAGTTCTGAGAACTTCTGGATCAGTGAATAATCTTGGAGAGCAGTGTGCCTGGAGAGGGCATGAACGCTTCATGTTCTTTCCCCATATCCTGCCCTCTGAGACCCTTCCATCTGCCTATTCCTGAAATATATCCTTTTATAATAAATTTATAATCTAGTGAGTAAACAGATTTCTTGAGAGTTCTACTAGCTGCTCCAGCAAGTTAATCACACTGGAGGAGGAGGTCCTGGGAATCTCTGGTTTACAACTAGTCAGTCAGAAGTATAGGTAATAACCTGGACTGGTGACTGGTGTCTGATTCCCAAGGTTAGTGTTATGAAACTTCCAATCTTCCCCCAATTGCTGGTCTATCGGATGTTCAGGTGACAGTCTGGGCATGTGAGTGACATCTGAAATCGTGGGAAGGACAGTTTTGTAAGATTGAGCCTTTAATCTGTGAGATCTGAAGCTATCTGCAGGTATTTACTGTCAGAATTAAGTTGACTCCTAGGATACCCAATTGATGTCCAAGAATTGCTTGGTGGTGTGGGTCCCTTCTCCTCACATTGAAGTTGGGTCTCAGAACACCTAAGAGTTGTGTCTGACTCTGCGATTCCATGGATTGTAGACTGCCAGGCTCCTCTGTCCATGGAATTCTCCAGACAAGAATACTGGAGTGGATAGCTACTCCTTTCTTCAGGGAATCTTCCTGACCCAGAGATCAAACTCGGGTCTCTTGCACTGCAGGCAGATTCTTTAACATCTGAGCTACCAGGGAAGCCCAAGAGATGGCCAGAGAATTATTACTGATGATCTGGAAAAAGTTGGAAACAACCAAAAGTTGTCAAATCTTGTGTGGCAAATTATTTAACCAAAGTATATGAGTATATCTTACTATTGCAATCAATAAAAGTCATGTAAATATGTGTGGGAAAAATGAATGCCCAAATGTATAGATGCACATATACTTACTTATGGAGACTCCAACTGTCGGTTCTTTCAGATTGTCATTATCTTCCAAGTTTTTTAAAGTAATTTATGAAAGTGATAGTTGCTCAGTCACGTCCAGCTCTGTAATCCCATAGACTATAAAGTTCATGGAATTCTCCAGGCCAGAATACTGGAGTGGGTAGCCTTTCCCTTCTCCAGGGGATCTTCCCAATCCAGGGATCGAATCTAGGTCTCCCACACTGCAGGTGGATTCTTTACCAGCTAAGCCACCAGGGAAGCCCAAGAATACTGGAGTGGCTAGCCTATCCCTTCTCCAGCTGATCTTCCTAACCCAGGAATCAAATCAGGGTCTCTTGCATTGCAGGTGAATTCTTTACCAGATGAGCTACCAGGGAAGCCCAAAACTAATTTATGAATTTATTTTAATCAGGGTTTCTCTGTGTAACTTCAGTATCTGTCTTAACTTTTATCTAACTATGTGAATAATGCCATTACTGTGAACAAAATGTTTTATATGGCTAATTAAAAAACTTTCCAGATATTCTTTCCATCAGTTTTGAAAATAAGAAATGACTATGTCAACTTTAGTTCTTCTCATACCATAAAGTCTGATGGTGTGAGTGAGTCTTACTTGGGTAATATAAAATTTACTTCTCCCTGTACGTTCATGTGATTGGAATAGTAGGTAGAATTCCCTAGCAAAAATTCATTCTAGATAATTAATAGGACTGTAAAGAAAAATAAATAAAAATACTAAGTTAAAAAATTCCTTCCTTCCTTCTCTCCCTCCCCTCTTTTCCCTCTCTTTCCATCTTTCTCTCCCACTCCTCCTTCTCTCCTTCCCCCAATTACATACATTTCCAATTACATAGTTTAAAAATGGTCATAATGTAACATCAGTTCATTATGTAAGTATAGGATTAAAAAATGCCAGCTGAGATACCTCTTATTGTTAGAAGAGTTACAATAAATATTTTTAAAATTGTCTAATTATACAAATAACAACTTTCAACTGTAGTGTCTATTTTGCCAACAGTTCTGATATTTCTTGCTAATGCAATACATAATTTTAGTTTTATTTTTCCAACACTGCATTTTCTTGGGGAGATGCCAATTTTCAGATTCATACTACAAGTATAGTAGTAATTTTATAATGTTGAAGAAAATTGTAACTAAACAAATCACTTTATCTCCTGTTACAGTTATAAAAGCTACAAATGAAGGTTTGACTAAGGAATATACTGGATACAAGGCCATTGTAGTATGTAGTAAATAATTTACCAGAAATACTAGTGGTACTAGCGAAACCTCACAAATATATTTCCAAAATAGGATAGTCGAAGTGACTTAGATATATTCTGCTTCATATCATAATCTTTGCTTTTGTTTGGTTTCCTTCAGGATGTGAAATGTATTTGTCATAGCCTTAGGCTGGAATTCTTGCAACTTAGGCATAAGGAAGGCAATGCAGCACAGTGACATCAGGGTGCTGATGGGAAATAATGAGTGTTTAGAAAGACTGGTGAGAATCACTTAATATACCTAGACAGATTTTCCTTGCTATATCAAAATAGCCCATTTCTATGAAACTTTTCATCAACTGAAATGGTATAAAGAAAGAAGCAATTACCTTAGGACACATCTTGCTAAGGGAAGCACAGATGGAGACAAAGCCAGTTGTTCACATGCAACTTAAAGCTACAGAGCTTGATGCTGAGATCCAAGTGTAGTTCCTGGGGAAAGAGCTTGGTGGTGCCACTCGCGCAGCTTAGGGTTCAGGCTGCCTTTATAGGGCTGGCTGCAAAACAAATGCTAATTGCCGTTTTTGCTTTTTGCATTTTCTCACAAAAGTGAAAATTCTCTTTGGATTTATCTTGGTTACCAAAACAGGTACTTAATGTAGGGCTTTCTAAAAAGTGAAAGGGCATAAAAGCAAGCTTCTGAAAAGCAGAGGAGACCTGTATTCCTGTAAACATATGAACAGTAAATAAGAAATCATGAAAGACTACATTGCCTCTGTCCACAACCCCAGAAAAGGCAAATATGTCCACTTACATAAAATCAAACACTGTTCAGGAAAGAAATGAAATATCTTCAAACTTGGCTGAAGCTGTTCTTTAGTTGAAGCATCAAAAACATTTTGTTAACAGTGATGTCTTCCCTAACTGACTTTGTAATCCATTTTCTGCATCTGTTTTGCCTTTAGTGACTTGACTGGAGTAATAATCATGACACTTTTCTAAAGCAGATCTTGTGAATCTCCAGATGCTATATGATTCTTAGCATGAAAAATAGTTTTACATTATCAATTATTTGGCCCTTTTCCCCAGTAGATACTGTTTATGAACATGTGAATGTTACATTATGCAGCAGATTTGTTACTGAAAAGTTATTTTTAAATAATTTGGGAGAATCAAATCTTATTTTAAATGTACCAGAGGAGTTTGTTATTATTAGGGACCTTGTGATAAACACTTCTTCAAAGTGAAATATTCTAAATTATTTTGTAAGCTGTGATTTTCTATACTGTTATCTAAAATGAGGTGCAAATAAACTAGATGAAAGTTTAAAGAAAATGATGTGTGTGGCACATGAGAGAGCCAGCTGGCCTCTCCCCAAATGGCCTTGCATTACCCTTGTGATGTTACTGTATTCCAGAGTCTGACCTTGAAACTTGCAGGCTCAGCAATTTGAATTTGTCGGCACTCGAAGACTAAATCTCAGGAGCATTAGAAGTTATTGGAACTGTTGTATTAAATCAGAATACCAACTTAATTATAGCTATTAAAAACACATTGTTTTTATATTAACTTGAATAGTTATGTAAACAGAACAAAAACTTTCTCTCCTTGAGGTAGACTATTGAGGAATCTAAATGGTCATTTTGAAGTCATTTTGGTGTGATAAGGCAATGGCACCCCACTCCAGTAATTTTGCCTGGAAAATCTCATGGGCAGAGAAGCCTGGTAGGCTGCAGTCCATGGGGTTGCTAAGAGTCAGACATGATTGAGTGACTTCACTTTCTCTTTTCACTTTCATGCATTGGAGAAGGAAATGGCAACCCACTCCAGTTTCTTGCCTGGAGAATCCCAGGGACGGGGGAGCCTGGTGGGCTGCTGTCCATGGGGTTGCACAGAGTCGGACATGACTGAAGCAACTTAGCAGCAGCAGCAGCAGGCTCAGACTATGGAGGTTACAGAAAATATATCATGTAACGTGCTTTATTTTGCCCTTCCCCGAAACCTCAGAGACATGGCTAATTGATTATTGCTAATTGACCAACTGATCCACTAAGCTAAGATTTAGCTTAAAAATCCTCAACACGATGTTCCAGAAGCCAGCTCAATAGATTGGGATTGGCACAGGATTTGACACTTGTTTGTGGGTAAACCTTTTTGCTCTATGCCTGTTTTCTTTTCTGCGAAATTAATGAATTTGACTGTTTTTTTTTTTTCTTCCCATGTCCTGTTCTGCTCTACAAATAACTCTGCTTGTTTAAGCAAATGACTATGGTCTTAATGTCTCTACCTTAAAAATGAGAAGGTTATACTCAATCTTTTTCAAATATAGACTAAAAGTTGTAACTCTTATCTGAAACTATAAGTCAGAGCTTTTAGTTTTCTATGTCAACCATAAAGAAATGGAGATATAGATCAATTGCCAGCCACCATCTTGTGTGCACATGAATTATCATCTATGTCCAAATATTGAGTTGGTGCAAGAGTGCCATATGAATTACAATGTCTGTTCAGAGAGCAGAATGCAAGAATGTTAATACATTTGCCAGTGTTTGCCATGCTGCATCTGTAGATGGATTACTATCCCAGGTATTCGCTTCACTTGAAAAGTTATCAGCTGTCAAGTCTGAGAGCAGAAAAAACTGAAGCAAGTTTGAAGTCACATGTACTAATTTCTGCAAAGTAAAGTCGCTCAGTCGTGTCCAACTCTTTGCGACCCCATGGACTGTAGCCTACCAGGCTCCTCCGTCCATGGGATTTCCCAAGCAAGAATACTGGAGTGGATTGCCATTTCCTTCTCCAGGAGATCTTCCCAACCCAGGGATTGAACCCAGGTCTCCTGCATTGTAGGCAGACGCTTTACCTTCTGAGCCAGCAGGGAAGTCCAATTTCTGCAAAAGTGTCTGTAAAATCAGTCATATTTCCATTATGTTGGCTAATTGTAGACAAAATATAACTGTTTTGTGTATTCATATCTATTGTCAATATAGGTCTAGTAGTAGCAAATGTTTTCTAGTCATAGAGCCTCCAGAGTACCATGAAATAGTCCATATTTTAATGATGAAAAAGATCTCTCATTACTGAAATGTGTTTTTATTATTCAAGGACTGTGGTTGTCTATTCACTAAAATGATTGCTCAGACTGCAGGTCACAGTTGCCTGAGTGCTCTGGTTAAGGGGAAAAATATGAAGTTCTGATTGGTGTTAAGCAGTGAATTTTTTGACAAAGATAATGGTTCCATGTACAGTGATAAAGCATTCTTCATATCTTCAATTTTTTGATTTTTTGTTCCTTTAAAAGTATTCCTTTCCATTTGATTTTTTTTCATTTACTTGAAGGAGAGCATTCATCAACCATGCTCATTTAAAATATATTAATGTCCTCTTCGTTCACGCAGACTTTTACTTGTGCACAAGGCAGATTCTAAATGTGATTAGAATGAATACCGCCATATTAACTTATTAATAAATGTCTGTATGACCCATGAGGGATGCTTGCCCTGAAATAAAACTCAGACATCTTGCTCAAAAAGCAGTCAACCTCTGTCTACTGCCTGACTGAACTATAATTTACATTTTGTATAAAATGACAGAAGGCAATTTTAATTTAATATATAAATGCAAAACTTCAGCTTCCACTTGCTGTAATATGGACTCCATGATTTTGTTTATTTATTTTTTATCAGCAAAGGCTGTATCCTGTGAGTGTCTGTGATGGAAATCCACTGTGTGCACAGAGTAACTCTATTAGGCTATTGGAGAGGATGAAAACAGTTTGAGATAAATAAAAAAGCAATTACCTAGGCCTGGGAAAGAGATACTGCACATTTATTCAGGAGGCATTTAACTTACTCAGGACTCCATTCCAATGAACAGTTATTCCTTTTTCTACCTCCCTAATATATGCCAAGCCAAATGGGAAGAAACAGGACAATGTTTCACACCCCAGCAGTGAGGCAGAAATCTGTGGATTTTAGAAAGCTGTCATTAGCAAAAAGACAAAACCATGATGTCCCTCATTCCATTTCTAGAGTTGGACATTGAGGGCAAAGCATTTGAAATTGTAGCATAATCAACTGTAATAGCTACTGGGTAGATGGACTAAAGCCAGGCACAGCTTCTACAAAGCTGGTGAGTAGCATGCTTATTGATTTAAAGCCTGCTACCAAAGTTCCTATAATCAAGACTTATTTATAACCAAAGTTGAGGGAGAAGAAAGAATATATAGGCCTTTTAAACAATCACTGTTTCTTCTGTTTCCCATTCTTCTGTGATTAATTTCACATTTTATTTTAGCTTATTTCCCTGAATTTCTTTTCTTATACATTTTATCCCTGAATCACTCCTTTCTCCTCCCTAGCTCACTGATCAATAGAGCTATTACAGTTCTATTGAGCAATGTCATTTTCCATAGAGGTATCTGTTCAAGAAGGAATGGGGAATTCAGAGCAAATTAAAGAAAGAAGAGGGCGAAGCTCTGCAGAGAAAGGTATTCCTACAGTGACAGGGACCGTCGGAAAACTAGAACAGCCTAACAGATTCTACCAAAGTTCTGAAAGTAAATTTCTCTTCCTTTAAATTTCCCTCTTCTTAGAATTCATTTCTTCTACAATTGCTGGCAATTGTTGCCAATCCCATTTCATCTCTTGGGAATCCTGTTATACAACATCACTCTGCTTGGCATCGTGCTAATCTTGGTGAATTAAGATTTCATTCCTTAGCCTTATACACTTGAAATATTTCTGTTACTGTACTTCTTAAGTAGGTTTTATCTCTTAGTACTTCAAATAGCATCTCTTATGTACAGTTCTAGCTTCTTTTTATTTCTAATTAGGTCAGTCATAATGTGGCAAAGCAGAGAAAATCTTGCTATTTTGGAAAGATTGCCTCCCTGTTATTTTACTGGGGGTTGCTGTGAGAATCAACAAAGGAAAATGTGAAAATATGTTGACCAGTATAAAGCTTTGTAAAAGTAAAAGTCATGATATCTCTGGCTTGGTTTTGCTTTTGTTTATTTTTTGATGGTCTCCCTGTAATTCTTCATTATAGCTTGTAGCTGCTTGAATATTAATAATTAAATGCTGTACAGCCTTTGCTTCTGTAAAAGAAAAGAGGGGCTGCCTTGACTTGACCTCAAAGCATCATGGCATGAATGGGCACAGCATTAAAATCAGGACCACTCAAAAGAAAACAAAAACAAAACAGAAAAGATCAGGACCACTCAAATCTTGAATCCGTTACATGCCTGTGAAGAAGTCATTAGCAATGGAAAAATCTGGTAAATGTCTTGTTTTTATTAAATTTGTTTTCATTTTGCTTGATTTGTAGCTATTTGACAAGCAAAAAAGAAGAAATATATTTGTCTTTCTTCCAGTAATTTTAAAGATTATTGCAAAAGTGGCCTAAAATCCTTATTTGGTTAATGCAACTGTTATAAGAAAATGATAGATAGCAATGATAGCTTCTGGGACTTTTTGAATATCATCCATAGATATGCCAAAAGGTGCAATTACATGCAAGAACACTTAGTGTTTGGTCTGATCTGTCAAAATGAGCAATGGATCAGCTAATCTGCTGTCATTTTAATGGCTTCTCTGGGGTATTGACTTAGCAGAAGTTATGAAGTTGAAAGGGATTTTTGAAACTAGATTATAATTCAGGTAACATTTAAATTTTAAATAGAAAACTGACCAAAACAAAGAAAATATGGTGAAAATTTCTTAAAAGAATAATGGGGAAAGCATGAATAATACACAAATAAAATTATTTATTATAGATAGCTAAATTTGTAAGTACCAGTAGAATGATCCAGAGAAACGATCAGATATTTTATATTTTATTGCTTAGAAATCTTGACATTTATATCTTTGATAAACTTTTCAAGATTTGCTAGAATGAAAATTTCCAAACTTCTTCTGTCAAATGTACAAGAATGTCCCAAAATCATCTTTTGATCCCAGGTTCTTTGTTTAAATGCTAATGTAGAAAGTACTACTTAGTGTCAATGATCAGGTAAGATTTATATTTTGTTCCTTATTATATAACCAGGAATTATTTGTGTTTTATGGACTTAATTAATTGTATCACTTCAAAACTGAATAGTGTATTAAAAAATGGGCCATTGTTAACACTTGTGTTGGATGTAAATAGTAACATAGAATCATACCATATTTTATGAATAATCAAGTGCCTAGGTCACTGCTAGCAAGAACTTTAGACACTATAGAGCAGAGGGTCAATCAACTATAGCCTGTGTGCCAAATTGAGTCCAACATCTGTTTTTTAATGTTCTCAGGGCTTAGAAGTTTTTTGTTTTATTTACATTTTTAAATGGTTAAGAGAAATAAGACTATTTTGTAACATGTAACTATTATATGAAATTCAAATTTCAATGTTTGTAAATAAAACGTTACTGGAACATGACCATGTTCATTTAATTCTGTGTTGTCTAAAATTTGTTTTTCTTTTGTACTATAACAAGAGTTGAGGGGTTACACCAGAGCATGCTGGCCTGCAAAGTTCAAGATACTTACCATCTGGCCCTTTACAGAAAGATTTGCCTGTCTTTACCATAGAGACAAGAGGTCTTCTACATTAAAGTCTATGCTGAAATTGTGACTTGAGTAATTTGTAATACACTCAGGCATTATAAATAATGAGGCCATGTGGTGACATACTTAATGCAATAAGGGTGATGCATTTTTGGTTCCTCAAGGCACTAAATGCTTGTCTGTAGTTCCATTAGATATCTACCTACCTAGGATAGATTCTTATATAATCGGGAAAATCACTAAATTTCTCCAAGGCTCTTGTCACATCATCTGAAGAATAAGAAAATAATAGTATTTACTTCATAGGGTTATCATTAAGAATAAAGGAAATCTTACCTCTGTTTTGTATTATGACTAGTAAATTATAAATGACCAGAAATTTAGTAATTGCTATGTTAAAAATTATAGATAAATATAAGCACATAAAATGATTTTTAACCTGTAAATTTATGATGATAATGCAAAAAAGATTTACATAAAAAATGCCACATTTAAATGAAAGTGTGAAAATTGAAAACTTTATCTAGTTCTTATAATTAAATGTTATTTGTATATGATCCTATATACTATAGCAGATTTCTGATTTTTGACTTTTAATTTCTTTTCACTAAGAATCTGTTTTAGGAAGGAAGAAAATCTCTATTTGGTCTCAATTTTCCCCTTTTTCTTTTCTCAGTTTTGAGTAAGTCTTTGTTAACTGCCATTTGTCCCAGTTTTACACTTTTTTGGATGCTTGTGTGGCTTCCTCATTGAGGAGAATGATAGCAACCAAAACTTCTCTTTCAGTGTTTTGGCATGCAGTGATTCAAAATTCTAATTTTAAATGTATTGTCCTCATGAACTCTTTCTAAGGAAGATTATCTTACTTTTTATCTGTGAATTTAACTTATAAAGGCAGGAGTTCCTTGGAATTTTTTTTTTCTTCTTTCAGATGCATTGGCCTAAGAGCTTTCTATGTCTGAGAATTTCAAGAGGCATCCATCTTCCATCAGTGTGTTTCTGTGGTTCCTGTCTAGTGCCATGTGCATGAAAAGAGTTATTGTAGAGTCTATTTCAATGAACAGTATTGGAAATTTCCAGATAGAATCTGAAGTTTTAAAATGCTATGAAACTTAATTTGCTAATTAAATAACATTTAACTGGATATAAGTAGCTCAATCAACTTTGTGATTTAATTATTTTATGACACTGATGTAGCCATCATTGACAGTGAGGAACCATTGCTTGTGTTAAGACAATTTTCAATAAGCAAGACAGATTAAGATCTCCAATAAAATTATAATATATATTGTTTATATATTCTCTGAAAGTATCTACATTACATTTATCTTTAGATCTTTAGATCTTTTGTAAAGAATCTAAATCTAATAAAATAATGTCACAAAGATAATAGCTTGAGGAATATGGATCTTCAGATTCTGCATATCTGGTGTAACATGTTGTTCAGTGACTCAGTTGTGTCCGACTCTTTGCAATCCCATGGACTGCAGCATGCCAGGCTTCCATGTCCTTCACTATCTCCCAGAGTTTGCTCAAACTAATGCCCATTGAGCCAATGATGCTATTCGAGTATCTCATCCTCTGTCGCCCCCTTCTCCTCCTGCACTCAATCTTTTGCAGTATCAGGGTCTTTTCCAATGAGTCAGCTCTTCATATCTTCATATCTTCATTTCCATACATTTCCAAAGTATTGGAGTTTCAGCGTCAGTCTTTCCAATGAACATTCAAGATTGATTTCTTTAGGATTTACTGTTTGATCTCCTTGCAGTCCAAGGGACTCTCAAGAGTCTTCTCTAGTACCTCAGTTCTAAAGCGTCAGTGCTTCAGCACTAAGCCTTCTCTCACATCCATACATGACTATTGGAAAAAACATAGGTTAGACTATATGGATCTTTGTTGGTAAAGTAATGTCTCTGCTTTTTAATATGCACTCTAGGTTTGTCATAGCTTTTCTGCCTAGGAGCAAGTATACTTAATTTCATGGCTGCAGTTACTGTCTGCAGTGATTTTAGAGCCCGAGAAAATAAAGTCTGTCACTGTTCCCATTTTTTCCCCCAATTTGACATGAAGTGATGGGACCAGATGGCATGATCTTAATTTTTTGAGTGTTGAATTTTAAGCCAACTTTTTCACTCTCCTCTTTCGCCTTCATCAATAGGCTCTTTAGTTCCTCTTCCCTTTCTGCCAGTAGGACGGTGTCCTCTGCATATCTCGGGTAATTGATATTTCTCCTGGCAATGTTGATTCCAGCTTGTGCTTCATCAAGCCTGACATTTCTCATGATGTACTCTACATAAAAGTTAAGTAAACATGGTGACGATATACAGCCTTAATATACTTCATTCCGAAGTTTGAATCAGTCCATTCTAACTGTTGCTTACTGACTTGCATAAAGATTTCTCAGGAGGCAGGTAAGATGGATTGGTATTCCCATCTCTTAAAGACTTTTCCACAGTTTTTTGTGATCCACACAGTCAAAAGCTTTAGCATAGTCCATGAAGCAGAAGTAGATGTTTTTCTGGAATTCCCTTGCTTTTTCTATGATCCAACAAATGTTGGCGATTTGATCGCCGGTTCCTCTGCCTTTTCTAAATCCAGCCTATACCCCTGGAAATCATCGGTTCCTGTACTGTTGAAGCCTAGCTTGAAAGATTTTGAACATTACCTTGCTATCATGTGAAATTAGCACATTTTGCAGTAGTTTGAACATTCTATGGTATTGGCCTTCTTTGGGATTGGAATGAAAACTGACTTTTTTCCAGTCCTGTGTGTGTAACCTTGAAGTGAAATGAAGTTGCTCAGTCAAGTCTGACTCTCTGCAACCCGGTGGACTGTAGTCTACCAGGCTCCTCTGTCCATGGGATTCTCCAGGCAGGGATAATGGAGTGGGTTGCCATTTCCTTCTTCAGGGTCTCTTCCTGACCCAGGGATCGAACACGGGTCTCCCACATTGCAGGCAGACGCTCTACCAGGGAAGCCCTGTGTGTATAACCTTAGTTGAACCAAAACAAGGGACAGTGTTGAGTATATTCTCAAATATGATCAGTCCTCTATGAAACAGCCAAAAGAGTGTAAGTAGAAGAAGCCAAGCTAAGGCTTGCCTGGCGAGAGCATCTCTCTTTAATCATTTTTATGCCATCATCAGCCATACAGTACTGGAAAAATCTAGCCAGGATAAGTTTTGCTCAAAATACCCAACAGAGATCTATTAATATTATGCTGATCCTACTTTTGCTCATATTATCTCTAGTAAAATAATAGAGACCAATACAGCAGCGTTTATTACATGCTAAGTTCTGAAATCTAACTACCACAATTCATTTTATTCTAAGATAAGTTTATGATGTAGCTATTGTGATCATCAATTTCCAATGAAGTTCCTGAAGTTAGGTTAACAACCACATGGGTAGTGGGTTGAATCTATGGTCTCTTTGATTCCAAAGACAAATTTTTAAACATTGTGCCTTTGGGTTTGTATAACTTGGCCAAAGGGTTTTCCTTAAGATTGAATCTCTCCTTCCCCTTTTCATTTCTTATTTTAGTTGTGGATTGTCTGAAATTCATCATATGGTCCTAGAAAACATTGCATAAGCCCTTGTATGTTTATTCAGCCAGTGAATTGAGTAGCAAATCAGGATGATAGCAGTGTCAATAATAATATTAACAATAACAGCAGCAATAATAACTGATAGTTTTATGTTAGCTCCTCATCTGTACTAAAATGTAAGCCAAGATTCTTTCCTGTCTTTAGCATAATTCTTGATCTTTAAAGTCACAAGACTTACATTGCATCTTATTCACACACACATGCACACACACACACAAATCATTGGAAACATCAAAGTTTGAGTGTCTAAAATGAAGAAACAAGACTTACATTGCATCTTATTCACACACACATGCACACACACACACAAATCATTGGAAACATCAAAGTTTGAGTGTCTAAAATGAAGAAGAAAAGAACCTGCTTTTAATATTCTTGAAGAATTCAATATAACTCAATGGAAACCTAATGTTGCAGAGTTAAATTTAAGTCATCTGGAGGATGTAGTGGGATTGTGACAGGCTTCTGTTTGTTGATCTGCATTATCTTGCCTACTAGTGAGTATTGACAGCATACCCTGCTCTGGATCAGAATCTTGTTTATGAATGTCATCTATTTGTGAATTTATTTTTTTAAATTATATTGATGAAGAGTTTAGTTGGGTGGTGGTGGTGGTGGTGGTGGTTTAGTCACTAAGTCGTGTCCAACTCTTGTGACCCCATGGACTGTAGCCCGCCAGGCTCCTCTGTCCATGGGATTCTCCAGGCAAAAATACTGGAGTGGGTTGCCATTTCCTTCTCGAGTGAGTTGGGTGGTGAACAGATATTTTTTGGTGGATTCTTCTCTGAATTTTACATTAAGCTCTAAAAGGTAGCTGGCTAACTAACCACAGTTTGTATGTATTGCTGTCTTCAGAAAAAGTTTTGGAAGATTTTAATTTGGTTGTTAAAAGTTTGCTGATTTGGGTTGCAGCATCAACTGGATATAAGATTCAGCTATTAAATTCACACACAGCTAGTGTTGCTTTCACTGGGATAGTGACATCTGAATATCATGAACTAAGATATCAAAGTGTCAGTCAAGAGTTTAGCAATCACATCTGAGACAAATGTGTTTCTCCTTGATATCTAGGATGATTTACAGCAGTTTACTATGTTATACATGGAGATTCTTTGCCCTTCTTGCCTCATCATTGTTCTTTTAAAAAGTCAGAATAGACAATAGAATTACAGCCAGAATCTCATATGTAAATTTAAGAAGATACTGATAGCTTGACTTTTTGTTTTAATTTCACACAAATCTGTGCATGTAAAGTGAATCAACTATTTTGGTGTAAAACCTTTGAACATTACTAATCATAATTCCCTTCAGTTTGATTTATTTGGTGCCTGTGTTCATTGTTTCATCTATTTCTCATTACCTGCTTTTTATTTTAATGTGAGTGTATGTTTTTCTTCAGAATCCCTCCTTATGAAAATAGTTTGTATAGACTGTGCCTGTAGAGGCTGATCTTGGGGGATCAGATGAAAGTCATTGATTAGTCCAGGGGAAAATTTCCCCAATAAACACAGCTTTTTCCTCCACTACAAATTTTTCTAGACAGTTTATTAATAACTTCCCTCTTCATGTGACCACCTTCCAAATATTTAATATAACCCATATCCTGGTTTTCATATATTTGGACATGCTCAGACATTTCTTTGTCTCAACTTAGAAGATATTTTGAATTCCTGATAAATTGGTTATTGAGTAGAAATTAATAAAATGAGCATATTTGATCAACTGATTTTCAGAGACATTAACAAGGCAATTGATTTATATTCAGTGATTGGGAACCTTGAAGATCAAAGAGACATACCTTTTTTCTTACAAGGAAAATGAGACTATACATCTGTCCACATGAGACCTTTTCAAAAAACACTTTTATTGAAATAAATAAAGATATAAAGGTATAGTTATTTCATACATTACCTGTTTGTGTGATAGTTTCTTCTTTAACATGTATTACTGAGTACACAGAAATACTGGTTAAGGCAGTAGCCACTGGAGTCAAACTGCCAAGTATCAAAGCTTGGATCTACCCACTATGAGAGGCTGTGTCATACTGAACAGGATACTTCTCTAAGCCTTCTGTTCTTCTCATCCCCTGCCTTTGGGGTAGTTGTGATGATGAAATGAGATTAACTATATGTGCATGCCTGTGTGCATGCTCCGTTGTGCCTGATTCTTTCCCACCCCATGGACTGCAGCCCGCCAAGTTCCTCTGTCCATGGGATTTTTCAGGCAAGAATATTGAATGCGGATGCCATTTCCTCCTTCAGGGGATCTTCTCAACCCAGAGATAGAAGCTCTATCTCTTACATCTCTTGCATCAACAGGTGAATTCTACCACTGTGCCACCTGAGAAGCCCAATGATTACCTCTATAAATGTTTATTAATGAGACAAATGTCATCTCTTTTATATACATCTGAATATTTGCCATCAAATCTTACATAATTTGGATTCTACTGCTGCAATGCTCTGCTGGCCCTCACGGAGCTTGTAGTCTATTGGTCATATGTCTCTGTAGTCATATACAGTCCAAGTCAGGATATGGAATTAATGGTATTTGGGTATTTAATATAATGGTATAAATGAGCATAACAACAACAACAACAAACACTGAAGAATCTTTGGCTCTGCAGGTATTGCTTCTGAAAATTGCAATGTAAAATGCATGGTTTAACTCATAAGACCAGACTAAAATAGAAGACTCTTACAAGGGGTGTAACTACTCAGAGGCCCTTTTAAAGAATTTTTTCCCCACTTCCACTGCTCTCAATTTGGATCCCAGCTCATCTGACTTTTTCACAAGTCCTTCCATATGAGAAAAAACCTCAATGCTGATTGTGAATCACGTGGGCTGCTGCTATCCTTGTGTGATTTTTGTTTTCTGGCACTTCTTGCTGGGGGCTGCTCTGGCAGGATGTAGCTTCATCACGTGGAGCTGCCTCTTTGAAAAAGTGTGATGTACATCACCTACAGGCAGGTATCTCAGTTGGTTCAGTGAAAAGGAGAAGCCATTTCATTTCCCAGCTTGAGGTCTCAGCTCCACAGACAGTCCGACAAGTTCCCCTTTAAAATGCTCCAAGATAACTTCCCAAGGACCAGATGGTTCTGGTAAGTCTGGGATGATTAGCAGGCCTCCTATTCCAGAGCAGCTACCTGGCAAGGGGATTTGGATTGCCTGGAGAATGCTCATGATAACAGAAAGAAGGGAATAGTGGCGTTGACACAGTATCTGGCTACTATGTGTTAGGAAGCCTCTTATCTCTCTGTTTTAATGGTTACTGGAAAATAACCAAATACCTCTGAAGGTAATCCTATTTCATTACCTAGAGCAACTGTGGAATTTGATCTATTTTCCTATAAAATGGCAGGGATTTGGAGGAGGTCAAAGGGGATACTGGTGAAGAAGTGGGTTAACTGTCCAAATTCAAGTCAGAGAATGGGGATATTATTTTCAAGAGTTAATGTAAGCGAAACTGGGCAAATCTTTCATAATCAGTCATTTGAAGCATTCTCAGAAAAATATAGCATCAGTTATATAAAATTCCCTGAAGCATCAAAATATTTTGCATGCTTGAAATCCTGCAGATGGTACTCACAAGTAAAAATACATTGTATTTATTTGCAGAATATCATAGACACATTAGTAATTTGTTGTGGTTGGCATATGTGTCTCATTATAGTGAAAATGACTAATCACTTTTGGGGTAAAGAGTCAAATGTGGTTTGGTTGTTACAGTTATTCTTTTTTAATCATGCATGGGGATAGAGAAAAGTGTGGCTTAATTTTAACTATTCTGAAAGAACATTTAGTATTGCATTTAATTTTTATTCTTTGTATTCAAGAATTAAGCTAAAGATGATTCTTGAAGGGATTATTTAATAATATTTTAAAACCAAAACTCTTTAGAAAATGAAACTGATTACTTCTATGTTACCTCTTTTTCCTGGCTTACTTGGACAATTTTATATTTTAGAGCACGTTATTTTCTTTGCTAGCTTCACACATCACGGCACTGTCACTGCATCAGTTTTGCCCAAGATAAAAGCTTTATCATAACCTCTCACTCTCTTTAAATCTCCTGTGGGTACAAAACATGGCTTCCTTCAGAGATGATTTTGGCAGTTTTTAGTCAATCAAAAGGAAATCCTTTTCCCTCCAATCCTTAATATTCCATTTCTATTGTCCAAACAGTTTTAGCACTAAGACCTTTCAGTTTCATTTTTCTTTCATCTCTGGCTTATTTGGTGTTTGGCAGAGTAATGATATAGGTGACTTGTTTAAAAATAGGTTTCCAAGCTTTATCTTTTAAACTGCAAAATCAGAACCCCTTGACATGGAGTCTAGAAATCAATGAACTTCCTTGGTAGTTTGTCTGTACACCATTTTTTGAGACCCAGATAGCTTGTATGTGCAAATAATTTTGCTCTCATGAGTCAGATTACCTGAAATAAATTTATTTTATAAAAGCTCCACTGAAATGGTAGCAAAGATTACTTAGTATAGTTTTAGGGGCAGAATTGCTATAAAGATGAAGTTTCAAGAGAGAGTAGCTGTATATTTTCTATAACATCATCTTGCTTAAGTTTTTTAAACACTTATCTAGAGTCTAATTTTTTACCTTAACATTTGGATCAACTTTGCAAAAACTTGAAACATTGGAGAAGATATTGAACAATTTTTATTTTGAATGTTTCTGGATATACAGACTGTAAAATATCCCTCTCTGTACTGCTTTATGCACAGGTGTAAAGGTTGGCAATCTGGGAATCATTTGAGTGATATCAGAGTTAAACTGATAAATTAAATATCTTGTCTGGTGGGGAGGTGTTATTATCATCTTTTTAACACTAAGATAATTTCCAAATGGCAAATATTAACAATAGAAAGTTAATTTCTGTGCCTAGCTATATAATTTATATTAGGCTCAACATTAGTCTTCCTCAAGACACAAGTAGATTAATTTCTCAGTGACTTGTTTCTCCCACTTTCTGTTCCTAAAGTCATCCAACTGTGTCTTCTGCCTTACTCTCCCCTGCTCTGACCTAAACATATGAGACACTCTACCCCTGAAGAAGTGGAGCCTAAAGTATTTCTGTAATTGTCAGCCGGCTCACTTATTTAACTGCAGCCTTTTGCTAAACATTGCCAGGTTTGCACAGCCAACCCAGTTCATAAAACTGGCTTTATGACTTGCCTTTTCTTTGCTTGGGATTCTAAATTTTTTTTTTCTTAATAATTCATGTCCTGTTGCCGAGGACTCTCTACTAAACATTCATAGATTCTGTCTTTTTACCTCAAGTTCATTACTTAGGACTGACTCAGTCCAACATGCCATACAAAATAGGACATGACTTTGAATATTACTGCTGACTGAAAGACCCAATTATTTGAAAACTCAAACCATATTAGAAGTCTCTGGGTATTGAAAAGAGCTCAGATTTCACTTGAATTTACTCTCTTCCCTTTACACACATTCATGAGATTCTATAATTTACACTGAAGGACACACTCTATAAGACAGAAAGTCTGTCTCATCCTCACTGGTCCTTGTCTCCACATCTTGAATGTGGATCTACCACTGAATTTTCTTATAAACAAAATGGTTGAAATGGCAGATAAGAGTTTTTGACTTGGTAATACACCTTTCTTTTCTCTTTGAAGATATTGGAATGTGATAAATAGAATAGTCACAATCACTGTTTACATCTATAGATGGCAAAGATAATATTTTAATGATTTATTAAAAATGATACTGAAAGTCAATATGTAGCTATATCCCAGCTGCAGCATAATATCTGCATTAGAGATTTTCTATGCTAACAAGCCTCGTTCACATGTTTTACATATATATTTTAAAATTGATAAAATAAAATGCTTTAATTTCTGAAACTTTACCTTTTTAGCCTTGACCATGGCAGATGCTCAGCTGAAGGATAGGTCTCAATTGCCATAAAAGTACTGGGCTTTCTAGCAGGAACTTGTATTTTAAGTAGATTTTAGATTTATTTATATGTGTGTAATATTTAACATTAAAAGGTAAATATTATAAAGAAATTAATGTAACACAACTTAGGTCTAGTAATTTTTTATAGGTATGAGAGGTAATTCTTTGTTCATTCTCACCAATTCCTTCCAGTTACCACAAAATATACATTTTATCTTTTTTTATCCTATAAATATTAAGAACCTTGCATTTTCTAGGCACTCAGCTAAATATTAGAACTGTGAAGAGAAATTCAATTATCTTCCCATTTAAAATCATATATTCTGATGAATAAAATTCAGAATCTTTAAAGGATCAAAGGAACATGCTTTAAATGAAGTTTTTGGTACCAAAACACTCAAATATAAAGATATCCAAATTAAAACAATGAAATACAGAAAAGCTCTTTCCCATTTGGATCTTAAGCCTGCAATCTGAACCTAGTTGTCATGGTCTAATAATACTGAGACCACTGGCCAAAATCCTGGCTAAATCTCATCAATAGGTTAACACTAATGAAACATCAGCCAGTTTGTCTGTATTTTTCTGTATATATCTACTTTCATTTTTGTGTTATTAGTAATAGATATCCTTTTGTTATTATTTTATTGATTTTTAGACATAAAAAGGATACACACGTATATATATGTGTGTGTGTAACTATATATGTGTAGTCAAAGATCAATAAATACATATGTGTTAGTATTGCTTTATAAAATCA
This sequence comes from Ovis canadensis, assembly GCF_042477335.2. NCBI lineage: Eukaryota > Metazoa > Chordata > Mammalia > Artiodactyla > Bovidae > Ovis > Ovis canadensis. The sequence goes on along the minus strand of NC_091246.1, from coordinate 78,294,828 downwards.
ACCTATTTGAGAAATTTTTTTGTCAAAGTATGTGGGAAGAGCAGCAATTATTATTTAACTGAGCATTCATTTGCCAACCATGAAGCACGTGCAGACATGACACAAGATTCTATAAGATATTATAGTTCTTATCTTTTTCAAATACAAGTAAACCAAGGCTAAGAGAGTAAAAGTACCTTTGCCAAGGTCATCAGTCTTCTTTGGAAATAGACAGAAATGCATAATTTGGGGAAAGAGATATCAAGTGTACTTTGCATTTATGGTTTAAAAAAAAAAGGCGATACACTGACACCTTTTTCTGTTAGCTGGGAAAATTCCAAGGTGTAACAACTATTTATAAACTCTGGAAACCATGGCCCTAAGAGATACTAAGATTCCTTTCTTGCCCACAAGCATCTTTGACCTAAATTTTTGCATTGTAATTTTCTCAAGGGAATGATAAAAGTTCTCTGTAAATGGCCAGAAGAAAAACTAAATGTAGGATATGAAATCCTTAAGATTTCTGTTTAAACTGCTTTAATTTTTTTGTTACAGTGCAAAAGCATTTGTAGACAATGTTCAAGTATAGCTATGTTCCAATAAACCTTTATTACACACCAAGAAAAACATGCTAGACAAAATTTGGCCTGCTGGCTGAAGTTTGCTAACCCCTGCTTTACAGTTTAGACTAGGGATCCCTGAACTGATCACATAGACTGTCATTTAAACGGTTTCATGTGCATATCCCTGATAGTTGATTTTACTTACTTGTAGGACTTTACAAATATCATTGTTGTTTTCTTCAGTATGAAACATGCACAAAATAGTATAAGTAACAAATAAAATACCTAGGTAGAAAGTCAGTTTTACTTGACATCTTAAAGATTGTCCTACCCACCTTCTGGTGTGTGAAGAACTCCACTGAACACTTACCTAGATACAGTTGATAAGGCAATAACCTGAAAAAAATTTTCTTTTGAAATATTTGGTTAGCTTTTACTTGTTATGTTACTTAAAAAGACAGTTTCCTTTATAGTGGAGTAAGAGATAATAACAACCACACTGCTTTTAGCATTAATGCTGATGTCTGGTTTCTTTTTTCCTCCTAAATCTTTTTGCCTTCCTTCCTGCCTTTCTCCCTCCTTCCTTCTTGCCTCATGCTTCCTGCCTCCCTGCTTCCTCTCTTCCTCCCTACTTTCCTCCCTTCAAACTTTCTTGAGTTAACAGTTTTGACTAATAGCTATCAGTCCTAACATGGATTTAATTTCTCTTTTCACTTATGAAGGCTGAAATGAAGTGGATAATCCTTTGGTGTTTCTATAGAGCGTTTTGTTCTATTTTTGCTTCTTTGTTTTTATACAAAGAAAAAGTGTTTTGTTTTCAGTTGATTTTAGACTTTGAATGTTTATGTTTTGAGCTATTGCTGCTTAAAATTACCAAGCAGAGAGCCATAGGTGTGTTGGTTTAAAAGAAATACAGATTATGTAAAAAGTCTTCGAACTCAAAATTCTTTTAAGCGTTATTTCTCTCAATATTTTGCTCTATTTTCATTTGTGGTTTAAAATATACATGAGTATATAAATATGTATATATTCATCTAAAATATTCACCCTTAGCTATTCTAAGGGAAAAATACAAATTTTTTAAATATTAAACATTTATAGTTTTTCATAAACATATTAAATATTCATCTCTATTCTTTGTCCAAGCAAACATAAAAATACATAGCTTTTAACATTAGTACTTACATGTATTTCCCAATGTATTTAAGTCATGACAAGTATTAAAATAAAAATGCAATATATCTTTCTTCAGATTTCACAAGTATATTCTAAATATTTATGTTAGTAGGTAAGCTAAGGTATATTTACATCCTTTTGGTCAATGTGTGTTGAATGCGTATTTATATATAGATCTGAGAAGCTGTGAGATATATCAGATAGAGAAAAGAGATGTCTCATGAAAATTGTTCAGTTCAGTCACTCAGTCGTGTCCAACTCTTTGCGACCCCATGGACTACAGCATGCCAGGTTTCCCTGTCCATCACCAACTCCCAAAGCTTGCTCAAACTCATGTCCATCAACTCAGTGATGCCATCCAATCATCTCATCTTCTGTCATCCCCTTCTCCTCCTGCCTTCTATCTTTTCCAGCATCAGGGTCTTTTCAAAAGAGTCAGCTCTTTGTATCAGGTGGCCAACATATTTGAGTTTCAGCTTCCTTCCTTCCAACGAATATTCAGAACTGATTTCTTTAGGATTGATTGGTTGGATCTCCTTGCAGTCCAAGCAACTCTCGAGAGTCTTCTCCAACACCACAGTTCAAAAGCATCAATTCTTTGACATTCAGCTTTCTTTATAGTCCAGCTCTCACATCCATACATGAGCACTGGAAAAACCGTAACTTTGACTACATGGACCTTTATTGGCAAAGTAATGAAAATTATCGGGTTGGACAAAAAGTTCATAACAGAAAAATCTGAACAAAGTTTAAGCCAACTCAATACATTCTATTCTTAGTTTTTCCCACTAAAATTCTATGTGACCTTAATAAATAACTACTATTTCCCAGTCCCAGGTTCTTTATTTAGAGGTAAGGTTGGAGAATTGAAAGAACTTTTTTAGGGCCATTCCATCACATGACAGATGTAACAGCACTGCCTATATACACGCAACAGAAATTGGTAATCATTTTGCCTAAATCCTTAACTCTAGGGTCGAATCATACAGATTAGTGCCGCTGTTAATCTGCATGTAAATTCACCTGGGGCTTCTTCCAATTCTGGGGAATTTACACTATGTAAACCTTTTAAAAGAAATAGTTACAGAGATTTTATTCCAGCTTATTCTCCAGTCAAAATTAGTATCAGTAAAGAGACTTCTCAAACTGGGGAAAAGGTGTGAGGGGCAGGAGGAAGCAGAGTCAGAATCTCAGTGTTACTTACTAACATCTTTTCCTCCAGCCTCCCAAAACCCCAGAAATCTCATTTGATCACTATGTGTAACTTCATAATTCAACCAGTGTTACCTGTCAGGGCACATTCTAGAACTCTCAGGCCTATGATGGGAAAGTTAGATAATAAATGATGGTGAAGCTCTTTGTATTTAAGTGAATATATGATGATCAATCTTTGTCAGTTATTACAAACAACCAAAAGACACAGCAACCAGCTATTTGTGTTCTCATTTCTGGAATAATAATGTTTGTAGTTACTGTTCTAAAGGCAATCTCAATTACAGTGTTGTCTTCTAAAACGATCTTTCTCTCTCCTGCTTTCCCTTCTTTCTTCCCTCATTAGCAGTGTACAAAATCTACCACAATACCACGCATCCCACCATTTAAAGATCCATTTCTTTAAGTCTAAATGGCATTTTGGTGTGGTCTCCATTAAAAAACTGCATTGTTTAAAAATCTTTGTCATTCACTACTTGAGTGAGACTTAGAGGACAGCTGAATGAGGTTGACAACCTGACGATGAGAGATTAGTTGAGTAGAGTCCCGAAACAAGCTGATAGGATATTGTGGGGGGAAAGAAAAAGTTAAAAGCAGCACATTAAATTCTTTTCCCCAACATCACCTCTTGTAACCACATTGAAGAAGTCCCTTAGAAGATCAAATTTAAACTCCATTTCCAAAATCCTCATAGCATTCCCAGAAATGATAGTTTGTCCTTCACGTTGATCTTGTCAACTAGTCCCACAGTTCAGACACAATTTCCCTGTTTTCCCTGAGACACAGATGGCTAATGTTAATTTTGTTTAACCTTTAGGTGGAACCCTTGACTTTTTGACACTGATAAAGAAACCAATGTGATTTTAAGATACCCTTGTATATGGACAGTTTTTTTTCTTTTTTCTTTTTCCCAAAATCTTTACAAAAGTTCCCCTCACTCCTCAACCATTCATTTTACTTTTTATAACTAATGGGTAGACTAAAATATTGTAAATAATTGAATACTTTAAATTCTTTCAATTTTGTTAGAGATATACCTATGTAAATAGTGGATGAAATAAAGTTGGTAGAATGAGAAAAAGATATATATTCCTTATATATTTGACTTCTACAGATATTATTGAATCAATTTATTTTTTTGACTAGTTAATTAGGGTAATATTAAACTATTGAATTCCAGGTCAGCAAATACATACAAATTTCAATGTTGCTTTTATCTACAGCTTTTCATGTTGAAAATAACTTTTTAGTCTGCCCTATGGGATAGCTACATGTTCTAGTGGATTTGCTATTATATACTCATATTTCTGGTAATTTAAAAGCAAGAAGGTCATTGAGGAATGGTTAATTTGGCCTACAGTAGTCAGCCATCATCACAGTTACTTTGTTGTTACCAAATTTAGAAATTAGTTTTAAAATGTGTTTTTTAAGTTCATCTATACAGAAGGAATTAATTTAAAATATATTTTATTTATGTGACTTATATCCCTCATGATTCATATTTGGGCTTGTCTTCAGGCAAAAGCAATGTTAGCTTGCTTGGGGGAAACTCCTTTAATTTGATAGTGGTAATGTTTTGACAGCTGGTAATTTGCTTATTTACATCTTACTGATTATTAATAGATCTTCTAATGCAACAGTTAGTTATATAAACTAACAACCTGCAGTTAAAAAATTATTATTTCCTGTTAATTACCCCACTAAGAGAAAACAGATTAGTTTTTTCTTCAGTAACATCATTATCATTAACATCATCTCAATGTAATAGTGATTATTATTTCATGCATAGGATAATAGATATCTACCTTTAACATTGCAAGATTCTTTTCCAGTTTACCAGCTATTACTATAGATTTGTACTTTATGAACAATTTCAGTAGAGATGGTGCTTTAGCTACTATTGTTTTGTTGGGATGAGATAACCTAGAAAAGTTTAAGTAACTTGTTGTTTAGCTTCTTGATATTATGCAAAAGGTCTTTCCTTTTTTTCAGTAAATAGGGCATTTTGAGGGAAAAAGTTCCTTTAAATATGTTCATAGGAATATATTATATCCAAATGGTGAGATGTATATAAATGTAACAAAGCACTTTAGCAATTATGATGCACTTGGCACTTCATTTGTGGTAAAACATAAGGCTATTTATAAAATATGTAAAGTGGTTGATTTGACTGAAGATGTTTCCAGCAAAAGATGGATTTTGTTTGTTTTAATGTGGCAATATCCATTAACAAGTCTTTATGAAAAACAATTTCCTAAATTTAAGTGTATTGATTTAGATTTTTTAACAGAAAAGTTGTTTAGCATAAACCACGATGGATTTAGACATGAAATTTGTCAGCTTCTCTCAGACTGGTTGAACAAACTAATATTTCAATTATTTTTATAGGCTATAATGATGCCTCTAGGGATTCCCAGGTGACTCAGTGATAATCACCCTGCCAGTGCAAGAGACATGGGTTTGCTCTCTGGGTCAGGAAGATTCCTTGAGAAGGAAATGGCAACCCACTCCAATATTTTAGTTGGGAAAATCCTATGGACAGAGGAGCCTGGTGGACTACAGTCTGCGGGGTCACAAAGAGTGCAACATGACTGAGCAGCTGAGTTTGCATGATGACTCTGCAACAAAGACTATTCTTTGAAATAATTTGCCTGGTATAAGAAGTGTTCTCAAGTGGTCAGAATCATATAAGCAACATAAGATTTGTGAGTTAAGATCAGCATCATTGTCTACCACCACAGCTTCTACTTACCTGTTTTGACCATAGTTTACCTACAATTTGTGTTTCAAGAATAGACCAGCTTTTATATACATATTTTCTCTAAGACTATTATAATCCTGAACAATAGAGGATAGAAGCTAGTATCATCTCTGTTTTAATAGAAGGGTATTCAAGGAATTAAAATAATTGTGTATTATGCCTGAGGCCAAAATCTAATAAGTGGGATATCCAGGACTATAAACAGGTTTGGTTTTTTTTTTGCATCGAAACAGATCTTTTTACACAATCCCATGCTCCCTCCCGTGTCAATGTCATGAACTACTCCAAGCCTAAGAGGACAGACAAGTTGAGGAGGGTGGTGGTGGTAATTAGCAAGTTGAAATCCTTTAATCAGAATTGTTTCACTCAAATCATTCTTTTCAGAAATACAATGATGAAAAGACTAGTATATTTCATATAGGAATAGATATATGTATGTGATGGTGGTTTAATTGCTAAGTTGTATGTGACTCTTGTAACCCTGTGGACTGTAGCCAGCCTGACTCCTCTGACCATGGGATTTTTCTAGGCAAGAATACTGGAGTAAGTTCCCATTTCCTTATCCAAGGGATCTTTCCAAACCAAAGATTGAACCCAGGTCTGCACTGCAGGCAGATTCTTTACCAACTGAGTCACCAAGTAGATATGGCCACCTATATATCCACAGGGAATACAAATTGACATATATTAATGTACACTAAACACTAGTAAGTATAATTATGTAATGTAGAAGGTTTGATTAAGGATAAGCTTTCTATATTTAATATCTGAAGAACAAGTTAAACCATTATAGCTGAGTTGGTAGGTAGAAGTGGAAGACCATGGACAGTGCATAATATTATGCACAAAAGGGACAGCATCACCTTCCCAATATTCTGGAAACCCTTTTGGCAGCAATAATTAACACTGCTGTTTGTTCCCATTGATTTCTTAAAGATCAAACTATGCATCCATTGTAAATGACTACTAATGATTTGGTCTCTACAAATATGACTACAGTTCATTAGGCAGTTAATTCCATTGTCAGGTGTATTTTTCTAGTTCTTTAGCTGACTTCTCCATTCAGCCTCCTAAGAGTGAACACTGTCTAGGCTCTTGACTCTTTTTTGACTCTATCGTCTATTTACTTTTATAGTTTTACCTTGTAATTCAAATTGCTGATGAATTTTACATTGATACCCCCATTGTTTATATGTCTCTTAATATATTTTATAATTTCCAATTTTATGAATATTTCATTCAAAATGCAAATACATATCCAACATGAGAATCACCATATTCGTTTCATATCCACTTCTTCAATCAATCTTTAATCATTGTTACCTCTAATCCATAATGACTATGGAATATGCAATAGTTGTGAAATAAATAGTTGTGAAATTAAATATCCATGAAATTAAGACACTTGTTCCTTGGAAGAAAAGCTATGACCAACCTAGACAGCATATTAAAAAGCCGAGACATTACTTTACTGACAAATGTCCATCTAGTTGAAGCTATGATTTTTCCAGTAGTCATGTATAGATGTGAGAGTTGGACTGTAAAGAAAGCTGAGTGCCGAAGAATTGATGCTTTTGAACTGTGGTGTTGGAGAAGTCTCTTGAAAGAGTCCCTTGGACTGCAAGGAGATCCAACCAGTCTATCCTAAAGGAAATCAATCCTGAATATTCACTGGAAGGACTGATACTGAAGCTCCAATACATTGGTCGCCTGATGCGAAGAACTGAGTCATTGGAAAAAATCCTGATACTGGGAAAGATTGAAGGCAGGAGAAGGGAAAACAGAGGATGAGATGATTGAATGGCATCACAGACTCAATGAACATGAGCTTGAGCAAGCTCTGGGAGTTGGTGAAGGACAGGGAAACCTGGCGTGTTGCAGTCTGTGGGGTTGCAGAGTCGGACACGACTGAGCAGCTGACCTGAAAAGTTGTGAACAATTTTAAACATAAACGATCTGATTAGGTGATTGCTGTCAGTTCAGCCACTGTGTGTTGAGTGGATATATTAATTTGGCTCACTTTAAAATTCATTATGTTGTATATTTCTTTCCTATCAATAATTTGTCATTTTCTTTTCCAGCTTCCTATATTCTGTTACAGAAGTCCATTGATGATGGTGCTCTTCAGCTCTATTTTTCCTTCAATACAAGAGTAGTTTTTTTGTTTAAGAGAAGCATTAATGTTCATAAGCAAGAGGCTGATACACATGTTTGAAAGGTCATTCTTCCTTTTTGAATAAAGCAATTAGGTACCATTTTAACCAAAATGCTTTTTAAGCTGAAAGAGTTAATATCTTGTTTTTGCTGACAAATAGATTTTCTAGCACAAATAATGAATGCATAAAAGTGAGAAATCTCCATATATATAAACTGTGAGTTATAATAGATGAAAAATGTTTTAAATATTTAAATCACACTTTTATTTTGTGAAAATCTGAAAGTGTTTCTGCAGATAGCATGTTTATAATTGACTTGATTTCCACTAAATGAGCTGATAGAGTATTAGTCTGAGAGCAAAATCTCTCAAGTCAGACTGACTTGAATTTAATCTGTTCACGACTGTTCTATATCTGCTGCCTGTGTTCTACCACTGTTGTTGCCTGGCAAGTCAATTAACCAACAGTCCAATCTTTTACTAACAATAACTAATGAAGTCATTACTCTACAGTTGCTCAGTAAAGAACACTGGACTAAGCACTGTATGCCTTTACTCTTCCAATCCTAAACGAACATTCATATCATTCACTTGGTGGTTTGGAGATGAGACATTTGCTCAAGGTCACAGAGTAAATGGCAGAATCAGGGTTTAGACCTAGGTAAACCTGGCCATGCTCCTGTTGTTTTTGTTCCTCATTAAAATGGGGGTGTACATACTTAACTGCAATGTGTTTATAATCAATTTAGATATTACATTATGTGTATGCTCAGTTGCTCAGTCGTGTCCTACTCTTTGTGACTCCGTGGACTGGAGCCCACCAGGTTCCTCTGTCCATGGAATTTTCCAGGCAAGAATACTGGAGTGGGTTGCCATTTCCTAGATATTACATAATGGTACTATGTAAAGTATACAGTATTTTATGAATATACAGCATTACCATTAATAAATTTAAGACATAATTTATATATAATCATCATTTAACAGGGATATCATGATAATCATCAAATAATTTTCTATGTAGTATTTCAAATGCATATGTAAAATGAGCAAGATTAAAACTTTTATTTTGTCACTGAGTTATATTCAAATAACTTACTTATAAAAATTTCACTCTGCCTGTCTCTTCCATGTATATAGTGTGCTAAAGAAGGAAGCATGTGTCAAAACTACAAGTCTTGTTTAGATTATATGCCTTTTTACTCATGAGTTTTTTAATGTAATGAATTTATATATTCATTAAATATTGATCCACCTGAATCATGCTAAGCATCAAGAGGAATAAAAATTGAGACGTTTACCTTAAAATAGTCAAGAGAAAGTGACTGAACCTTTCTAATTGAATTTTACAGTGTTATTTAAAAACCATATCAAATTTTCTACACCATAGGAATTTTAAAATGCTTTCATGAAATCATAACATCAGTAGACATCAAATTTACTCTTTTAAATATTCTTAGAGATCAATTACTTGTGTTGCAGATACATTAATGTATGGTTCAACAAGTTTGGAAAGCTGACTCACAGGTGGGCTTTAGAGATGGGGAATAAAGTACACTGTACTATCAAATCATAAAATATCACACAATTACATAATTATTTTATCCTGTCCCAGAAATGGAGCTTCTCTTGGCTAAAATATCTGAGACAGTGGAAGAGGGAAAATGTTATTTGAATGTAGAGGAGTGGGACTGAATGTAAATTATGGTACTTATTTCAAGTGAAAAATAGTTCTTTCTAAACTTAGAACCTCATTGAAAACAGCTATCAGATATGATAACCTTTGTATATTAAAAACAACCCTGTATTTCTGATTATGTAAATTTTACCACTGGACTGTGCCAGGCATCTGTATGTGCCCTAGTCCTATTTCTACTGTTCAAATAAAAGGACTCATTTCAGATAGGTGCCTGAACATCTCTTCTAAGCTGGTGAAACAGTAAATAAAGCCTATCTTCTGTCTTCTCCTATTTATTGTAAGACTACTATATCACTCTCCTATGTCCCTTTAAAAGACTTCAAGCCTACTATCAGAAAACTCATGAGCTCCCTTTGAATAATGAGTCTCCCTTTTTCTGATTTGCTATGTGTCTTCTCCTATAATCAGAGGGAGAAAGAGTCCCTTACCAGAGAGCCCCTGGTACAAATTGCATTTGCAAGTTAAAAAATTCTATTTTCCAACTAAAGTTACTGTTGATATACTGAGCAGAGATCCTAGAAATTAAGAAGGCACTAACTACGTTTAATTGTAAGCTTCTTAATTAAAATAGTGCTTACCTTGATGGCTGGGAGATTTGTCCTTATGGGGAATGAAAGTTTTGCTGCGCTGTCTGAAATGGAAAAACTGTTGCTAAATATTGTTAGAGTTAATGTCCCATTAACATAAGAGACAATAGATAATTATTTCTGAATTGCAGATATTAAGTGATCTAATGAAAAAAAGTTTCTTGAATTCTATAAAAGAAAATTGAAAATGGTAAATATTTTGTTTTTTTACAGGAGTTTGACCTTTTTTTACTACTATTGAGGATTACCACTTAACATTTTATGAACTTAACTTGTTTATCAGATCAGTTAATTGAGGAAGTATTAACGAGGATTTTTCCCAAATCACTGGCCTAATACTCACCAGATATTATGAGTGATATGATATATCTTTTCTACTTGTATAATCTTTACGTGTTTGGCAGCACATTTTCTTCATGATAGATTCTGAAATTTATAATAATTAAACAGAAGTGAATATGCAGCAAAGTATGTTTTAGAAAGGTTTTGCTTGATCATATTAAACTATATGAAGCTGTGATTTCCAAGTAAATTCTGTGTGGTTTAAAAATAATAAATTTGATTATGTAATCATATTTATAATTATATATTATCAGCATATATCTGGCAGCCCAAATTGTATATATCTATGTATCTATATCTTCCTCATGGTGTATATATATATATATATATATATGTATGTTTTTATAAATATAGGCTTATATGTATATGTGTATATACAGCACCTCATGTCATAGGTTCTGAGAAATATAAAAGAATAGCAGGTGTTGTCACTCAAAAATATTTATTAAAAACACACCATAAGCATACTCTCTTCTAGATTTTGGAGATGCAGAGTTGAATAGAAGAACCACTTCTTGAACTCTTGGGTTTTATAGTTTAGTGAGGTGAGTTAATGTATGGTTAGGCTTACCCACAAAATGTCTCTGAACAGATGTATGTAAGAGATCTCTGGGATGTAGAGAAGAGATATAATTAAGCAGAGGTAGTCCAAATACTAGAACATCAAACTTTTCACAGCTGGAAGCCAGATATTGAGTTTGGATTATGCAATTATCTGAGGAACACATTACTGCTTTTTGTGATGGAGTAGGCTGACTTCAGATTCTGAGAGAAATACTGTTTTTCTCAACAACCATCAACTTGTTACTCTGTGTCCTTAAATTTTGAAAATTAGCCAGGCTGACACTATTCTCTGTATGTAAACTGAACCATAGCCACTGACTCTAATGATTATGATCTTCTAACAGTGAGTACTATGCACTTGAGTTTTGTATCAAGATATAATCTAATGGAAATGCCATAGAAAGCATCTCTCTTATTTACAGGGAACTCTCTAGTTGTGCTATGGCCAACCAATTTCTTGAGAAGTGGTTACTTAGTTTCTTTATGTTAAAAAAACAGAAAGTTAATTTGTCTTCTCTAACAAATGGATTTGTTAAACCTTGTAAATTTAAAATGACTTTTGATTTGTTGTTCAGCTGCTAAGTTCTTTCTGACTCTTTGCAACCCCATGGACTGCGGTGTACAGGCTTCTCTGTCCTTCACTATCTCCTGGAGTTAACACAAACTCATGTCCATGGAATCAGTGATGCTATCCAACCATTTCATCTTCAGTCGCCCCTTTCTTCTGCCCTCAATCTTTTCCAAAATCAGGGTCTTTTCTACTGAGCAAGCACTTCACATTACGTGGCCAAAGTATTGGAGTTTCAGTATCAGTCCTTCCAATGAATATTCAGGGTTGTTTTCCTATAGGATTGACTGGCTTGATCTCATTGCTGTCCAGCACCACAGTCTGAAAGCATCAGTTCTTTGGCATTCAGTCTTTTTTGTGGTCCAACTCTTATATCTCTACATGACTACTGGAAAAACCATAGCTTTAACTAGATGGACCTTTCTCGGCTAAGTGATGTCTTTACTTTTTAATACTCGGTCAATGTTTGTCATAGCTTTCCTTCCAAGGAGCAAGTCTCTTTTTTTGTTAATTTAATTTTATTTTTCAATATAAATTTATTTATTTTAATTGGAGGTTAATTACTTTACAATATTGTATTGGTTTTGCCATACATCAACATGAATCTGCTACAGGTATACACGTGTTCCCCATCCTGAACCCCCCTCCCTCCTCCCTCCCCTTACCATCCCTCTGGGGCATCTCAGTGTGCCAGCCCCAAGCATCCAGTATCATGCATCGAACCTGGACTGGTGATTCATTTCATATATGATATTATACAGGTTTCAATGCCATTCTCCCAGATCATCCCACCCTCTCCCTCTCCCACAGAGTCCAAAATACTGTTCTATACATCTGTGTCTCTTTTGCTGTCTTGCATACAGGGTTATCATTATCATCTTTCTAAATACCATATATATGTGTTAGTATACTGTATTGGTGTTTTTCTTTCTGGCTTACTTTGCTCTGTATAATAGGCTCCAGTTTCATCCATCTCATTAGAACTGATTCAAATGTATTCTTTTTAATGGCTGAGTAATACTCCATTGTGTATATGTACCACAGCTTTCTTATCCATTCATCTGCTGATGGACATCTAGGTTATTTCCATGTCCTGGCTATTATAAACAGTGCTGAGATGAACATTGGGGTACACGTGTCTCTCTGGTTTCCTCAGTGTGTATGCCCAGCAGTGGGATTGCTGGGTCATATGGCAGTTATATTTGTAGTTTTTTAAGGAATCTCCACACTGTTCTCCATAGTGGCTGTACTAGTTTGCATTCCCACCAACAGTGTAAGAGGGTTCCCTTTTCTCCACACCCCCTCCAGCATTTATTGCTTGTAGACTTTTGGATAGCAGCCATTCTGACTGGCGTGGAATTGTACCTCACTGTGGTTTTGATTTGCATTTCTCTGATAATGAGTGTTGTTGAGCATCTTTTCATGTGTTTGTTAGCCATTTGTATGTCTTCTTTGGAGAAATGTCTATTTAGTTCTTTGGCCCATTTTTTTTTGATTTGGTCGTTTATTTTTCTGGAATTGAGCTGCAGGAGTTACTTGTGTATTTTTTGAGACAAGTCTCTTTTAATTTCATGGCTTCAGTCACTGTCAGCACTGATTTTGTAGTCCAAGAAAATAAAGTCTGTCACTGTTTCCATTTTTTGCCCTTTTTATTTGCCATTAAGTGATGAGACTAGATGCCTCACAGTCACAAATGAAACTGATTTTCCTAATCCAACAAAGGTTTTATTACCTTACTTTCCATTGGCTACGGATGTCTCCTTCATTTGCTTTGAGAAATTTACCTTTCTACAGATTATTTAAAATTAACAACCAAAGGGAGCTAATAACAGCCACGATGAGATTAGCACGATTTTAAACTCAGGTTAGATTATGGAAGGACAGCCTTTGCCAAAGGAAAAATCCCTTTGAAATTTAAGTGCAGTGCATTTTCATTCCTCTTTGGTATTTGAAAAGACTTTTTATCCTCTCTAGCTTGCTTAGACTTGATGAAACATAGAGAAAAGCTTTATGCTGGTGCTTTAATTCATCAGAAAAGACTTATGTGTATGAAAACATCTTCCTTCCTTTGAATGTGTTCTGGGAACTCACCATTAAAAAAAAATTCTCATGTATATTTGTTGCTAAAAAGACCTTTAAAATTCAAACTTGTTAGATGACTGAAGTGCCTAATATTTAATCTTAATAGAAGATGACTTTGAAATATGTTCAATTCTTTATTTCTTCTTAAATGAAAAAAAATCAGTCAAGTGGCTCTTTCATTTGTAAGTATTTCTTATTTAAATGCAATCTAAACTCTTATATACAACCAAGTGTTTATGCCTGAGCAGTGGTCAGAAAGCTTCACTAATCATTTATCTCCATATGTTAGAGATATAAATGCTTCTGCTGCATCTCATAAGAAATTTTCATTAAATTTTTGAGTGACTATTGCTTTACAAGCTTTTAATTGATTGGTAAATATTTCTTTATTAGCTGGAAATGTGGATGACCACATTTACTGACACAAACAGTAAGCATGATCTTTACAGTATATTCATGGTCCTTTCAACAGTACATAAACTAGAGAAAGTATAATTAAACACCCACTATAATTGAGGTACCACTCAATCAGCCAAAATTCATTTATTGGCCATTTAATATGTGTTAGACGGAGCTACAAAAATCACATAAGTGGTTTCTTTATTCCAGAAACTTATAATCTATAGACAGTGATGATTTCATCCATCTATGTTCAGCTCATGTATTCTTATTTTACAGGTCCATATCTCATAGTTATAAATCATTTCAAGGTACTTTGAAAATAATGAAGTGATCTGTTGCTGTTAAACCATTTCCCTCCCAGGAATCTGTGATTCCCACTCTAGTTCCTTTCTTTTTACAAATGGCTCAAGTTCATATAAATTTGAAGAACATTAAATAAAATTGAAGTGCATTTTTTTTCTAACTTTAATATGTCTCAGACATTTTATAACACAAATGGACTTTAAGGTAGTCCAAAAGAGATGTAGAATGCAGGATTTCTGAATACATTGTACTCTGGAAATTTTACTTTGTTTCTTTTGATAGTTTTTTTTTGCAATTATATTATATATATATTAAATAATAAATATTTACATAATTTTTCTTGACAAATGATTTAGAAATTTCAAGTGAGTGGTCCCACTTTGGAATAGTTGAGCAAGGACATTTGCAGACTAGAATAGGTTTCTATTTGAACTACAAAGCAGGTTTAGTCAATTTCTTTTTTCTCTGTGTTTCTAAGATTTTTTGTTTGTGTTTTATTTTGTCTTTGTTAATATCAGAATTCATTGAAAGCCCTTGATTCAATCAATCTCTCTAGTAGACTCAATGCCTTTTTTATTAGTTTTTTGTTTTGTTTTCCTTGCTTTGTTCTTCAATTAAGGCCCTAAACTATCTTTGTCTTTTTAACTCTTTGTTGATGCTTATTGGGACATTATTCTCTCCCCAGATACTTTCTACATACACTAATACTTTATCTTATCTAAACTTTGTCTTCTATGCCCCTCCATCCCTGCCCTCCCCCTTTTTAATGGCAAATAGAACTGTTTATTTTTCTATTAATTCAACCTCAGTAACAGTTGACTTTTGCTTGGTTCTTGTTGAGTTTATGGAATATTGAACTGACATCACTATAGCCTACAGAACACAGTGTATCATTCTTTCAGAATTTATACTTACCAATTTATAGATGGTTGTCTTTATTCTTCGGAGAAGGCAATGGCACCGCACTCCAGTACTCTTGCCTGGAAAATCCCATGGATGGAGGAGCCTGGTAGGCTGCAGTCCATGGGGTGGTGAAGAGTTGGACATGACTGAGTGAATTCACTTTCATGCATTGGAGAAGGAAATGGCAACCCATCCCAGTGTTCTTGCCTGGAGAATCCCAAGGACGGCAGAGCCTGGTGGGCTGCCGTCTCTGGGGTCGCACAGAGTTGGACATGACTGAAGAGACTTAGCAGCAGCAGTCTTTATTCTTAGTGGTTATTGGATGGCTTTGCAGTGTTCCTTTCTAATCTTATGTCTTCAGAAGATTATGGGCGATTGCAGTTTCTCTGAATGATATTCCATACTTAAGAGTCTCAAATGCCAGTGGTCATTTTCAGTTTATTGGTTAGCATATTATAGATCTATAGTCTATAATGGCTTTCTGCTTAAAATCTTTAGTCTTGAAATTTCACTCTATCCAAAACTTGCATTTAACAGACATTTCAACCTGATTTTAAGCCTTTATTTATTTCCCAAATGAAAGTTATTATTTTTACTTAAAACTAATTTGGTGGAAGGAACTTGATGGCCTTTGAAAAACTGTCGGTGAGATACAAAGTTTCAATTCTGTAGTAATTCATAGTTTATAATAGACTTATGCTGCGTGAATTCCTATGTTGTGGTTCTAATATATAAACTTTTCCAACTTTATTTGAATATGAAGTATTTTTCCCTCCATTTCTCTTGAGCTCTGTTTGCCGCCCATCACACTTCGGTTGTTTGGATGATATTTTTTCTGCTCTCTGGTTCTCCCTTTATTTCCAAAGGCTCTTACTGGTTTTACTTCCATTTTTGCTGGGTCTGGCTCACAAATCAGTCATTTCATCTGCCCTTTCAAAAAATACCTTACTTGTTGACTCTTCTCTATGTATGACATATTCCAAACATTGACTTTTTCTGCTTCTAGGCTGCTACATACTATTGGCGAAAATGGTCTAATGACATTAATGTGCTCCAGACTCATCTTGAGCTGTCAATAATACTTGGAAAAGGTTTTCTCTTGTGTTTTCCTCTCTTGTCTATTCTCTCTAGTGGCTATTCTATGCAACTTCAATACTATCTTGACCTTCTCAAATTTTGCTAACATCTGAATGTCCTATTAGGAAAATTAGTACATTCAGACTTTAACCATTTAATTTCCATTTTATATTAAATCCATTGTTTTCTGCTTTACCCTAAAGCCACTGTTTTCTAACTACATTATTCCTTCCTTCCCCACTTTGTGAGAGGAAAATATTATTTTTTATTGATCGAGTACCTTTTATTGAGGCTAGCACCTTAACTTTTGCATTATTTAGTCTACCTTCTTCCCTATTTCTTGACTCTTAAGCGGCTACTAGTTGCTCTATACATTTTTATATTTTATAAATGTTTAATACATATTTTATAAATGTCACTTTTAATATTTATTATTATAAAATTACAACCATATATGGTAAGAAATTTGAAAAACATGCACACACACAAAATTAAAAGTGACAAAATTTTCTGAAAGTTCTTTACCTGAGGCATAAGTGTTAGCATATCAGCTTAAAGTCATTCATTATGATTACATATAATATAAATGATCACTTATATATATGAGTGTTATATATGTTTAATTACAAAATTGAGCTCATAGTGTACCTAATAGTTTGTAACATTCTCTTCTAGAATATTTTTTATTCTTTCCCTACATGTTTTTTGAAAGTAAAGAGTGTGCCATTGCATTTGTTCTCATATCTCTTACTTACTAATCAACCACTTATTTTCAGACTTTAATTTCAATTACTTGACAAAAGTTGGTTATAGTGACTTTACCAGTAGGGTCTTGTATATTAATATCAATGTCTTTTTCTTAGCCCTAGTTGTCTTTGCATCTCTGAAGACCTTAAAGATTTGCCTTAAAGTCCTTTTCTGACTTTAGTTTCCAAATTTGACACTCCACAGTCAGAAAGGACTTTACGGCATTGCCTACCTGTTTTTTGTTTGTTTTTCCCTATTTTCAACCTCCTTTATTTTCTCAATCTAGTCTTTAGTTTTGGTACCTTCTATTCACCTCTTCTAACTGTACCTTTCCTCTCTAGGCATTCTCATCTACTTCTTTAGGTTGTGATACTGGAGTAGGTTAGCCTTTCCCTTCTCCAGGGGATCTTCCCAACCCAGGAATCAAACCCAGGCCTCTCTTGCATTGCAGGCAGATTCTTTACCAGCTGAGCTACCAGGGAAGCCCTCTTTAGCTTGAGCTATTTTCAAATGCTTATTTTTCTCAAATTTGTATGACTACTCAACAAATGACAATATTGATATCTATAACATTTTGGTTACATACCCATAAATCACCTATTCACATGACGATAGTCCTATATTAATATTTTTTGAGAAAATGAAAACATAATTAATTTCCTCTAGTATGATACCAGAGAAGGCAATGGCAACCCACTCCAGAACTCTTGCCTGGAAAATCCCCTGGACGGAGGAGCCTGGTAAACTGCAGTCCATGGGGTCACTAAGAGTTGGACACGACTGAGCGACTTCACTTTCACTCTCCACTTTCATGCATTGGAGAAGGAAATGGCAACCCACTCCAGTGTTCTTGTCTGGAGAATCCCAGAGACAGGGGAGCCTGGTGGGCTCCCATCTATGGGGTCGCATAGAGTTGGACATGACTGAAGCAACTTAGCAGCAGCAGCAGCAGTATGATACAATCATCTTGCTCTGTCAGTGACTATTTTACTTGCTGTTTAGTCTGGAACCACCATTTATTGTCAAGAGATATGTCCGATGTACTAATGCATCTGATAAAAAGAAAAAAAATGCTATTTCACACAAGGCAGATTTGCTATTTAAAGTACTACTGTAGGTTTATGTTCTACAACACAGAAATATTGAGGGAACCTATTTTATTTGATTTCCACCAAAAAGCAAAAAAAAGTCATGATGGTCTGTTTACATTGTAATTGCATATAGTTTATTACCTTGCAAAGTATATTACTTTTTTGGCAACCCTTTTTAACTAAATATCGGTAAAAACACAATACTCTGATTACAATTTACTTGAATGATGATAGAGAATTTTCCTCAGACTTGTTTCTGGCTCCATTTGTTTGTTCCTCCTCCACTATTCACATACTTCCTGTGCTGACTGACAGTGGACCTCCACGTTATGATCAGACCTCTGGCCTCATAACTTCATATCAAAACGCTGGATGATCTAGCACAGGAGTATTCCTTCTAACTGTGTTTACAATGCAGTTGTTTTTTATAACTAACTTAGGTAAAGGCATTGTTGAAAACTGCATAGACTCCACTATTGCCAAGATAAATATATGCCACAAATATTTCTTTGGCCGGATTGTCAAATACAAGTTGCCTCTTCAACGCCATAGGATAGGAGCAAAAAAAACTATGAAAGATTAGATGGCAGAGAAGAAAGACCTTAACCATTTGTGATGAATGCATTTTAAAATATTACCAATGTATAACCTTATGTGAATCCTTGCTGGGGCTCCTCCATGGGCTTGGCCATGGCCAGTGCCACCGAGGACCTTGAAGTTCAAGCTTCTTGGCTTAAGGGCAAGGCCACCTCCCCCATAACTACTTGCTGCACTCATTTAGACCTGTGATATGTCTGCTTTTGATTAGTTAGAGCAGCAGCATTTTCACTGTTCTCTTTGCTTTTTTAGTATCTCTTCTCTCTAAGTTATTCTCACTCAGCTCTACCAGTAAAAAGATTTTTTAAAGCACCAGTCTGGACCAATGGGCAATTGTGCAGAGTAGATGAATGTGACCTCTGTAGAGAAATCAGTGTTGAATCACTTACTACCTGTTTTAGACACAATATTTAGGCAAAATAAAATCAAGGCATATCTGTATGCCTTGATTTTATTTTCTGTAAAATGAAGAACAGAGTACTTTTTTTTTTCTTTGACTACTATGAAGGTCAGATTTGATCACACATGTAAAACGGACAACAAATGGCATTTATTAATTGTTATCAAGACACACTCCTCCTTAAAGAGTTGCAACTCTCCTTGTTTTCAGATTAGCTTAGCCTTTAAGGTCCTTCTCTTACCTTTATTCTTGTCCCTTAACCCATATGACTTCTCCGCAACAACCACATGGACAAATTCACTGTCCTTATTACCTACCCAACAAATACATCAACTTTTAGGACTCCAAACCCTTAAATATGACCCTCTTACTTCTTCAGAGATACAGCCCTTTATCTTGTAAAAGTGCAGTCATCCTTTAAGGCCTAGACTATTTATCATATTTATCATTACAGGTATAATTAAGAAGCCTCTCATCTATACTTTTGAAAGACTATATTCATACGCTTGTTTGGTAGTTAGATGTTCCCTTAACTCTCTTGATGAATTCTGAATACCTTAAAGGCAGGAAATATGCCAGGCACAGTTATATTTCTAACCTAGGATAGGGTTTGGCATAGAATAGGTGATAAATTGGAGAAGGCAATGGCAAGCCACTCCAGTACTCTTGCCTAGAAAACCCCATGGACGAAGGAGCCTGGTAGGCTGCAGTCCATGGGGTCGCTAAGGGTCAGACACGACTGAGCGACTTCACTTTCACTTTTCACGTTCATGCACTGGAGAAGGAAATGGCAACCCACTCCAGTGTTCTTGCCTGGAGAATCCCAGGGACGGGGGAGCCTGGTGGGCTGCTGTCTATGGGGTCGCACAGAGTCGGACACGACTGAAGCAACATAGCAGCAGCAGCAGCAGCAGCAGCAGGTGATAAATACACATTGGTGCAATTACATTCAGCCCCAATATTTCTTACCCCTTTTTGATTGTAGCTCTCTTGATTATTCATCTTAAGAAATGGTGGGATGTATTTCATAAAATATTTTCAATATCACATAACTAAAAACCAATTTCTTCCTCAAACTTTGTAGTGATGGAAGTTTTATCTTAATATTATTGATTATTAATATTGATCTTAATATTAGTGAAAGTCACTCAGTTGTGCCGACTCTTTGTGACCCCCCAGACTATACAGTCCATGGAATTCTCCAAGCCAGAATACTGGAGTGGGTAGCCTTTTCCTTCTTCAGGGAATCTTCTCAACCCCAGGGACTGAACCCAGGTCTCCCTCATTGCAGACAGATTCTTTACTAGCTGAGCCACAGGGGAAGCCTGATCTTAATATTGATCCCTTTATATTTTCTTAAAATTAACTGGAATTTTGGATTTAATCTCATGGAAATCCAATAGGGACTACTAACATAGAGAAAGAACAGATGAGAGTCATTGGCTGTTATATAGGATATATCACTTTAGAATAAACATGAGTTGAATTTGAAATTATTTTTCATATTTTGAATAAAATTCTTATATCCCTCTCTGGTTTTATGTTCAAGAGGAATGAATTTTGAGTATAATAATTTGTCATGTTTTTATTGATAAGGATAATCTTTCTTTTTAAATGATGTGTAGTTGATTTACTAATATTGTGTTAGTTTCAAGTATACAAGTATACTCTGAATCACATAGTGAGTTTTCCCAGATTATGTTCCATTTAAGTTATTCAAAATAATGGGTATAATTTCTTGTGCTGTACAGTAAGTCCTTATGTATTTTATATATAGTAGTTTGTATCTGTCAATACTCCTAATTTGTCCCTTCTCTTTTCCTTCTTCCCTTTGTAAACCACAAATTTTTCTATGTCTATTAGTCTGTTTTTATTCTGTATATACACTTAATTCTGTGACTTGAGCTGTTCTCTCTTTAAGGTGAGTGTTCTCCAGTGTATTCTTTCTTTTTCTAGACTCTTAGACTCCTCTCAGGGGCATAACTCCTTACCCCAGTGCTTTTTTCCCCCCATTCCTCCCTGATTTGTGGGAATCTTTCTTATAGCCTTGGTTGTTTAGGCATTCTTCTGCCAGTTTTCAGTTAGTTTTCCTTGAGAATTATTTTGCAGGTAGATGTATTTTAGCTGTGTTTGTGAGTCAAGGTGAGCTCCACTTCCTCTTACTTTGTCATGTTGCTTCCCAACCTGAGATAATCTGTCTTAAACAACATAAAAGAGGTATAGTACAGCATATTGACAATTACATCCATCTGTCTATCTAGCAGGTTTTTTTACAGGAAGCCTTTGTTGGTTATTCTAAATAATACCAAACTTCCAACCATATAGTGTTAACATACACAGACTTACGGGTGTTTCAATACATTTAGTTCAGCTATTGTGCTACTAATGAATACAAAGGTATGGGTTTGACCCAGGTAAGAGTGTTTCTTTTTATTTGTGGATGTTAAAGACTCTTTCC
The DNA here is from genome assembly GCF_042477335.2 of Ovis canadensis. Classification (NCBI taxonomy): domain Eukaryota; kingdom Metazoa; phylum Chordata; class Mammalia; order Artiodactyla; family Bovidae; genus Ovis; species Ovis canadensis. The sequence goes on along the minus strand of NC_091246.1, from coordinate 78,273,162 downwards.
CCTCTCAACAGTGAAAACAAACAGAAAACTCAAATGAATCAAACACCATATTTTATAAATGTCTGTTTAATTCATAGGAAAGGTGTGGGATGATGAAATATTCATTCAATTGATAGCTGTCTGTCAACAGACAATTGCAATGATAATGGCAGTTTTTGTGAATATAGGAGACTAAAATCATAGTTCTGTCATGGCGAAACAATGACAGGAGTTCAGGTGTCTACAGTTTAGTAAACAGAATAGTTATCACCCATCTGGATACCATTCAATCTCTGTAAACGCAGTGTATTCAGTAGTTACAAGGTCACCTCTGTGCCCACAATAAATGGACCAATTTTGCCATTTCGGCTTGGCATATGCTCCAGAGGTGTTGATTATTCAAAATACCTGTTTGCCCAAGTCTATTAAGCTTAAAAACTACATTTTGATGTCCCCTTATATTTAAACCCTATTTAATATGGCAAATGCTCGAGAGCTACTTACAAACACCATTAAATTTCATCACTAATTACTAATAACAGGAATGAAATTAGCACCTGTCTCAGCTGCTTTAGATTTTGGATTGCACTTAATAAACAACTGAGAGAATCCTCTGTTGCTAAACATTCACTGGGGCTATTTGCATTCTGATTTTCAATGTGCTATTATGACTTATACTCATATAGTCATCTGAAAAAGCATAGAACCTAAAGACATTGTTTCTTATTTGAATTTAAAATCATGTTTTGGCATACAATATTGTAAAATAATTAGCCTCCAATTAAAATAAATGAATTTAAAAAATAAAAAAATAAAATCATGTTATACTTCACATTCTGAAATAATTTTTCTGTGTGAGCCATCAATTTGTCTTATATAAAATCATTGTTTTAAAAGCTACTAAATGGCAACCCACTCCAGTACTCTTGCCTGGAAAATCCTATGGACGGAGGAGCCTGATAGGCTGCAGTCTATGGGGTCGCTAAGGGTCAGACACGACTGAGCGACTTCACTTTCACTTTTCACTTTCATGCATTGGAGAAGGAAATGGCAACCCGCTCCAGTGTTCTTGCCTGGAGAATCCCAGGGATGGGGGAGCCTGGTGAGCTGCTGTCTATGGGGTCGCACAGAGTCAGACACGACTGAAGCGACTTAATAGCAGCAGCAGCAAAATGATAATACTAGTAAATAGGTGTTTTCACACACACACACACACAAAAAGGAAAAGTTATTAGAATAAACATAAACAAAAAGAAAGTTCTATAGGTTTTAATGGTCCCTTAAAACACAAAACCTCTTAAAGATGTGAAACCCTGTTTTCTCTAGCCATCTTCTGGGCTTTTGGCCTGTACTGCTAGAGATACTAGAAAAGTTTTAAAGCAAAAACTAGGCAATTAAATTGGAATAAAACGTTCAATTCTACTCACAATGCTATTAAATAGCCTCACTTATTAATGATAAGAGGAACTGTAGATTTTGGAAAGCTTCATGCTCAGTGAAACCACATTGAAAGAGTGTGAGTGAAATGATATAAAAATCAGTCTGATTAGAAAAAAAAGATGTCATGAAGCCTTCTCATTAATGTCCAAGGTAAATAATCATAGTATAAAACACTTTCCTATCATGGATCCATTCAGTTATTATGCTTAAATATGTGTGTGTGTATGCTTGCTCAGTCATGTTTGACTCTTTGCGACCCGCCAGCCTCCTCTGTCTATAGGATTTTCCAGGCAAGAATACTGGAGTTGCCATTTCCTATTCCAGGGGATCTTCCCAACCCAGGGATTGAACCCACATCTCTCCTTTGCCACCTGGGAAGCACACTTAAACATATAATGCATTACCTTTAGGATTTCAGGGCAATTGGACTCTAGATATAGTGACTCTAATCTTTCAAATTGTTGTGTTTAATATAGATTTATTTTTCTAATATTTCAAACTACATGGAGGTGTTTTTATAATAAAATTTATAAGCTTTAAAAAATTGTTACAGAATAACCAGAAGATGGCAGCATGGCAGCTGTTTAGAAATTTGGTACTTTGTACCATCCATTAAGCAGAAACAGTTTCAAGATTTTTGTAAATAGTATCCACTTTCCAGTCACAAAATTTTCTCTGCATAGGAAACATAATTAAGAAAAGACTGTTAGTAAGATCTAAATGATAGCTTGACCAAAGCAGAATTACAAAGGAACAAAAATGGGTTCTTCTTACTGCAAATAATGAAGAAAGATGAAAGGGAGATAGTAAAAGGAGAATGTCACAGCTCTTAAAAATACGCTTTCAGAATATTTTAAATAAGCTTGATAGAACCCATTATGGGAAAGAAGATACTCTCTAAAATTCCAAACAAGATGAGCCCTTGGCATTGAAATAACCAATTAATTCCATCTAGGCCATTAGGGAAGAATTAAAGGTCATTATCGTAATTGAACAGGTTCAAACCAAACTCCTTAAATTTATCATCTTTAAAGTCCACTTCAGCTTTTAAAAATACACCTGTGATTTTATGATTGTATAGATCTTTTATAGACCAAATATATAAACAGTTTGCAAAGAACTCCAATACACTCTTTTTTATTTTTAAAGGTATAATCCCATTATAACTAACAAAATTAACTTAGGATTTTTGTTTAGCTATGAAAAAAATGTCTTTTAACGTCAGGTAAAAGTTCACATATTTATAGAAATATGCAGCATAATAAGAAAACATATTTTCTATAGTCCCTGAAAAATATGTAATACAATTTTACTATACTAGAAATTTTGAGGAAAGTTCCGTGATATATTCCATAATGAGCTATTAAAAATAAAACTCAGAATATTACCTATTATATTTTCCTGTTCATTTTATGAATTTGTGATATATACTGAATCCTCAGTCTTCTTCCAAAACACGCTAGAGCCTTTCCAAAATGAACTGGTTATTTTGTATATTATGAGACTAGATTGGGTTTTTCACATGTATTAATATATTTTTGTAGATCAGTTTACTTATTCAAAGTTGATTTATTGCCTACTATAATAGTTGGCTCATTTCTAGGCAATCACTGAAATGCATTGCAAGTTTTGAATAGATCCGTCAACTAATTATATCAGGAAAATAGAAGAATCAGGAACTGAATCGGAATGCCCAACATTTTGTAGAAATGTCTATATAGTCATTATAACTAACAACAAAAAATGTTTGTTAAGATGTGCTGTTTGAATTTCTGTTATTTTTCTTAGTTTTGTATAATGAGAACAATAGTTAATCAAACTTATCCTTATACATAGTAAATTAGTATTGAGTTCATAGTATGAAAATAATAAGCTAGATTCTTCAAGTAATGAATCGCAGAGTAAAAAACGAAGCACTTAACAATAAATCCACCTGAGAATGTAGGCAGAAGGGAGATGACTTCTTCTTATTCATCCTGCAGTGGGCAGCAGAGCCTCAGGTTTTTCGATTTCTGAGAGAAAAGGAAACATGAACAACAGAGCAAAACAACTGCTCAATCAGCATACAGATGGTGTTGTCAGGGCTGTAGGTCCTAGGGACAGGAAAACAAATTAAAAATTAAATGATGATGGTGATGATAATTTTGATTATATTTTATAAAGTATTTTACCTTTTTTCCTCTTCATTAAAAAAGTATTTATAAAAATGGTCACTTTTTACAGTTGAGTGACTTGAGATCCAGTTAAGGTAAACCTCAGGATGGAGAGCTAATGAAAAGCAGTCAGGATGCTGAGCCAGATGTCCCTGTCTCTGCATTAGGAATAGAGGAAATTTGGGAAAGAATCAGAAAGAAGTTCCGCACTGCAAAAACAATCTTTGATCCTTTGAAGTTGAGAAATTATTTGGATTCTTTTAGTTATCCTAGAAATATAAACAAACTATTTACTTAAGTGCTTAGGCTCCATGTTTGAAGACAAAAATAGAATCAAAGCTTTTCCAGGCTATTTATACTAAAAAAGTGATTTCAGTAGTCAGGATGATTAGTTCACATTAACTTTGATTCATATTTCTCTTGGGAAAAAATTCCAAGGTAAGATGCTGATTTTTTTCCCCCTCAGTGGAAGATCATGGCCTTGTGGGCAAAGATAACAATTCAGGATGAAATATTTTGAAGCAAAGAATTATTTGGATCTTTTTACACCCTATGAACTACACCTTGAATGACATCCAGTGCAACCTCCATGCTCAGATACTTTTGTACTGAGAAACTCACTGAGTGGCTATAAGAAAGAAAAAAAAAATCTTAAATACAGGCTAGTCATTCTAGTTTGAGTCTTACCTAGTTTTTTTCCACCATGGATAGAGGCTTGTTTTCTGACTTGTTCTAATTAGCAATTCCTTTTAACAAAGAAATATACAGAACCATAAAAAATAATTAATGATACAAAGTAGCCTATAGTAAATTCTAAATATGTATAAAGGCAAGGATGTTATAGAAAACAGCCAGCCAGCACACTCCCCCCCCATCAATATTTATCAAACACCTATTATGTGCTCAGTGACAAACCTAGACTGCATATTAAAAAGCAGAGACATCACTTTGCTGACAGAGTTCCATCTAGTCAAAGCTGTGGTTTTTCTAGTACTCATGTATACATGTGAGAGTTGGACCATACAGAAGACTAAGTGCCAAACAACTGATGCTTTCGAAGTGTGGTACTAGAGAAAACTCTTGAGAGTCCCTTGGACAGCAAGGAGATCAAACCATTCAATCCTAAAGGAAATCAATCCTGGGAGGACTGAGGCTAAGATGAAGCTCCAATACTTCAGCCACCTGATGCAAATAGGCAACTCATTGGAAAAGACCCTGATGCTGGGACAGATTGAAGACAAAGGCAGAAGGGGATGGCAGAGCATGAGATGATTGAATGGCATCCCTGACTCAATGGACAGGAGTCTGAGCAAACTCTTGGAGATAGTGAAGGACAGGGAAGACTGGCGTGCTGCAGGCCATGGGGTTGCAAAGAATCAGACACAACTGAGCAACTGAAAAACGCAATAACAATGCGCTAGGTGTTGTCCTAGGTAATGGAGTATAGCAAATTCAGTAAGGGAATTCAGATCAATTTCTGAAAGCACTAGAAAAACATTGAAGACTTTTGAGTAAATCCATGACTTAAGTGTTGGTTGCTTCTAGTTGTTCCCATCTGAGATATAATTTTCACTCCAGATGAAGAATATGAAAGATGTAAGTGTTCCCCCCCCCCGCCTACAGTTTACTCCTTATATATCAACCTTAGGTGGAGAGAATAATACATCTTTAAAATTTGATCAAATGTGGCCAAATATTAAAATGTTGCAAGCATGGAGCCTATTTAGTAGCTGGTTGCTCTTTGCTTATTATCTTTCTTCCTTTAGCTAAATGTCTTTGTTCTTGTAGCAGACTAATATGTTATTTTGATCTGTGGAGTTACAATAAAATGTTACTGCCCTTTAAAGAAAGAGCTGCTTTGAAGTCTTATTTTTTATGACATCACTTTTTAGAGTAGACTATTTCCAGGTACTCTTCTTCCACATATCAAGATATGCATAACAAGAAAAAAGGGGAAAACAGCTTTAGAAAAATTAAAGTGTCACAATTTATTTGTACTTGATGTTAAGGTTTTGTGATAATTATAATCTACAAGTTACATATGTTGGGCAGATTTGAGTCTTCCTACTCTTAATTTTGCCTGAATTCCTGGTGGTTCAGACGGTAAAGCGTCTGCCTGTAGTGCAGGAGACCTGGGTTCGATCCCTGGGTTGTGAAGATCCCTGGGATCTTCCCCAAGTCATTGGCCTTTAGTGATGCAATTCTTCTATCCTTTTTTTTTTTTTCCTTATCTGTTATGTTAGGTGTCTCAAATCCCTTATACCTGTTACCTTTCCAGTCTCCTTAATTTTTTTTCCTGGAATCTAATTTAACTCTCTCTTTCACAAATTTATGTACTTAGGGCATAGATTGTAAAGAAAACTGACCAAAAAAATAACAGAGAAAATTAAATTTAACAAATAAATTAATTTTGGACAATGAAAGATTTGAATGTTATTGAAATGATTGTATATGTTTACATTTACTTATGAATGCTTATTTGTCATCATCTTCAGTTACTTACCCACAGCATGGGAAAGTCACAACATACCACTTTCAATTTGTGTACTGCATAAAGTATTCTATTTTTTATCAGTGTTCCAATTCCAAATCTCATAAACAAATATGAACTTTCAACTGGCAGCTAACAAACATTTATGTTTGGTGAAATATGGTACTCTTTACCACCTACCTACTCATTTTCTACTGACAGTGTTTACATTATACTGTACTGTTTGTGCTTTTAGGAAATAATAGATAAGTTTTTTCAGTAAACTATGGAGGAAAATGTAGCATTTGTGAATAAAAACACAGAGATAATGAAATCAGTATTAAAGTGAGAATCTAAAAAAGTAAAATAAAATAAAATAAATAAAGTGAGAATCTAGAACGGCTCACCTCGAAGAGATTTTAAATACACTTCTTATTGCTAATCCCAGCTGGGAGTTTTCCACTGTGCTTCTGACATTCTATCCTCATTTTCACATTTTCTTCCAGAAGTGTAAAGATCACATTACAAAATTTTCATTACTTTGTTATTTATTTCCTCCTTTCTGCCTGTATGATTTTATACCATTATTTTCCAAAATAATGATGATAAAACTCTTTAGGTTCTCAATCTTTCCTCAATGATACAATGTATTTTTCTACCAAGAGTATAACCATTAAATAAATGCAAATGTGTATCAATGATCTCCCAAATAATTTTCAGTTATATCATAAGGGTTTAGAGTAGACATATAAGATGCAAATTACATTAACTGTTTTTTTAGATCTTATTAATCTAGATAGATAGATGTAGTGTAATCATCACACATCTTCAGTATATGGCATGCAGTAGTGGTTGGTAAATACTTGTCTTGTTTGTAGAAATAATATAAATAAGGTAATATTTTGAAATAGGCAAATATAGTTATGAAAATAAAAAGCACAGACATAAGCAATTGGTTTGGTTCATGTCATCGATTATGAGATATGATTATATCATATATCCTCATCCATTTCTTTGGAGGAAAAATGAACTAGAAAAGTGAATAATTATAAAATTCAGTGAAATGGTGACATTGGGATAATTTGGTAGCTACAAAGAAAATGTTGATATGTGTTGGCTTGATTTATGTAATCATCTGCCTAAATCTCTGTTATAATAGCTATACAAGTTTTTGAAAACATTTTAGATCAACAAAAAAGTTCCAAAAATAGTTACACATATATCCATCATCCAGACTCCCATAATGTTAATACTTGATATATCATAATAATTTCTTTGTATAATTGTACAGTTAACACTGGAACAGCAGTATTAATGTATCTAAAGTTCTTATTAGATTTTCATCAGTTTTTCCCACAAGTGTCATTCCTTTCTGTTTTAGAATCCAAAATAAGATCCAGATTATAAATATTCAGTGCTTGTTTTCTTAGTTTCTGCTAATCTATGAGAGTTGCTGAATTTTCCTTTGACTCCATGACCTTGCAGCTCTTGAATACTGGTCAATTTCTTTGTATTAGAACATCTTTTGCTTTGAGTTTGTGTGATACTGTTCATGGTTAGATCAAGGAGAAGTACTTTTGGCAATGCCAGAGGAGTAGCACTGTATCCTTCTCAGTGCATCATATAAGGAAGTATATGGTATATTTAATCTCTCTTAGGATGTTCTCAATTAAGGTAACATGGGCCAGGTCTTTCTACTTTATATTTACTATTTATACTTACTATTTATATTTAGTTCCCTTTGAACTAAAATATATGCTGGGAGAGATACTCTAAGGCTATGAAAATATCCTGCTTCATACAATTATTTTAGCATTCATTGGTAAATTTTGCCTACAGTAAGTGTTATTGTGATGTTTACATGATGGTAATTTTGTATTTCAATTATTTTCCCTACTTATTATTATATAATAGGCCTTATGTCTCTTATTGATTGCTATTAAGAAATGACAAAAATATATTGTTTTTATTTTTGTTCCTATTAATTATTTAGGGCTAGCTTCCCTTCCAAAGACTTTAGCTAAGTTCTTTTTCAACATATGTTTTTAGCTAAGTTTTGTTGTGATGGTGCATTGCAGTCATTCAAACCCTCTGCATACCAAACCCTGTCCATAATATCATGGGCATGTGTGTATACACACACACTAAAGTCTTTGACTGTGTGGATCACAAAAAGCTGTGGAATATTCTTAAAGAGATGGAAATACCAGACCATCTTAACTGCTTCCTGAGAAACCTGTATGCAGGACAAGAAGCAACAGTTGGAACTGGATATGGAAAAATAGACTGGTTTAAAATTGGGAAAGGACTATGTCAAGGCTGCATATTGTCACCCTGCTTATTTTTAACTTATATGCAGAGTACATCATACAAAATGCTGGACTGGATGACTCACAACTTGGAATCAAGGTTGATGGGAGAAATATCAATAATCTCAGATATGCAGATGATACCATTTTAATGGCAGAAAAGAAAGAGGAACTAAAGACCCTCTTGATGAGGGTGAAAGTGGAGCATGAAAAGCTAGCCTAAAGCTCAACATTCCAAAAAACGAAGATCATGATATCATGTCCCATCACTTTATGGCAAATAAATGGGGGAAAATTGGAAATAGTGTTGGATTTCACTTTCTTGAGCTCCAAAATCACTGTGGATGGTGTAAGGGCTCTGACAAATCTAGACAGTATATTAAAAAGCAGAGACCTCACTTTGCCAATAAAGGTCCATCTAGTCAAAGCTGTGGTTTTTCCAGTAGTCATGTGCGGATATGAGAGTTGGACCATAAAGAAAGCTAAGCACTAAAGAATTGATGCATTCAAAGTGCAGTGGTGGAGAAGACTCTTGAGAATCCCTTGGACAACAACGAGATCAAACCAGTCAATCCTAAAGGAAATCAACTGTGAATACTCATTGAAAGGACTGATGCTAAAGCTGAAGCTCTGATACTTTGGCCACCTGATGGAAAGAGCTAGCTCATTTGAAAAAAACTCTTATGCTGTGAAGATTGAGGGCAAGAGAAGAAGAGGATGCCAGATGATGAGATGGTTGATTGGCGTCACTGACTCATGGACATGAGTTTGAGCCAAGTCAGGATATAATCCTTCACTATCTCCCTGAGTTTGCTCAAGCTCATGAAGTCTGATATGCTGCAGTTCACAGGGTCACAGAGCTGGACACGACTTAGTGACTGAACAAGAACATATTTACACTAATACTATATATCAGCAAATATGTATTGACATTGCAATTTTCTTCAAGTTTTAAGCTAGCACAGCACCAGTTAAAGAACCAATGCTTTGTAATTGCTTTGAATGAGTCAATATGGTCTTTATTATGTCATTAATCTGTTAATTAAAAATTCTTCAAGTAAGTGCTGTGATGATTTAATGGTGACAAAATATCTGACCTGAGAGTTCCCTTATTGAAGTTTACCATAGCTTTGAAATAAATAAATAAACAGGAACAAAGCAAACAGTACAGTGACTTGTAATTCTAGAAGGTAAGATTAGGTCATAAAGATACATTTTTCCTTAAATATATGTAGATACCATCGTTGGAAGTTTATTAGCATCAAATACATCATAAAAAGCATGCAAATTTAATTGAATATTATGTCACTAAATAACCTCTTGATGAAAGTGAAAGAGGAGAGTGAAAATGCTGGCTTAAAGCTCAACATTCAGAAAACAAAGATCATGGCATCTGGTCCCATCACTTCATGGGAAATAGATGGGGGAACAATGGAAACAGTGTCAGACTTTATTTTTGGGGGCTCCAAAATCACTGCAGATGGTGATTGCAGCCATGAAATTAAAAGACACTTACTCCTTGGAAGGAAAGTTATGACCAACCTAGCTAGTATATTCAAAAGCAGAGACTTTACTTTGCCAACAAGATCCGTCTAGTCAAGGCTATGGTTTTTCCTGTGGTCATGTATGGATGTGAGAGTTGGACTTCGAAGAAAGCTGAGTGACAAAGAATTGATGCTTTTGAACTGTGATGTTGGAGAAGACTCCTGAGAGTCCCTTGGACTGCAAGGAAATCCAACCAGTCCATTCTAAAGGAGATCAGCCTTGGATGTTCTTTGGAAGACATGATGCTAAAGCTGAAACTCCACAACTTTGGCCACCTCATGCCAAGAGTTGACTCATTGGAAAAGACTCTGATGCTGGGAGGGATTGGGATAGGAGGAAAGGGGGACAACAGAGAATGAGATGGCTGGATGGCATCACTGACTCGATGAACATGAGTTTGAGTGAACTCTGGGAGTTGGTGATGGACAGGGAGGCCTGGCGTGCTGCGATTCATGGGGTCTCAAAGAGTTGGGCACGACTGAGCAACTGAACTGAAATATGCCCAGTATATACTTCATAAATTTCTTCAATACATTCTGTACATTCTAGATATTTATATGATATGTAAAGGCTTCAGAGATGATAAAAATTTTTTCCAGATATGTTAGCTTCTTGCTCTGTACAGGTACTAAATGTAACCTATGTCAGAACATAAGAAATTTTACTTTTAGATACATGAGCAAATATGGCTTTGGTTATCTTACAGGAAAACTTTGTACTCTTTAAACTTTCTGTGAATCAATCTGATGACATATTAATGCAAATTACATTGCCTTATTTTGTGACTTCTGCAATTATTCAGCTTTATCACAGACTCATGAAAAAACTCAGGCACCACCCCCGCCAATACACACACTATTTAAATTCACTAATGGATTTGCAGCTAACTTCTGACTTCACTCTCAGTCAGTTGCCTTCAGTATCCCTTGTGCATGCACTGAGCTGATAAGTGCTGTGGTTCATTTTATTCTTAAGCAAACCATATTTAAGCAGGGGCAGAGGGAAACGGGAAAAAAATCAAAACTCCAGACCAATAATTACCTTAATTTGAAATGAGGTGATGAAAACCATTTCATTTCTTCATAATTCTTGACAAGATACATTGAAACAAGACTTGGAGAGGTGGAGGGTGACAGGAGGCCCCACAGCAGGAGGGATGGGAAACAGCAAAAGCTATATTTCTCTTGTGCTCATTATGGTGTCTCTGGCTTCTTTCAAATTGTATTTTATTCTGTTATCAATTTGATACAATTATAATTAAAATATATATCTTGGTTTAATCATGGATTCCTTCCTATATCAATGGCTATTTCTCAGTATTCTCAGTGTCATCATTTCACATTACATTTTAATTTGTTAGTTCATCAGGAATAACAGTGTACCCTAGCATGTAAGGGATTACTTGTCATGACTCACTAGGCTAACAAAGCTTTTCTTGAAGGGGAAGTCTAATGAAAAGAAAAAAAAGATTCTACTTCTGGGTCAAATTATTAGCTCAGATATTTCATGCAAGAGAGAAATTGAAAATTAATTTTTCTCATTGCACTGTACAATGCACTGACTGAAGATATATGAAATGCATATCTCCAATAATGAGCAAGAAAATATCATTTGAGAATATAATACAGACACAGGATCTAAAGCAACTGTACTTTTAAAACAACTAATACTTAACATTGCATGGGAGAAAGCTTTTGATATACATTTTTTTTAATTAAAAAAAAATAGAAACCGTCCCTGGTAATCTGGGAAGCATTTAGATAAAATGGTTAAATATAAAGAGAGAATAGCAAATTCCACAGTAATTTGGTTATTTACCTTCATGTATTTAAATTACATTAGTTTACATTTGGGGCTTGTCTACTTATACCTTAAACCAAATAAATCAGTTAACAGGTACTTGTATTACTGAAGAATAACATTAAACTAGAAAAATACTATGCAAAGGTATAACAACCACAAAATAATAAAATTTCCTTTCATTTTGAAGATTTCCTGAGTATTCAAATAGAGTATTTGGACCTCAAATTGAGAATTAACAATGGAGTTTTATAACAGGTTTGAGGGATTGATAGACTAGTACAGTTAGGCAGGTAAAATTACTGAGTCAACCTTTGTTGACTGTCCTCATTTTGTTTTCCATGAGAATAACTCACAGCTACTTAAGTTCATTGTAGAAGTTCTTCCAACAAAACAGCATGTACAACACAGAAAGGTCAGTGTTAAGGGTCCAATTTTAGGTCTGCCAAAATTACCTGTGTAAGGCTAGATAAATTTCGTAACTTCTCAGCCTAGGTATCATGTTCTGTCAAATGAGTTTTTGAAAAGATACTTTGAATTTCCCTCAATTAATAAATTAGTAACTTAGTTCAATTTTGAAAGGTCTTTGTTTTTGGTAAGGCAAATGTGTTCCTTAATTCAGTGGGTCTGAAGGAATTAGGCATTTCAGAAAAATCTTAATTTTATCTGCTTTTCAATAATAACCTTAATAAAATGGTATCAAAATACATTGTAATGGTTTATCTATATCTATCTATATGGCAATAGAGAATATATCTTACGATTTTAGCATGTGTTTACTGAGAAGACACCATGTTCATCTGCACACATTCACACACATATATATGTATATATACACTCACACCCCAACATTTATTTCTGGAGAAAGATTAGCTAAATTGAGATTTTGCAAAAAATAAAAATTAGCAAGTAGATAATAGCAGAAGTACTATTTTTAGGAAAATGAAGGATGTAAAAACCTCCTGGACAGAGAGAAAGGGCCTTTTGAGAAATTCTGAAAGCTCATTAAGGATAAACTTCAATATCAAAGATTTTAGCCTAGTTTGGGGAAAGGAAACTAATATTTGTTGAGAATCTACTTGGTTTTAGGCAGTATTTGGTGAGTTACACTTGTTCTGTTACTTGACATGTTACATATCTCCATGTAGCTCTTCAAAAGATCTCACAGGTAACACTTCAATTAGGCAACTATGTATAATTGTTTAGAGTGATCCCTTTTAGATTTCTTTCTCTGGTCTCACCATTGGTATTAATTAGAGAATCAGTTAGACCTTATCCCTACCCTTGGAGTATCCTCTGTATCCAGGCTTTCTCACTTCTTATATTCAGAGAGTATTTTATACAATGGTTCACAGACAAACCACTTTGGGCTGATTCTGTTGAAAAGTGTGTTATCCCTAAGAAAGACAATGCCAAAGAATGCTCACACTACTGCACAATTGCATTCATATCACACACTAGTAAAGTAATACTCAAAATTCTCCAAGCCAGGCTTCCACAAGATGTGAACCGTGAACTTCCAGATGTTCAAGCTGGTCTTAGAAAAGGCAGAGGAACCAGAGATCAAATTGCCAACATCCTCTGGATCATAGAAAAAGCAAGAGAGTTCCAGAAAAACATCTATTTCTGCTTTATTGATTAAGCCAATGCCTTTGACTGAATGGATCACAAAAAACTGGAAAATTCTGAGAGATGGGAATAATAGACCATCTGACCTGTCTCTTGAGAAACCTGTATGCAGGTCAGGAAGCAACAGTTAGAACTGGACATGGAACAACACACTGGTTCCAAATAGGAAAAGGAGTACGTCAAGGTTGTATATTGTCACCCCACTTATTTAACTTCTATGCAGAGTACGTCATGAGAAATGCTGGGCTGGATGAAGCACATGCTGGAATCAAGATTGCCGGAAGAAATATCAGTAACCTCAGATACACAGATGACATCACCCTTATGGCAGAAAGTGAAGAAGAACTAAAAGAGCCTCTTGATGAAAGTGAAAAAGGAGAGTGGAAAATGTTGACTTAAAGCTCAACATTCAGAAACCTAAGATCATGGCATCCAGTCCCATCACTTCATGGCAAATAGAGGGGGAAACAATGGAAACTGTGACAGACTTTATTTTTTTGAGCTCCAAAATCACTGCAGATGATTATTGCAGCCATGAAATTAGAAGACACTTGCTTCTTGGAAGGAAAGTTATGACCAGCTTAGACAGCATATTAAAAAGTAGAGACATTACTTTGTCAGCAAAGGTCCATCTAGTCAAGACTATGGTTTTTCTAGTAGTCATGTATGGATGTGAGGATTGGACTATAAAGAAAGCTGAGCACTGAAGAATTGATGCTTTTGAACTGTGGTGTTGGAGAAAACTCTTAAGAGTCACTTGGACTGTGAGGAGATCCAACCAGTCCATCCTAAAGGAGATAAGTCCTGAGTGTTCATCAGAAGGACTGATGTTGAAGCTGAAACTCCAATACTTTGGCCACCTGATGCTAAGAGCTCACTCATTTGCAAAGACCCTGATGCTGGGAAAGATTGAAAGGGGGAGAAGAAGGGACGACATAGAGTGAGATGGTTGGATGGTATCACCAACTCAATGGACATGAGTTCGGGTAAACTCTAGGAGTTGGTGATGGACAGGGAGGCCTGGTGTGCTGCAGTCCATGGGGTCACAAAGACTCGGACATGACTGAGCACTGAACGGAACCGAATGGTACTCTAATTCTCTTTGTAGACACTTGCAATTTTTGCTTTTCACTTATTATAATATACTTTATAAAGAACAGTAAGATCTTTCTTTGAAATCAGTGTAAAATACTGATGTTTCTAAAATTACATATTTAAGAGGTATATTTAATTTTTGACAACTATTCCTTTATCTGCATGATTGGACACATACATGTTTATTTATGTGTGTTTTGGATATATGTTAGGTGAAATTGGAAACAGATACTCATGGCTTTTTTTCTTTGCTCAAATAGGAATTCTAAACTTGATTAAAAAAATTTTTTGTCATCTCATTTTATAGTTAAAATCTGAAACCCAGAGATGACTGTATCTAGTTTTCTTCCTGTAAGTTCCAGTATTCTTAACATACATAATACAGGTTAGACATGATATCCTATCTCTTTTAAGATGTGAATTTATATATGACAAGGTACACATTTATAAAACTACTTTTCAGTGGTATCCAGAATATCCTCACGTGGATGCTTAAATTAAAAAGTATTTTTATAGGATGACTAGGCAATTGGTTCTCTGAATTTATGCCTTTCAACCAAGAAGATGTGAGGAAGTATATGCTGACTATTTGGAAACTGTGTGTGTAAAATTAGCTGGCTATTATCTAGTTAACGGGTAAGGTCTGCTGTCTGATGTGCTATGAAGTGGAAGTGAACAGCTGTTGGAAAGAGGATAATGGTGCTTAACCAAACTACATCGATCTTTCTTTTTTGTTTTCAACTTAATTTTTTGAAAAAAATAATTTTAAATATAAGGGAAAGTCCAGTGAAAGTCACCATCTCTATTCTAACATGTAATGGCTGATTAGTTACTAAACTAGCATATTCGTTATTATAAAATAAAAGGATTAGACTGTTTGGGGTACTTTTTATATATAAAAAAGCAAGTAATAATAAATTATTATATGAAACATGGTTAATTTTTAATCCATTTATTCAGTAAATGTTTTCTTAGTGTCTATTATGTGCCAAACATTGTGCTAGGTGCTAAATAAGAGAATTCGAACAGCAAAGTCCCTCCTGTTTAGAAACTGAGACGTATTTGGAAGAGACTCACCTTTAAAGCAAAAATTGGGAGTTCAGGGTTATGATACAGAAATGCAAGGCATATAAGAAATACACATTTCAGGGTCATGTAAATAAATTCAAGGAAAGGATGGAAGGGGCATGGTATGAGATGAGCTATGAAGGGCTCAGCCTGAGTAGGAACTTAGCCAGAAGAGAAAACGGGAAAATATTATTCAGAAAACAAGAAAAAAATATGAAAGACACAGAAGTGAAAGAAAATAGCATATTCAGGGAACAGCAAGTGTTTCTATTTTTATTTTTTCAAGAGCAGAAGGGTGACATAAGTGAATTGTGGGAGATAAGCAAGAAAGGAACTATTTTTTCATAAAGTGCCAAAACTGAGTTTATATATTGTCTTAGGTGATGAAAAGCTCTTTTAGAACATTAGTGGAAGAAGGACACAAATAGAATTCATTCTTGGGATAATATGCCTATTACAAAACAAAAGACTGTGTAAGTAAAGAAGTAAAGACAGATTAATTAGAAGATACTGGCTTCTGGGTGTTGTATGAAACTCCACTCTTCTTCCCCAAAGAAAGTTTAGGGGTAGAACAACTAGTCAAGACTAAGTGAATCTTAAGATTGAAATTCTAATTATTTCATTCTACAATTCAGAAAATGAGGTCAGACAGTTTAAATGACTTGCCCAAAGACACAGAATTTCTGACAAAGCTGTAACTTAGGAACTTGATTTCTACTTTCTCAAAAAACACAGATTAAAATTCACAAGGAGCCAGCCTTTCAGCTTCATAGAAATATTTTAACTGAAGTATTAATGATGATATGTCTGTGCAGTACCATAAAACAAGTGACCTTCATGGACAAAACTCTCTGTGGTTATAATTAAGAAGACAAGGGACAATGAGATCTGATTATTAATGTAATTAGTTGATGATCCAGTGGGGTGTCAGATCTATAAATGCTAGTTATTGACTGATGGTAATGGAACATTGAAATCTTCAAACTAACTGGTGCTCAAGTCCTGCTCTCAGAAATAATAAGGGACCTGATCCCTCTATCCTGCCTCCTTGCAAGGTGCTAATACTACATTCTGAATAATGATGGGAAAACCCAGCATAAGGGCAGTGCTGCTGTTGCTCCACATTAAATCCATTGCTTTGTTTTCAGTTGTAGGCTCTGATTTTTTTGAAATTTGGACATTTATGAAGTGCAATCATGAACATGATGGGGAGAGAATATGATAAGCAACACTTAAGAATTATCAGATTTGCAGTATGTTCACAAAATTCAAACAAAAAAAATATATATGAAGTGTAACACTATAGTGCTTAGCATTTACATAGAATCTTTTTTTTATATATAACCAGCTTGAGACTTCTGTTGGTGCCTAAATCACATTGATACATATAATTTGGTAACCACATTGCTACTGGCTCTCTCAGACTGAAAATTTCAGTGTCTGATAAATAGAATTAGTTGTTCATATAAAGAAGATCACTTTACAGGTACATATATTTATTCAGGTGGATGATTTTAGTGGGCTGTTATACTTGATAATGTTCATTATGAGATTGATTATTCAGACAATCATCATCCCTAGTGAGGATCAATGATTTGCCCAAGAGCATAGGTTACAAAATAATAAAACAATGTTTTATTTCTGAAAATATAGATTGCTAAACTTTCATTTGATGATCATGGTACAGCAAGGTTTAGCCTGTTGCATTCCAATAAAATAATGCATGTACCTCATGATAAAGAGGATAGGTCAAAGTATGGAATATTATTCAGTCTTAATGGCTTCGGCCATGGGATGCTTTGTGATACCTCTGTTAGGGAAGAAAAAAATACTTCATCTTGATCCTCCAAATGAGAAAGGAAAGTTGCAATTGGATGTCATCTTTGCCGATTATTTTGGGTGTAATGAGGGAGAGACAGGTCATTTCAAGAGTGAAGCAGTTGCCAGTTTGTAGTCACAGATTGTAACTGTGCAAAATCTCTTTCTCCCTATTCCTTCCAAGGTAGTGAAGGATTCTGCTGAAAAACTTAGTCTACTGGTTGGAACTGAGTGTTTCATTGGCTCTCTGTTTTAAGGGGAGCAAGACTAAAGGGAATTCCTGAAACTGTGGATTTACTTTTATATAACTGAACCCTATTGTATTGTGATGTTCACCTAAAATTCTGAAGCTCACTTTATATTCCCATGCTGTTAAAATTTTTTGAGAGTATGGTTGCAAGTTAAAATACAATATTTCCTCACCCATGAGAGTAATTCAGTTTCTCTCTTAGGAGATATTTAAACTATTACCATTTTGCAGGAAGAGGAGCTAGTATAAATAGTAGTGAAGTGGATTATCAGAACACATAAATGCTTGTCAGCTTCTGTTGATATGTCCTTTTGAGAGAGTCCCAGAAGTGAAATAACCGGAGGAAAGGGGGCACATATTTTTTAGTCTTTGATGCAGGCTGGAAAATTGCTTTCCAGTTTATACTACTGCTGTCAATGAGAGAAGATGGCAATTGTCCCACACTTGTTCATTACTATCAAAACAAAATGAAATACCACACAAAGCTGCTCTATAAAAAACAGTATTATTTACTTTTTGCAAACAAATACCCTCGAAGATAGATATAGGCCAACCTATTTTCAGTAATTAGAATCTTTGTGTTAGATTCTTTAAGTCAAGAGAGAATCACTTTAAGAGTACATTTGGGGAGGCAAGAAAGAGAAGCTGTGTCCACTGATAGACAAGCCCTTGAAACCTGGGACCATTAGGAGAACATTGATTATGCAATAAGCCCATTATAGAGAAAGGTAAGTATTAATAGGAAAAACAGAAGACTGTCTAAGATAAGATTTACCTCTGTTACACGTTTGTGTAAAGCTGCAATATACTTTAGAAATTACAAATTGTGTTAGCTTTCTAAGTCTGGCATAAAAGAGCGTATCTATTGAACTTGCTCCTGAAATTGGGTCATTCATCAGTAGAGAAATGAAAATGGAGTGAAAATTTTCTCTGAGATAGGTTGAAACATTACTGTTTTTAGGGACCTAACATTTAAATGTGGTAGTGTGGAATAACTCTGCCCCTATCCTTATGATATTCTGACAGATTTGACAGGAAAAAATGATATAGTCTGGAGAAAGTCTTCCATGATAAGTTCTATGGCTTATGCTTACAAACCCATTGTATGTAACATGGAAATGAATACATCCAGTTGTAACCATAAATGACATAAAGTTATTCCATATATCACAGTATGAATAAGGCATGGAAAAGTTAAATGTAGCTTTTAAATACACGCACTGACTCATGTGTACATTAACAACTATTTACTTGATATGACTAAAGAAAAAGACAGGAATAAGAAATAGTTTAAAATACTTTGTATCTGAAAATTGCTGAAATATAATTGTATAGTTAAATTTATTGGATACTAATCATTAGTAAAGGTGAGAGTAATAACAAAGTCTCTAAAGCACTCATATTTAATATAAGGGCATAAATCACAGTGTTGTTTGTTTATTTTGGAGTAAAACAGTGTTTCTGCTCTGATGAAGTAACTGTTGGCTTAGATATACTTTGGTAAGAACACTTCTTGTGCTCAAAACATAGTAAGGACCTATAGGTCCTGTGGCATTGCACTGCTGTGCATATTTGACCATTTCCCGATGGCACCCCACTCCAGTACTCTTGCCTGGAAAATCCCATGGGCGGAGGAGCCTGGTGGGCTGCAGTCCTTGGGGTCGCTAGGAGTCAGACACGACTGAGCGACTTCCCTTTCACTTTTCACTTTCATGCATTGGAGAAGGAAATGGCAACCCACTCCAGTGTTCTTGCCTGGAGAATCCCAGGGATGGGGGAGCCTGGTGAGCTGCCGTCTATGGGGTCGCACAGAGTCGGACACGACTGAAGCAACTTAGCAGCATGCTTTCTTTAAATTAAGGCTTCTCTTCTGAATTACAAAAATAGAAACATTCCTCTTTCTTTCCCTAGTGCATCACTTTTAGCTGTACAAATTCATCTGTAATTAATGATTGGTTTTAGGGAATTTCCTCCTGAGATTTTTGGCTTTTGCAGAGAAGTTCCTTGAAGGCAGCCAACAAATTAAAGCATAGTATGTTTTATAGTTTGTAAATATCACTAAATCAATATCAAGGAAACATTGTAGTTTACAGGTTAAATACCCTTAGCAATGGGATAAAGAAACTCTCAAATGAACAAAATGAGAATGGTGCAGAATTATACTTTAGTTTATCTTAAATAGTAACAACTGTTTTCAAAGTTTAGTTTTAGTCAAAGTCATTACATACACATATTTTTTTATGAAAGTATTCAATAGCCATATATCTTAGATTTCCTTAACGAAATTTAGTTGTTATTTTCTTTACATTAAAAAGTAGAACAGTAATATTCAAAAACCTTTTATTTTGATTGTTAACTATTGAATTAATATTTGATGTATTAGGATATTTGTATAATTTTACAAATCTAATATCTCTTAAACTGAATTATTTCAAGCATTGTGATATATGACCTTGAATTTAGTGTTCTTTAAGAGCAAGACTAACAAAAATGATAATCCACTAAAATATTTTCTGACCTTAAATAACATTTGAGAAAAGGAATGAGGATGCAGTTCCCTATAGGGTTCAGATTGACACAAAACATTGTGGCTGTTATCTGATCAACCTGAATTCAATGCATGGCTTCATTAAGTACTAGGTGTGCAGTATTTAAGTAGGACTGTTGACTAGGGTTAGAACTCTTTTGCTGAAGACTCACTTTACATAAATGATATAATCTCATCATTTGGAAGGGTTTTTGAAGAGCTTATGTAGCAGGAGGCTCCCATATCCCCTGCTAATTCAAACAGGGTTTCTCAACCTAAGAACATGATTGATATTTTAAGCTGAAAAATCTTTTTATTGCGGAAGCTTGTCATGTGAATTGTAGGATGTTTTGCAGCATCCCTGGCCTCTACCCACTAGTTATGCCTGTAGCCTCCCACCCCACCCCCACCCCCAGTTAGGACACCAAAAAATGTCTCCAGGGTTTGGTGAATGTCTCTGGCCATGAGGGTGGAAGGACATTACACCTGGTAGAAAATGCCTGTGCTAAAACAATTAGATGTACACATGTCCCTTCCTCTTGAGCCTTCCCACCCCCACTTCCCATCTCACCCCTCTAGGTCAACCACAGAACACAGAGCTCCCTGTGGTACACAGCAACTTCTCACCACTGTCCACTTACACACCATAGTGTGTATGTTGATGCTACCTTCTCCCTTTGTCCCATTCACTCCCTCCCCCACTGTGTCTACAAACCTGTTCTCTACATCTGCAATCTCAGCAGGGGTAGGATATATGTATAGTTATGACTGATTCATGTTATTGTACCACAGAAACCTATACAGCATTGGAAAAATGCAAAAAAAAAAAAAAACTTCACACAAAAATACGATTAAACAATGTCAATGAAATGATGATAGGTCACCACCTCCCCTTTGCTACCATGGTAGTGGTTTAGTTGCTAAGTTGTGTCTGACTCTTGTGACCCCATGGACTATAGCCTGCCAGGTTCCTCTGTCCATGGGATTCTCCAGGCAAGAATACTGGAATGGGTTACCATGCCCTGCTCCAGGGGATCTTCCCGACCCAGGAATCAAACCCAGTCTCCTGCATTGCAGGTAGATTCTTTATCAACTGAGCTATGAGGGAAAACCCTTTGTTACCATCATGATATATAAAAAATAACAACCAATCAAAACATAGCTTTCCAGATATATTGTCTATCAGGTTTGATATTTAAATTTTTCCTTATTGAGTCTATAGGTGTTTTATTCTTGTCATTTTTATTCTTCCCTTTTCCCCCATTTTCTCATCTGAAGTCTTTTTTCCCCTTTTAATTCTAACCTATGCTAAGTTCAATTAAACCACTATTTTGAAATATGTCTCCTTCCTTTCCTCTTGCAACTTATTTCCACTTAAAGGAGTATATGTTCCTTTCAGAAAAATCAAAGCAAGTACCCTTAATCCTATGTTTAAAACCCTAATTATTCCTATCTGGCCAGAGAAGTGGATATTTTAGGATATGGATATAGTGTTTTTTGTGAATTCAGCCCTGACTTTGTTGACACTATGCTTTTCTGTGATAAATTCATTACCCTGGCTGTAATGCTGACTATCTAGAGTTTTGTACTTTCTCTTCACCCTATAATTCTACTCCCATGAATGTTAGGCATTTGGATTCTTGCTTGACTGGTGGAAAACTTTAAGTGCCTCCCTGTCATTTACTGAGATTTTCTGTTCCTCTAGTCATGCCGGAGCATAAGCAAAACACAGAACCTAGAATTAGAGCTGTTAGATACCACTTAAAACGCCTCATTCCCTGCAAAAAAATAGAATTCTTACACTTACATCTGTACATTTATGTGAGTGGATGGGTCTTTGAACACATTTGGAAGTGTGTCACTGCATCTAATTGAATAATGAAATAGAAGTGATGAAAATATTGGGCTCTAGTGTATCAAAATGTGATTCTGTTTCCTCTTTTGGTTTCTAAAGTACTCAAATTGATTTGAATGTATTTAAATCTATTATCTGCACATATTTTAGTTTCACTGCATGAAAGTTTGAAACATTACTGATGTGAAAATGATTCTCTGTTAATTCTAATTGATGCTCTGATGCCATTTTTGATCAACAAATATTCTAAGGCTTTTGTTATTATAAAACATGTGAAACTTGTCTCATAATTTTCCTGTTTTGAATATAATAATTCATTTAGCATTTTTGAAAAGTAATGTCTCAATTTTTGCCTGAAATTTATGTATCAGGGTTTACCTCTTTCTGGGAAAAACATTTATTTTAAGATATAAAGGAATAGTGTTCATTTGGAGATTCAAATTGAGTGTTATATCAGAGTATTTATCTCCACTTTTTCTTAATGAACTTCATCTATAAAAGACAAAAAGACCATCTTTTAGAAGTTAATGGGCAGATTCCTATTTTGAGTAATGTTTGAGTTTAAAGCATGTTCCTGTTTTATGTATTGGTATTTCTCAATCTGTTTTTAATACTAAGTGTATTAATAAGTATGCATATGTATTTTTCACAATAGGTTCCTGTCCTGAGACCACAGCAGGATGTGCCTTGGTCAAAGGTATGCCTATTTAAAATATATTTCAAACTTTCTTCATGAGTAATATATACAAATGTTATAATAATTGCATTATTGTCTCAGGCTTAGCTGTATGGAATTGTAATACATGTTTATGTATATGATATATACTCTTTGATCTGGCAAAATATGACTCTAGTGATAAAGTAACAGAATTAAAAAGTCTAATTGTTAAATGCATAGTATTGTCTTGCCACAGGATGCCTTAATCCACACAACCTATATTCAAAGAACTATTGTTGCTAATGTGCCTGTTAACAAAGCAGTGGAGCTATTCTAAGGCTGATGG
This sequence comes from Ovis canadensis, assembly GCF_042477335.2. Taxonomy (NCBI): domain Eukaryota; kingdom Metazoa; phylum Chordata; class Mammalia; order Artiodactyla; family Bovidae; genus Ovis; species Ovis canadensis. The sequence goes on along the minus strand of NC_091246.1, from coordinate 78,250,220 downwards.
AAGGTATTTAACATAGTCATTAATGATGCTGATGAGTAAATTATTGAAATAGGATATAGGTTAGTTAAATTGCCTGTCAAAAACTACCCATGTGTCTAGTTTTGGCAAATCAAATGTTGAAATTAGTTAAAAATTACAAATCAGCATGAAAATAGGAAGCAAGCAGGAAAATAAGTACACATATAGCTAAATAAGATGTTAATATGGTACCCAAAAGATAAGGGGGTCAGTTACAAGGCTGATAAAGGATGCCTATGATTTCAAAATTGAATTCTGTTATTAAAAAAAAATGGAACATAGAACATTGCGAAGATCAAGAATTGTAGTAACCTTGAATCCTAAGAGAGAGCTGAAAAGAAAATGTGTACTGTAAATAAAAAGTACTTGGTGGGAAATTTGAGTTAGGACCGTAGAGACTGAGATCCTCAAGGACTGTAGTGGACAGGATGAAGATTATTTAAAGTAAAACTGAAACTCACAGATAGGAGCAATTAAACCCAGTTCTTTGCTATGGAGAAAGTAGGATGAAAAGATGAACTAACACATGAGGAACTCAAGTGATAAAGTATTGATACAAGCTTTGATGTTGTTCATTTAGAGATATTTAAATATCAAATGGATTCACAAATGTCTGTTATAATTTCTCTAAATCTTCTCTAGATCATTTATTCTATTTGGGGTCCTTCCAACCCCACACAGAATTTGGCAAGGCAGTTCTTTTTATTTTTCTGCATGATAAAGTAACTTTATATTGAAAGAAAACTTGGAAGTTGTTTTGTGGTTATAAGAAAAATTGTGGCTATATATGCCATCATGAATAATAATTGATGTCTGTTCTATTTTATGCATAGTTATTTTTTGAAAATAGGCTTATATACACTTTTATATTTTAAATTTGGCTCTAAATTATGTGTTCCACATGTTACCCTTCCAGGAAAGAATAAACTACTCATCTGCATATCTGGATAATTTTCTGAGATTTTAAAATTGAAATACACTTAGTTTGGTTTTTTTTTCCTCTTTTCATAAGCTTTTCCTCTTAGTCATTTTTCAGCGTCTATTCAGAGACTAGTGTGACTTTAGAATATCCGAGGAAAGTATGCCAGCCAACGTGTTCTGCCAGACAGGGAATGAATGGCTCCAGGCACAAACCTCTGTTGTGTCAGGGCTCTGGCATGACACTTGGCAGGGAACTAAATCAAATAGCACAATGCAAATAATCTCGGTTTCCAATAGATGTGCAGCCTCAACCTCAAGCCTGCTGTTAGTCAGTACTACTTTTTCCCCTGATAATCCGCGGAGCAGTATTTCTGATAATGAACTGAAAACTAGGGCATTTCCTAGGTGTCCTCACAGTGTGAGGAAGTGGGAGGATTGTAGCTTTGAAATCGGACCTTCCAGAGTTTTAAGAGCCACTCTGTCACTCACTAGCTGTCCTGGCCAGGTTATTTCAGATATAAAATGGATTTAGCAATAATTCTCACAGAGGTTTTGTGACTATTAAAATGATAAATTTGTCATAAAGCACATCTTTATACATGTTACATAATAGACATTTAATAAATGTTCTCTTACCACTTCCCATTTCTATAATGAGTTCAGTTTTGTGTTAAACTTGTAAATAATTATCTCTATCATTCTGTGAATAGAAGAGAAATGACTCTGCATTTGTAAATTTGAGGTTATATAAGCCTGTATAATATGTCTTTATCCTTGCACAATCTTTTTGATAAGGAAGTGTTGTGAACTTCTTAGCCATTTTTATATTGGTTCCTTTTTAAAAATATTACATTTGAGGGAGTTCCCTGGCAGTCTAGTAATTAGGACCATCTTTCATTGCCAGGGCCTGGGTGAAATTGCTGGTCAGGGAACTAAGATCCCACAAGTTGTGTGGAATAGCCAAAAAATTTGCCCTTGATAAAAAGGGTCTTTATGTTGTACAAGAGTGTATTGCATGTCTTTGATTTAATTTTAGCCCTTGTTAGTGTGCTCAGGGATGAAAAACCATATTGTAAAATGTAGATAGCTTAGAAAAATTATACATCTTTCCTACACACCCAAATTATCTTAGTTTTCATAGTTTACTTCAGCTCACTTATTGAGAAAATACTGTATCTCATATACAGTGTTAGGTGCTAAGAGTGCAGAGAAGAAACTAAATAGAGGTTCTCTGCCTTCAGGGAAATGAAAAGCAGAAGACTGGGAAACATGGCATTTTAAAACGATGCGGTAACATAATACAAGGGTGAGGTGGCAATGAGAGGGCCTTATGAAAAGGTCATTCTAATCAGTCTGGCTCCCTGGAGGGCTTGATACTCAGGTGTCTTAAAAGGTGATGATCAATTGGTTGGGTATCAGTCAAATGTGGAAGCACAATGGTGGGAAGGTGTCAAAAAAAGGCAGGAAAATCAGTTTGGAATCTGTTGTCTGAACTAAGAGAGACGATAGTATGGATTTGGAATTGGAAAGTGAAATCCTCCCACCTGTTCTTGAAGGTAAATTTTAAGTTATATTTGAAGGTTGTTTTTGTAGGAGTAAGATGTTTATCATAGTGTTACTTATAACATGATAATAGGAACAAAATTAGCTGTCAAATTATAAGGAAACTGCCAAATAAATTATATTTAAGACATTTAATAAATGTGTTATAAATAAACAACTACATAATTGTAAAAATTTTACTACTACATCATAGTAAAATTCATTATTTTGAAGATCATTTAAGGAGGCTGTGTTCTTAAAAATCAGGTCAAACTCTGAAATAGATTATAATACCATGTCTCTTTTATGCATATGCTTTTATACACATATTTATATAAAACATGAAAACACAGAAATACTCAGCACATGATGTGCTTTTGTTAGGGGACAGGGATCAAGGAGAGCACACAGAAAAAGACTAGAAAGAAATGCATTCAGCGTCATTAACAGTGATTATGTTTATGTGGTAGATATACGTGTGATTTTTTTTTTATACTTTGATGTCTTTTATATTTTATATAATTGCATTGGACACATCCTGTGTGATACTCCTGAGTCCTAACTGCTGATGTTCATACCTTTTTGTAATCCCTTCCCATAGATGTGGGCAGAACCTCTGACTTTCTTCTAGCCTATGGAGTATGGAGAAGGTGACAGGGTACCACTCCTGTGATTGTTCTGTGACAGCACTGATGAGTTTACACTCCCACATGTACCTTGCATTATATAAGACTATATATTTTTTAGAAGATTGGCTCCTGCTCTCCTGCTGGCCTTTAAGTAAGCTGCCATGGAGAGGGCAACATGGCAAGAAACTGAAAACCTCTATAGCTGACAGTGGCTTCTGGATGACAGCCAGCAAGAAGTCAAGGATGTAATTCCTATAGTCATAAGGTATATTGTGCGCACACCCTGAGTAAACTTGTGTGAAATAATAAATATAAATATATGTACATATATGTATGTGTGTATGTATTTGTATGTACACACGCACACACACACACATATATATATCTGCCCCCAATTCCTGGCACAGAACCTTAAAACCACTGTAATTTCCTAAGAGTACTAGGAGTATCTTTTGTTGTAATATTTGTTCTTTGACCCTTGTTCCTGATGCAGAATTCTTAAAACCTTTTGGAATTTTCTGGGAGACAGGAATCTTTTTTCACTCTAGTGATGTGACTTCTAGATAGCTCCATGATGGGGGTAGTCACTAAAAAAATAAATAAATAAAACCAAGGCATGATTAGAAGATTAGAACTTTCAGTCTCCCCTCCTGTTTTTTCAAGAAAGGGGAGAAAGGCTAGAGATTGAGTTATGATTGATCATATCTCCAGGATGAAAACTTAAAAAAAAAAATCACTTAAATAAATGGCTTGGAGGGCTTATGGTGAATAAATCCACATGCTGGGATGGTGACACACCAAAATTCCATTGGACAGAAGCTCCTGCCCTCAGGGCTCGTCTAGATCTCATTCTATGTCTCTTCATCTAGTTGTTCATTCATACACTTTAATAGATCAATATTTGTAATAAGGGCTCAAATTATGGCTCAACCTGTAAAGAATCTGCCTGCAATGTGGGAAACCTGGGTTCAGTCCCTGGGCTGGGGAGATCTCCTGGAATCTAGTGAGTAAACTGCTTTCCTGAGTTCTGCTTTCCTGAGTTTTCCTGGTCACTCTAGCAAATTAATCAAATCCAAGGACAAGGGTCATGGGAACTTCTGATTTATAGCCAGTTAGTTAAAAGCACAGGTAACAATCTGGATTTGAGATTGGCATCTCAGTGTTTTTGGGGAAGTGGGAAAGTCTTATGAAATTGAGCCCTTAACCTGTAAGATCTTTGCTACGGTGACTCTGGCTGGTGTCAGAAGTGGATTTTATTCTAGGATCCCGACTTGGTATCTGAGAAATGCATGATGTAAAATTCCACACATCTGGTGTCAGAAGCATTGTGAGTGAGAGTAAAGGAGAACACTTTGCTTTTCCCATACAAGTTGAAAGTGGATATATTGATAGCGGAATTTTCAGATAAGAACCTGATATTTTGGCTGCAGCCATGCAAAGGACTAACCCAAGTCATGCTTGGGCCTATGCCCATAAACATCAAGCTAATAAATGTGTGTTTTGAGCTGCTAAATTTGTGGTAATTTGTTATACAGCAGAGAAAAGCAATTGCTGCAGACTTAATTGTGTCCTCCTCAAATTCATATGTTGAAGATCTCACCCCAATATGACTGTATTTAGAGGCCGGGCTTTTAGGAGGTAATTAAAGTACATGACCTACAGGTAGGTTCATGACCTGATAGTATCCGTGGTTTTAGAAGAATCTACCCCCACTACTCCACCATCCTTTGTATGCACAAAAAGGAGTCGTGTGAGCACAGAGGAAGATGGTAGCTGCCTGCAAGCCAACAGAAGAAAACTCAGAGTGACACCTACCTTTTCTCTTTGTGTCCCTGGCAACATATGGTGTCATCAGTCTTTGTATTGTAGCCATTCTGATAGATGCACAGTGATATCTCACTGTAGTATTAATTTTCATTTACCTAATGGCTAGTGAGTTTGAACACTTTTTAATGTGTTTACATGGCATCTTTGTATCCTTTCAGTGAAATACCTCTTTATGTATTTTTTCATGGAAGGAGTGCTACCGTTTAACTGCTAAGATTTAAGAGTTCTTATGGTTAGTATGTTGAGTAATATATATATATATATATATGATGGCTGATAGGAGTTGGTGGAGAAAATAAAAATATATTATCTAGAAGTCCAGATAAGGAAACAGTAAGAAGGTAGTTTTACATGTAAGTTGGAAGCCTTGGGGAAATATCAAGAATAGAAGTCTATTATAAGGATGAGATACCTTCCTTATACCAGAGATACCAGGGCTTCCCTGATGGCTCAGCAGGTAAAGAATCCTCCTGCAGTGCAGGTGACCTTGGTTTGATTCCTGGGTTGGGAAGATCCTCTGGAAAAGGCATAGGTTACCCACTCCAGTATTCTTGGGTTTCCCTGGTGGCTCAGCTGGTGAAGAGTTCACCTGCAATGCAGGAAACCTGGGTTTGATCCCTGGGTTGCAAAGATCCCCTGGAGAAGGGAACCACTGCCTACTCCAGTATTCTGGCCTGGAGAATTCAATGGACTGTATAGTCCATGGGGTCGCAAAGAGTTGGACACAACTGAGTGACTTTCTCTTTCACTTTCATAAGGATGAGATAGTCAAAGCTATTGGAGCAAATCTTGCAGGATGACCCCTTCAAACTCTTGGGTTTCCCAAACATATGACACTCTCCCATACCAGACTTAATTTTTCCTATTAAAAGAAAATAGCACTATTTATTTTATTATAAGAAATCAGACATTATCTAATATAAGGCCTTTTACTCCCACAGAATTAGCTTCTGTGTGTTTTTATTTATGGTTAAGGCAGTTCCTGTCTTATTAAGAGAAACAGGGAAATATATGTATATATATATATGCTGTCATAGTTATTTGCCCACACAATCAAGACTTCACATTGCTATGCTTTTAAATTGTTGTTGTTTAGTTGTTAAACACTATGTCTGACTCTTTTGTGAACCTGTGGAGTGTGGCCCACCAGATGCCTCTGTCCATGGAATTTCCCAAGCAAGAATACTGGAGTGGGTTGCCATTTCCTTCTCCAGGGGATCTTCCCAACTCAGGAACTGAGCTCATGTTTCCTGCATTGGCAGGCAGATTCTTTACTGCTAAGCTACCAGGGAAAACTAATATAGCCATGTAAGAGGCAGTGTTATATAATGCTAAAGAATGTGGTTTCTGGAATCAGACTGGATTTGATCTCTGCTATATTATCTTTAATTGAGTGAAAATTCACAAAATATAAATTTTTTGTTGTTGTTCAGTCACCAAGTTGAGTCTGACTCTTTGTGACCCATGGGCTGCAGCACACCTGGCTTCCCGTCCTTCAGGGAACTCTCCCAGAGTTTGCTCAAATTCATGTCCATTGAGTCAGTGATGCCATCCAACCATCTCATCCTCTGTTGCCCCATTTTCCTCCTGCCCTCAATCTTTCCCAGCATCAAGTTCTTTTCCAATAAGACAGCTCCTTGCATCAGGTGGCCAAAGTATTGGAGCTTGAACCTCAGTCCTTCCAATGAATATTCAGGACTGATTTCCTTTAGCGTTGACTGGTTTGATCTCCTTGCTGTCCAAGGGACTTTCAAGAGTCTTCTTTAGCACCATAGTTCAAAAGCCTCGACTTTGCAATGCTCAGACATTTAGTACATTAGTGATACATTCACCATGTCAGTATAGTTTCGGAATATTCTACCACCTCAAATACAACTCATTACCAATTGAGTAGTTGTTCCCCATTCCTGCTTCACCCACCTGTTCCACAATGACAAATTGTATAGACATTCAACTTACTCTCCTTGAGAATCAGTAATTCTCTATTCGTATAAAGACAGGAATGACTTTTACCTTATATGATGGTTCTAAGAAGTCAGTAAAATAATCCATACAGTCCACTTAGAACATTGTGTGTCTTAAATACCTGTTAAATGAAATGTTAAGCTTATCTGGTCCTATTCAGCATCCAAGGAAAAATGTAGTAAATAACACTAAGAAGTGTTCCTATAAGTCATCAGAACAGGGAAAGACTGAAAGAAGCTGTGCACTTTGATTTGCTTAGAGGCTAATGAATCACTGATACCCTCTTGCTCTAGAAATAGATAATTAACACTCATGTTCTCTCTCTTTACATATTATGGTTTAAACGTAGAATTTAGGGCTGAGAGATATTGAGGGCAAGAGGGAATTTCCCAGGAAATATCAATCTGAAAATAAGAGGACTATAGAGGAATTTTTTAAGAGGGAATCCTTTTCTTAGAAATAAATGAAAGAGATGAAACAGCAAGCAGCAGCTTTAAAGGTCTAATTATTTTCTGGTTAATATTAGTACTCATGATGATGAGATGTTTTTAAAAAGTAAATGGCATGAAAAAGTAACATATAAAAATATAGTATAAAAGTAGATATATGCCTATGTTTATCTTTTTATATGTAAATATATGTACATTTAACTAGTTAAAATTATATTATAATGTAATCATATTAACATATAATATAATCATATTAACAAATGGTGCTGGGAAAACTGGTCAACCACTTGTAAAAGAATGAAACTGGAACACTTTCTAACACCATACACAAAAATAAACTCAACATGGATTAAAGATCTAAACATAAGACCAGAAACTATAAAACTCCTAGAGGAGAACATAGGCAAAACACTCTTCGACATAAATCACAGCAGGATCCTCTATGACCCACCTCCCAGAATACTGGAAATAAAAGCAAAAATAAACAAATGGGACCTAGTTAAAATTAAAAGCTTCTGCACAACAAAGGAAACTATAAGCAAGGTGAAAAGACAGCCTTCAGAATGGGAGAAAATAATAGCAAATGAAGCAACTGACAAACAACTAATCTCAAAAATATACAAGCAACTCCTGCAGCTCAATTCCAGAAAAATAAACGACCCAATTAAAAAATGGGCCAAAGAACTAAACAGACATTTCTCCAAAGAAGACATACAAATGGCTAACAAACACATGAAAAGATGCTCAACAATACTCATTATCAGAGAAATGCAAATCAAAACCACAATGAGGTATCACTTCATACCAGTCAGAATGCCTGCGATCCAAAAGTCTACAAGCAATAAATGCTGGAGAAGGTGTGGAGAAAAGGGAACCCTCTTACACTGTTGGTGGGAATGCAAACTAGTACAGCCACTATGGAGAACAGTGTGGAGATTCCTTAAAAAATTGCAAATAGAACTACCGTATGACCCAGCAATCCCACTGCTGGGCATACACACTGAGGAAACCAGAATTGAAAGAGACACGTGTACCCCAATGTTCATCACAGCACTGTTTATAATAGCCAGGATGTGGAAGCAACCTAGATGTCTTAGCAGCAGATGAATGGATAAGAAAGCTGTGGTACATATACAGAATGGAGTATTACTCAGCCATTAAAAAGAATACATTTGAATCATTTCTAATGAGGTGGATGAAACTGGAGCCTATTATACAGAATGAAGTAAGCCAGAAAGAAAAACACCAATACAGTATACTAATGCATATATATGGAATTTAGAAAGATGATAATGATAACCCTGTATGCGAGACAGCAAAAGAGACACAGATGTATAGAACAGTCAGTCTTTTGGACTCTGTGGGAGAGGGCGAGGGTGGGATGATTTGAGAGAATGGCATTGAAACATGTCTAATATCATATGTGAAATGAATCTCCAGTCCAGGTTTGATGCATGATGCAGGATGCTTGGGGCTGGTGCACTGGGATGACCCAGAGGGATGGGATGGGGAGGGAGGTGGGGGGTATGTGCAGTTCAGGATGGAGAACACGTGTACACTTGTGGTGAATTTATGTTGATGTATGGCAAAACCAATACAATATTGCAAAGTAATTAGCCTCCAATTAAAATAAATTCATATTAAAAATATAAAAATATGTATTGTCTATGTTTATCTTTATATATGTAAATATACGTAAATTTAACTATAGTTAAAATTGTATTGTAATGTAATCATATTCTACAGTTGGTAGTGGTTTTTTGGCATTTTGTGATCAAACTTATTTTTTTTATTTAAATTTCATTTGCTTGTTTTACTGTACTTTACACGAGAGACTGCCAAGTAAACTAGATATTTTACATTCAGCACACATGCCCTGAAATCTCCACAGTTGTTAGAAAAACTTTAAAATCCATGCAACAGGCCTGGATTTGTTGTATAGTTGGTGTAGCAAAGGCAGAGGAACCAGAGATCAAATTGCTAACATCTGCTGGATCATCAAAAAAGCAAGAGAGTTGCAGAAAAACATCTATTTCTGCTTTATTGACTATGCCAAAGCCTTTGACTGTGTGAATCACGATAAACTGTGGAAAATTCTTCAAGAGATGGGAATATCATACCACCTGACCTGCCTCTTGAGAAACCTGTGTGCAGGTCAGGAAGCAACAGTTAGACACACAGCATGTCCAACAGTTGGAACAACAGACTGGTTCCAAATATGAAAAGGGGTAAATCAAGGGTGTATACTGTCACCCTTTTCATTTGCTTATTTAACTTATATGCAGAGTACATCATGAGAAATGCTGGGCTGGAGGAAGCACACGCTGGAATCAAGATTGCCGGGAGAATTATCAGTAACCTCAGAAATGCAGATGACACCACCCTTATGGCAAAAAGTGAAGAGGAACTAAAAAGCCTCTTGATGAAAATGAAAGAGGAGAGTGAAAAGGTTGGCTTAAAGCTCAACATTCAGAAAACGAAGATCATGGCATCTGGTCCTGTCACTTCATGGGAAATAGATGGGGAAACAGTGGAAACAGTGTCAGACTTTATTTTTTTGGGCTCCAAAATCACTGCAGATGGTGATTGCAGCCATGAAATTAAAAGATGCTTACTCCTTGGAAGAAAATTTATGACCGACCTAGATAGCATATTGAAAAGCAGACATTACTTTGCCAACAAAGGTCCGTCTAGTCAAGACTATGGTTTTTCCTATGGTCATGTATGGATGTGAGAGTTCGACTATGAACTGTGGTGTTGGAGAAGACTCTAGAGAGTCCCTTGGACTGCAAGGAGATCCAATCAGTCCATCCTAAGGGAGATCAGTCCTGGGTGTTCACTGGAAGGACTGATGTTGAAGCTGAAACTAATAATTTGCCCACCTGATGCGAAGAGCTGACTCATTTGAAAAGACACTGATGCTGGGAAAGATTGATGGCAGGATGAGAAGGGGATGACAGAGGGTGAGATGGTTGGATGGCATCATTGATTCAATGGACATGGGTTTGGGTGAACTCCGGGAGTTGGTGATGGACAGGGAGGCCTGGTGTGCTGTGGTTGATGGGGTCGCAAAGAGTCAGACTTGACCTGAGTAACTGAACTGAACTGATGTAGAGCCATAGAAGAATTTTCACCAAAGTGAGAGCACTAGCTGCCACTGGGTATCACATCTTCATGTTTTTTTTTCATTTGCCTCTATATTCTTTTCTCTAATTATTGAAATTTTCCACATGGCATGACCTTATAAATGGAAGCAAAATATTAAAGCTATATCCACTTAATAATAATGACATTACAACCATACTTTGTTTTGATATTTTTACCCAGTTTGTCTTGATAGTTGCTAGAAGAACAAACCCTTAATAAATGTATCAAAATGTTTGAGAACTTAAAGCAGTTTGGCTTGCTTTCAGGATCTTAAAGAAGAAAGAGAATGAAAAAAATTTTAAGCCCTACTTTTCTCCATAAATCAAATACCTGTGGATCCTCATAAAATACAGCACACTGGAGTTTCAATTCTTTCTTTCCTTTTTTTTAGTTCAGTCTACCCACATTTTCCCAAAACATCCCCCCACCCCCCAAAATAGGATTATATGATTAATTTCTAATTTGTCTACCGTTTACCCAAAAGACAGCATACTCAGTGATTTTTAAAGGGGAAGAGTTTATCACTTTTTGTTACGCAGGAAAGTTCAGTATTTGGTTTCTGATATTTGGCAGTATGTACTTGCTTCATTTGCTTCCTGGACCAGAGGCAGCTCCTACAGTAAGACTCAAACCTGAGTATCTTTGTAGAAACCATCTAGTGACCTTGTTTAAAATGTAGGTTCTTTGATTCCACCCCAAAGTTTATTATTCTTTATATATATAATGAAGTTTGGGCATTTCCAGATTATACTGAGGAGTATAATTCATTGATTGAGAAACACTGGAAGGTTTATAGCCCTCAATGTTTAATCTGTTTACAAACCTGTGATTTAAAAAGCAATAATTTCTTACAGTCATTTTACTTAGAAAATTATCTGCTATTCTATTAAGCTCTTCTCATTGAAAATATGTCTAGTAATTCAGGTAAAACATGACAATTTAGGTATCATAATCACATGGGCCATTCCCAAATGCCAACTGCAGAAACAACTGAACAATATACTTTACATTCTACTTCTTTATAGAATGGATGCAATCCAATCATTCGTGACATGTGATGGAATAAAATCTCCAGTTAGATTTTGTGAATTTGTTAATGTGAATTCACCAGAGAGTCTTATTTGAAATAAATTAGTATTTAGTCAATAGCTGTAATCGCAATGCAACAATATTAAAATTTAATTTATATAATATATATATAGTTGAAGTATTTTCTTTAAGGTATCTCATATGTGCTAACATATTTGCCCCCAAACATACCTGAGGAGCAGACAAGAACTGCTATTTATCACCATTTGCAGATGGATTGAATCGCTGAGCTATTAAGTAACTTGAATAGGGTCACAGAGTCAGTGACTGTCAGAACAAACACATGATCTCCTAATTCCTTGAGCAGTAATTTTCTGGACAAATTCTGTTTCTTATAATTCTTCCTGTAAGAATTTATAAAACAGTCAGCTTTCTGGGGGATTCTTCATTACGGGGAATATGAGAACTTGTACCCTTTGGAATGTTGAAAACTGGAAGTGAGAAAAATCATCAGTTCAGTTCAGTTTAGTTCAGTTGCTCAGCCGCATCCAACTCTTTGCAACCCCATGGACTGCAGCACGCAAGGCTTCCCCATCCATCACCAACTCCCAGCCTACTCAAACTCATGTCCATTGAGTCGTTGGTGCCATCCAACCATCTCATCCTCTGTCATTCCCTTCTCCTCCTCCCTTCAATCTTTCCCAGCACCAGGGTCTTTTCCAATGAGTCAGTTCTTTTCATCAGGTGGCCAAATAATGGAATTTCAGCTTCAGCATCAGTCCTTCCAATGAATATTCAGGACTGATTTCCTTTAGAATGGACTGGTTGGAACTCCTTGCAGTCCAAGGGACTCTCAAGAGTCTTCTCCAACCACAATTCAAAAGCATCAATTCTTCAGCACTCAGCTTTCTTTATAGTCCAATTCTCACATCCATACATGACTACTGGAAAAACCATAGCTTTGATTAGATGGACCTTTATTGGCAAAGTAATGTCTCTGCTTTTATAATATACTGTCTAGGTTGGTCATAACTTTCCTTCCAAGGAGCAAGCGTCTTTTAATTTCATGGCTGCAGTCACTATCTGCAGTGATTTTTGAGCCCCGAAAAAATAAAGTCTCTCACTGTTACTATTATTTCCCCATCTATTTACTATGAAGTGATGGGATCAGATGCCATGATCTTAGTTTTCTGAATGTTGAGTTTTAAGCCAACTTTTTCACTCTCTTTCACTTTCACGATGAGGCTCTTTAGTTCTTCACTCTCTGCCATAAGAGGGGTATCATCTGCCTGTCTGAGGTTATTGATATTTCTCCCAGCATGAGAAACCATATTAAAGACAATTCTTTTCAAAAATGGCTTTATCATTCAAATTTCCTGTCACTGTCTGTATTTCATAGAAAATTTACTCCATTCTTTCCTTCATTCAGTATGTAATCAATATTTACTGATCTTGTGTAATATGTCTAGTACTCTGCAAATAAATAGGGCATAAACTTTGTTCTCAGTTTGTACAGTCTGATAAGAAAACAGAAATGGTATCTTATGATAATAGCTATTTTAGAGTTATGAGTTCTGTACAAAGTAGCTTGTAGGAAGAATCTCTGAGTCTGTTTGAGAGAATTGGGGGAGTCTTCTCAGAAGTTAGAAAATCTGCCCTAGATTTTGAAGGAAAGCTAAGAATTCACAAGGATTTGAGGTAAGGACAAGATCATTGAAAGGGGAGGATAGAGGAAAACCCTAAGCATAACGTAGTCCTATTCCGTCCAGTATATAAACAGCGATATCTGGATTTAAAAGTTAGAGGCCTAATAAGTGTACTTGGTGGAGGGAATTTTCACCACATTGGAATCCCCAGATTTGGAGCCTTGGCATCCTTCATGGGGAGCTGGATCATACCCAGAAATGAGACCTTTAGTGATCTCATCCCATTAAAACCCTCATAAAAAAAAATCACTATTCTGGCATCTTTTTTGATTAGAAAATCAAACCTCTTCTCATTATAAGATGTATGCAAGCAAGCACAAAAGAGAGCTGGTGCTTTTAAAAAATCATACTAAACAAAAAGAGCACTCACTTGCTAGGCTGGCCTTGTATGCTTTAGCCTGAAGGGCATTTTTCCAGCCAAGCAAGAAGCCCACAAAACATAATGGAAACACTGACAGATACTTAACTATATCAGCTCTGGTGGGTACAACCATAATTCACTTCATAATACAAATTGATATGTTGTCTTGAGGGGTCCCTGCATTGGTGTTATTGAGTGTCTTTTGAAAAGCTCTGGTTCTGGGCTATGAAGCTACAAAATAAAACTGGATGTTTCTCTCTGGAACAGATTCTGAACTGGGCACCTCAATTACAGTACCGGTATCCTTAGGGCAGGCAAAATGGAAATGTACTCTAAAGATGGAGAAATATAAAATAATAATACAAAGTGAAAACAGCAAACAATGAAACAAGGTTTATTATTAAAGGTCTGAGATTTTTCAGACAAGGTCTACTTAAAAGCTGAGTACACTAGAGGTGAATGAGGGCAGCTACTTTCATTTAAGTGGGGTTAATTGTCAAGCAGTTTATAAGCACACTCTGTATTTTCAAAATCATGTGATGGGGCAAAGTTCAACCACCCCAGTGATCTTGATGACCAAGTGTCCTATGTGTTTCCTAATGAAACGCAAATGACTTCAATCATAGGTAGCCACATTTCCAAATACCATTTAGAGCTTTAATGACTTGTCCTAGGAAGGTCCTGTCAAGCCATATTTAATGAGTATTCCAAACAATGTAAAACAGATTTCTGTAAATGTGTTCTACAGTTTGTAATTTTATTGTAAAAATCATCGTCCTCTATCCCTACTACTTCGCGCTTCACCAGATGCAATTTGTGAGGCTTCTTTACTGAACGTTGTTGCAGTGTCACTTTCTTCTCTCTGAATCTGAATATTCCCAATTGTGATTTTACGTTTCCACGTGCAGAGTTGGAGTTCTGACAATTAGAAAAGCTCCATAAAATTTGGAAAAGAATTCTGAAAGGCACAATTTTCAACAGAAAATTAGGAAACAAAGGTTGTTGTGTTCGCTTTTTCAATGTAAACTATATAATCTTGAGCTCATTATAACCTCTATGGGCCCTGATCTGCTCGTCTCTAAAATGAAGGTCACAGACTGTCTCTGTGTCCTCTAATGTTGTTCCATGGCACCATTTAAGCCTGCTAATGAATTACTTAAATATTGAAGTCCACATTAAGCCTTATGGAAAAGCATAACTGGCAAGATTTTCCTCTCAATTACTTGTACTAATAGGGGCCAAAATGGCATGGATACTTTAAATTTGTAGATAATCCCCAAACTTTAATTTAGCTAAGTGTTCCAACCTCCTCTTCTGCCAGACCATTTACAGGGGATTCAAACAATTAGCACACCCTGGCATGAGATTTATCTTCTTCATAATTCCTCACTGCCTTCCTACCAGAGTATTTTAATATCTGGATTTCCAAAAATAGAAATGAATAGATCAAGAATAGCTCTTGCGTAGTCTTCCAGTGGGTTATGCTGCAAAACTACTCCAACACTGTTGTTACTCATCATAATTTATTAATAGTTTATCTTATGTCAGTTGCTTTGCAAATCATTTAAATCTCATGATCCCTTTGTTGGCTAGTGTATTGGTTTCCTAGGGCCGACATAACCAAGTAGCACAAACTGAGTGGTTCAAACAATAGAAATTTATTGTCTTAGAGCTCTGGAGGCAAGCAATCTGAAATCGAGATGTCAACAGGGATAGTTCCTTCTAAGAGCTGTGGTAGATAATTCATTTCATACCTTTTTCTTAGCTTAAGTTTCTTTGTTTATTTGTTCTTTTATAATTTATTTGTTTGGCAATTTTGACACTCCTTGACTTGTAGATGTGTTATTCCAATCTCTGCCTTCATCCTGACTGGGCTTTCTTTCTGGGTGTCTGTCTTTTTATTATTTTGTCATGTCTTGTCTGTTAGGCATTCTTTCTATAGGAAAGTGAGTCAAGTGGGATTAGGGCCCTAATTCAGTATGATTTCATTTTGCCTTGATTATTTCTATGAAAGACCCTATTTCTAAATAGTTACAATCTGAGGTGCTGGCAGTTAATGCTTCCATTTAATTCAGTTCATTAGAGGTCCATGGTATTCCCATTTAATAGATGGGTTAGCTAAGGTTACAATGTTGAATTGATTTTCCTAAGGTCATAAAGCTAGTCAATGGTAGATCTGGGATTCACATCAACATTTGATGATGATATTCATTATTTAGCTAGTAATTGTAGAACTCACAAAGAAACAGGCTGCATCAATGTCCCAGGACTAAGAATACTGAGCATAAACTTTCTGGCACCTTCAGTGATATAGAGGATTCAGTAACACCAGCCACATCAAGGGTTCAGAGGTGCATTTTTCAGAACTGACCCTTCAGTCCTCCAAGTCTGAGCAGAGATTTAAAAATAAGCCTGGGTGTGTATGCCCAGAAGTGGGATTTCTGGGTCATAAGGTAGTTCTATTTGCAATTTTTTAAGGAATCTCCACACTGTTCTCCATAGTGGCTGTACTAGTTTGCATTCCCACCAACAGTGTAGGAGGGTTCCCTTTTCTCCACACCCTCTCCAGCATTTATTGCTTGCAGATTTTTGGATCGCAGCCATTCTGACTGGTGTGAAGTGGTACCTCATTGTGGTTTTGATTTGCATTTCTCTAATAATGAGTGATGTTGAGCATCTTTTCATGTGTTTGTTAGCCATCCGTATGTCTTCTTTGGAGAAATGTCTGTTTAGTTCTTTGGCCCATTTTTTGATTGGGTCGTTTATTTTTCTGGAATTGAGCTGCATAAGTTGCTTGTATATTTTTGAGATTAGTTGTTTGTCAGTTGCTTCATTTGCTATTATTTTCGCCCATTCAGAAGGCTGTCTTTTCACCTTGCTTATATTTTCCTTTGTTGTGCAGAAGCTTTTAATTTTAATTAGATCCCATTTGTTTATTTTTGCTTTTATTTCCAGAATTCTGGGAGGTGGATCATAGAGGATCCTGCTGTGATTTATGTCTGAGAGTGTTTTGCCTATGTTCTCCTCTAGGAGTTTTGTAGTTTCTGATCTTACATTTAGATCTTTAATCCATTTTGAGTTTATTTTTGTGTGCGGTGTTAGGAAGTGATCTAGTTTCATTCTTTTACAAGTGGTTGCCCAGTTTTCCCAGCACCACTTGTTAAAGAGATTGTCTTTACTCCATTGTATATTCTTGCCTCCTTTGTCAAAGATAAGGTGTCCATATGTGTGTGGATTTATCTCTGGGCTTTCTATTTTGTTCCATTGATCTATATGTCTGTCTTTGTGCCAGTACCATACTGTCTTGATGACTGTGGCTTTGTAGTAGAGCCTGAAGTCAGGCAAGTTGATTCCTCCAGTTCCATTCTTCTTTCTCAAGATTGCTTTGGCTATTCGAGGTTTTTTGTATTTCCATACAAATCTTGAAATTATTTGTTCTAGTTCTGTGAAAAATACCGCTGGTAGCTTGATAGGGATTGCATTGAATTTGTAAATTGCTTTGGGTAGTATACTCATTTTCACTATATTGATTCTTCCGATCCATGAACATGGTATATTTCTCCATCTATTAGTGTCCTCTTTGATTTCTTTCATCAGTGTTTTATAGTTTTCTATATATAGGTCTTTAGTTTCTTTAGGTAGATATATTCCTAAGTATTTTATTCTTTTCGTTGCAATGGTGAATGGAATTGTTTCCTTAATTTCTTTTTCTACTTTCTCATTATTCGTGTATAGGAATGCAAGGGATTTCTGTGTGTTGATCCTGCAACTTTACTATATCCTGCAACTTTACTATATTCATTGATGATCTCTAGTAATTTTCTGGTGGAGTCTTTAGGGTTTTCCATGTAGAGGATCATGTCATCTGCAAACAGTGAGAGTTTTACTTCTTCTTTTCCAACTTGGATTCCTTTTATTTCTTTTTCTGCTCTGATTGCTGTGGCCAAAACTTCCAGAACTATGTTGAATAGTAGCGGTGAAAGTGGACACCCTTGTCTTGTTCCTGACTTTAGGGGAAATGCTTTCAATTTTTCACCATTGAGGATAATGTTTGCTGTGGGTTTGTCATAGATAGCTTTTATTATGTTGAGGTATGTTCCTTATATTCCTGCTTTCTGGAGAGTTTTTATCATAAATGGCCAGGACATGGAAACAACCTAGATGTCCATCAGCAGATGAATGGATAAGAAAGCTGTGGTACATATATACAATGGAGTATTACTCAGCCGTTAAGAAGAATTCATTTGAATCAGTTCTGATGAGATGGATGAAACTGGAGCCGATTATACAGAGTGAAGTAAGCCAGAAAGAAAAACACCAATACAGTATACTAACACATATATATGGAATTTAGGAAGATGGCAGTGACGACCCTGTATGCAAGACAGGGAAAGAGACACAGATGTGTATAACGGGACTCAGAGGGAGAGGGAGAGGGTGGGATGATTTGGGAGAATGACATTGTAACATGTATACTATCATGTAAGAATTGAATCGCCAGTCTATGTCTGACGCAGGATGCAGCATGCTTGGGGCTGGTGCATGGGGATGACCCAGAGAGATGTTATGGGGAGGGAGGTGGGAGGGGGTTTCATGTTTGGGAACGCATGTAAGAATTAAAGATTTTAAAATTTAAAAAATAAAAAACTAAAAAAAAATAAAAATAAAAATAAAATGATCCTTAACAAACAAACAAAAATAAATAAATAAATAAAAATAAGCCTGAACCCTAAGTCATCCTGAAGATTTATATTAATGATAACTGAGAATTTTATATTGAAGTATGGCTGCAGAGAGGGATAGTGAATATTCCACAGCTATATAAGGAGTTGCCTTGCACATGCACGTGCTAAGTTGCTTCAGTGGTGTCCAACTCTTTGAGATTAGGAACTGTATCCTGCCAGGCTCCTCTATGCATGGGATTCTCCAGGTAAGAATAGTGGAGTGGATTGCTGTGCCCCCTTCTGAAGGATATTCCTGACCCAGAGATGAAACCCACCTTAGAAGATCAAAATTAACCAGCATAGCATTTCTGATTCTTTTCCTCAGTTGTACTTTACTGTTTTGAAATGATTGATGTTTGTGAAACTGCCTGGCTACCTATTAATCTGGCTCTGCCCTGAGCACCTCTCGTTAGTATCCCATACAGAAGTGAATAAGGCAGAGTCTTAGGCCTTTGGAGGAAGCAGATGGGCTTCAAGAAGGGAGGGAGCACCTACATTTAGAAATTGGAATAAATAGGAAAGTTTCCATTAGGCCTTTGAGTCCCTGGAATACCTAAGTTCATCCAATGAATAACCCCTATTATCCCAGTAGTTTCATAAAAAGACATTTCACAAGATATCTTGGCAGTGGTTAGAAATGTCGCTTTTTCTAAATGCCTGATATTATGCTAAATGGGGAATTACATTAATAAACATATTTTTTTAAAGTACAATTATCTGTGGAAATTTAAGAGACATTTACAGTTATCCATTTGCAGTTTTATGGACTCTATTATATTCACTCTGCTTTAAAGAACACTCCAATTGGTTACAGTGAAACAGTGGAAATCTTAATATAGGTCTGGGTCAAAAAAAGGAATAAGTGGTTCTCAGCAAAGAGAATTTATGGTAGAGTCATCTTGGTTTGTGGATTTGTAAGCCAGGGAGCCTATTTTCCTTTATATTGGTGATATAGACTAGAAGTGTACTCTGTTTCTTTTCAGCCATATTTTGGTTTGCTTTAAAATTGAAGAAAAGCAAAAAAGAGTTTTTTCTGAGTGCTGTTAACATTGTTTTGTTTATAAGAATTCCCATAACAGATACTTGAAGTATACAATTCGTTGAATAAATTTAAGCATCTAAATAAATATCATCTTTGATCACACTAGGATACGCATTGAGGACATGAGTAAAGGAGTTGATATAATGGTAAAACCTTTGCAATTTGTATTGGTAATGATTGGCATACTAGTGGTAATGTTATGTAAAATAGATTTACATTAATCATACAAAAGTTAATGTTTTGAGTTGTTACCAGTTAAAATACTCATTTCCAAAATCACATAGCTATTTCTTATGAAGTGCTGTATAAGTAGTTTCCCAAATACCTATCAATGTACAAGTATCTTTTATTTTATTTGGATTCTAAGGAAAGATCGCTGGTTATTTGAAGTGAGTTTAGCTGAGCCCACTTTAACTAAATCCAACTTCTTTTCCTATTTTTTCTTTTTTAAAACTTTTTAATGGATAAAGGGGAATAGAGGCAGGGCTTGTTTCTAAGTGAGAGCTATCCTGATAACAATACTCCTATACTCCTACCTTCTGCCTCTGATGTTTCCAAATGATCTGCCTAACATTTAATATAAATCCATCCCTGAAGCCTTCCTTCCTCAAAAAAAACACACACACACACACACACACAAATGATTTATTATTAAAAAGGAATACTTACTCCACTGACCCCAGGGTGTGAATAATCTGTGGATTCTATTAAATGTATAGAATATTGTCTTGTTATGGAATCTTGAATTAAGATTGTTAAACAATGATTGATCTGATAATAATACATATCTTATAATGCCAACCAGTTTTTTAAAAATTCACTGCTGTTGGCGTGTAGGGGATCAATAATTAATGCCTTGTTCTTTCCCTCCTGAGTTTAGAATCAATTCAGAATTAAGACCTAGGAGACAGAGAAATAGAGGTCAAACAGTTAGTTTTCTTATAAAGAGGATGAGGAAATATAGTTTTAAAAGTGTATGCAAATAGATTCAATACCCCATCACTGATTTAAGCAGACTTTCTAACTTAGACATCGACACAGTTGAACAAGGTAAACAAATTCCTTACAGGAACAAGATGGCCCCTCAGCTTTTCAGATGTAATCAATGAAGTTGACTGAGCTGTGAGGACCTCAAGAGGCATTGAGAAATGCTACAGCTCACAGCAGGCTAAGCTCCATATGCTCAGTATTTTCTGACAACCTTTGGGATCAGAGGAGTTGGGAGAAGGCCAGATGGGTTGCTCTAATGGATACCCCCAAGCAAGAGGAAGAAGGAAGACTTTTACCCAACATCGTCCATCTAGGGTTCTCTTAACTTGTTGGGCTTTCTCACAGTACTAAGTCCTACCATTTCAAATTATTGCCACCCATGTTTTAAATTATAGATTAATATTTGATAAATATGTCAGTATGCAAGCATATAATGCCTCTGTTATTGCTGTTCATTCGCTAAGTTGTGTCTCTCTATGACCCTATGAACTACAGCACACCAGGATTCTCTGTCCTTCTCCATCTCCCTGAATTTGCTCAAACTCATGTCCATTGAGTCAGTGATGCCATCCAACCATTTCATCCTCTGTTGTCCCCTTCTTCACTTACCCTTAACCTTTCCTAGCATCAGGGCCCCTTGCATCAGGTGGTCAAAGTATTAGAGCTTCAGCAAGTTGATTTCCCTTAGGATTGACTGGTTTTATCTCCTTGCTGTCCAAGGGACTCTCAAGAGTCTTCTCCAGAACCACAGTTAGAAGACATCAATTATTCAGTATTCAGCCTTTTTTATGGTCCAGCTGTCACATCCATACATCACTAGTGGAAAAACCACAGCTTTGACTAAATGGACCTTTGTTGACAAAGTGATGTTTTGCTTTTTAATATGCTCTGTGGTTTTGTCATAGTCTTTCTCCCAAGGAGTAAACATCTTCTAATTTTGTGGCTGCAGTCACCATCTGCAGTAAGTTTGAAGCTCAAGAAAATGAATCTGTAACTGTTTCCACATTTTCCCCATCTATTTGCCATGAAGTGACGGGACCAGATGCCATGATCTTTGTTTTTTTCCAATGTTGAATTTTATGCCAACTTTTTCACTCTCCTCTTTCATCTCATCAACAGGCTCTTTAGTTCCTCTTCACTTTTTGCCATTATCATTGTATCATCTGCATATCTGAGGTTGTTGATATTTCTCCCAGCAGTCTTGATTCCAGTCTATGATTCATCCATCCTGGTATTTTGCATGATGTACGCTGCATATAAGTTAAGTAAGCAGGGTGACAGTATAGAGCCTTGATGTACTCCTTTCCCAATTTTGAATCAGTCCATGTCCTATTCTAACTATTGCTTCTTGTCCTGTATACAGGTTACTCAGGAGACAGAATTTTCCGCAGTTTCTTGTGATCCACAAAGGCTTTAGCGTAGTGATTGAAGCAGAGGTAGAAGTCTCTGTTATAGAAAGCCTCATATAGAGACAATATAATTCTTCCATTATCAAATTCCCAGAGGTTGACTGAAATTCCCTAATTGCATCACCTTGCAGTGTGGAACCGCAAGTATATGAAAAGCCAAAATTATTTAAGTCCGAAGAAATTAAAATCCAAAATGAGTTTTTGCTCAGCCAGCTAGTCAGTGGTAACTCCTGTGATTCATGAATAGTGCACGCAACCTCACCAGCTGTCACTTAATGAAACTGCTTCTTCTTCCTTTAGCACTTTGTAAGTTCTCCTCCACGATTAGGTAACCATCATTCTGATCTCCATAGTTTTCATTAAGTATATTGCAGTTCATTTAGCACGTTTTTGAACTTTAAATGCATCAAATCATGCTGGACCTAATATTTTGTCCTTTTTCTTTTGTTACTCTTGATTCTGAATCATCTATCTTAATGCAGTAGATGCGGTTCATTGGTAGTGTATGCCACAAATTGTCACCTCCAATGGATCTTTGTTCCTTTTTTATTACTCCTGATATTAACAACAGTGCTAGTGTGAACACTCATGGAAGTAAGCAAGAATTCCTTTAGTGTGAGATCTCAGTTTTTAAAAACTACAGTAAATCAGTAGATTATTATAGCACAGCCTTTATATTTACTGAATTTAGAAAACATGAAACACATATCCTATAGCAGTGAATCAGATATTTAGTGTTAACTTGTGGAAAGAAGGTATTACATGAAGATCTTACTTTGATCAGCCTTGTTAAGATGCCAGTCAGATCTGTGATTTCCAAAACCTCTGAACTCCTACAAGATCTCTTCTGTCATTAACTTAATCATTGCACTGCATTGGCCTTGGAGAATATCTGCCTATACATGCAATCCTTTCTCAAAGTGCAATTTGAAACATTCTGGTCATTTTGCTAAGTTTAGAATCTTGTAAAGATGGCAGATTCAGTCATTAAGTATAAACTGAGGTGACTTTCTATCCCCAAACCTTTTCAGTTCAAAAGCTTTTAACTTCCGTTTCTTTTCTGAGCTCAAGATCTCTAGAACCCCAATGTTCTAATAAATCTGGCTTCTGCTTTACGATGTAGTTGACACCCTCTCTTGTGAGCAGGGATACTGTTTTGTGCTGTGTCAACTGCTACCACTAACTCTATTCAGTTAAGGAGATACTTAAGCCTATGAAACATATTTTCTTGGGAAAGTTCATTGTTTAACCTCACATGTGTTTCATCTGGAAAACCAGCTTGATCTGAAACTACTGATAGGCCTGAAAAAAACGACCCCTCCCTTTTTTCCAAGCTTTGGTAAAAATCTATACATTTAGAAACATCAGAAACTTCTTTATTTCTGTGGTAATTTTCTCTGTAGCAATGGAGATGTCAATAATGTTCATTTTCCTGCTGCTCTTTTACAGGTTTCTAGGAGGCTCAGCTGAGTTTTTCGTGGTCAACTTAAACTGTTTCAAACACATATAGAACTGATACTGTTTGCAGGTTCAGAACATTCTTTTTTTGCTCTGTGTTCCAGGCATTTGTTTTGGCAGTGTACTTCTCTAGACAGTGTCTTACAAAAGTTAAAAAAAATAAATCAGCACTACCTCTGTAACAAAGGAAGTTCTTTCTGAACACATCTTGTTTAATGTTACCTTCTAACATTGAATAATCTTGCCCAGGATATAAACTCCTGAAGACTATATAACTCAGACCTGGCCTCTATACGGTACTGTTGCTTCCCCATACCATATGCAAAGGTTATGGAACACAGTGACTTTTAGAAATGGAAAAAAGGCCCATATGGCTAGAGTACAAACGTGGAAAAGAAATTGAGGTTATAAACATAGGCAAAAGGCCAGACTGTGCAAAATGATATAGACTGTAATGATTATGAGCAATAAGGGATACTCTGCAATTTAATTTAGAATCTTCAGAAAGTTTGGGCAGGAGAATGAGGCAGGTAAAATTTTCTGAGATGTTTTGATAGGTAAAGGAGCAAAAGTCCTGGCAATACTGTTGAAGGAAATAGTAATTTGTTCTGGTATTTTGGGGAAATTATAAGAATGACCTCTAGCTAAAGGCTATCCATTTCCACTGGACCAAATTACAACATCTTGCTGTCTGTGTGCATTTTCCATAACCATATAACCTTTTATCTAGAGATTGTCCAGGAAGCTGGATTCAGCCAAAATTATTCGGGTAGTGATGGTGATTGAAGAAAGGGGAATGGAATGGAGTAACGTTTTCCAAATTCTGATCTCATTTTGTGAGTCATATTGTAGAAGAAAGGGTCTTTTTTTGTTTCTTTTTTTGCTCTACTTATCTCTCCAGGTGGTTTTAGTTCCAGGAAACAGCTTATCAACCAATGATAGAATTGGTTGAATTAATCCTCAAAATAGAATTATTGAATTAATCCTCAAAATAGAATTATTGAATTAATCCTCAATAATTTTATGTTTAATATAGCATAAGACATCAAGTTGTTTTATTCCCATGTAGCATCTAAGACATAGCCACTCAATACATATCTAGTTAAAATAATTATTAAAGAATATGTACAAGCATGATGAACTTTTTGGTTCCTTCCAAATGTCTGCATCTTAGTTTGAATCTACATTTGACCCTTGAGCAATGTGGGCTGTTGGGGCATCAAACCCCAGACAAAAAGCTGCAATAACTTTGCATTAGGTCCTTTCCATACATGGCTTTGCATCCACAAATTCAGCCAACCATGTGGATTGTTTAATAAGTATTTAGTGAAAAAGTACTTATAAATGGACCCCTGCCATTTAAACCTATGTTGTTCTAGGATGAATTGTATTGAATACTTTGTTTCAGTTAACTATTTTCATATTTTAATTTATAAGACATGTATTTTTCATGTTAACTATGCTTTACCAATCTACTTGTCTTTGGACATTAAAAAATATTTTAATCAAAACCACTTCTTTATTCTACATAGATTTTAGTTAGCTTGTTATCAGGGGAGCCAGCTTCAAAGGAGTTTCTTTAATTGATTTCTGATTGATAGTGTTCCAGTGCTGCAGTGGAACTGCATGTGAATGTTACTTTCGAGGGTATATTTATAGTTTCCAAAATTTGATATTATTAAATTTGCTGGAGAACTCACATAAAAGCCATATAATGAATTAGATTATGCTCTAGTTTATAGTCTTAATAATTGTTACTGATTGATCAGTTACTAATTGTCACGCATTTCAGGTTATCATTTCTTGACTAATTTACTCTTTAATCCTTTCATTCAACTATTGCATGTCAGGCATTATCTTTAGTTGCTCATTGAGTCAAATCAACAATATCTCTGTTTTCAACATGTTCGGTCACAGTAGGACAGATTTTTAAAAAATCTCTTTCTAACTAAATAAAACATTAAAAAGTATTGCAAGTTCTCACAAGGAGAGATACAGCTGCTTAAAAGAAAAAATTGACTGAGGGATGTCAGAGAAGGCGTTGCTCATTTAATTTTCAATGTGACTCAGTGAGATTGCACTCGGGTGCCAAATTGTCTAGATAGGAAACATTTCTCTGCCTCCATTGCTGTGTGACCTTGAGCAAGTTACTAAAACTTTCCGTGGCTCAGTTTTGTCATGTATAAATGGGTATAAAGATAGTACTTGCTTAATTAAATTGTAGTGAGTGTAAATGTTTGAAGAAATAAATAAGTTGCTCAGTGACAGTAAGATTAAGAGTTAAAATCTAAAACCCAGTCTGCTGGCAGCAGAATGCAAGTTTTAGTTACGGTGTGATTTTTGCCAGGCAGTTGAAAGAGAGGGACTATTGAAAGGAAACTGTTTTCTATTTGGGTATCCAGTTATAACTCATAAGGCTATTCACGTATTGATCTTTGATAAGGGGGAGTGGCACTGATCATCTCACAAGGAAATGCCTGTTCAGGCTTCATTGCGGTGATGTTGCTGAAGCTTGATTTCTTTGTGACTTTTTCCCAGATCTGGGAAATGGTACAATATTTCATTCGTTACTGTTCATTAGGCCACTTGAGGGATGGTATAATAAAATGGCTAAAGACACAGACTATGGTGCTAGACTGTTGGGTTTCAAATTCTGGCTTTGCTACTTACTAGCTGTGTGACCTGGAGAAGGCAATGGCACACCACTCCAGTACTCTTGCTTGGGAAATCCCATGGATGGAGGAGCCTGGTAGGCTCTAGTCCATGGGGTCGCTAAGACTTGGACACAACTGAGCAACTTCACTTTCACTTTTCACTTTCATGCATTGAGAAGGAAATGGCAACCCACTCCAGTATTCTTGCCTGGCGAATCCCAGGGATGGTGGAGCCTGGTGGGCTGCTGTCTATGAAGTCGCACAGAGTTGGACACGACTGAAGCGACTTAGCAGCAGCAGTAGCAGCTGTGTGACCAGGACTAGACTACTAATCTCTGTGCTTTAGCATTCTTTCTGTGAAATGGAGATGGTGATGATATGTACCTGCTAAAGCTGTCTTAAATACAAAATAAATTAATAATTAATATGTATAACAGGGCAGGGCCTGGTCCATAATGAGCTTACATGTTATCAAATAACCAATAAACATGTACCCCATTCTTTGATGAAAGTTCCATCGTTTGGTTGATATTATCATAAAATCTAGCTCCAGAAGCTACTCTTCAAAGTAGTGATAGCTATTTGAAACCTGGGAAATAGCATCACATTTCCTTTTTTAAAAAAACTCTTCTTATAATCTAAAGCAACCTAATCCCCAGACTTATGTATGGCAAAATAAAGGACATTAAGAAAGCGAAATGTAGTTGTTGTTATGGTCTTTTTCTGTCTTAAGACTAGTGCCATGCTTTTACTCATATACGGAATCTATAAAAAGCAAAACAAAAACAAATTCATAGATACAGAGAATAGAATAGTAGTTACAAGAGGGGAAGAAATTTAGGCTGGGGATGAAATGGGTGGTGAGTGAAATAGGTGAAGGGAGTCAGGTGTATGGTGGTGGGGGCATAACTTAGGCTTGTAGTGGTGATGGTTCTGTAGTGTATATAGATCTTAAACTATAATGCTGTGCACCTTAAACATATATAGTGATAAAATGATTGGTTCTGTTTATCATTCTATCCCCTTGTTGAAAACAGGAAGTAAAAAAAATTATCTCTCCAGGAATCACTCAGGAAAACAGTAGGTTACTGTTGGAAACGTATTCTTTGAAACAATTTCCATCTTTTATCACCTGCCATCTGAGTCACCATGAACACCAACTAACTGAAAATTGTTTGTAGCTCATTTAGGTATTTATGAATCACTTTGTATAACACTGTCTACGGGCTAGCTGTGAATACCAAGAACTTCAGTGATTTTTCTCCATGCATTTAGTTACTCCAAACACCTGCCTTTATACTTTATTCTGTAGAAATAAAAAGTGTTCAGTTCCCAATAAACTACTCCACAGAAGGATTAAAAAGGGATTTTTTCCTTCAAAATGTATTCTCAATTAAACATGAAAAATAAACACACAAATAGGGTTTTCTATATTATTCTTTTGTAAAAGCTTGTTTTCAAGCAGGTGGAAATTCAAACTCTGCAAATCCAAATATGAGGCTCTAACAGGACTCACTGTGCTATAAAGACATGCAGAAACAGACCAGCCAACCAGAGGAAAGATTAAAAATTCACAGAAGATGAATTCTCTTAGTGGAACTGGCCATCCGAATAAATCTTTAAGGGATTTATTATGGTATCTTCACTGAGTAGAACTAAACAGGGTAAGGGGCTGGCAAGTCAAGTAGATCACTAGCATATTTGGCAATGAGGACACAGACTGGGAATAATGGGACACTCGAGGTATCAGAATCAGAGATTTAGGTCCTAGAAAATGATATTTCTCTCTTAGTACTTCAGCAGAGCTTAAATAACTAAGAATTAGTTTATTTGTCACATTATTAAAGTTGGGAACTTTTTATCTGAGTATAATGGCAATGAAGGATCTTGTTATGAGACCTTTCTAACTGGCTCATCCCATTTTACTGAGTTAGAACGTATGATAGGGTTTCCATGGTTGTTACCATTAGGGACTTATTGGGAGAGGTTCCCTCTATCCGATGGTGCTGTGATTGAAGTCGGAATATTGAGAACTGAAGTGCCTGGAGTATTAAGGTGATGGGTTCATGAGTAGACATCACTAGCACCGAAAACTCAGCCTGAAAAAAAGCAGTTGATTCAACAAACATTTATGCAGTACCTTCCAAGTGTTAGATTCTGCATTCTAGGCACAGGTATGAGGCAGTAAATAAGGCAGACAAAATGAATGCAGTTGGCCTTCTAGTGGGAGACTGAAACAGATTTTTACAAAAATTTCACAGGATCCACGTGAAATTCATCCATGATAAAAAACTCCTCTACTTCTTCCTCTCAGTTGCTTAGTCTTTAGGATTGTCAAGGTTGGGAGAGAAATTAAAGTATTGCTATAATTGATCCCTCTGAGCAAAAGGATTAGGCAAACGAGCCTGGGAGCCCTGAAAAAGGTATTGATTTTGAAAATTTGGAGAATTGGTATCTATAGCACTAGAATCACAAAACATATTTGTGTAGTTTGTGTTTCTGCATACAAACACTTGCAATGTATACCATACCTGACAATTATTTACTACAGCTTTTACTAACTAAGATGTCCTTTTAAAAGCAGAAATTGAGTCTCAGTCATATTTTTTTCTGATTCATATTTTTTTGAATAGATGCATAAACACATAGATACTACTATAACTTAAGATAAAAGGAAGAAAAAGTGAGGATTTTTAGAATATGATGAACTCAGTTATTTCCACATCAAACTACATTTAATATTACATCTAGTCATATTCACGTTCGGTATAAGCAACTTTGATTTACATGAAAAAAATCCAAACAAAAAAACATTTCCACAGTTTGATGAAATTTAAGGCAAATTAAGCCAAATTAAATCTCTTCCTCTTGGAGTCATCTAATAGTTCTTTGTTTGCTAATGTGCATTGTGGATACTAAGAAGAGGGATATAGTAATAAGTATATCTTTTTCATAAAATACATTTGAAAGAAACATCTTTCTTTAAAGCAAAATTGAGAAAGTATCAAGGTATATCACTAGTGAAATCATTGCTGTAATAGAAAAGGTTTTGTGTATCAAAATAGGTGATCAGTTAGAGCCATTTAAACTAAACCAAGGTAATGCTATGGCAAATATGTCAACTCATCATCAGTTATTTGAATTCAGTCTTGTATAGTTGTAAATAATAAATTTGATAAGAACATGTGTGTGTGTGATCAGTCACTAAGTCATGCCCAACTCTTTGCAACCCCATGGACTACAGCCCACCAGGCTTCTGTGTCCATGGTATTCTCCAGGCAAGAATCCTGGAGTGGGTTACAATTTCATTCTCCATGATAAAAATATATTTAGCCTTTAACATCTATGTAGAAGATCTGTAGAACATACTAGTGTTTAATAGAATTTTTGCCACTAATCCATCTGTTCCACTTTCTACTTCTAAAAACAACTATAGTTCCTCTTTAAAAAAAGTTTTAAAAAATTATTTCATCAGACAATGTAAATAATTGCCTGAATCTCCATCATAAATTATTAGTTATTTGAGGAGTGCAATAATTTGGAAGATTGAATTAAGTTACCCAACTGAGTTAAATTCAACTTCAGAATGATAGAAATCAGAACTCTATATGCAAGAGAATTCTTAAAGTTTCAAAGTTTTTCTGTTATCCAGTCAAAGAAATGTATTTAGAAATTTCAATAGCTTATGCTCATCAAAATACTGCCTAATTAGATAAATTATGAAGGACATATAAATGTTAAAAGTAGGAGTAAATTGGTTATTAATTTGACTATTCATACATTAGCCTGTAATTTTTTTCTTCTTGAATAAAAATTTAAGACAAAACTGAGAACTAAAGAGATGCTCATCAAACCCACTTAATTTTATCCAGGGCAATTTAGTGAGTCAGAAGAATTTTAAATATACACTTATTTTGTATAAATGAAATTTTGAGGAAAAAGCACCAAGACTTGGGCTTTGGGATATCCTTGTGGCTCAGCTGGTAAAGAATCTGCCTGCAATGTGGGACACCTGGGCTCACACCCCTGGGTTGGGAAGATCCCCTGGAGAAGGGAAAGGCTACCCACTCCAGTATTCTGGCCTAGAAAATTCTGTAGACTGCAGAGTCCATGGGGTCGCAGAGTCAGACATGACTGAGCAACTTTCACTTCACTTCATGTGTTGTTTTAATCTGCTTTTCCAGTTAAAGGTCATGGCTTTGGATAGAGAAGGTGATATGTACTGTGAGCAGCTGACTACACAGATGGTATTGAAGAACAGATCATTGTTCATGGTACCTAAAAAATGGGCTCTTAGGAAGGTCAGACTGTATCTCAGATCCAGGTTTTTCTCAACTTATGAATCCCTACTAAAGTGCAAGAACTATCTTAGGCATCTTCATAGAAATAGTTTAATTATTAAATGATCCTGTAACAACTGCAAATGAAAATCCATTTGTAGGTGAATAAACAGAAGGTTAGAAAAGTGATCTAAATTAATAAAATTCAAAAACAATAGAGTCAAAACACAGACTCTTTTTGATATCAGTGTCCTTAGCCTTATAATATGACCACTTTCCTCTGAAGGAACTGAAATATGCATTTGGCAGGTGACTTTCCATTTACATAAAACAGTTTTATTCCTTTGTACATTTACTTTTTTCATTCAAACTTACTGATTTATTTAATAAATGCCTTCTGAATATCAGTGAGCCTGTAACTGCAGAAAGGATGGAAAGTTAAATCAAAGGAGGGATAGAGTATTCTAAGGGCTAACTGAAAGGAAAAAAAAAAAATATATATATATATATATATTCACAATAAGAGTATGCAAAAATGGATGGGCTTCTGGTAGCTCAGTGGTAGTGGTAAAGATCTACCTGCCAATGCAGGAGATGCAGGTTTGATCCCTGGCTTGGGAAGATCCCCTGAAGAAGGAAATTGACAACCCATTTCAGTATCATTGCCTGGGAAATCCCGTGGATAGAGGAGCCTGGGGCTTCAGTCTATGGGTCTCAAAAGAGTCAGATGCAGCTGAGTGACTAAAAAACAAACAAATACAAAATGGGCACTATTTGGAATAATTGGAGTGACTTAGACAAAAGTACAATTATGCTCAGTCATTATCAGAAACTAAAGAAAAACAGTAGCAATAGGATTGATTTTATGTCTCTGTATAGCTGTATAATGAGTATGTATAACACAAAAAAGATACTTGAAATTTCAGCAAGTGTAGTTAATATAATCCCACAAGTAGCAGAGAAAGCTACTTGACTTATATCCTTGATCAACACCAGCTAATAAAAGGGGTGAAAGTAG
This sequence comes from Ovis canadensis, assembly GCF_042477335.2. Classification (NCBI taxonomy): domain Eukaryota; kingdom Metazoa; phylum Chordata; class Mammalia; order Artiodactyla; family Bovidae; genus Ovis; species Ovis canadensis. The sequence goes on along the minus strand of NC_091246.1, from coordinate 78,219,051 downwards.
ATGATATTTTTAAGGGACATATCCACATGGTGGAAGCCACTGGTTTAAATATGAAAGCTCTATGTTATACACTTATTTGAAAAGAAAAGGAGAAATGATTACAATGAATATTCTTAGAAGTCTGCCAGATATTTTAAAAGCAGGCTAAGAATATGCATGAGGTTCTCTGATGACCTAAAATTTTGAACATAACTTGTGCATAAACAAGAGGCACCTTTCCTTGACTCTATCACCACACTCCAGCCCTGATTCTGTCCCTTCCTTTTTTCAACGAAATTCAAAAAAGAAATCGTACATTTGGTGAACTGTTTCTTTAAGCTAGCATTCATCACTCAAAGTGTTAAAACTTTTAATCTCAACATTCTGCTTGAATGTCTCTGACTGTAGGCAATAGTGAAGGCCAAATTTTGTTGTCATCATCTTGGAACACTCCGAAAAACATTTCGAATTGCTGACATCACTTGTTCTTGGCTCACTGCTCATTCTACATCTATTAAGTTTCTCAACCAATTTAGCTTATTACATTTTTGCTACCTATTCCAGTAATTGTTGAGTTTCCCTTAAGTATCCTTTATTGATCATCACTTTTGTGTCCTCCTTTTCTCCCATGCCTCATTTACCACTAAAACACTGATAAATCCCAAATCTAGGTCAGATTATAAAGTTATAACTTTCTCCTGAACTCCAGACCTACATGTCCAGTAGTTTACTAGAGCAACCTGCAAAGAGACACTACTAGATTCTAAAACTCATTTAAAATTTTACTTTTCATATTTCTCTACCATCTGTTCTAGGTTGCTTCATGTTAGTTTAGTTCATCAAAACCCTACTCCAAAATCTCTGCCTTATCTTGAAATTGCTAGCTAACTATTAAAGCCTTACTATTATCAAGCTCTTCATATCCGGTTTTAAGTCGTGTCTTCAAATATCAGTCATACCTCTTTCCACCACATGCTCAGGCACTAGCTACACAGAATACATTGCCTTTTGGGTTATTGCACAGGCTGTTTTTTTTTTTTTTTTCCTGTTTGGTATATGTATGCACCTCAGTTAAATCCTCCTTTGACTATCCCTGGATGAGATGGCAACTCTGACTGTTGCTGCTGCTGCTAAGTCAATTTAGTGGTGTCTGACTCTGTGCAGCCCCATAGACAGCAGCCCACCAGGCTTCCCCATCCCTGGGATTCTCCAGGCAAGAACATTGGAGTGGGTTGCCATTTCCTTCTCCAATGCATGAAAGTGAAAAGTGAAAGTGAAGTTGCTCAGTCGTGTCCGACTCTTTGCGACCCCATGGACTGGAGCCCACCAGGCTCCTCTGTCCATGTGACTTTCCAGGCAAGAGTACTGGAGTGAGGTGCCATTGCCTTCTCTGTAAGAGGTGAAACTAAAAGAAAAAAAAAGACAAACTGAAAATCACAGTGGGAGTATACAATATGTATCTCCCAGTATCTGAATGAACAACATTATTAACATGTTTAATTTATGTGTGTAGATCAATGCACATAATTGAAGAATATATATCATTATGAAGGACACATAGACTATTTATGAAAATTGATCAGATGCTGAATCATATAACAAGTTTCAATACACTCTAGAGGATCGACATCATGTTGAGTAAGTGCTTTGTGTACAAGTTATTCAAATCAGAAAACCTCTAGCTATTAAGAAATTAAAATATATTCTTTTGGAACCCTTATGGAGTAAACTTTTAACTTTAAAATGCTTAGAACTGAATAAAAATTAAACTACTGTATTTAAAAAAGTAAAACCAATGTTAGAGTGAAATGTACTTCAAAACACATATAAGAAAAAAATAAGGCAGAAAATTGTTTATTAACATCCACCTCAAGTTGAGGGAAAACAGTGCATTTAACTCAAATGCAGAAGGAGAGAAATAATAAAAATCAGGAGATTACATAATGAAAAATATTGTACAATGTACCAAATATACAGTAGAGATGATCAGCAAAACTAAAAGTTGCTGTTTGAATAAACTGATAAAAGTCGTAGATATCAATGTTACTGACCAAGTTAAAAAAAAAGAGAGGCATCAAGAATAACTCATATCAGGAATAGACGTTATAAATCTTGAAAATGCTAAAAGATGTTGGAAATAGCTTTTAAAAAAATAAAATGTTGCTTAAAGTAAACTTACAGTTAAAATTAACCAAAATGTGATGAAAGAATAAGGTGATCTAAGTAGTTGCATTCTATTAATGCAATGAATAATAAAAAGTCCTCTATAGCTAAAGCTCATAATAAAGGAAATAGAGGGTATCTTTCCCTTTATGATAAAAAAAAAAAATCTACCAAACACCTACAACAAACAGTGGACTTAATGGTAGGTTTACTTTTGAGATCAAAAGAAGGGTGTCTAGGAACACCGCTTCTGTTCATTGTTCTGGTGTTCCTAGTGGGTGCAGTGATTCAAAATGCATACACACATTCATGTCCATGTGCATACATGCATGAATGCATAAATACATGTATATAGGCATGTTTTTAAAACTCGGAGATTTAAGTGAAATATATGAAACCATTATTGTGTATAATGTGAGAGTGCAGATAATACATTGAAAAGAATACACAGGTAAATTAAGTTTGCTCAATATAAGGTCAATAGAAAGCCAATTTTATTCTTACAGACAAGTGTTACAAAAAATAGAAATACTACATACATTCAATGGAATATTATTTAACCATAAGAGTGAAATAAATATTGCTATATGCTACAAATAGATGAACCTTGAACACATTACGCTAAGTGAAATAAGACAGACAGAAATGTCTTCAAATTGTGTGATTCCATTTGTATGAAAGTCCAGAATAGGCAAATCCAGAGAGGCAGATTAGAGGTTGCCAGGAGAAATGGATAAGAGAGAAATGAGATTGACTGCTCATAGGTATAGGGTTTCCTTTTCAGAGTTTGGAAATGTTCTGGAATTTGTGATAATGTTTACAAAACATTGTAAACATAATATGAGCCATTAAGTTGTCCAGTTTAGAACAGTAAATTTTATGTTATGTGCATTATATTTTTAAATAGTCAATACACTGTTAAGGAAAAGGTTGAGGATCCCACTCTTCTACCTACATCCTGTTGAGATAAGACATGATGTAGATTCATGTGATACAGACAAATAGTTAAATGGGATATGTTGATATCTATTAATAGAAACACCCAAGTATCTGTGAACAATTAATTTATAGAAAAATTATCTTTGCATAACAGTGACAGAAGTAAGATATTTTCAGTAAATTTTATTGCATCAATCTGGAAAATAGTAACATTTTATAACAAATCACACAGAGCAAAACATTAATTTCAGGTAGGTTTTGGATTAGATGTGAGAGGCAGAAGAATGCGATAACAAACTTTAGTTTCAGAAGAAGATAGAAAAGACTATATTATATATGATAATTTTGTGTAATGCATGTGCCACAAAAAGACAGAGACAGTTAAATTTGCTGTAAAACTTAGAATTAATTTGCAACAAGAGGCACAAAACGTGAATAAAAGGGTGAGATATGGAGGGGGAAGCATATTTCACCAAATATAATCAACAAAGGATCATATCTAGACTACATAAAACACTTTGGCAAATTAATAAGGAGAAGACAACCCACATTAGGTGGACAAGCAAATTGAAAACTGTCTTCTTAAATGAAAAACTATATTTGTATGAATTATGTATAAATGTATGGAAATATGTGAAAATGCACTAAAACACATTAATACAGAAATGTAAATCAAAGTATAATTATACTATATAGTAAACTAAAGTGAAGACTAAAGTTAAGCAAAATAAAAGTATATTCTGGTGAATTTGTACAACAATGGCAACTTTGAGACACTATTTGGCAATGTCTGCTAAAGAAGAACATATGTATTTTTTTTTTACTTTAGTAAATTATTTCCAGGAAATATCCAAGAAAAAATATGTGTACATGTATAAAAGGATGCTTCTAATAGAATTATTCATGATAACTAGAAAGTAGAAACACTCCATACTGTCAATAGAGGATTGAAAATATAAATTATGTAGTGTTTATCCAATGAAATTCTGTAGAGTAACAAAAAATAATTATAGTTACAAACAACAAGATGAATGAATCACAGACATGTTAAGGGAAAGAAACTAAATGTAGACAAAAATACGGTATATTATTTCAATTTTATAAAGTTCAAAACTAAGGCAAAACTATAGGATGAGCAAAAAACAAAACAGACATATATAGATATAGATATATAGTTATTACAATATACAATATGCTCAATGACATGTCTAAAATGTTGCCCCTCTCTGACAACACCTTGTCAATATGCCATGCAAAATTATGATGAATTTGTGATATTAGCACTGCATTTCCACAATCACATCATATGCCTCTGTATTGCGTCAAATGATTTGCATTTTATTTGAATCTGTGCTTTAGCATAACCCACAAGAAGTAATCAAGTGAGTTTATATGTATTTAGGTATGTGTATGATGACTCAGACAGTAAAGAATATTCTAGCAATGTGGGAGACAGAGTTTCAATCCCTGAGTCGGGAAGATCCCCTGGAGAAGGGAGTGGCTACCCAGTCTAGTGTTCTTGCATAGAATTCCACTGACAGAGGAGCCTGGCAGGCTCTAGCCCATGAAGTAACAGAGAGTCAGACATGATTAGCAGCCAACATTTTCACATATGTATGTATACTGTTTTTGTATATGCCCTGTGTGTGCGTGTATATATATATATATATATATATATATATATATATATATATAGTACTTGTATGCATGCTGTGTATATACATGTGTGTATACACACATATACAGTGACAGACCATGCTGTGGGCCTCTATGTGTTAGTTGCATTCTAGTTCTTGATCTGATGTTGATTACATGAGCATTCATTTGTGATAATTTATTGAGCTATATACATTTGCACTTTTGCAAGTTTCTTGCATGATTTATAAGCTATGACAAACTAGGACAACATATTAAAAAGTAGAGACATTACTTTGCCATCAAAGGTCCATATAATCAAAGCTATGGTTTTTCCAGTAGTCATGTATGGATATGAGAGTTGAACTATAAAGAAAGTTAAGTGAGTGATAGTCACTCAGTTGTATCTGACTCTTTGTGACTCCATGAACTGTAACCAGCCAGGCTCCTTTGCCCATGGAATTCTCCAGGCAAAAATACTGGAGTGGGTTGCCATTTCCTTTTCCAAAAGAAAGCTAAGCACCAAAGAACTGATGCTTTTGAACAGTGGTGTTGGAGAAAACTCTTCAGAGTCCTTTGGACTACAAGGAGAGCAAACCAGTCAATCCTAAAGGAAATGAGTCCTGAATATTCATCAGAAGGACTGATGCTGAAGCTGAAGCTCTAGTACATTGGCACCTGATGCGAAGAACTGACTCATTAGAAAATAAGACCCTGATGCTGGAAGAGACTGAAGGCAAGAGAAGGGGGAAACAGAGGGTGAGATTGTTGGACAGCATCACCAATTCAATTGATGTGAGTTTAGGCAAGCTCTGTAAGTTGCTCATGGACAGGGAAGCCTGATGTTCTGCAGTCAACGGGGTTGCAAAGAGTTGGGCACGAATGAGCAACTGAACTGAACTGATAAATCAATAACATATTTGTGAAAAGGAAAGAAAATATACCAAGTATTTTCTGTGCCTCTCATGAGAAGAACTAAAATCCAAGGACAGAGATTTTGCACCTTTGAAGCCAGGCTAGAGATTCCAAAAAGCTTTATTATAGTTCAACAAAATCCATGGCCTGCTCCTCTCAAGTGAACCACTGGTCTTCTCAATGAGTCTAAGCCCTAGATAAGGAATTGTAATAGATTCATTCTGGCCAGTTTGTTACCAATTAGTGGTCCAGCATTATGTATTTAATTCTGACCAGATAACCTAATTTAAATGTTATGACAAAAGAGGTGAACACATATTTATTGACACAGAAAACTGTATACACAGTGTTAAATTGTCATGTTTATTGTTATTTTTCATTCTCTTTTACATAGTTTTTTTCCATACTTGTATGATATATAATTTCCAACTTAATTCCCAAGACAAAAGGAAAAGATGATCATAAGTTTAAAAAATAATTTCCTTTATTTTATAGTAATAGTGGTTAGAAGTTCAATATTTCTGCTCAAACAAAGAGGCAGGCAGTCGTATTTACAAAAGGCTTCAAAGTGTTTGCCGTTGCCTTTACACAAGACAACATTTTTTAAACCTTTGCATCCCACAGCAGGTGCTAGGTCTTTTCAAGGATTTGTGCTCTTCAGATACTGCCTTTCATTTGAACTTCAAATACCTTAAAAACATAGAGGCTGCATTTTGATATAATTTGAAATTAAAACATTTTTGTTTTTGTCATTATAATATCCCATGGATTTAATTTTCAAAATGAATCAAAGTCAAACTAATTAATGTCTGATAATCAACAAACGCAGAAAAATGAGAAAACATATTTTAAAATGAAGCTTTAGATCACCTCTCCCATAAGAAAAATAAATGCATGTAATTACTATCATGAGAGTTCAAGTTTATTTAGTAACAGTCTACCTTTTTGAGATTTTAAAGAATTATGCTGAATAATTACAGTCACCGGAATAGTTGGAAATGTATTTTCAAGATCTAAACTATATTTTTTGCCTTTGTATGGCACAATATGAGATTAAGTAAATAGTTCAATTTAAGTGAAAGCCTAGAAAAAATGGTTTCCTAATCTATTTTCACCAATCTACAACTTTATAAATGCAATGATATTATAGAATTATAAAAAATATTGTGTACCTATTTTTAAAACAAAAGTAACTTTTCTTCCCCTCTTTTTTTCTAATTAGGCTTGGACTCTTGGATCATCTGGTGACTTCAGAATTCTGGTAAGATACTTTTTTTTTTATAGTACTGTCAATATTTTCATTTCTTTAGCCACAAATTTTTGGAGGTTATCTTTCTTCCTATCTCAAGCTTAATCCTTTTTCTTAATTCTCTCCTCATTTCCATCACCTAAGATTGAATCTCCTAGGACTGTCAGAAGAAGGTCAATTCCATCTTAACTCATATGGGATCATCTGTTAAGTCCAGATACTTCTTGAAGATTCAACTTTATGGGTTAGGAGAATATTCCAAGAAGGGGTAGCATTTGTTTCTTAAGGAAACAGAAATCACCACTGGAAGAGTCCCAGATAGGATAAAAGGTTATTCAGTTAAAAGGCAGAGTATCAACTAGAAATGTTTATCTTTTAAAAGAGATCAACAACAAAATAAAAACCACAGAAAACCTGAGTTTGATAGCTGAATTTTTAAAAAGGTTTTTATTGCTACAGTGTTGATATTATACTTTATGATTATAGAGTTAGAAATACACTGAAAGCACTGCACTTTTCAACATTAAAACTCTTAATTTCTATAGTATCTGCCTGGTACATACATGGAAAAGATAGACTGTTTAATTAAAAAGATGATTAGTTGAGGTAGAAGTTTTTCTATAAGTTATATTTTTCCAAACTTCAGGTTTATATTCATCTTACACCCCATCCATATACTATAGAAACATTCCTCACATTCAAATTCATCTATTGGATTCTACAATATTCTGAATCTATGCAAGACTGTAAAACATAGTTAATCTCATTTTTAAAATCTTATTTATTTTTTCTCAATAATTCTCTGTCTTGGATTTTTATTTTTGTGGTCTGAGAGTCTACAACTTTCCTGATTACTAGAGTCACCCTTTCTATAATACTCAGTCAAGAGTAGTATAAAATTCTAACTAGATACCTTACAGGAGTACAGTCTTCTATATCACTCTTTACTATTTACTAGATATTGCTGGGATACATAGGAGGGTGGTGAGAGTTCCTCATGTCTCTGTTATTGTTCATTACCTGTTGCTCACAAACGCTTCCAAGGATTTCCAAACCTGTGTCTTCTGATCGTTCTAGCATGATTATTCTGTACAACTTCAGGCCCTATCCAGTCTATACCATCTGTCAAATGATAACAAAGCTGACACAATTTATTCTAGGATGAGGATTAGGATTAACATTCAATCCCTTCAGCACTTTCTACAAATACTGTAGAAAACTTTGCTTAAGTGTTTGATTTATTGTGAAGAAAACTAGGGTACAGAATCATAACACCAATGGTTCCTGGATATTTTCTCTATCCTAAACCTTCTCTTGGTTGTATCTGTGGGATCTGGACGTGCCTCCTGTAATTATCCTTCTCTAAATTCTACCAGCCTTTCTTCATTTAAGTCGACAGTGTGTTCTTGAGCAGTTTTCATCATCACACTTATCTTTTGGGTCTATCTTCTAATTTATCTCATTTCTAATCCATCTCATAAAACAGATGATTCCTCACATCAGCAACTTATCTTCATACTTCTATATCCTGCCATATCGCGTGTAAGGATATTTACCCGTAAACAGTTATATATGTAATAATTGAGTTCGGCCATACTAACTCAAAAGCAGTCTTCCTTGAAAACATACCAAAAAACTCAAAGCTAAACCTTTCCTTGCACAGCCCCCATTGTCACTATTTCAGCTTCTGTGAACAAACTGCCTGTACACCCATATTCCATTCATCCCTCAAGGCCAAGTTCAACTCCAACTCCCATTTTCTCCTGGAATTCTTCATTGCTTTAAATATTGTGGTTTGATTGTGCCCTCTCTGAATTCTTTATTTTCAGGATCACAAAGTTTAACACTTTAACTTATGCTATTATGTGCTCTATTGTGTGTGTATTTTCTACTTAGCATTTTTGCAGGCTTGTTAAATGGGGTAGCAATAGCCTCTTAGGCTATTTACCACAGCCTCCTTTAAATATTGCTCTGTTTTTAGTAGTTCCCCAAGAAATATTTTTAATTAACTTATTTAGGATCTCATCTGTATTCACTCTACTAAAAGCTCAAACCTAATATTTACCCTCTATATTGTTTGCTTCTATGAGTTTTAATAGGAAAAAATGACCTGAACATGGAGGATGTTTAAGATATAATTCATAATTTGATTTGTTTCAGTTAATACTGATATAGTCTACAAAATTGCTTTTGGAGTGTAATTCAGAGAAAAGAAAGTACAATCAAAATTCAAACTGGAATAGTATTGAAGTGTAAATGATAATATGCAAACTATTACAAATTAAATAGATCAAATGTATTCTATTCAATTATTGTATAACTCTCAAGCTAAAAAAATAATATTTGCTCTGGAACAAAATGCCAGTAATAAAAATTTACTTCCATATGAAGAGCTAACATTGCCCACATTGTAGTTGAAAATATTTACAGAAAGCCTTATTGCAGCATTTTTTCACTTACATAAAATAATGTGTTTAAGGTTTATGATTCACTGAATTTTGTATCTGTGTGTGCAATTGCAGCAATCTGTTCCAATTCATAAATTTTAGTTTCTGCACCTGGAGTTTGGACCTTTTAAGAGGTCAAAATAATAACACATTCATAATTATGTAAGGATTCACTGTGTATCAGGTGCTTTGCCAGGTGCTCTTTTTTAATGTACGTACCCTCATTTCTATCTTCCGATCATACTATGAGGCATGCATTTTGATCTCCATTTTATAGCTGAGGAGACAAAGGGTCAGAGAGCTTGGTTAGTTCATCTACAATCACTTAATTATGGTGCTGAGATTTCAGTCTATTTCTAGGCTTCCAAAGACTTCACTGTCTTCTCAAAAAAGATTTACCCTAGAATACTTTTGGTAATATCCATTTCTACATGTTTAATAACAACTCTAGTTGCAGTCTTTAAGGAAAGTGATACCGAAGTAGTTAAAATGAGATTTAGCCTTTTGTACTGTATAGTTATTTCAGTTCAGTTGCTCAGTCATGTCTGACTCTTGGTGACCCCATGGACTGCAGCATGCCAGGCTTCCCTGTCCATCACCAACTCCTGGAGTTGCCCATTCTCATGTCCATTGAGTTGATGATGCCTTAGGAGGATGAAAAGCCTACTTACTTTAAATCCAAGGTGGGTGGCTTGTCATAGTCTACACCCAAATTGTGTGTTTGCATATACATTTTATATCACATATATCTATCTTTTATGTCATATTTATATATACCTAATATATATAAATATTCATATTCAGGTCATTATTAACCAAAACAGAATCTACATACTGGAGCCTCACATAGCCCTTTAGTTAGACTATGGTGATTAATGCATGTTTCATTCTCTCATTTGTGTTCTCAGTTTACTACTACAAATTTTTAGTTTGGCCATCCTGACTTTTTTAAGTAGTATTATTGACAACCTGCAAATTACATTCATGTGCTTAGAATTAGTCATGAAATTTCTTTATAATAATAATATAAAATGTTCAACTGAGTATTGTGTTTTCTAAGAACTGAGTGCTATCTCTGATATAGAGGGATTAAGAATATTTCTTGGACATATACCAAAATACCTGTACTTTGTACAGTATTCCCTCATCAAGAATTATATATTTGGTGTTAAAATGCTATCTGTTTTCTAAAGATCTTATGTTGTGTATAAAAACTGAAAGAAACAAACCATACACATATGCCTACCTCACAGTTTTGCATTAGGAAACATTTATACATAAATAAATATTTTGCTTACTCTACTTGTAGTTATCATAAAACATTGGCTATATCCCCTATGTATTGTACAACATATCCTTGTAGCTGATTTTATATTTAAGAGTTTGTACCTTAGTCTCCTACCCCTATTTGCCTCTCGCCCTTCTCTAGTGGTGACTGTATCCGTAAGTCTGCTTCTTTCTTTGTTATATTCATTGGTTCACTATGTATTTTTAAAGTCCACATATAACTGATATCATACAGTATTTGCCTTTCTCTGATTTATTTCACTCAGCACAATACCTTCAAGTCCATTGACATTGCTTCAGTTGGCAAAAGTTCATTCCTTTTTTGGCTGAATATTATTGAATTGTCAGTATATACTTAAGATTCTCTATCATTCCCCTGTTGATGGACACTGTGCTGGCTTTTGTTATGTTTGCAATTTTAAATAAAGCTGCTGTAAACACTGGGGTGCATTTATCTTTTTGAATTAGTGTATTTTTATGAATATATTCCCAGGAGTAGAACTGCTAGATAACTGTTATTGTTGTTCAGTCACTCAGCTGTGTCTGACTCTTTGTGAGCCCCTGGACTGCAGCATGCCAGGCTTCCCTGTCCATCACCATCTCCTGGAGCTTGCTCAAGCTCATGTCCATTGAGTCAGTGATGCCATCCAACCATCTTGTCCTCTCATCCCCTTCTTATCCTGCCTTCAATCTTTCCTTGCATCAGGGTCTTCTCTAATGAGTAGGGTCTTTTCTAATGGGCCAGCTCTTTGCATCAGGTAGCCAAAGTATTGGAGCTTCAGCTTCAGCATCAATCCTTCTAATGAATATTCAGAATTGATTTATTTTAGAACTGACTGGTTTGATCTCCTTGAGTCCAAGGGACTCAACAGCACAGTTCTAAAGCATCAGTTCTTCAGTGTTCAGCCTTCTTTACGGTCCAACTCTCACATTCACACAGACTATTGGAAAAACCATAGCTTCAACTCTAAGGATCTTTGTCAGCAAAGTGATATCTCTGGTTTTTAATATGCAATATAGGTTTATCATGGCTTTTCTTCCAAGGAGCAAGCACCTTTTAATTTCATGGCTATAGTCACTTGCTGTGGCAAGTGGAGGCTACTCTTTACTTGGAGTGGCTTCTCTAGTTGCAGAGAATAGGCTCTAGAGCATGCGAGTTTCCAGAGTTGTGACTCACAGGCTCTAAAGTGTGTAGGCTCAGTAGTTGCGGCATGTGGATTTAGTTGCCCCATGGCATATGGGATTTGAGCTCTTGGACCAGGGATTGAATCAGTGTCCACTGCATTTTCAGGCATATTCTTAACCACTGGACCACCAGGAAAGTCCCTTTTACCCATTTTTTAATCAGAATGTTTTTATATATCAACTCTACCTCAATGAAAAATTTAAAAGAAATACTTTGTTAATTTTAAAGCCATATACAGTTATTAAAATTATTTTCAATTTAGTTTTCTATGATGTGAATGTAAAATACATGTTTAGAGACCAAAGAGAGGAGTCATACTATCATCAATTCATTTATTTATTCTCTCACATCTTATTGAGTAACTTATTTGTATAAACAATCTAATAGAGTTGAGGTAATTTTAAAATGTTGTGACTGAGTTCACATACTGTCATTTTGCGTGTTCTGTGTAATTCTGGTGCTTTTATTTCTTTATGTTTAAAATTGGTATTGACTAAATTTCTCAATGTTTGTTTTAGGCTTTTCATTGTTTCTATTTACCTTGCTGAGATAGAAGATTATCGGACAGTGTGAGAGACTTTGTAGGTATCCACTGATATTAGGGTTTCTTTTCATTCTTGAATAATAGAGAGATGCTGTTTTTCCTCTACTTTGAAGCTAAAAAAGTGTACCACCTTGGGGCAGATGAGGTGAAAACACTATAAACTTTCTAGTCTCTCTCTGCCTCTACAGAAGTGACATCAGTTTGAAATAACAGAGCCACAGCAGTATATAATCCTGGATCCCTGAGTCATCTCATGGAAGGGAGCTGCTATGGCAAGGTCCAGAACCAGTTTAAAGATCAAGAAGCAAATTATTTGTCTTAAGCCACTGAGTTGCTGTGTTTTGTTTGTTCTTATGTTCTTGGTTTGTTACAGCAGCCTAAAGTCTGCTCACATCAATCAAACGGTTATTGTGAAAATGAGCATCATAGTATTTATGTAATTTGAAATCTGGAGTCACATTTCCAGAGGCATATTTTGGCAATATTATTTTTTATTTAAAAATAGTTTTCTTCTGTCACCAGGTAATCTGAGGTACACTTATTTGCTTGGCATAGCAGTAACATAGGCCCCCAAAACAAAAGCCTTGGAAACACTATACATCTACATCAACTATTATTCATTTCCCGAATATCTTTAGATCCAAACAACATTAAGAAGGGAAAAGATACAAAACAAGTATCTAAATTGAAAATGGTATACTTTCCAATTGAAAATGAATAACATTCTTGTAATAATCTTTTTAGTTCTTCAATCTTCCCTGATATAGAATAAGATTCATATTAAGGACCACAAAAATAATCATTTCATTTTCCTAAGTTAAAAGTCTCCTTGTCTTAGATGAGTTTCTTTTGGTAGGGTTTTCAGCATCATCTTTGTTCAACTTTTTACTCTTTGAATTGATATAACACAACACCCTCTCCTATGTCAGTTTGTTGGGGGTTTTTTTCTTCCTTGTGTGGTGGAAGCTTCCATGTGTTAGCTTGGTTTTACTTTTAAAGAGATGTAATACTTTAAGTACCACAAACATGCCAACTAGTATCATTTATGCAGTAATTAATTAAACATAACCTCTTTTGTTAACAAATAGGAATGAATATCAAGAACAGTTGTATACAATTACCTAGAACTGAAATGATTTAATTCCACTACCATGGAAGGGTAAATTAGGTAACAAATTGTGCCTAATTTTATTTCATGGCAGTCATTAAAAGCCTCTAAAATGGTCATGGGAGAGTAAAATCTACCAGTATAATGTTGATTCAACTTTTAAGAATCAGAGTCATCACATCTGGAATTCAGGCTGACTTGACTGGTACATCATTTCAACTTCCATTAATTTTTGTATATTCTTATTCCTCTCACCTAATTTCACCTTCAGGATCAGAGTTCAGAAAAGCTTTACAAGGAAGTATATTCCATTTTGGGAAGATGGCTAGTTATTAAACATCAGTTCAGTTCAGTTGCTCAGTCGTGTACGACTCTATGCGACCCCATGGACTGCAGCACACCAGGCTTCCTTGTCCATCACCAAACCCAGAGTTTGCTCAAACTTATGTCCATTGAGTCGGTGATGCCATCCAACCATCTCTTCTTCTGTCGTCCCCTTCTCCTCTTGACTTCAATCTTTCCCAGCATCAGGGTCTTTTCCAATGAGTGAGCTCTTTGCATCAGGTGGCCAAAGTATTGGAGTTTCAGCTTCAACATCAGTCCTTCCAATGAACACCCAGGACTGATCTCCTTCAGGATGGACTGGTTGGATCTCCTTGCAGTCCAAGGGACTCTCAAGAGTCTTCTCCAACACCACAGTTCAAAAGCATCAATTCTTCAGCACTCAGCTTTCTTTATAGTTCAACTCTCACATCCATACATGACTACTGGAAAAAACATAGCTTTAATTAGGCTGACCTTTTTTTGGCAAAGTAATGTCTCTGCTTTTTAATATGCTGTCTAGCTTGGTCATAGCTTTTCTTACAAGGAGCAAGCGTCTTTTAATTTCTTGCTGCAGCTGTTAAACATACATCCTTAGAACTGAGCAAAAATTGTCATATTAGTAATTTGCTTCCTAGCATGGCATAAGACTTGCATATTTGCTAATAACAACCCTGAATTGGGTTCTACAATTGTCAGTAACTGGACTACATGGTGAAGTGTCCTTTTAGTGGAAAAGTGCATTGTCTATATTTTTATTTAAGCTACTCTCATCTGACATATATTAATAAGTGCTTTTTTGAAAATTATTTAAATAGGGATTCTGGTAAATCTACTGACATTCTCTTAGTACTAACATATTGTAAGAATGTTTTGTAATTTATTAAGCATGGCATTCCTTGCTTGATTTCTTGCCTGCTGTCCTAAGTCAAGCAATACTTATCCAGGTGCTCATTAAAAAATAGGAACACTATCCTGATTTTTTTATTAATTTTTAAAATTGCCTGTTTATTGTTCTATTTGTTGTATGTTACTTCCTCTGTCTGAGGTTTTCAGAACACTGGATTTACTGTCCAACAAATATCAAGTGATATCAGGGAAACTCTACAAATGGGAGCTGATGTCCTTCCCTACTCATCCCTCTCCCTTTATTTCTGAAAGAGACACTTGAACAATCATTTCTACTTTGACCCAGTCTGAAAACCACTCCTACAATACAAACTCTAGTATCAGAAAAAAAAAATGCCCTAAAATGTTGACCATGAACAAAAAACATGGAAAAGTAATAAAATGAGGTTGAAGAAAGACAGTTCTCCACAATATGTGGACAACTGGGCAAGAGCAGAGACAGAAACCAACCAATCTAGTGTTGAGTCCTGTAGCAACTATAGAGTTACCTGAGGATGAAATGCAACTTACTTGACTTGTTAAGTTTTAGGTTAAAAAAAACATGCTTAATGAGAATCATAGCATCTTGTTGTAGGTACTGAGAAATGGTAAGTGGCAAGGCGAGCTTTAAGGGACAAGGGCTATGCTAATAGGATTAAATACAGAGGATTTTATACTATTCTGCTGATGGCTACCCACCGCAGCCTCTATTTTAGTTTTTGAGATTCCCTTTTTAACCAGAGTTTGTGCTGGTTCCTAAAAATTGAAGACACATGAAGGCTTGGTTCATGTCCACGGTAATTGCCCTGTTACCATATGGATCCCTGCATCTCTAAAATTGTCTCTTGCTAGAAAAGACTTGGAATAAAACTTCCAGTTATTTTTATATATGTATCCATATATAAATAATTCTGGTTTTTTTATTGCTATTTTAAAAGAATAATTATTTTATATTGAAACATTCAGTTCAATTTCCAAAAGTTCTGCAATTTGTCATTAATATTCACAAAAGTATTTGTCACAGAAAAACATCTCAAATATTTCTTCTTTTTTGAAAAAAAAGAAAAAGAAAATGTGGACATTTTCTTCTATCTATGTGTATCTGAATATTTGCGAATACTTTCTATCCTGAAAAGAAAATCAAGAAACCTGGGTGAAAGAACTACATTAAAACGTAAAGGGGTGATTATAGTGGCAAGCCTCCCTCATTAACACTCATGGAAAAGACTCTGATGCTGGGAGGGATTGGGGGCAGGAGGAGAAGGGGACGACACAGGATGAGATGGCTGGATGGCATCACTGACTCGACGGACATGAGTCTGAGTGAACTCTGGGAGTTGGTGATGGACAGGGAGGCCTGGCGTGCTGCGATTCATGGGGTCACAAAGAGTCGGACACGACTGAGCGACTGAACTGAACTGATACCTTACTCCAGAAATAAGCAAAATACCTTTTAAATTATACATCCAAAAGTTTTATTTAATATTCACAACTTAAAATTTTATTTTGTTTTCTGTGCTTTTTTAAATGACTTTTCATTCTACATTCCAGTGCACTAAAATAGTTTCTACCATAATTCTTAATAATAATTTGATAGTTACACCCTTCAGATGAATACAGAAATGATCTGAGCAGCAGATAACTGAGGGTTACATAAGAACTCATGACACTGTCCAAGAACACATGGACATACTCATGTCCATCTCTTTAAAAAACACTGTTGTGTTGAATGGAAACACATGAGAGCATCATTCTAGAATCCTAAAGTCAGACTTAAAAATATATTAGGGAAGTTGTACTTTAATGTTTTTCTTCTTTGTAGTATTATTGCCTTTTATCAAACCACTTCATTTTACTTCGTGCTTGTCAAGTCTAGAATATCAAGGTTAAAATCTGTTCCGATTAATTCCTATTAAAAAATAAGACTTTTTTTCTTGATTAAAAGTAAGATAGCCCTTAAATTCTCTCTTCTCCATTTGTCACATTTAGGAGCATCATTTTAGAGGATTTATTTTATGCTATTATTATTTTACAGTGTTTATTCTCACCATGTAGCAGTGCTTTAGCATATACTTTATGACTTTGAAATTTAGTAAGGAAAATCTTAAATATATTCTTGGAGAGTATTTTATAATCATCTGTTGCAACTTCTCCCCACTGTTTTAATGTAGTGATTGAAGCCAGACTTCCCAAGAGGGAGTCATTTGTATGGGAATAAAAGTCATATATGGAAGACAATGCTAATTTTTTTTTTTTAAGTTTCTCCAATTACCTAGTTTAAAACAATGCATAGTCATTCTCTATGCTTAGTATACTGCCTAGATTTTCTGTTTGTCTTGATTTAAGATTTTTGCCCTCATATCCTTAAGTAAATAAGAACTTAAAACACCAGGTGACTTATTCTTGGCTTGAAAAAATATAGGTATCAAAATGATATTGTGCTTCAGGAGTACCTTCATTTTCCTTGAGCATGAATTATAGGCCAGCTCTACTATTGACTTTCCTGTGACGTCTGACAAACAAATTACAATCACTAGGTCTCAGTTTTCTCCTCTATAACATGAGTCTACATGTAATTATTACCAAAATTATTTTAAAATCTGATGATCTATTTTGAATAGAAGTCTCTGTCTTTGTATCTGATAGATAGTTACAAGATGCCATCTCAAATTCTCACCAAAGCTCATGCAGAGTTGAGTGTGAACATCCTGACAGCATGATGGTGTTTTATCTTTACTGTAGATCTTTTTGTTTCATTCTCATGCTTGCAATGTCATTTTCTTTTATAAAAGAAGATATTTTTGTGTACTTCCTTTACAGAATGTCAGTGGATAGATATTTCCTTTATACTTACATTTATTCTTTTACATATTTCATGTTTGTAAGACAAATTTCATATTTGTAAGACAAATTTCATGTTTGTAAGACTTATGCTATTTTCTCTCAAGCCTCCATAATTGAATAATTAAAAAAAAAAAAGAAATGAACAGATTTCTTCGAACTGCTCATGATTTAACACCAGTGCTCAATTCACTACAGATATGTAAGGAAATTTTAAAGAGGGTATTTTCTGAGAGGTTAAGAATGATTAGAATTTTCACTCAAAATTGACTTAGAAAATTTGGACCTTTAATTTCAAGTCTTTCACTATAGTTATTTTATTTTATTTTTTTAAATTACTTTTTGAGACTTACAAATATGTACTCTCTACCATAAGGGTATTACACCCAGAAGTATCAAATAGTTCATGTTCCAACATTCTTTTTGTAAATGCAGTGTCTGCTAATTCAAAGGGAGGAGTTTACCACACCAAATACAATTATTTCTGTCAACTGCACAGAAAATTCTCTCATTCTTTCGTCGTTCCCTACATTGTCCAAGGCTTGCAGGTTGAATTATGGAATAAGTGTTGCTGCTCACATCTATGGTAAACTTTCCTTTGGGATCACAAATCACTTTTGCTTAAAATCTTTCCTTCCATTTCTGTTATAAAACTGAAGCTGTGAAAATGTGATTTTGAAATTGGCTACCAAAATAATGTCAACAAGATGAGTGAGCTTAATACATTCTTTCTTTGAAAGGTAAGCTCATTTAAAATTTATTACCACTTGTTTGATAAGTGTTTCATGCTATTCACTTCTCCACTTAACATCTGCCTGGAATAGGATTTTAAAAGTTTTTCATACTGAGGTTAATGTGCTCATTGTCACACGTGAATGGATTCTTATTGTGATGCATTAAGTTCTTCATCAGCATATCAACTGTCTCTATTCTTTTCGATGTTGAGACAATTCATGAATTTAATATATATTCTATTTTTTTTAGTCTTATCTGAAACAGATGTTTCCTCTTTGATTCTAGAAATGAGCCAAAACACTTTATCTTATTTCAGTTAACACAGTGCCTTCAAGATCCATCCATGTGGGTGCAAATGGCAAAATTTCATTATTTATTTATGGCTTAATAATATTCCACTGTACATTTATTTTTAAGTATTTAAGCATGCACATGCACCGTATCTTCTTTATCCATCCATCCATTTGATGGACACCTAGGTTGTTTCTGTATCTTGGCTATTGTAAATAATGCTGCAGTGACCACGGGGATGCTGATGTTTTGGGGGATTAGTGTTTTGTTTTCTGTAGATACATACCCAGATGCATTTATCTAATCATAATTAATTCTAGATCATAGTGTAGTTCTATTTTTAACTTTTTTTGCAATTTCTATTGCATACCAGTGTAAGTTGGCATACCAATTTACATTTCCACCAACAGTGAACCAAGGTTCCCTTTTCACCACATCCTCATCAACACTTAGTTCTTACCCTTTTTATAATAGTCATTCTGATAGTATTGGTTTTGATTTGCATTTTCCTAATGATTAGTGATGTAGAGTTCTTTTTCAAGTGCCTGTTGGCCAACTGTATATTTTCTTTGAAAAACTTTCTCTTCAGATCCTCTGCCCATTTTTTAATCAGAATGTTTTAGCTGTTGAGTTGTAAAAGTTCTTTATATATTTTTGATGTTAACCTCTTATCAGATATATGATTTGCAAAGAGTTTCTCCCATTCCATAGGTTGCCTTTTCATTTTACTGATGCTTTCTATTCCTCTGCTGTAGTTTTTCTAATCAGTAGATATAATCCTATGTGTTTATTACCTTGGCCTTTGGGGTCCAATCCAAAAAACCATTAGCAAGACTGATGTCATGAAGCTAATTGCTTGTTTTTCATTAAAATTTTATGTTTTCAGGGTATATATTTACGTCTTCAATCTATTCTGTGTTAATTTTTGTGCATGGTGTACGAAAATGATTATTGTATTTGTTTATGTATTGCTATCCAGTTTTCCCGACATCATTTATTGAAAATACTGTCCTTTCTTCATCGTACATTGTTGGCTCCTTTGTCAAAAGTTAATTGATCACACATGGGTTTATTCTGGGCTCTTTATTTCTGTACCATTGATCTCTGTGTGTTTTCTGTCAATGAACATAGTGTTCTGATTACTATACTTTTGTAATATAGCTTGAAATCAGTGAGCATATTGTTTCCGGCTTGCTTGGCCTTCTAAAGATTGCTTTGGCTATGCAGTGTTTTTAGCAGTTAGGATATTTATTCTATTTCTATGAAAAATCACATGTTTTAATAGGGATTGCATTTAATTTGTATATTGCTCTGGATAGTACATATATTTTAACAATGTTAATTCCTCCTTCATGAACACAAAATAATTTTCTGTGTATATGTATTGTCTTTATTTTCCTTAATCATTGCGTTACTGTTTTCATTGTGCAAGGCTTTTACCTCTTTGGTTAAATTTAATCCTAAGCATACTCTTTCAAATAAAACTACATTCAAGGCAAATTTGAAGTGGTCCAACAGGAGATGGCAAGAGTGAACACTGACATTCTAGGATTCAATGAATTAAAATGGACTGGAATGGGTGAATTTAACTCAGATGACCATTATATCTACTACTGTGGACATGAATCCCATAGAAGAAATGGAGTAGCCATGATAGTCAGCAAAAGAGTCTGAAATGCAGTACTTGGATGTAATCTCAAAAGCAACAGAATGATCTCTGCTTGTTTCCAGGCAAACCATTCAATATCACGGTAATCCAAGTCTATGCCCCAAGATCCATCCATGAATAAGCTGAAGTTGAATGGTTCTATGAAGACCTACAAGACCTTTTTGAACTAACACCCAAAAAAGATGTCCTTTTCATTATAGGGGACTAGAATGCAAAAGTAGGAAGTCAAGAAACACCTGGAGTAACAGGCAAATTTGGCCTTGGAATACAGAATGAAGCAGGGCAAAGGCTAAAAGTGTTTTGCCAAGAGAACGCACTGGTCATAGTAAACACCCTCTTCCAACAACACAAGAGAAGACTCTACACATGGATGTCACCAGATGGCCAACACTGGAATCAGATTGATTACATGCTTTGCATCCAAAGATGGAGAAGCTCTATACAGTCAGCAAAAACAAAACCAGGAGCTGGCTGTGGCTCAGATCATGAACTCCTTATTGCCAAATTCAGACTTAAATTGAAGAAAGTGGGGAAACCATCAGACCATTCAGGTATGACGTAAATCAAATCCCTTATGATTAAACAGTGGAAATGACAAATATATTAAAGGGACTAGATCTGATAGACAGAGTGCCTGATGAACTATGGATGGAGGTTCGTGACATTGTACAGTAGACAGGGAGCAGTGGCCCCAGGACTGGAAAAGGTCAGTTTTCATTCCAACCCCAAAGAAAGGCAATGCCAAAGAATGCTCAAAATACTGCACAATTGCACTCATCTCACACGCTAGTAAAGTAATGCTCAAAATTCTTCAAGCCAGGCTTAAGCAATACGTGAACCGTAACTTCCTGATGTTCAAGCTGGTTTTAGAAAAGGCAGAGGAACCAGAGATCAAATTGCCGACATCTGCTGGATCATGGAAAAAGCAAAAGAGTTCCAGAAAAACATCTATTTCTGCTTTATTGACTATGCCAAAGCCTTTGACTGTGTGGATCACAATAAACTGTGGAAAATTCTGAAAGAGATGGGAATACCAGACCACCTGACCTGCCTCTTGAGATATCTGTATGCAGGTCAGCAAGCAACAGTTAGAACTGGACATGCGACAACAGACTGGTTCCAAATAGGAAAAGGAGTATGTCAAGGCTGTATATTGTCATCTTGCTTATTTAACTTATATGCAGAGTACATCATGAGAAACGCTGGACTGGAAGAAACACAAGCTGGAATCAAGATTGCTGGGAGAAATATCAATAACCTCAGATATGCAGATGACACCACCCTTATGGCAGAAAGTGAAGAGGAGCTAAAAAGCCTCTTGATGAAAGTGAAAGTGGAGAGTGAAAAAGTTGGCTTAAAGCTCAGCATTCAGAAAACGAAGATCATGGCATCTGGTCCCATCACTTCATTGGAAATAGATGGGGAAACAGTGGAAACAGTGTCAGACTTTATTTTTTTGGGCTCCAACATCACTTCAGATTGTGATTGCTGCCATGAAATTAAAAGACACTTAATCCTTGGAAGAAAAGTTATGATCAACCTATATTGCATATTGAAAAGCAGAGACATTACTTTGCTGACTAAGGTCCATCTAGTCAAGGCTATGGTTTTTCCTTTGGTTGTGTATGGATGTGAGAGTTGGACTGTGAAGAAGGCTGAGCGCCAAAGAATTGATGCTTTTGAACTGTGGTGTTGGAGAAGACTCTTGAGAGTCCCTTGGACTGCAAGGAAATCCAACCAGTCCATTCTGAAGGAGATCAGCCCTGGGATTTCTTTGGAAGGAATGACGCTAAAGCTGAAACTCCAATACTTTGGCCACCTCATGGGAAGAGTTGACTCATTGGAAAAGACTCTGATGCTGGGAGGGATTGAGGGCAGGAGGACAAAGGGACAACAGAGGATGAGATGGCTGGATGGCATCACTGACTCAATGGATGTGAGTCTGAGTGAACTCTGGGAGTTGGTGATGGACAGGGAGGCCTGGCGTGCTGCGATTCATGGGGTTGGAAAGAGTTGGACGTGACTAAGCAGCTGAACTGAACTGATATCAAAGTTTTGAGTGAATATAAATAGAAATCTAGCCTCCTGTTCATACTATGTCAAACAAGTGTCAATTTTGTATTTTGCTACTCAGAATCTTTATGTTATTAAATTTTCTAATATTTTCCTCTATTGTTTCTGGTTTTCATGTCACACTTAGAAAGAATTTCCCCATTTCAAGATTCTATACTGACTCACTTCTTTTCTTTTGCTTTTTTAAGTGTTTAATTTATTTTTGCTTTGGATTCATCTTAACTTTGCTGCAAAAGGAGTACAAAAAGAAATAGCTTAATTTCTTTGGCCAAGAAGTAGCTAATTACCTCAGCTACATTACTGAGCAATGGATACTTCACTCAGTGATTTGAACTAGTGAAGTGGTGTCCTTATTATCATTATAATTTCCAATTTTTATATTTATATGCCAAAATATGTTTCATGCAAATTGTAAGAGCTCTCAAAATTGTCTCATGCTTGCCCAGAATTGTATGATTATGGACAGAAACCAAGTCAGTCCTTGAAACTTTCAGTTTTATTTTAGATTAGTAGTTAGTGTTGCAATGATTTATCAAAGTAGTTTATATAATTGGTATGTAAAAATGTATTAATTTAGTGGTTCTCCACTGAAAAATAATTATAAGACTAAATATACTGTAATCCTTTGGTAAGAGAAGCATTTATATCAATTAGGAGTTTAAAAAATGCAACTTAATCTTAGCTGTAAATACAGGAAGCTCTGGTGAGGCAAATCACTATTCATTATTTTTGTATAATAATTTGTATATAATAAATTTTTGCTCAAATGGACCACTTGTTTTCAAAGATACATTTGTCTCATTGTGTTGTTATGTATCTGAATAAGCTATGTCATAGGCACTCTATTTTGAATATGAAATTTATGTAAAGTAAATATTTGGCTTGTGAGTGGCTAGAAGTTAGGAGGATCATTTAGCTTCTTAGAAGTTTCTTGAGAGAGTTTCCCAGCACTTACATTGTTGAGACACAACTTTGGAGAAGAAAACTGTGACTAATAAGGAAGGGTAGGAAATTAAGCCTCACCAAAGGCCCACACTATAAAATTGAAACACATTGCTATAATTTTAATGCAACTTCCCAACATTATATTGAAGATTTATTCTACCACTATTTTTTCTTATGTTCTGTACTGTCCCTGTGGTTAAAAGGAATGTGAATGGGTGCTGGCATGTGGCAGTCTGGCAGGCCCGCTGTGGGGCCTCTCCTGCTTCTGCTGGGCGCTGCTGTTCCTTTCACAGTTCTACTTCTTGTCCTGCAGTGCATCCTTAGCTGTAGAGCATGTGCAGCCTCTTGCTCTATCAATAAAGGATCTAAGACAAGCGTAAACATTCACAGTCTTTCCAAGGCCTCAGGAAGTACTGAATTTCCTCCTTACGTGGTGAAGTTTCCGAGCAATAGTTTGTGTAGCAGAATCCCAGTGGAGTGTGTAGATATAGGACCAATTTCTCATATATTTCTCAGCAGCTTACCACTAAAAGGAAATCATTAAAATAAAAGAGTATGAATAAAATAGTTAAATATTTTCCCTGATCTAGACAGAGTGATTTGGAACGCTTTGTATTTCTTTCTTTATTTTTTTTTAATGAACCATGTTTCAGGGTCAGACCTATTTTAGGTCTCTATAATGCTTGAAAAAGTCACAAATATTCTATTTTGGCCTTAAATTATCATTATTTTATGGCTTGGACCCTGTACCTTGCACTTGGCATAATCTATAGTTTCTTTATTGTTTGTGATAAATTTCCATCTCATTCACTGTAAGCAAACAAGGACTAAAGTGTGGTACACAATTTTTTTTGCTATTCTTCATAGTGTATAGTATAAGAGCTAGAGATCTAGGACTAGTGACATTTTTGATGCCTTTTATCATTCTTCAGTGGTTAAAATAATAATCTCCTTTTCTCATCTCAAATGTCCTCAGTCTCTGATTCTGCCTTGTTTTAACAACATACAAGAAAAACTTATGCCTTTAAGCTTTGTTCTTAAATGAAAAAAGTATTAAAAAGTCTGAGCATATCTGATATAAATAAGGTGCAACACTATGAGCATTTTATGTTTAAAGAAGCAAGTGTGGACATCAATGCACTGGGTCGTTTATCAAATGAAATAGTCTTCCCCATGTATAGCTATTTTATTTAGAAGTTTGTGTATGGATTAAGAGATGCTGAACATTAGGATTGTTTTTCAAAGATATGAACAAGTCACATTGGATAAGATTAGTGGCTAATTTAGCAAACGAGTTGTTTATTAGTTAATTATATATTTCTCATCCATCATAGGCTTTATCTTTTCAGTTCTGTTACTAAAGCAATCACATAACCTTCTACTGAAAACAGTTAATAAGCACCATAAGAGAATGTTTTATGTAAGTTTTTAAAAAGCTAGATAAGGTAATAGATTACTTTCAATGTGTTTTTTAGGTCATCCTGGTATATTACTGTGTTCAAGTGCTCAAATAGAGCAAATAAATTTGCATTATTCTGGGACCAACTGGATAAACTGGATAAAAGCTTTTGTCAGAATAATTGGTTTAATAATTTATTATAGTATCTGAAGGATACATGCATGTTCAAAACTGGTAATGTGTTGCAATAATTATGTTAGCTAGCAGAGAGTTGCTGTCAGCCATTCCAGTAGTTAGGTATGCCTGTCCTGACAAGCTGAAAAGGAAACTTTCTCATAGGTTAGGGTTTCTCCTTCCTTGAGGGTTTAATTTGTTTTTGATGGAGAAAATCAGCTTTTGGCATTGTGGAAATTAAAAATATTAATGAACTGAGGTAAAAACTAAAATAAACTTTGTTTTAAAAGTCACAATCAAGGTTTATGTTCATATCTCAGACTTGTCAGCCTGTCTGTGTGTCTTTAGGCTCGAGCAATAGGGGAGAAAATGTGATGAATTTTATTTCTTCAGGCTTATGGTTATTGCTGTTTTCTTTTAGCAAAGGGAAATGTTATTGTTTCCTTTTCAGTCCAGATGGTTACTATTTTCATGTTCACTAATAAAAGAAATCAGAAGTAAACGAGAGAAAATATTCAATGGGTATTATTCTTTTATTACAGCTATTTTATATTTGGTTGCATATTGTAGAAATTCAAAATTAACTTCTGCAGGTTAAATTAAGTTAAAAGCTATTTTTGAGTTGTGTGTATTACTAGGCCTGGTGCAAGATCACAAAACAATAACGCTGGGATGAATCCTAAAGGAGAAATCGTGTATGTTCATGCATTGAAATGGCAGTATTAGTATTGAGGGAACTATTACTGGTTTATTTTCCCAGTGAACAGCTCTTCATATAGTTGGACATATTTGTTTAGCTTAGATGTCATGCCACAACTCTGAAGCAAATTCGTCTAATTTAGGCTGTGTAAATTCATCTCATTTGTAACTCACAATAAGAGCTATTTGAATGGATTGGTATTTCTCAACCTTCACACTGTTTATGCTGAAGACCTTTCTGTGTATTGTAGAAAGTTTTGCAACATCCATGGCTTCGGCATACCATATGCAGGAGCAACCTACCAGTTATAACAGTCAAAAGTGTCTCTAGACATTGCCACTGTGCACATGGATGCTCAATTTCCTTTTGTGAGAACTACTAGAATAAAATGGGTGTAACTAATAGAAATCACTTATTCTCAGTATATATTTTATCTCTGACAATCAACCCTTAAAATAAGATGATAGGTAATATAGATCATCATTTGACTTACCTTTTTTATTTTGGTTGTTGCTAGAGTTATATGTTTATTCACTGAAAGCTACAATGTAGATAGCAACAAAGCACTTGGTTTCAACATATTAATATATATGGCATATGTGAATATATGATCTGTATGTGTATATATATATATATATATGTATATATACCAACTGACACATCTATATTGATATCTAACTTGGTGGCTCAGATGGTAAAGAATCTGCCTGTAATGCAGGAGACCCAGGTTCGATCCCTGGGTCAGGAAGATCCCCTGGAGAAGGAAATGGCAACCCACTCCAGTATTCTTGCCTGGAAAATGCCATGGACAGAGGAGCCTGGTGGGCTACAGTCCACAGGTTCACAAAGAGTGGGACATGACTGAAGTGACTAACACACACACATTATAGTGACTTAGGTAACTCCTTCCATGCTTTCAAATTAAACTAGTATAATCTTGTTTAACTTAAAAGAAGGATTTCAAAATAAAATAGATTCAGTCAAAATTTCCTTTGGGTAAATACATTTTTCTAGTTCTCTTTGTGTGTCTTTTTGATTAGCAATCAAAACTATACCAAAAAAAATCTTATTAGAATTAACAGTACAAAAATATTTTAAATGATGCTAGAATGATCCGGAATAAAGAAGCAATCTTTAAATTCACTGATTTTTTTCACAATTCACAATCAGGAATTAAGTACTTGGGATAAAATCTGTCAAATTTCTTTCTTTATAAGAATTAAATTACATTATCATAGGTCTAAATCTTTAATAGATTTCTTAATCACCCTTTCCATTACACAGTTTGACCCTTGAACAAATGGAGGTTAGGAATGTGGACCCTTTTTCAGTGCTATTGAAAATTTGCATATAATTTATTGTTGACCCTCCATATGTGCAGTTACTCTGTTGAGGTTCCTGTTCCTTGGATTCAACCAACCCTGGGTCATGTGGTATTTACTACTGAAAAAAAAATCCATGTATAAGTGAACCAGCACAATTCAAACCCTTGTTGTTCAAGGGTTAACTCTAATTACCTCTTGTATATGAAGGAGCAAAAGACTTAAATTTTAGAGTTTGGGGTTTTTGCCCTCCTTCTGCTACTAATCAGCTATTTTAAAAAGCCAAACTACTTAACCTTATTTGAGTTTTACTCTCCTTAAGGAAAACAAAATGGAGTGATATGCCCTCTATTAATACTTTATACTTTTGTGAAAGTTGCTTAGTCATGTCTGACTCTTTGCAACCCCATGGACTATATAGTCAATGGAATTCTCCAGGCCAGAATGCTGGAGTAGGCAGCCTCTCCCTTCTCCAGAAAATCTTCCTAACCCAGGGATCAAACCCAGGTCTCCTGCATTTCTTTACCAGCTGAGCAACAAGCGAAACCCAACTTTGTAACAAAGATCAAATGAAACATTAAACTATACTCACTAAAGTGTATTTGCAGATTGTATTACACAGATTGAGCTCATTCTGATATTTTACAGTTAGTAAAATGGCATTCATCGTAGTGACACTAGAGAGCTATATAATTTTACACAAGAGGTTAAAACAAATTTTCTACTTGCAAAAAGCTTATGTTTGCTGAATGTGATCAAAACAATTGCTTTCTACTGAGTTACAATGTACTCAGAATAGAAGATAGTTTCATA